>NC_091282.1:980048322-980657697 GCF_032444005.1 Ranitomeya imitator
GTGGTGCCCCTAGATAAAGCCTGATGCTGCAGGCCAAACTGAACGCGGACAAATGTAACTTTTGTGACTGGCAGAATGGAAGGTGTAATCTTCCAACTTTTATAGATAACAACTACGGGAATGCCTGTCACAAATGAGAATATGATAAAGAAGTAGAATAGGAAGAATAATAACAGTTGAATAAAATGAATATGTAGAATAGGAAGAATAATAATAGTTGAATAAAATGAATATGAAGAATGTAATAAAAAAAAAAGGTAAAGGATGAAGAAGAAGATGAATAAGGTGAAGAAGAAGTTGATGTCAAAGATGCTGATGATGATGAAGATGAAAGTGTGGGAAAAGTAAAAAAAAAAAGAAGGGGAAGGTCGTGGAATAGTGAAACATCAATATCTGACAAAATAAAAAAAATATTTACATAGTCAATATCTTTGTCACTCCGAACGTCTTTAAAAAAAAAAAAAAAAAACATGCTATTCTATTTGATTGGGCTAAACCTCTATGACTTTAATGTCTCCGCCACCTCCCCAAATACATCCTGCATTATTCTTAGTTGTTTTCCTTCATGTAGAATGAACCTACAAGGAAAGAAAGGGTTTATTTTAATTCCGATATTTTGGTCCCATTGACTTGCATTGGGATCGGGTATCGGTATCGGCGATATCCGATATTTTTTGAATATCGGCCGATCCTATCCGATACCGATACTTTCCGATATCGGAAGGTATCGCTCAACACTAGTTGCCACATAAATGTCACGCGGATGTAGAAATTGGAAAAATGGATGGCAATATGGATGGCAAATGGATGAAAATCATCCACGTTTTTGGCGTAAAAATCAGACTATTTTTCATACACTTGCCTGCCCCGTTCTCATAGTACAAAAAATCTAGAAGTAAGTGCAAGCTTCAAGACTTGTGGTATACTTGTTTAATAATGTAAAAAATAATGCGATGCTTTTTGAACAAGACAACACTAAATATTTTAATTATTTTGTATTGTTTTCTTTATACCAGTTTGTTCCAAGAGCGGAGCCTGTGGACTATTTCTGATGTGACTATTCTACTATAGAACAATAATTATTTGTGCCTGAACATACAAACAGCACAGTAATCATACACGTCCTTTAGCCCAATTATGGGGCCATAGAAGAAAAATCTGATCCATTCTTGTGTGATATTTGCTCTAAGTCTCGTCCAGACATCCCATTCCTTACCTTTCGGTGCTCTTGAAGGATAACTGATGACGAGCATTTCTTGTTACAGACTGTGCACATTAACCTCTTCTTAGAATTTCCTAGAATAAATGGAGAATATACCTCAAAAGGGAGGAAAGAAATAATAGGTAAAGAACTGTGGAACAGATCTGATTACTAGGGTTGAGCGAAACGGGTCGAACATTTTCAAAAGTCGCCGACTTTTGGCTAAGTCGGGGTTTCATGAAACCCGATCCGACCCCTGTGCGGGGTCGGCCATGCGGTACGCGACTTTCGCGCCAAAGTCGCGTTTCAATGACGCGAAAAGCGCCATTTCTCAGCCAATGAAGGTAAACGCAGAGTGTGGGCAGCGTGATGACATAGGTCCTGGTCCCCACCATCTTAGAGAAGGGCATTGCAGTGATTGGCTTGCTGTCTGCGACGTCACAGGGGCTATAAAGAGGCGTTCCCGCCGACCGCCATCTTACTGCTGCTGATCTGAGCTTAGGGAGAGGTTGCTGCCGCTTTGTCAGAAGCAGGGATAGCGTTAGGCAGGGTCCATTAACCACAAAACCGCTTGTGCTGCAGCGATTTGCACTGTCCAACACCACCCTCGGTGTGCAGGGACAGTGGAAGTTTTTTTTTTTTTTTTTTTTCCCCTCAGCGCTGTAGCTCATTGGGCTGCCCTAGAAGGCTCCCTGATAGCTGCATTGCTGTGTGTACGCCGCTGTGCAAACCAACTGCTTTTTTCAAAGCACAAATCCTCTTGTTCCTTCCTTTCTGCACAGCTATCTTTTTTGTTTGTCCACACTTTTTATTTCATTTGTGCATCAGTCCACTCCTTATTGCTGCCTGCCATACCTGGCTGAGATTACTGCAGGCAGGGAGATAGTAGCTGCCTGCCATACCTGGCTGAGATTACTGCAGGCAGGGAGATAGTAATTGTAGGACATTCCCTGTTTTTTTTTTTTTTTTTTTTTTTGGTGGGAGATTAAGATTGGCAATTTGGCATTTCTGCTAGAGTGCCATCCCTGTGTGTGCCATCTCTCTCACATAGTGGGCCATAGAAAGCCTTTTCATTTTTCTGTATTTTTTTTTGTGGGGTGTATAAATTCTCCCTGATAAAAATACAGTGGGAGATTAATATTGGCCTTTGGGCTTGTGTGCCAGTCCTGAGTGTGCCATCTCTCTCACAAATAGTGGGCCATAGAAAGCCTATTTATTTTTTTTTTTGGTTTTATAAATTCTCCCTGAAAAAAAGGGAGATTAATATTGGCCTCTGGGCTTGTGTGCCAGTCCTGAGCGTGCCATCTGTGCCAGCCCTGAGCGTGCCATCTCTCTCACAAATAGTGGGCCATAGAAAGCCTATTTAATTTTTTTTTTTGTTTTATAAATTTTCCCTGAAAAAAGGGAGATTAATATTGGCCTCTGGGCTTGTGTGCCAGTTGTGAGCGTGCCATCTGTGCCAGTCCTGAGCGTGCCATCTCTCTCACAAATAGTGGGCCATAGAAAGCCTATTTAAATATTTTTTTGGTTTTATAAATTCTCCCAGAAAAAAAGGGAGATTAATATTGGCCTCTGGGCTTGTGTGCCAGTCCTGAGCGTGCCATCTGTGCCAGCCAGCCCTGAGCGTGCCATCTCTCTCACAAATAGTGGGCCATAGAAAGACTATTTAATTTTTTTTTTTGTTTTATCAATTTTCCCTGAAAAAAGGGAGATTAATATTGGCCTCTGGGCTTGTGTGCCAGTTGTGAGCGTGCCATCTGTGCCAGTCCTGAGCGTGCCATCTCTCTCACAAATAGTGGGCCATAGAAAGCCTATTTAAATATTTTTTTGGTTTTATAAATTCTCCCAGAAAAAAAGGGAGATTAATATTGGCCTCTGGGCTTGTGTGCCAGTCCTGAGCGTGCCATCTGTGCCAGCCAGCCCTGAGCGTGCCATCTCTCTCACAAATAGTGGGCCATAGAAAGCCTATTTATTTTTTTTTTTTGTTTTATCAATTTTCCCTGAAAAAAGGGAGATTAATATTGGCCTCTGGGCTTGTGTGCCAGTTGTGAGCGTGCCATCTGTGCCAGTCCTGAGCGTGCCATCTCTCTCACAAATAGTGGGCCATAGAAAGCCTATTTAAATATTTTTTTGGTTTTATAAATTCTCCCAGAAAAAAAGGGAGATTAATATTGGCCTCTGGGCTTCTGTGCCAGTCCTGAGCGTGCCATCTGTGCCAGTCCTGAGCGTCCCATCTCTCTCACAAATAGTGGGCCATAGAAAGCCTATTTTATTTTTTTTTTGGGTTTCAGAAATTCTCCCTGGAAAAAAAAAGGGAGATTAATATTGCCCTTTGGGCTTGTGTGCCAGTACTAAGCGTTCCATCTCTCTCTCTCTCTCAGTCAGTGGGCCATAGAACGCATATTTTTGGTTTTATTTGTTTTCTAAATTCTCCCTGAAAAAATCATTTTATTTTATTTGGTTTCTAAATTCTTCCTGATAAAATCATATTTTTTTTATTATTTTTATTTCTAAAGTCTCCCTGAAAAAAAAAAAAAAAAACAACCAAAAAAACAGTGGGAGATTAATATTGGCCTTTCTGCTTGTGTGCCAGTCTTGACTCCTGGGTGTGCCATCTCTCTCTCTCTCTCTCTCTCTCTCTCTCTCTCTCTCCAATTGTGGTCCATAGAAAGCCTATATTTTTTTTCCTTGATTTGGGTTCTAAAATCTACCAGAGAAAATAACTACATCAATCATTGGTAGAAAAATATTGGCCTCTGGGTTTGTGTGCCACTCCTGACTCCTGTGTGCGTCATCTCTCAGTCAGTGGGCCATAGAACGCCTATTTTTGGTTTTATTTGTTTTCTAAATTCTCCCTGAAAAAATCATTTTATTTTATTTGGTTTCTAAATTCTTCCTGATAAAATCATATTTTTTTTATTATTTTTATTTCTAAAGTCTCCCTGAAAAAAAAAAAAAAAAACAACCAAAAAAACAGTGGGAGATTAATATTGGCCTTTCTGCTTGTGTGCCAGTCTTGACTCCTGGGTGTGCCATCTCTCTCTCTCTCTCTCTCTCTCTCTCTCTCTCTCTCCAATTGTGGTCCATAGAAAGCCTATATTTTTTTTCCTTGATTTGGGTTCTAAAATCTACCAGAGAAAATAACTACATCAATCATTGGTAGAAAAATATTGGCCTCTGGGTTTGTGTGCCACTCCTGACTCCTGTGTGCGTCATCTCTCAGTCAGTGGGCCATAGAACGCCTATTTTTGGTTTTATTTGTTTTCTAAATTCTCCCTGAAAAAATCATTTTATTTTATTTGGTTTCTAAATTCTTCCTGATAAAATCATATTTTTTTTATTATTTTTTTTTCTAAAGTCTCCCTGAAAAAAAAAAAAAAAAAAAAAACAGTGGGAGATTAATATTGGCCTTTCTGCTTGTGTGCCAGTCTTGACTCCTGGGTGCGTCATCTCTCAGTCAGTGGGCCATAGAACGCATATTTTTGGTTTTATTTGTTTTCTAAATTCTCCCTGAAAAAATCATTTTATTTTATTTGGTTTCTAAATTCTTCCTGATAAAATCATATTTTTTTTATTATTTTTTTTTCTAAAGTCTCCCTGAAAAAAAAAAAAAAAAAAAAAACAGTGGGAGATTAATATTGGCCTTTCTGCTTGTGTGCCAGTCTTGACTCCTGGGTGCGTCATCTCTCAGTCAGTGGGCCATAGAACGCCTATTTTTGGTTTTATTTGTTTTATAAATTCTCCCTGAAAAAATCATTTTATTTTATTTGGTTTCTAAATTCTTCCTGATAAAATCATATTTTTTTTATTATTTTTTTTTCTAAAGTCTCCCTGAAAAAAAAAAAACAAAAAAAAAAACAAAAAAAAAACAGTGGGAGATTAATATTGGCCTTTCTGCTTGTGTGCCAGTCTTGACTCCTGGGTGTGCCATCTCTCTCTCTCTCTCTCTCCAATTGTGGTCCATAGAAAGCCTACATTTTTTTTCCTTGATTTGGGTTCCAAAATCTACCAGAGAAAATAACTCCATCAATCATTGGTAGAAAAATATTGGCCTCTGGGCTTGTGTGCCACTCCTGATTCCTGTGTGCGTCATCTCTCACTCAGTGGCCCATAGAAAGCATATAGTTTGTTACATTTGTTTTCTAAATTCTCCCTGCAAAAATCTATTTTTTTTTTTGGGGGGGTTTCTAAAGTGTTCCTGAAAAAAATAAAAATAAAAAAAAAATAATAGTGTGACATTAATATTAACATTTGTGCTTCAGTGACAGTCCTGCGTGTGGGGCATCTCTCTAATTTGCAGCCACCAAAAAAAGAGTGTGTAACATTGGGCCTGATTTTCGCTGTGGTCTCACCAACCTGTAAAGGGGTAGCTAAATCATACTGAAGTTATAGCTCACCGTGTAAGTTGTGTGACTGCAACAAATAACGTTAGTTTGGTTACGTTTTTAAAACAATGAGGAAGTCTAGTGGAAGAGGTCGTGGCCGGGGGCGTTCATTGTCAGCTGGTAATGAGGGTAGTGGTAGTGGTGGAGCATCAGGTGGTCGTGGGGGAAAAAATATTGCACCTAAGTCTGGAGCTGTGGAGCCAGGTTCGTCGTCCGGCTACACAAGGCCTCGAACGCTCCCTTTTCTGGGATTAGGAAAACCGCTTTTAAAGCCGGAGCAGCAAGAGCAAGTTTTGGCTTATCTTGCTGACTCAGCCTCTAGCTCTTTTGCCTCATCTCGTGAAACTGGTAAAAGTAAAAGCAGCGCGTCGTTAGTGGATGTTCACGGTCAGGGACAAGTCACTTCCTTGTCCTCTTCAGCAAAAACAACAACAGAGAAGAATGCAGCAGGCGACACAACGGGTTACTCCATGGAGCTCTTTACACATACCGTCCCTGGCTTAGAAAGTGAAGCAGTTAACAGTCCATGCCCATTACAAATTGAATCTGACATGGAGTGCACTGACGCACAGCCACAGCCAGACTACTATGCTGGTCCTTTGACTCAGACCACAACATTGCCCTCGCAGGGTGCTGATCAAGAATCAGACCCTGATGAGACTATGTTGCCCCATCACGAACGCTATACCACCGAACGACACGGTGACACAGACGAAGTTGCGCAGGAGGTACAAGAAGAGTTATTAGATGACCCAGTTCTTGACCCCGATTGGCAGCCATTGGGGGAACAGGGTGCAGGCGGCAGCAGTTCTGAAGCAGAGGAGGAGGAGGGGCCGCAGCAGGCATCAACATCGCCACAGGTTCCATCTGCCGGGCCCGTATCTTGCCCAAAACGCGTGGCAAAGCCAAAACCTGGTGGAGGACAGCGTGGCCATCCGGTTAAAGCTCAGTCTGCAATGCCTGAAAAGGTATCCGATGCTAGAAAGAGTGCAGTCTGGCATTTTTTTAAACAACATCCAATTGATCAGCGCAAAGTCATCTGTCAAAAATGTTCTACTTCCTTAAGCAGAGGTCAGAATCTGAAAAGTCTCAATACTAGTTGCATGCATAGACATTTAACCACCATGCATTTGAAAGCTTGGACTAACTACCAAACGTCCCTTAAGGTTGTTGCACCCTCGGCCAATGAAGCTAGTCATCAACGCAACATCCCTTCCGGCAGTGTAGGACCACCATTTAGCGCACCACCTGCTGTATCTGTGCAGGTATCTTTGCCAGGCCAAAGCAGTCAGGGTCAGGGAATCACCAGTTTCGTAGTAGGAAACACTGCATCTAGGGCACCGGCGGCAACAATACCATCTCCCACCGTCTCTCAGTCTGCCATGTCCACCGGCACCCCCGCTAGTTCCACGATCTCCAGCTCTCCAGTCCAGCTCACCCTACATGAGACTATGGTTAGAAAAAGGAAATACTTAGCCTCGCATCCGCGTACACAGGGTTTGAACGCCCACATAGCTAGACTAATCTCGTTAGAGATGATGCCCTACCGGTTAGTTGAAAGCGAAGCTTTCAAAGACCTGATGGACTACGCTGTACCACGCTACGAGCTACCCAGTCGACACTTTTTTTCCAGAAAAGCCATCCCAGCCCTCCACCAGCATGTTAAAGAGCGCATCGTCCATGCACTCAGGCAATCTGTGAGCACAAAGGTGCACCTGACAACAGATGCATGGACCAGTAGGCATGGCCAGGGACGTTACGTGTCCATCACGGCACACTGGGTAAATGTGGTGGATTCAGGGTCCACAGGGGACAGCAAGTTTGGGACAGTTCTGCCTAGCCCACGGTCTAGTAAACAGTTGTCTGTAGCCGTTCGCACCCCCTCCTCCTCCTCCTCCTCGTCCTCCTGCAGAAGCAAGAGCTCGTCCACAGACCGCAGTCGCACAAACACTCCATCCGCACCTGCCACTGTTGCACACCAGGTCTCCCATTATGGGGCAGCTACTGGCATACGTCAGCAGGCTGTATTGGCTATGAAGTGTTTGGGCGACAATAGACACACCGCGGAAGTTCTGTCCGAGTTCTTGCAGCAAGAAACGCAGTCGTGGCTGGGCACTGTAGATCTTGAGGCAGGCAAGGTAGTGAGTGATAACGGAAGGAATTTCATGGCTGCCATCTCCCTTTCCCAACTGAAACACATTCCTTGCCTGGCTCACACCTTAAACCTGGTGGTGCAGTGCTTCCTGAAAAGTTATCCGGGGTTATCCGACCTGCTCCTCAAAGTGCGTGGACTTTGCGCACATATCCGCCGTTCGCCTGTACACTCCAGCCGTATGCAGACCTATCAGCGTTCTTTGAACCTTCCCCAGCATCGCCTAATCATAGACGTTGCAACAAGGTGGAACTCAACACTGCACATGCTTCAGAGACTGTGCGAACAGAGGCGGGCTGTTATGTTTTTGTGGGAGGATACACATACACGGGCAGGCAGTAGGATGGCAGACATGGAGTTGTCAGGTGTGCAGTGGTCGAAGATTCAAGACATGTGTCAAGTCCTTCAGTGTTTTGAGGAATGCACACGGCTGGTTAGTGCAGACAACGCCATAATAAGCATGAGCATCCCCCTAATGCGTCTGCTGATGCAAAGTTTGACGCACATAAAGGATCAGGCGTCTGCACCAGAGGAAGAGGAAAGCCTTGATGACAGTCAGCGATTGTCTGGTCAGGGCAGTGTACATGACGAGGTACCGGGCGAAGAGGAGGTGGAGGATGAGGAGGATGATGGGGATGAGTATATTTTTAATGAGGAAGCTTTCCCGGGGGCACGGGAAATTGGTGGCGTGGCAAGGCCGGGTTCTGGTTTTTTGAGGGACACAAGTGACGTAGATTTGCCTGCAACTGCCCCTCAACCAAGCACAACCGCAGATTTGACAACGGGAACTTTGGCCCACATGGCGGATTATGCCTTGCGTATCCTCAAAAGGGACACACGCATTACAAAAATGATGAACGATGACGATTACTGGTTGGCCTGCCTCCTTGATCCTCGCTATAAAGGCAAATTGCAAAATATTATGCCACATGAGAACTTGGAACTAATATTAGCAACAAAACAATCAACTCTTGTTGACCGTTTGCTTCTGGCATTCCCTGCACACAGCGCCCGTGATCGTTCTCACACGAGCTCCAGGGGCCAGCAGACCAGAGGTGTTAGAGGGGCAGAAATCAGAAGTGGCGTTGGACAGAGGGGTTTTCTGACCAGGTTGTGGAGTGATTTTTCTATGACCGCAGACAGGACAGGTACTGCAGCATCAATTCAAAGTGACAGGAGACAACATTTGTCCAGTATGGTTACAAACTATTTTTCATCCCTTATCGACGTTCTCCCTCAACCGTCATTCCCATTTGATTACTGGGCATCCAAATTAGACACCTGGCCAGAATTGGCAGAATATGCATTGCAGGAGCTTGCTTGCCCGGCAGCTAGTGTCCTATCAGAAAGAGTATTCAGTGCTGCAGGTTCAATACTAACAGAAAAAAGGACTCGTCTGGCTACCCAAAATGTAGATGATCTAACCTTCATTAAAATGAACCACAACTGGATTTCAAAATCTTTTGCCCCACCCTGCCCGGCTGACACCTAGCTTTCCTATGAAAAGGTCTTGCCTGTGGACTATTCTGAATGACTTTTCCAATCTCGTAATTTTCTTCACCTGATTGTCCAGCATACGACATGTTTCCAACTCACGAAATGGCCAAACTCCCCACACGGGGCCGTGCTATCGCCACTTTGCGCTTGGACCCTTGAGAGTGCTGTTTGTCTGAAGAGGTGGGTGTGGCCGCTTTTGGTCGACGGCACTGCCACTGGGTCCCTCATAGTACAATAAAGTGTCTCTGGCGGTGGTGGTGCGCACCCAACGTCAGACACACCGTTGTAATATGAGGGGCCCTGTGCCTGTACCGCCGGCCACAAGACAGTTCCCCCCCCCAGCTCAAACAGTGCTCTACCACTAGCAAAATTATCTCTCACAGCTTCACCAATGTGTAGTCTAGCCGCTGACATCCTTCAATGCCTGGCACTGACAATACCATTGTTTTGACATTTTTTTTATGTTAGGCCTTCGAAGCCTGTCTGCGGTCCCTTCTTTCTACAACTACTACACTGACCAGGCCACTGCTGGCCGTGTTACCCTGGAACCAATTTAAAAGTGCCTACAGTCAGCCCAATTTTGTTATGTTAGGCCTTCGAAGACTGTCTGCCGTCACTCCTTCCACTAGACTTCCACTGACCATACACTGCTGCCCATGTACCCCTGGAACCAATTTAAAGTGCCTACAGCCAGCCCAATTTTGTTATGTTAGGCCTTCGAAGCCTGTCTGCGGTCACTCCTTCCACTAGACTTCCACTGACCAGACCACTGCTGCCCGTGTACCCCTGGAACCAATTTAAAAGTGCCTACAGCCAGCCCAATTTTGTTATGTTAGGCCTTCGAAGCCTGTCTGCGGTCACTCCTTCCACTAGACTTCCACTGACCAGACCACTGCTGCCCGTGTACCCCTGGAACCAATTTAAAAGTGCCTACAGCCAGCCCAAGTTTGTTATGTTAGGCCTTGGAAGCCTGTCTGCGGTCACTCCTTCCACTAGACTTCCACTGACCAGACCACTGCTGCCCGTGTACCCCTGGAACCAATTTAAAAGTGCCTACAGCCAGCCCAATTTTGTTATGTTAGGCCTTCGAAGCCTGTCTGCGGTCACTCCTTCCACTAGACTTCCACTGACCAGACCACTGCTGCCCGTGTACCCCTGGAACCAATTTAAAAGTGCCTACAGCCAGCCCAAGTTTGTTATGTTAGGCCTTGGAAGCCTGTCTGCGGTCACTCCTTCCACTAGACTTCCACTGACCAGACCACTGCTGCCCGTGTACCCCTGGAACCAATTTAAAAGTGCCTACAGCCAGCCCAAGTTTGTTATGTTAGGCCTTCTAAGCCTGTCTGCGGTCCATTCTTTCAACTACTACTACACTGACCAGGTCACTGCTGCCCGTGTACCCCTGGAACCAATTTAAAATTGCCTACAGCCAGCCCAATTTTTTTATTTTAGGCCTTCGATGCCTGTCTGCGGTCCATTCTTTCAACTACTACTACACTGACCAGGTCACTGCTGTCCGTGTACCCCTGGAACCAATTTAAAATTGCCTACAGCCATGTGTTATTATTTTAGGCCTTCGATGCCTGTCTGCGGTCACTCCTTCCACTAGGCCTCCACTGACCACACCACTGCTGTCCGTGTACCCCTGGAACCAATTTAAAATTGCCTACAGCCATGTGTTATTATTTTAGGCCTTCGATGCCTGTCTGCGGTCACTCCTTCCACTAGGCCTCCACTGACCACACCACTGCTGCCTGTGTACCCCTGGAACCAATTTAAAATTGCCTACAGCCATGTGTTATTATTTTAGGCCTTCGATGCCTATCTGCGGTCACTCCTTCCACTAGGCCTCCACTGACCACACCACTGCTGCCCGTGTACCCCTGGAACCAATTTAAAATTGCCTACAGCCATGTGTTATTATTTTAGGCCTTCGATGCCTGTCTGCGGTCACTCCTTCCACTAGGCCTCCACTGACCACACCACTGCTGCCCGTGTACCCCTGGAACCAATTTAAAATTGCCTACAGCCATGTGTTATTATTTTAGGCCTTCGATGCCTGTCTGCGGTCACTCCTTCCACTAGGCCTCCACTGACCACACCACTGCTGCCCGTGTACCCCTGGAACCAATTTAAAATTGCCTACAGCCAGCCCAATTTTTTTATTTTAGGCCTTCGATGCCTGTCTGCGGTCCATTCTTTCAACTACTACTACACTGACCAGGTCACTGCTGCCCGTGTACCCCTGGAACCAATTTAAAATTGCCTACAGCCATGTGTTATTATTTTAGACCTTCGATGCCTGTCTGCGGTCACTCCTTCCACTAGGCCTCCACTGACCACACCACTGCTGCCCGTGTACCCCTGGAACCAATTTAAAATTGCCTTCAGCCAGCCCAATTTTTTTATTTTAGGCCTTCGATGCCTGTCTGCGGTCCATTCTTTCAACTACTACTACACTGACCAGGTCACTGCTGCCCGTGTACCCCTGGAACCAATTTAAAATTGCCTACAGCCATGTGTTATTATTTTAGGCCTTCGATGCCTGTCTGCGGTCACTCCTTCCACTAGGCCTCCACTGACCACACCACTGCTGCCCGTGTACCCCTGGAACCAATTTAAAATTGCCTACAGCCAGCCCAATTTTTTTATTTTAGGCCTTCGATGCCTGTCTGCGGTCCATTCTTTCAACTACTACTACACTGACCAGGTCACTGCTGCCCGTGTACCCCTGGAACCAATTTAAAATTGCCTACAGCCATGTGTTATTATTTTAGGCCTTCGATGCCTGTCTGCGGTCACTCCTTCCACTAGGCCTCCACTGACCACACCACTGCTGTCCGTGTACCCCTGGAACCAATTTAAAATTGCCTACAGCCATGTGTTATTATTTTAGGCCTTCGATGCCTGTCTGCGGTCACTCCTTCCACTAGGCCTCCACTGACCACACCACTGCTGTCCGTGTACCCCTGGAACCAATTTAAAATTGCCTACAGCCAGCCCAATTTTTTTATTTTAGGCCTTCGATGCCTGTCTGCGGTCCATTCTTTCAACTACTACTACACTGACCAGGTCACTGCTGCCCGTGTACCCCTGGAACCAATTTAAAATTGCCTACAGCCATGTGTTATTATTTTAGGCCTTCGATGCCTGTCTGCGGTCCATTCTTTCAACTACTACTACACTGACCAGGTCACTGCTGTCCGTGTACCCCTGGAACCAATTTAAAATTGCCTACAGCCATGTGTTATTATTTTAGGCCTTCGATGCCTGTCTGCGGTCACTCCTTCCACTAGGCCTCCACTGACCACACCACTGCTGTCCGTGTACCCCTGGAACCAATTTAAAATTGCCTACAGCCATGTGTTATTATTTTAGGCCTTCGATGCCTGTCTGCGGTCACTCCTTCCACTAGGCCTCCACTGACCACACCACTGCTGTCCGTGTACCCCTGGAACCAATTTAAAATTGCCTACAGCCATGTGTTATTATTTTAGGCCTTCGATGCCTGTCTGCGGTCCATTCTTTCAACTACTACTACACTGACCAGGTCACTGCTGCCCGTGTACCCCTGGAACCAATTTAAAATTGCCTACAGCCATGTGT
This sequence comes from Ranitomeya imitator, assembly GCF_032444005.1. Taxonomy (NCBI): domain Eukaryota; kingdom Metazoa; phylum Chordata; class Amphibia; order Anura; family Dendrobatidae; genus Ranitomeya; species Ranitomeya imitator. Next base: position 980,061,164 of record NC_091282.1, read on the forward strand.
TATTATTTTAGGCCTTCGATGCCTGTCTGCGGTCACTCCTTCCACTAGGCCTCCACTGACCACACCACTGCTGTCCGTGTACCCCTGGAACCAATTTAAAATTGCCTACAGCCAGCCCAATTTTTTTATTTTAGGCCTTCGATGCCTGTCTGCGGTCCATTCTTTCAACTACTACTACACTGACCAGGTCACTGCTGCCCGTGTACCCCTGGAACCAATTTAAAATTGCCTACAGCCATGTGTTATTATTTTAGGCATTCGATGCCTGTCTGCGGTCCATTTTTTCAACTACTACTACACTGACCAGGTCACTGCTGCCCGTGTACCCCTGGAACCAATTTAAAATTGCCTACAGCCATGTGTTATTATTTTAGGCCTTCGATGCCTGTCTGCGGTCACTCCTTCCACTAGGCCTCCACTGACCACACCACTGCTGCCCGTGTACCCCTGGAACCAATTTAAAATTGCCTACAGCCAGCCCAATTTTTTTATTTTAGGCCTTCGATGCCTGTCTGCGGTCCATTCTTTCAACTACTACTACACTGACCAGGTCACTGCTGCCCGTGTACCCCTGGAACCAATTTAAAATTGCCTACAGCCATGTGTTATTATTTTAGGCCTTCGATGCCTGTCTGCGGTCACTCCTTCCACTAGGCCTCCACTGACCACACCACTGCTGTCCGTGTACCCCTGGAACCAATTTAAAATTGCCTACAGCCATGTGTTATTATTTTAGGCCTTCGATGCCTGTCTGCGGTCCATTCTTTCAACTACTACTACACTGACCAGGGCACTGCTGGCCGTGTACCCCTGGAACCAACATCAGAAAATATAAAAATAAGTATTTTGCTTATAAAAAAGAAAATACTGGTGAGATATCAAATGCAGACATTTTAACATTAAAAACAAACACACAACTAAAATCTGGTACAGTACTAAAAATGGCCACCAGCTACAATTACTTTCTCCTGCAAGTAGTTAACTGAAAGTTTTTTTAAATTGAAAACACACATATGGCATCCACCGAGTGTTGTCCTGTCGCGTCTTCTTTATATTATTGCCGAGAAGATGCAAAATAATGAAAATAATAAAATCATTAATTACCAAAATAATAGAGAAAGTCAACACCACATTGCAAATAAACATTCATTCCAAATAAAGAAGCAGGGCGCGTCCGAGGGTGAGTATATACCTAATAAGAATATAATCACCCTCGGACGCGCAATGCTTATTTCCAACAGCCTTCCTTCCTAAGAATCAGCCCTTCCGTCGTGTAGAGAGACGTTGTGTTACACTCCAAGGTGTTCCCCAGGTTGCCTTTCCTGAGCTTCGATCTTCCGGCTCTCGTTTAGTAGTTCTTGGAAACTACTCTGCATTAGGCCTTCAAATTGGGTATGGGGTGTAGAGAGATGGTGTGTTCCACTCCAAGGTGTTCCCCAGGTTGCCTTTCCTGAGCTTCGATCTTCCGGCTCTCGTTTAGTAGTTGTTGGAAACTACGCTGCATTAGGCCTTCAAATTGGGTATGGGGTGTAGCGAGAGGGTGTGTTACACTCCAAGGTGTTCCCCAGGTTGCCTTTCCTGAGCTTCGATCTTCCGGCTCTCGTTTTGTAGTTCTTGGAAACTACACTGCATTAGGCCTTCAAATTGGGTATGGGGTGTAGAGAGAGGGTGTGTTACACTCCAAGGTGTTCCCCAGGTTGCCTTTCCTGAGCTTCGATATTCCGGCTCTCGTTTAGTAGTTGTCGGAAACTACGCTGCATTAGGCCTACAAATTGGGTATGGGGCGTAGAGAGAGGGTGTGTTACACTCCAAGGTGTTCCCCAGGTTGCCTTTCCTGAGCTTCGATATTCCGGCTCTCGTTTAGTAGTTGTCGGAAACTACGCTGCATTAGGCCTACAAATTGGGTATGGGGTGTAGAGAGAGGGTGTGTTACACTCCAAGGTGTTCCCCAGGTTGCCTTTCCTGAGCTTCGATCTTCATGCTCTCGTTTAGTAGTTGTCGGAAACTACGCTGCATTAGGCCTACAAATTGGGTATGGGGTGTAGAGAGAGGGTTTGTTACACTCCAAGGTGTTCCCCAGGTTGCCTTTCCTGAGCTTCGATCTTCCGGCTCTCGTTTAGTAGTTGTTGGAAACTACGCTGCATTAGGCCTTCAAATTGGGTATGGGGTGTAGCGAGAGGGTGTGTTACACTCCAAGGTGTTCCCCAGGTTGCCTTTCCTGAGCTTCGATCTTCCGGCTCTCGTTTAATAGTTCTTGGAAACTACACTGCATTAGACCTTCAAATTGGGTATGGGGTGTAGAGAGAGGGTGTGTTACACTCTAAGGTGTTCCCCAGGTTTCCTTGCCATTGCTTCGGTCTTCCGACTCTCGTTTAGTAGTTGTAGAAAAGTACACTGCATTAGGCCATACAAAATGGGTATGGGGTGGAGAGAGATGGTGTGTTACACTCCAAGGTGTTCCCCAGGTTGCCTTTCCTGAGCTTCTATCTTCAGGCTCTCATTAAATTGTGGTTAAATGGAACAACTGCATTTGGCGTACTAGTTGGTTTGGGGCCTACTATCGGTGTCTGCCACTCCTTGCTGTTCTCCTCCACTGAACAAAGCTGTGCCGCCTGTTTACTACGGTTGCCAATTTTGAACTGCATTTCGACTACTTACTGATTTGGCCCTACTCTCTGTGTCAGCCTCTCATTCCAGTTGTCCTCCACTGCAATGCCCCCTGGTTATTCCTGTGTTACCAATTTTGAACTGCATTTAGCCCACTTTCTTCTTTGGGCCTATATCTGTGTTTCCACTTCATCGTGCCCATTGCCCAGCCAGTGATAGATGAGTCTGCTGGTACATTGACCCATAACGCAACATTCCCCGTGCACGCTACACAACAACATTGTGACCCTGCTGAAAGTCAGGTTGCTCTTCCCGCATACCATACCACCTTACACGGGGACAAAGAGGAAGGTGCAGATGAAAGTGCAGGTTCCTTCATCAGGTGGGGGGAGGAATACTAGTTGGCGACGTCACTGGCACAGGGCCTCTCATAGTACGCAAAAGTGTTGCTGCCGGTGGGAGGCGCCCCCGCCGTGCAAACACACCGCTGTACTTTGAGGGGCCCTGTGCCAGTGCCAATGCCAACGAGTGGGCCCCCCCTGCTTGCTCAGGTTCACAGCACTTGCAAAGTTGAAATACTTACCTCTCCCTGCTCCACTGCCGTGACGTGGTCCAGATTTCCTGGGCCCACTAATTACTTGAACCAGCCCTACCCCCCACAACTTTAGCCAAATGACCCCCAATTTCAAATGCCTTCCAATTATTATAAGGTAAATTACGCTTGACAAGCTTCATTAAGAAGAATGGATGGTTTTGACATTAAAATGGCCACTCTAGGTGTTTTCCTGGCCCCCACTCACTGCCGACTATGCTGCCCCATTGACTTGCATTGGGTTTCGTGTTTCGGTCGATCCCGACTTTACGTCATAATCGGCCGATTTCACTCGACCCGACTTTGGACATAGTCGGGTTTCGCAAAACCCGGCTCGACTCTAAAAAGGTCAAGGTCGCTCAACTCTACTGATTACTAAGGTGAAGCACATACGTTTATGAAGACTCTTCTGTATCAGCTGTTATATGGCACACATTAATGCCACTGTGATATTATACCTATGGGGATGAAGGCTTACACAGTGTGGAGAATATGTTACACGGCACTATGGTGTGAACACGGTGCTACGTGACACTACTGAGAGACATTCTGTTATGGACCGTACGGTATTAGCACAGGTGGTGTATAGCCAAATTGGCGAAACATTGAAAATGCAATATGATCAGAAGTTTCAGAATCTAATCTGGACTCTCCCTATGGACGTCAATGGAGCCTAATGGAGTCATTTTATGTCATTGTGGAGAATACAGATTTGTAATACTGATTTCTAGTCCAAACTACAAAAAAATTGGGAAGTCTATGAAATCATTACTACAAAGGTAGGTGCACAAGAGAATCTTCTCTTCACCCGACACATATGGTCTGATTTTTCTGAACAGATACTGATCAGAATTTGAACGCAGTGGGATCGGTTTTTCTCGGAGGTTAAAAAAAAGTTTCTATATCTTCACCATTATGTCATTCCGCGAACATCAGACTGCATTCAGATGTAGTGGAGTCCAATGTTTTCTACAGACCCATAGACTGGCATTGCCAATTTTGATCCACAACTCAGATCAAAATCTGACATGCACCAATTTTTTCCTCGGACTGTTCGTTCAAAGGAAAAGATCGGACCTGTGCACAACCCCATAGAATAACATGGTTAAAAATACTATCTGTGAAAACCATGTTTAGCACTTTTCCAATATAACCGGTAGTCTACCCTTACTATTAGGCAAGTAGCCAGCGTATAACTCGGATGAGTGCTATCAGATGGCACTCGCTCCAATGTTATACTAAGGAGCAATGCTGACCAATGTGAGTTGGCATGAGAAATAAATTGCTGCATGCTGCAATTGGCAGCATATGTCAATGGCACGCACCCATAGAAGCCTATGGGTGCGTGCAAAACATCAGACTGCACTCAGATGCCAACCGAGGGCAGACTCTTATACACAGACTCGCAGATAGATATTGGAGATAATGGAGAAATGAAGTTTTCCACCTTCTCCGTACCTGTAATCCGATTCTCAAATGCGAGAAGATCAAATGATTGGATTCTACTCTCCAGTGTGAGCGAGCCCTCAGTCTACATATCTGTAATACTAATAATTGAAATGAAAGGATGAAGACGATTTGTATTTTCTTGCACTATGCATGAAATTAGTGTGAGAAGAAATGAGGAATCCAGCTCAACGAGATAGTGAAAAAACTCTTTTCTTTATTCACTTGAAAAATGTGTTCAGTGGAGGATAAAAACATCAGCGATTACAAAGAATAAAATGCGATATGAAATTACATTTTGATATCGCATTTTATTCTTTGTAATGGCTGATATTTTTATCCTCCACTGAACACATTTTTCAAGTGAATGAAGAAAAGAGTTTTTTCACTATCTCGCTGAGCTGGATTCCTCATTTCTTCCCTGACTTCTCCACGCCTTGACACAGCGGTTCCGTGCTCCGAGTTTCCAAGGATGTTGATCATGGTGAGCTGGACTTTGTTCGATTATGAAATTAGTGAGCAGAAAAATCAGGTTAAAAATGAACATAGGAATAATTGCTTGCACATGTATAACATGTATTATCCAGATTCCACATTTATGTGCTGTAAACTATGAAAAAATGAAGGAGTGTGTTAAATATGTAGTTTATTCTTCCAAATTCTAATTCTCTATCTTGCAAAAAGAAGCCCAAGTTATGACACATCGGCTCAGTACAACAGAGTTACACAAAGCCTGTTTTTTTTTCATTTGCATATGATGCTATAGGGTTCAGCTTTTTGGAGAAGTATGTCAAGAGATAGATAAATAGAATATGGGTGAATAAACTACACTGGAATGCTAATCGAGAGCTGGACTCTCTATATACTTATGTCTGCATTTTGAACTGGAAACACAATATAGTCTTGGCTGAAGAATGGAATACGATATTTTAAAAAATGCCTTTCCACTGCAAACATAGTAGCAATGAAAGTATTTTGCCTCTATTGAGTTAAGTCCAAGTGGGTGTTATCACCTAGTTTTCACTAGGGAGATATATGTCTCCCTGTATGCTGCCACCATAACAGTACAGGTTCTTCAATGTATGATATTTAATTAGTTAATCACTCTTATGTCTGTTTTGCTAACATCTACTCTTACTGCTAAGCAAGTATAAGCTGCTTTAAGCACATCAGACATTACTGAAATATGTCCATACAGGTAATTTGGGGTACGGGGTAGTACAGCAGAAGCAACCATCTTATGGCAGGAGGAGAGCGGATAGAAGGGTTTGTAATGGGACACAGCTAATCTCAGGTGTGCTGTCCTTTCCTCGCAGAGACCTTATCTGAAAAGTTCTAGTTATGTGGGCTTTCTAACTATGCAGGAAGTTAGACCAGGAAATCATGGCTGTTTGATATTTTACATCTCACATACTTAGAAAGCTTCTCTAAGCTATGGAGCGATGTGTTCTTGATTCTTCAGTATGTTGCTGAATGCTTGTGATTGCTCAACATTACACAAGGGGAAGGAGTACACGCCCTCAATATAAACTGTCTGACAATACCTTGAAATTAACAAAAATTAACTCATTAGGTGCCAAATACTTTGATTCTTAATATCTCCGCTGCAGAGAGGCAAAATTTAAAAATTAAAAAACAAACATTTGATTCCATTTTACATCATGTGTCCAATTGAACATGAAATATGTGGTGAAATGCCCTCTTTATCTTGCAGCACGCCAGATATTGTGAAGAGGATAACTATAACTAAATTGGCACACTATAACTGTGCAGTTTAGGTACTTTAATTAAAGTGCATTTTTTAGACGGATGATCCCTGAATGTATAATGTCCTTCAATATCTGATGGCCATTGTCTTCTTTTCACAACCATATTATTGGTATTGGTGATTTATATTTCATATTGTCCAATGTTACTTAAAAACTTTTATTAAAAAAAGACACGGATACATATATCCATTCCTATCAAAGCACCTTACTTTAAAACCACTTGCATGATCAGTTCACAAAGCACTATTTTTTTTTTGTACAGGAAAACAGCCTTATGCTGTAGGATTCAGAGTAACATCTGATTATTTCTCTTAACTGAGCTGGTTTTCAGTTAGCAGAACTGGCTGATTAGATGATTTTCCGGTTTCAAACTTGCAAAGATTTTCAGAGAGTGTCAAATATCAACTCTCTTTTGAGATCCCTCTGGCTACTGAAATCAAATGAACCACGTGAGATACTTAATTAAAATAAATATACTAGTCAATTTATCAATGTAGGTCTGACGTGAAGAGTGGGAAGGAACTGGCAATGAAAATGATGACTGCTGTCCAACACCAACTTGTGAGCTAACCTCCTACCTCACCTATGCTTTACCTTGCTAAATTCACCCAAGGAAAACAAGCGAACTGTTGGTATAACTTTAGAGTTACTGCCCTACATACTTTATTTTCTGTAAAAGGTAAGTTTCAATGGTTTCAAGGCAGTTGAAAATTAATGGACTGCACAGTCGATAAAGACTTGGACATACATGGGAAAATGGAGACTTAGGGGAAATATTAAGAACAGTTGGAAGGTGACTAGGAATCTATTGAATGCCTGTTGGCAAACTTCAGAAATCACCTAAGATTAAATACAAAAATTCTAACTTCATATGATGGACATATGTTATGAAGTAGCAGCTAGAACACAGACCAGCCTCCAGAAGAGCTATTATCGGGTAATAAATACGAAGTCATTCACGGTGCATTCAGAAATGATAGACAGGGCAATAGTATTGTGCTGGCAGGACAATAAATTGTAATAAAAAGAATGTTAAAAATGTAAAAATATTCTAAAAACCTACATGTAAAAGTTTATATCTCCCATTGTCCCATTAGTTAAAATAAATCTAAATAGGAAAAAAAACATTATATCTGTTTCTGCTGATTAAAGTCCAAACTAATCAGACTATTACGTTAATTTCTTGAGCAGTGCACACCATAAAAGAAATAAATGGAATAAAACACAGACCTATAAGTTGTCACCTTGCAGTGGGTAGGTAATAACTAGATTAGACTTAAACTCATTTTATAATTTGTTCCCTTATGGATACTGAGGTCAATCCAGTTTAGTCTGAAATACTCATTTAATGATATTTTCCCTTGTGCATGTCGAAGCTAATCTTTCACAGCTTTGACTTCTTTTCTGTCTCTGCACTTGTCAGTGACATTCAGGACATATTCAGACATCCAATGTTCACGTACAAGTACTTTCTGTGGTTTTCATGGATAGCACTTTTACCTGTGATAGTTTATGAGACCATTCACATGTCCAAGATTTTCCATGGACAGAGCTGTCCGCAGAAAATCATGGAGACATGTCTGATTTTGAACCGAGGGCCCGATGAAAATTGGCAATGCAAGTCTACGGGTCCATGATAAAATAGGGATTGCACTTGGATGCCATCCAAGTGCAGTTTGATTTTCATTGACTGGCACATAGGAGAATGTGGAGAAGCATCTTTTATTTTTCCAAGTATGAGAAAATTGTACGACACTCAGACTAAGTCTGATCAAAATAAATGGTCAGTTTTCGTCATACATGAGAAAAACGGATGTCTGGATGATGCCCCACTTTATAGTAAATAAAAAAGTTGAATGCTGAAAGCAATAGCAAATATATTAAAATATATATATATATTTCTTTTGGTTATTATGGTTGTGTGGATACCTCATATATATTTAAGTTATTTGGTTTTACACAGGGAATATGTAACATAATGTTCTTCATATAAAAATTTATATTTTTTCACACTTTTTTGAAGTATTTATTTGTTGTTTCTTTTTTTTTCAACTTTACTTATGAGTGTTATGAGTGTTATGTATTTATTTACATAATTCTTCTCCAAAATGTCATAAAAAATCTCTGGTGGTGATGACTTTTCGTTTATTGGGCATTTATAGGAGCCCATTTTACAGGAGAAAATAGCTGTTTGGGGCCTACTAGGACCCATCACCTTTTCTATATAGACATATATAGTTGAAATCAGAAATTTACATACACTATATAAAAAGACACATATGCATGTTTTTCTCAATATCTGACATGAACTCAGAATAAACCTTTCACGCTTTAGGTCAATTAGGATTACCATAATCTTAATATATACTTAACTTGTAATGTCTTCACATCCTGTTCCGTTCAGATGTGTCCGGATCCCTGAATTCCAAAGGGCAGTACCACCAGTGGAACACCGTTGCACCACACATACACATACTGTATACGCCGTATGCACCACACACACACACACTGTATATGCCGTACGCAGCCTCTTGTGCGGTACCACCAGCAGAACACCGTTGCAACACGCTACTGCCGGGATCAGCCGAATGATTCACTGACCGCCGCCATCTTTGTACAGGAGGAATTCATGCATAGTTTTAATATGACCGCCACTATGATCTGATTTACTGCGCCTGTGTGAAATCCGCGCAGGTGCAGTAAATCATTCGGCTGATCCTGGCGGCAGATGCGCGATGTGCCTACAGGCAGAACAAGCAAAAGACAATACTGACATTACAGCAGGGGATTACAGATAAATTCTTTTGTCAGGTAAAATATTTCACAGACTGTTTTTAACAATATTTTACCTCACAAAACAAATCGTCTGCGATCTCCTGCTGTAATGTCGGTATAGCCTTTTGCTTCCTCCCCTGCCCAGGAGCTGTGGTATGTTCTGTACACGGTCAGACACAGACAATTTTTTAAATTAACTTTTGTTCATGGGAAAACCCCTTTAAAAAGCAAATATCAACACCAACATGGCTCCTCAGAGACGGTTGAAGTGAGCACATGGGGAAAGAGAGAGTGGATAGGTGGGTGAGCACATGGGGGGGAGAGATTCTCAACGCTGCAAATCCTGCCCCATCGTGACATTACTGCCCTCCTGATGCGATAGCATCGGGCTTCCATCTAGTTATTAATATTTGCCAAATGCAAGAATAATGAGAGAGAGATTGCTTTAATACATTTTTATTACTTGCTGTGAAGTCAAATGTTTACATACATTTCATTAGTATTTGGTACCATTGCCCTTAAACTGAATGACTTGGGTCAAACACTTGGGATATCCTTCCTCAAGCTTCTCACAATAGTTGGTCGGAATTTGGGCCCATTCCTTCTGACAAAACTGGTGTAACTGATCCAGATTTGTAGGTCACCTTGCTCACACCTGCCTTTTCAGCTTTGCCCATAAATTTTCAATAGAATAGAGATCAGGGCTTTGTGATGACCACTCGAAAACATTGACTTTGTTACCCTTGAGCCACTTTGTTACCATTTTGGCAGTATGCTTCTTGTCTTTGTTCATTTGGAAAACTCATCTCCGCCCAAGCTTTAACTTAATGGTTGATGTCTTGAGATGTTGTTTCAGTATTGTCACATAATCTTCTTTTCTCATAATGCCACTTATTTTGTGAAGTGCATCAGTACCTCTGGCAGGAAAGCAACCGCACAACATGATGCTGTCATCCCTGTGTTTCAGAGTTGGGATGGTGTTCTTAGGCTTCTAATCTTCTCCATTTTTCCTCCAAACATAACGATGGTCATTATGCCCAAAAAGTACAATTTTAGTTTCATCAGGCCACAGGACGTCTCCAAAAATTAAGGTCTTTATTCCTGTGTACATTTGCAAACATTAATCTGGCTTTTTGATGTTTCTTTTGGAGTAATGGCTTCTTCTTGGCAGAGTGGCCTTTCAGTCCATGTTGATATAGTACTCGTTTCACTGTGGATATTGACACAATGTTTCCAGCTTCCACCATCATCTTCACAAGATCTTTTGCTTTTGTTCTTGGGTTCATATGCACATGTTGGACCAAAGTATGTTCATTTCTGGGATACAGAACCCGTCTCCTTCCTGAGTGGTATAATAGCTGCACATTTCCATCATGTTTGTACTTGCGTATAATTGTTTGTACAGATGAATGAGGCCCCTTCAGGAATCTTGAAATTTTACCCAAGGATGAGCCAGACTTGTGCATGTCCACAATTATCTTCCTGATATCTTGGCTGATTTCTTGAGACTTTCCCATGATGCTGCAAAGAATCAGTATGTTTCAGGTGTGCATTAAAATATATCCACAGGTGTGTCTCTAATTTACTCAGATGTTGCCAAAAATCATTAGTGTATGTAAACATTTGACTTTGCAGTAAGTAATTAAAATGCCTGAAAACATTCTCTCTCTCTCATTATTCTGGAATTAGGCAAATATTAATAATTATGGTAATCCTAATGGATCTAAAAGGGAAAGGTTTATTCTGACTTAATGTCAATATTGAGAAAAACATGCATATGTGTCTATTTTATATAGTGCATGTAAACTTCTGATTTTAACTGTATACACCCAATGATGAAGTGCTCCACGAGTCCAATAGTTGTATCAGCTGAACGTTAAAAGCCAGGAAAAAGAGAGGACTGAGGCAAGGACACAACCTACTCCTTCTATATTGTATTGTATATTGTTGTTGTACATCATTTGGTTGTTTTCTGATAAAGAATATAGATTAAGTCAGTAGAAAAAAAACTCTTACATAGAAGAGCATAACTTATCTTAAGATTCAATGAGAGTCCCCGAAAAAATAGAAAATGAGACTTTGTTTGGCAAAACACTGTGGAAAATCTCTGAACAAGGCAAACAGGCCTTATATCATAAATACAGTATATGAGTAAGTATCTAATTTGCTCATCCACTCGCAGAACATACCATGCACATTTTCTTTGTGTTTTTTCAGGGCATCTTTGCTTCTAAATTTCTTCCCACAACTATCAGACTTGCATATAAATCTGACATCTCCTTTACAAGCCTCTCTGTGTTGATCAAAACTGCAATGGAAATAAAAGTTGATTAAAAATGTGATGAATTGGGTCAAATTGTACAATTTATAATTTGAGCATGCCCTATAACAATGGTCTTCAACCTGTATTTTCCAGGTGTGGCAATTCCACAACCACTGGCATGCTAGGAGTTGTAGTATTACAACAGCTATAGAGTCACAGGTAAGAGACCACTGTCATATATTATAACCACAAGTTAACACGTGCATTACCTAAATAGGAGGTAAGGAGGAACTTCTTTTTCTTGGTTAGATGTCAAAAAAGGAACAAGAAGAAACTTGAAAGCAGGCATGCATAAAGGGAAGCCAGAAATTAGACAGCAGTTCAGTAATTCAAACACAAAACCTCAACGCTGAGCCGAAGAAGGTATTGCAAACGGAACACTGATAACTCCCTGAAGTGTCTCCGGAGACGATACTTTCTGAGCACTGAAGTACACTAAAGAAAAGAGAACAGTTTAGAGTCTAGAATACAACAGCAAAATGCTGTATAGCGATCTTATGTTCAACTTTCACACAAATGTCATATTAAAGATGACCCTTAGAAATGAGTAGGGTTTTTCTACGATGAAAAGAGGTGGATTATCTCTACAGTATACAATCACTCTCTGATCAGTCTACTTTAGGATGTTCTGGCTAAATTTTTCCAGCCATCGTATGGGACAGTTAGGGGCCTGGCAAAGGATGTTCTCCCATGCCTTTGAACACTACATTCTTTGAATTCATGAGTAAAGCCCTAAAGCATAAATTGACCACTTGATCTATAAAGCAAAATATTTTACATCATACTTTTTTCACTCCTAACTGGACTGCCATCATTGAGTGATTTCCAGTTTTGTTATTATATTATATATTATCTGTGAAATTGTAAGCACACAAGTGCCTGCTATATTATCTCAAATTGCCAAAAGCACTGCAGAGTATATTTAAAGGTATTTATAATTGGAGGTCCACTGTCCAGTTCCCTCAATTATACGCAAGAGCGTAGAGGCGCTAATAAAGAGTAAATCTGTCTTTTAAGGACCAGGCTTATCTGTGCATTACAAGTGAAGTCTGATGATTTTAAAAGAATATAAGACTTGTTGCAGAGTGTATATCTGTATTAGGAGATATCATCACCAAGACATCATGAGGTATAATTGGCCAAAAAAATATGACTCTTGAAAGAAGTGGAGTTAAAAAAAGAATAAAAAAGAAAACTGGCTGTGAAGGGAAGGGGTTAATGGTATACTGTCTAAGCAATGATAACAATACATTTTATTATCTTTATAGATAGAAGGTGTATTCAGTAGTGGTCTCAATGAACCAATACTAGCACAACATAGATATAAAATTGACATTAAAACTGCATAAATCTAGAAAGTTCACATTATCAATGTGGATAAAGACAAATACTGTACAATCTCTTCTATATATCAATATTCTCTGCAGGTTCTTAAGTTCAAGAAACAGTATATATCAACTTATGTTATCTTATAAAAATGTATGCATTCTTGTCATTTATATACAGGTACTTCTAACAAAATTAGAATATCATTAAAAAGTTAATTTATTTCAATTCTTCAATACAAAAAGTGAAACTCATACATTATATAGCGTCATTACAAACAAAGTGATCTATTTCAAGTGTTTATTTCTGTTAATGCTGATGATTATGGCTTACAGCCAATGAAAGCCCAAAAGTCATTATCTCAGTAAATTAGAAAAAAAATAACAAAAAAACACTTCAAAGGCTTTCTAAGTGTTTAAAAAGGTCCCTTAGTCTGTTTCAGTAGGCTCCACGATTACGGGAAAGACTGCTGACTTGACAGATGTCCAGAAGGCAGTCACTGACACACTCCACAAGGAGGGTAGGCCACAAAAGGTCATTGCTAAAGAAGCTGGCTGTTCACAGAGTGCTGCTTCCAAGCATATTAATGTAAAGTTGAGTGGAAGGAAAAAGTATGGTAGAAAAAGGTGCACAAGCAACCGGCATAACCGCAACCTTGAAAGAATTGTTAACCCTCCGTCACATACAACTGATCTGACAGGCGCTTCTCTTTTACTTTCATTTCTCCTTCCTCACCAGATTGTGAGGAAACCCCCTCCCTCCAGGTAGTCTCCTGTCTCTTGAAGGTCTGTGAAACCTGATATCACAGTTGGATTTCAGAGCTTCAGGGGAGAGGATATAGCTGCACAGATCTCTCAGGCTCATTGTATGTGAATACGTCACATTCAGTAAGGTTGGTATTTTATGTTTTTATTCATCACAATAGTTTATTTAGCTTGTTTTATGAATGTATAGCACAAAATGTGAGGATATTTCATAGAAATAAGGGAGATTTTATAAAAGAAAGTGTGCTGCTCAGGCATATACAGTAGTTCCCTAACATATTCCTTCTCTTGCTTCAGATTATCTGCTGAAATGGAGAGGAAAATGTACAATTTATCCAAACAACTTGATGTTGAGGAAGTAACAAACATGCTGTTAGATGATAGAGACCTCACACTGAATGAGGATTTAGGAGAGGAAAGTGAGATTGATTCTCATGATGAGGTGGAAGAATGTGTCCTGGATTCTGAAACAGAGCAAGATGGTGACAGTGGTGAGGATGAAGAAGTTGGATCATATTATATTGGAAAAGATAAAAATACTAAATGGAACAAGAAGCCATTCCAGAAAAAAACGTAGGGAACCTTTAAACATTATTACTCACCTTCCTGCAGTAATAGGAACTGCACGTAATGCAAAAACTGCAGTTGAATGCTGGAACAGTATATTTACAGATGACATTCTGGACTCTATTGTCACATATACTAACCAATATATAGACATTATAAAGGACAAGGACATCTGCAACAGAACCATCAAGCCCACAGATGAAATAGAACTGCGTGCTTTTTTTGGATTACTGTACCTTGCAGGAGCTTATAGGGCAAATAGACAAAGTTTGGAGGAACTTTGGGGTAAAGATGGGGATGGAGTTGAAAAATTTAGCCTTGTTATGTCCATAAACAGATTCAAGATTCTAATTCGTTACCTTCGGTTTGACGACAGAACTACCCGAACCGAACGCAAAACACATGACCGACTTGCTCCAATTCGTGATATATTTCAAAGATTTGTTGTAAACTGTAAACAAAGTTATTACCCTGGAGAGAAACTCACTATTGACGAAATGCTCCCTGGTTTTCGTGGTAGATGTGCCTTTCGTCAATATATTCCATCAAAGCCAAACAAATATGGAATAAAAATTTATGCCCTTGTTGATGCCAGTAAGACCTACACTTAACCTGGAAGTTTATGCAGGAAAACAACCAGAAGGTCCTTACTGTGTGAGCAACAAACCCATTGATGTTGTAAAAAGACTGGCTGAACCCTTATTTGGATCGGGTCGCAATATTACAGCTGACAATTGGTTTACAAGTTGTGATCTGATTGATTATCTGAAAATTCAGAAGCTGTCATATGTGGGAACTGTAAGAAAAAACAAAAGGGAATTGCCGCCACAGTTTGTAAGTGTGAAAGAGAGACAACAGTACAGCAGTATGTTTGCATTCCATAATGGAAAGGCTTTAGTTTCCTATGTACCACATGCCAAAAAAATCGTACTTCTTCTATCAACACTTCATGATGATACTGCCATCGATCCTGGGACTGGGGCAGAAAAAAAACCGGAGAGAATTACATTTTACAATGCCACCAAAGGGGGTGTGGATACAGCAGATCAGATGTGCTCCACTTTCAACATCAGCAGAAACATCAAACGCTGGCCAATGGTCATATTTTTTGCTATGTTGAATTTGGGTGGTATAAATTCACAAGTAATTTATCTTGAAAACAAGCTTGAACCACTCCGTAGACGATTGTATCTGAAAAAATTGGCCCATGAACTAGTACTTGGAGAGCTACGCAGGAGAAGCGTGAAAACAATCGGTATCCCCTCTCGCCTTCAAGTTCAGCTCAAAAGGTTCCGCCCAGAAGATGATGGTGAAAAGTCACCATCTGCACCACCTCACAAAAGAAGGAGATGCACCACCTGCCAAACGGAAAGCGGAACCAGAAGGCTTTCAAATTATGAATGTCTCAAATGTCATAAAGCAATTTGCCTGACACATGCAAAAATGGTGTGTAATTCTTGCTATTTTCTCTGCAAGTGTGACTTTTCTGGGGAAACCTCAGCATCTACTTCTGATTGAATATGTTTTTAATAGTACTTAAGGTACCTTAAAATTAAGTTTGTGTTCAAAAAATTTTCTTTGTACATTTTTTTGAGAGAGTCGAACTGGGGACTATTTGGCGGGAGTTTTGAAAAGTTTGTATTTCATAGTTATTAGTTTTATGTTAAGTAAATGTTTTTTTTTGCAACTGATTATGTGTAGTCTCTTTTATTACATCCCTATGAAGGTCACTGATCACTTTTAGAGCACTGAAATTGCAAACATTAGATATTATAGGTATTTTTCCAGCAGGCGCCTGACAGGCACATTGTATGTGAACTCGTTAGTCGGAATATTGTATGTGACGGAGGGTTAAGAAAAGGCCATTCAAAAATTTTGGTGAGATTCACAAGGAGTGGACTGCTGATGGAGTCATTGCTTCAAGAGCCACCACACACAGATGTATCCAGGATTCCTTGTGTCAAGCCACTCATGACCAATAGACAACACCAGAAGCGTGTTACCTGGGCCAAGGAGAAAAAGAACTGGACTGTTGATCAGTGGTCTAATGTGTTGATTTTTCAGATGAAAGTAAATTTTGCATTTCATTTGGAAATCAGGGTCTCAGGGTCTGGAGGTAGAGAGGAGATGCCACAATCCAAGCTGCTTGAGGTCTAGTGTGAAGTTTCCACAATCAATGATGGTTTGGGAAGCCATGTCATCTGCTGGTGTAGTTCCACTGTGTTTTATCAAGACCAAAGTCAGCACAGCCATCTACCAGGAAATTTTAGAGCACTTCATGCTTCCCTATGCCAACAGGCTTTTTGGACATGGAAAGAATTTTCATTCTCCAGCAGGACTTGCCACCTGTCCACACTGCCAAAAGTACCAATATTTACCAAAAGTTTAAAAACAACAGTATCACTGTGCTTGATTGGCCATCAAACGTGCCTGACTTTAACCCCATAGAGTATCTATGGGGTATTATCAAGAGGAAGTTGAGAGACACCAGACCCCACAATGCAGATTAGCTGAAGGATGCTATCAAAGCAACCTGGGCTTCCATAATACCACAGCAGTGCAACAGTTTGATCGTCTCCATGTCACGCTGCATTGATGCAGTTATTAATGCAAAAGGAGCCCTGATCAAGTATTGAGTGCATTCACTGAACATACATTTCAGTAGGCCAACATTTCAGATTTTAACCCCTTTCTGACCTTGGATGGGATAGTACGTCTGAGGTCAGATCCCCTGCTTTTATGCAGGCTCTGGCGGTAAGCCCACATCAAAGCCGCGGCATGTCAGCTGTTTTGTACAGCTAACATGTGCACGCAATCGTGATCCACCCACCGCTATTAACTAGTTAAATGCTGCGGTCAAACGCTGGCAGCGGCATTTAAGTATGGCTTCTGGCCATCCGGCCGGAAATGCGCGCATCGCCGACCCCATCACATGATCGGGGGTTAGCGATGCATCGGCATAGTAGCCACAGGTCTCCTTGAGACCTCTATGGTTGCTGATGCCGGCTTGCTGTGAGCACCATCCTGTGGTCGGCGTTCATAGCATGCCTGTAATTCAAGAACAAGATACACGGCATTCTACAGATTTGTGAGTAGAGGTGCTCAAGTAGGGTTTCCAGCCCCTTAAATCAACTGTATCAAAAAACTTGGCACTCAATAATGCTTGTAGAAAATAAAGTCATTTATTTTGCATCAGGACAAACAGATCAGCTGTAGCTCGTATCTTGCTAAACGTTTTCGGTCCTTTGTGGACCTTCCTCAGAGCAAGTTTATCTGGAGCGTAGGATCTGGACATATACCCAGATGCATGAGTATGCTGACACTATATGTAGAGGCAAATTTCAGAGGCACTAATGGAGACCGTGACTGAGCAGATAAAGCTGCTTGGGCATACGATGTGCCCACACTGTGCACGTTCTGTTGCCTGGAGCGCTGGTGGCGTGCTGAGACGTTGAGGGAGTCACGCTGCCACGCAGCGTGACTCCCTCAACGTCTCAGCACGCCACCAGCGCTCCAGGCAACAGAACGTGCACAGTGTGGGCACATCGTATGCCCAAGCAGCTTTATCTGCTCAGTCACGGTCTCCATTAGTGCCTCTGAAATTTGCCTCTACATATAGTGTCAGCATACTCATGCATCTGGGAATATGTCCAGATCCTACACTCCAGATAAACTTGCTCTGAGGAAGATGCCTGTAATTCAGTTACACAGGAGCGATCTGATGATCGCTGCTATGTAGCAGAGCCGATCAGGCTATGCCAGGTTCTGGCCTCCCATGGAGGCTATTGAAGCATGGTAAAGTAAAAAAAAAAGTTGAAAAACATCTGAAATAAAAAAATATAAACGTTTAAAACACCCCTATTTGCCGCCATTCAAAATAAAACAATAAAAATAAAATCAAATATACACATATTTTGTATCACCGCATTCAGAATCACCTGATCTATCAATAAAAAAGAGAAATAACCTGATTGCTAAACGGCGTAGTGAGAAAAAAATTAGAAACGCCCAAATTACGTTTTTTTTGGTCACCATTACATTGCATTAAAATGCAATAACGGGCGATCAAAAGAACGTATCTGCACCAAAATGGTATCACTGAAAATGTCAGCTCGGTGTGCAAAAAATAAGCCCTCTTTTAGGGGTCGAGTTCCCACCTCTGCACAGGGGAAATCTCGGGCCATCTCCGCTGTGGTCTCCCATTCTTCTACTGCCGCAATGGAGCCTGCTCAGTGAAGACGTCGGTCCCAGCGTCTCGCTCAGTCTGACTCTGTGCAAAGGGTTACTGCTGCTTTTCCAGCTTCTGCCATTGAAGCCAGTGTTGGGCAGCGGCGAGCAGACGCTTTTGGGACTAAGTCCTGCTTTTCTCCTTCTGAGCATGCCCATGGTAAGATCTCTCATTGGAGATTGAGGGTCACATGCTCAGATACTGCAGCAAGACCCATTGGTTCTCCAGGAAGGTCCTGAAGTTCCTCAAGCTCTGTAGCAGCCTCTCATTGGTCCTTCTAGGAAGGTCCTGTACGTGCTGCAGCTATATAAGTTTCGCATGGCCGCACGGCCATGCGCTAGTATCAATTTATGTATGAGCTCAGCGCCAGTGTGGTCATGTTTGTATGCAGTCAGGGACCCGGCTGAAATAAGCCCCTAGAATGCTGGCACCTCCGCGAGGAGTTTCATGTTTGCATTTGACTACATGACCACCATCTGCTCTAATAAGTAGCTGTGTTCCTCTGTGAGCCAAACAGGGCACAGCGTTATCTTTGCTAACAGACTCTGTGAGTCTGTTTATACTGCTTTTCGTGCCGCCATATCTAGCAGCAGGTGCTTTCCTGCACGGTGGATCCCGAGTTGCGTACGCACCAACTTCTTCTAAACAAATATATATTCAGTGCTTTCCGCCAACCCTAACACCCTCACTCGACCCCAGATCATGAAAAATGGAGACGCTACGGGTATCGGAAAATGGAGCATTTTTTTTTTAGCAAAGTTTGGAATTTTTTTCACCACATAGGTAAAAAATAACTTAGACATGTTTGGTGTCTATGAACTCATTATGACCTGGAGAATCAAAATGGCAGGTCAGGTTTAGCATTTAGTGAACTTAGCAAAAAAGCCAAGCAAAAAATACACATGGGATTGCATTTTTTTGCAATTTCACCGCACTTGGATTTTTTTCCCATTTTCTAGTACATGACATGGTAAAACCAATGATGTTGTTCTAAAGTACAACCCATCCTCCAAAAAATAAGCCCTCACATGGCCATATTGACGGAAAAATAAAAAAGTTATTGCGGAAAACGGAACATTCCAAGGTCAGGAAAGGGTTAAAATCATTTTTCGATCTGGTGTTATAAAGTATTCTAATTTACTGAGATAATGACTTTTGGGTTTTCATTGGCTGTAAGCCATAATCGTCAACATTAACAGAAATTAACAGTTGAAATAGATCACTCTGTTTGTAATGACTCTATAAAATATATGAGATTCACTTTTTGTATTGAAGAATGGAGCTATTTAATAGCAGCGGATGCTGCTCTTTAGTGATTGTCTCTTTACCCACGCGTTTAGTGTCCCCCACAGAGCTGGAGGGACAGTACACAAATTTCCCCTGATGAGTTAATGAAACGAAACGCGTAGGGAAATGTATTCTTTATTTTGGGGTTAAGTAAACTTTTGGCAGCGTGGGTGGATGTGTGTGTGGCCGGAATGTGCCCCCCCTCCCGGATGCAGTGCCAACATTGAGCGGTCTTATCCATACCAGAGAAAGAAAGCCCAGAGGTGAGATCGTTCCAATTTTACATGTCAATCACTGCTACTGCAATGTCATCCAACAAAAGATATCTGTGATATGGGACATGCGGTTTGTGATTGCTTATGTCATGTGATTCTCATGTGATGAGAATTTATTTCTTCCCTAAGAGATTGGCATATTGACTTGTGGCTTACAAAATCTCGGGGATTTCGTGGTTTTACATTCCCAAGAATGTGAATTTTCTGTGAGTCCTCTACGTGTGTTATTTTCTTTGTTAGTTAGTTATACCATTTTAAGAATTATATATTAAATGTTAAGTTTTAGTAATAGTCACACCCTGCTTTGACATACTGTTTTGGATTGGTGGATATTTGATTTTTTCTATGAGTGGTCCATGTAAAATCATGGAAACATGTCCGAAATTGATTGGCAATTCAAGTTGTAGGAAAGCCAGGTAGGCTAGGGTTAAATGCTAGCACAATAGGTCTTAAATAGTTATACCTGCATAGCTATGACTAGAACCAGACATTGTGTTCACTGGTCTTTCAGCTGGGGAATCTGAGCAAAGTGGGTTTTATTGGAGCTGGAGAGAGAAATGCTAAAATCTCACAGGTTGCAATGGATGTTAGCTGATTTGTGTGACCAAGATGGGGCTACACTATTCCATGTGGGATATAAAATCCATGAGGCTTTGTTCTTCATGAGGCTTCCAGAGAAAGTGAATCCCTACAATTGGTGTTTGAATGTGGGGATGAAGTCACAAAGAGCACAGATGATTACATTTTAAACAATGAATGTCCTGGGTAAAGGCAGCTACATCACTGCAAAGTGAAGCATGGAGGAGCTTGTTAAGCAACTGGTCCAGGCCAATATGCAGTTGCAGCAGCAGACCCATCAGGAAACCAACAAAGTTCTGATCCAGCAATTTCCGCATCAGCAGCAACAACAGCAGCAGCATCCGCAGCAGATGGCTCTCTTGCAAGAGACTATCTGGGTCAGGGAGACAGCACCATCCGCCAGCCAAAGTGACATATCCGTGAAAGGATAACAGTATGAGAGGACTTGCAGAAAATGATCCTGGATCATGATGCTGAGGTTTTCTTGACTGTATCTGAGAGGGTGGCAGACAAGGAGAAACTGCCTCCAAAGCAAAGGGCATATGTCCTAGCTCCGTAATTTACTGGGAAACCACCGAAAGTGTAATATGACCCTGCACTGCAAAATGCCAAGGAGTACTGCAAACTAAAGGCAGAGATTATGGCACATTTGGGCATAACCCTGGCCATCAGGGTACAGCAGCTGGACCTCTGGTGCTCCCACAGGGACAAGACTCAAATATTCGATCAGTAACTTCTGGTGCAAAAATGGCTTCAGTCTAAGATCTGTTCTCTGGCACAAAATGTGGAAAGAGTGGTAGTGGAGTGGTTTATCCACTCACTACTTAAGTCCATGCAAAGCTGGGTTGCCCAAGGAGTTCCTCAGAATGCAGATGACCTTGTGAACCTTATGGAAAGATACTTGGCTGTAGAGAATCCCCTCAGCAATCAATGGAGCCTAAGGTCACTTTTATGGAATACTCAAAAGAAAGGGCCCAAGATCATGTCTGGGTTCAAGGGGTACATATTGTACCATTGTCTGCTGGAGGTGTCGTGCCCCGGTGCATATATCAGCCTACTGTTCATTGTCTCATAACAACCATTTGACTTCTCCGTAGGCTGACACTTCTCATTTTTTGCACTTCTTGATTGCAATACCATACCACGCTTATGACAGATCTCAGCTGTGCCAGGTGACTATGAACGGTGTAACAATGACTGAACTACTAGACTCAGGATATTTGGTGGCCCTGTTAAGGGCCACACTTCCACATATGCTAATCCCTCGATAGGGGCTGGGAGTGAGATGAATTTATAGAGAGGCCAAGAACTATCCCATGGCTCAAATCAACATACGCACAGACTACAGACTGTGGTCCCATGAAGTAGGAGTGTTAAAGACTTATTTCATGCTATAATTATAGGACAAGACTTTCCTGGGACTTGTACGTTAAAGCTGCTATGACCAGTAGTCCAGTATGTTGCCAGGAGTTGGCTATGGTAACAAAGCCATATGATAGAAATGGTGAAGTACTTATCACTATACTGGCTAGAAAGAAGGATGAGGAAGAATCCGATGAAGCCATTATGACTGACCTAGAGGAGTCCTAGGACAACTGTGGGCTGCCCAGCTCAGGCACTTACGGTGAAAGATATTCTGAAAAATGTTAGTATGTCAAATGATGGTCACCGAAGCCAATTGTTTTCCTCAATTGGCCAGGCATAGTGTTCTGTTGTGTTGAGGGACCAAAGTGAAAGGGCCAGGTAAAAGAGTGCCTCCTCGTGGTCCAAGAGGCAAAATCCAGGGTGTATAATTGGTTGGCTTGAGTGAGATAATTTAGACCTGGGGATCAGGTAATTGTGTTCATGCCCACAGAACAAAGTGGGAGAGGTCAAATAAAAAGTATATTGACAAGGGTAAAGGAAGCCCTTTCCCATATGCTATGGCAACTTGTTAAGTACCTGGACGTATACCTTGTCATGATTCCACCTCTCAGTGTGTCTTTGGCATGGTGATTGGCATCTGGTACAGGGGCGTGCTGGGTTTTGATTGACGGCTCAGTGGTCCAGTCTGAGCCTGGGAGGTGTTGAACTTCAGGTGTCCCCTGATCCTTATGATTACTCAGCTCCTTATCTTGACTGGCACTCCAAGATAACTGTCAGTCATAGATTCAGATCAGTGTGGTTTGTTTGTGCCTTGTGCTTTGCTTGTAGATCTATTGCTACCAGACCTTGGACCTTGTTTTGACCATTGTTTTGCCTAGCCACTTTTTCTTATCCGCTGTCTTATGGATATTCTGACTTCGGACCATTACCTGACTTTGCCTCTGTCTTTTCCCTTTGTTTACGATGTACTCTCCCGGTTCTTGACCCTCTCGGATTCCTTGACTAACCTGTCTCACGGCTAGTCCTTGAGAAGTGACTCAGCATTACACTCCTTGCTTCTTATCCCAGTCAGAAGCTGCACAGGCACATAAACTTTGTCGTATTCCCAAAAACATGATAGCTGGAAAATTGTACCTAAAATTCGGGGCAGGTTTTTGGAGTTACTAAGTTACTCTCGTGTCATTAGCCATGCGCCTCACGCTCAGGTAAATTTATAACCCTGTAAGATTCCTACAACCCACCGGGAGAACTGGTCCCCCATAGACAATATGGAGTGGAAGACAGAGCTCAAGTGCTCAGCCCCCTTGCTTTGGGCAGAGGTGGGCGTGTGTAGAAAACCCAGGTAGGCTAGGGTTAAATCCTAAAACAATAGGTCCTGATTAGCTGTGGATAGCTATGGCTAGACCCAACTAATGACTAGGGTAAGCTGAGCAGATTGGGTTGTGTTGGAGCTGAAGAAAGACAAGCCAGAATCTCTCTGAGAAGAATCTGCACAGGCTGTGTGCACCAAACTGCAAGCATCACTGGTTGCCATGGACAATAGCTATTTTGTGTACCCGAACTGAAACTAGCTCTGCCGTGTCTGAATAGCCAGGGTCTCTATTGTTTAATTAGTGCCTCGACAAGTCTAAGGATGTTATGCTAATGGTTTTGTTTTGGTCCTGTACAACTAATGTAAATAAACAATATTCCATGTGTGATATAAAAACTACGGTATTTGGCTTTGTATTCTAAGCGGCTACCCGAGAAAGTGAACTGCTACAAAGTCTATTGTTCAGTGAAAAATTCTGCCAGCATTTGGATGTCATCTGCGTGCTGTCCGTTTTTCACTGACAGATAAGAGAAGGTGGAGAAACTTCTTTTTCTCATTAGTGAATAAAACTGATGTAACTCTTACTAAACTCTGATGAAAATCTGATAAATCTCTAATAAAAATCACAGATGAAATTGGTACGTTTAACTTACACGTAAAAAAAACCTGACATCTGAATGTCATCTAAGTGGGGGCTTTAATGGATAGCATCTTTTGCTTATCATTTTTTTTCACACAAAATACCTATTTGTTACACCCTCCCTTCATGATTCCTTCCCTAGTATAAAAACATCATAGAAAACTAATGATAAAACTGATCCCATAGTTTTCTAAGGCATCAGTTTTACGGTTTACCAGTGGTATCAATTGTAACATCAAATAAGACAAAAACCTTTGCATGCAGCATTTTCCTTTCCAAACATCATCCTCTGCACGACTTTGTTATCACTTGTGTGCGGCTCATACAACAACACCTAGCAGGTCACATATGATATGTATGAACTTGGCGAAAGAATCCAACCACAGAACACCAAGCAACAAAGGATACAGGAGAGATAGAATGAGGTGAGTAGCAGACATTGTACACATTGGGGTTACTAATACAAAGCAGTGCAAATGGATAACCGAAATGCTACCAAAACAACCAGTTAGGTCACTGATTGTATTGAAAGACCTCCACAAGAAAAGTTGCAATTAATTGGCTACTACAGATAGCAGTTCGTTTTTTACTTGCACTAATTGTTATTGATGGTCAGTACCTGTCTCCACTTCCACCTTCACCAAACATTTAAGAAATTTATAAGACAGCTAAGATGGGCAGCCTACATATAAACTCAAGGTAAGTACATACTGTCGTTGGAGAGCTTGTTTTACTGGGAACTTCTTGCTGCAGTTTCTACACTTGAACTCCTTTTCTTCGCTTGGTTTTTGATGCAGAGCTTGAAGATGTTCTGCTAAAATTTCCTGACTTGGAAAATTAGATTCACAAAGTGGGCAGTCGTGATCATCTTTACAATTGTTGTGCTCTAGAAAGTTAAAAAGAGGTTAACATGACAATACTATTTTCTTAGTATGTATCTGCAAATTTATGTCTGAAATAACCATGGCTATTTAGTCCTTCTTTAAGAAATTTCTAGCTCTGGTTCTATCTCCTCCAGCTGAGTACTCCTATGTATGGGAAAGGCAGGAAGATAGTAATCGGCCTAACGATCGTCCGAAACATCGTTAAGCCGACAGCTATCTAAAGTGTTCTAAAGGCTGCACATCACACTGTCGCAGTGGGTGCAAGGGTAGGCGGCTATGCCATATTTAAACATGGAAGGAAGATCCCAGCACTTCTTTGGATTGAATAATGAAACCTATTTTATTGTTTCTGTGCAAACAACTAGACCTTCATCAGACTAGTTATCATAAAAGTAAATAGACAACAGAATCACTAACAGTTAACAAAATCACTAATGAATGATTAAAATCACTAGCCAGAATCACTAGCAATTGACATCACCCATGTTACCAGCACTGTTCTCTATCCCCTGTACCATTATGGCAATAAGTCTGATGGACGTCTAGTTGTTTAGACCAAAATATCATAGACTTAAATTGCAAAATGCAATGTTTCGTTATTCATATCAAACGGGTGCTGGGATTGTCCTTCTTTAGCTATGTCAAGTGTATGGTGGGCTTTATTGTTTATGTGTCTGGAAATTAACTCTATTTTAAGTCCATAGACTCTGTCTTAACCTTAAATAAAAATCAAACTGATTTTTTAACTTAACTGATATGATTTTATCACATGTATGTAACCGGCAATCTAGCAGTCAAATTAAAATTGCACTGATCTTGTCCTCTGTCTATGTAAGGATCTCAATTGTTTACCTGTTTTGCCTGGTCTTGCCCTTAGTTCTGCAGGATCTTGCCTTTTTCTACGATGGAGTTAGTGGCTTCACGGGGGCCATCTTGTTTCCTGTCTGATATTCCTTGTTTCCTGTCTGCTGCATATATGAAGGGACTCTGCACACTGTACCTTGCTTGTGTATCTCGTACTTCACCTGCTTCCAAGCTAAAATGATTTGTATCTTGCCTGTCTCTTCTGTTCATCTGGATACCGCGTTTGCTACCTGTCTGCCTCCCATCTGAAAGACTCTACTTCTCTGGATCTGCTCTGCACCCACCTCTGCTGTGGCCTGCTCTCCACTAGGAGCCCAGTCCGGGCTCCGGACCTCTGGATCCTACATGCCCGGGCTTGAACTCTCATCATCGGTCTGTACTGACAACACCCTTATATTCCAGAGTCTGCATTAGTCTTCTGCTTGATTCTTAGAGCCTCTGTTTGCTTTCCACCTGTTAACTGAAGCCTGTTTTCCTTCAATATACTCTATTGAGTCTTCATATACTGTGTTTTTGTCTTCACTCTGATCCACGTCACCAGTCTCCATAGAATATTAGAATAATCTTATGACAGTCTAGTTCTCTGCAAAATGTCTACTGCAGACCCATTAGGGGCTTCCTAAAGTTGAAGACGCACACACTTCTATTGCCTTTGGATAGGGCTAGTGCCCTCCTATCATAGGGCAATGAAGGAGGCATTATATGCCCACCATGACACACCAGACACCATGATAGAAGCCAGCAGACCTCATCATAAGTTCCTTCAAGCACCAAAGTTATTTGTCATATGATGGACACGTTTAGATCTCTTCAACTAAAGATCAGTCAAAAAACAGTAAACTGACATCAATTCCATTGTCCTTTGCTTAGATTGTGTCAAATTTATAGTAACAGAATTTTTTGAGGAGCATTAAAAGCTTTTTTAGGCTATGTTCAGTGCTGTATTACATATGTCATGTGGCATACAACAGCTTTCATCACCATATGATCAGGGTCCCATTTAAAAAAAAATAATACATTAACGTACTTTTTTCAGAATAGTGTACGGTACAATGTTTTTTCACTAAACTACACCTCTGGTAAAAATTAAGAGACCACTGCAAAATGTTCAGTTTATCTGATTTTTCTCTTTATAGGTATATTTTTGAGTAAAATGTAAATTGTTCTTTTAGTCTATAAACTTTTGACAACATTTCTTTGAATTTCCAAGCAAAAAATTTAGTATTTTTTTCTGACAAAGAAAAATGGTCAACATTTTTAAAAAAAGCAGTGCTTTCAGACCTCAAATAATGCAAAGAAAACAAGTTCATAATCATTTAGAAACAACAATACCAATGTTTTAACTCAGGAAGAGTTCAGAAATCAAAAGTTTGTGGAATAACCATGATTTTTAATCACAGCTTTCATGCGTCTTGGCATGCTTTCCACCAGTCTTTCACACTGCTTCTGGGGCAATAATGTAAGCAGTTCTTCTTTATTTGATGGCTTGTGACTATCCATCATCCTCTTGATTACATTCCAGAGGTTTTCAATGGCGTTCAGGTCTGGAGATTGGGATTTGATGTGGTGGTCTCTTAATTTTTGCCAGAGCTGTATTTCATCCTCTGAACCCTTATTGATACATTTAACATGTGTGCTCCGAGATTTTTCTTTCTACTTACCAAACATATGGATAATGCACAGTATTTGTTTTTAAAAGACAACACACACACTCATAGATCCATAGACACGTCTGTTTAAGGCTAGTTTCACACTAGCGTTTACCTGATCTGCGGTGGGCTGCGGACTTCCTCAGTGAAGCCCCGCTGCTAGCTCCGCCTACATCTGCATGCGGCCCGCATATGGCCTGCGTACCTATATTTAACATTAGGTACGCAGGTCGTGCGGCTGTATGCGGATGGTGCCGCATGCATCGTTTTGAGGGTGGGGCTTCACGGAGGAAGTCCGCAACCCGCCGCAGATCAGGTAAACGCTAGTGTGAAACTAGCCTTAAAAATGGATCAGAGTGTCTGATTTGTGAGACTCAGTACATGTCTTATTCTCCTCCATTTTGCAGATCAGACCGGGACGTTAAAGTCTATAGAGATCCGAAAAACATTGATGAATAAAGGAAGTCATATTTTTTTCTTTCGTGCTTCATCAGTTTTTCACTGATCCATTGTTAAAGGGAATCTGTTAGCAGGATTGTGCTGAGTAACCTATAGACAGTGTCAGGTCGGCGCAGTTATATTGGTTAAAATGATACCTTGGTTGATTAAATCTATCTTGTGGTTTTTAGTTTTGTGTTAATGATATGCTCATGCATCGGGGCAGCCTGTGGGGGGGGTATTCATGTGTATGGCTTCTGACAGGTCACTGATCCTTCGGTGACCTGCCTCCTAGACTACATAATGAATATTATATTTTTTTTCTAAATCTCCTTTTGCAGGCAAGCTATCCGATAGCTGCTACTGCGCAGGCGCCAGAGGAGTCATCTTGCTAGAGAAAAAAAAATTGCCTCCTCCAAGATGGCTCCACCAGTGATTGCGCAGCAGCAGCTATTGGATCGCCGATAGCTGCTACTGTGCAGGAACGGCCGGCGCCATTCTCAGACTGATTTTTTTTCTTTAATTTGTATATATTATCATGTATGCCTGCCTGCAGAAGGGGATTTTTTAAAAAATATATGTGTAATACTCATTACTTAAAGGGAGTCAGGCACCCCCAATATCGTATATAAGCTGCGGCCACCGGCATCAAGGGCTTATCTACAGCATTCTGTAATGCTGTAGATATTCCCCCGACGTAACCTGAAAGATGAGAAATAAAGGTTATATTATACTAATACAGGGGCGGTCCCGCTGCAGTCCGGGTCTGATGGGCGTCACGGTTCGGGTCCGGCGCCTCCTATCTTCATACGATGACGTCCTCTTCTTGTCTTCTTGCCGCGGCTCCGGCGCAGGCGTACTTTGTATGCCCTGTTGAGGGCAGAGCAAAGTACTGCAGTGTGCAGGCGCTGGGAGAGGTCAGAGAGGCCCGACGCCTGCGCACTGCAGTACTTTGTTCTGGGGCAGACAAAGTACGCCTGCGCCGGAGCTGCGGCAAGAAGACAAGAAGAGGACGTCATTGTATGAAGATAGGAGGCTTTGGACTGGACCTCGATGCCCATCGGACCCGGATCGCAGCGGGACCGCCCCTGGGTTAGTATAATATAACCTTTATTTTCATCTTTCAGGTTTCATCAGGGGCTTATCTACAGCATTACTGAATGCTTTAGATAAGCCCCTGATGCTGGTGGCCACAGCTCATATATGATTTTGGGGGTGACAGATTCCCTTTAAACTAGGGGACAGGTCACTGAGGGATCAGTGACCCATCAGAAGCCATACAGATGAATACCTAATCAGAGTACCACATTAAGAACCTCCTCCCAAAGGCCGCCCCAGAGTGCGAGTATATCATTAACTCTAAACTGAAAATATAGATCAAAAAACAACCACAAGATGGATTTAATCAACTCAGGTATCATTCTAATCAGTATAACGGTGCCAACCTAACACTGTTTGTAGGTTACTGAGACTTTAAGAGTCAATTGATATATAACAACTTAGATAGCTCGCCTACTTCAGTTTTTAAAACAGGATGAGAAAAGAAAAGCAACAATGTACCATGTTTGCAAAATGGAGGCAATATGGTTGACACATGAGAGACACAATAAACACAAATGTGCAAATATAGCCTCATTCAGACTTGATTATATTATATTCATTCTTAAGTATATTATCAAAAGATCCTATTGAGTTTCCTTCCCTTTAAGTATCAACAAGTATTGATCTGGCTATCTTTTTTTACTGTTCAGTGCTATGTCGTATCTTGTCCTCAAATGACTTCATTATGTATTTGACTTAAGACTTTGCAATTACTCACTGAATGTTTATAGAATAATTATAAAGCTATCACTTTATATATTCTAGCCAAATTAATTTCTTCCAAGACAATAAAATTTACCTGTTTCAGTTTTCTCTCCAGACTGCTGGACTTCTTTAATGTTCTCTTCCTCTTCTTTAGTGACCACACTCACAACTTCTTTGTTCTCTTCTTCGGCTTCTTCCATATCGCTGTCTAAGTAGCCAATAAGTAGTTCAGTGTCTGTGTCTATGTCATCAACAGCCAAATAGAATATGTTCTCTCCTTCCTAAAACAGCCACACAAAAAAAATTAAAGAGTAAATAATGTGTAAGGCTGGTTTCACATTTGCGTTTAAAAACGCAGCGTTTTAAACGCAAACGCATTTTAACGCGTTTAAATGCTGCGTTTTTTAGACGCATGCGTTTTTGCATGTTTTAATACAAACGTGGTGTTTTGACGCGTTTACATGCGTTTTTTCCTGCGTTTGCATTTTTGAAGCGTATGATGAGAAGTGTCTGACAGCTGCCAATCATCAAAATCAACAAGAAAACCCACTATAAACAGAAATAGCTAGGGATAGGGTTAGGGTTAGGATCCCTAGTAACCCTAGGGATCCTAACCCTAACCCAAACCCTAACCCTAAGGGATCCTAACCCTAAGCCTAACCCTAAGGGATCCTAACCCTAATCCTAAGCCTAACCCTATCCCTAACCCTAACCCAAACCCTAACCCTAAGGGATCCTAACCCTAACCCTAACCCTAAGGGATCCTAACCCTAACCCTAACCCAAACCCTAACCCAAACCCTAACCCTAAGGGATCCTAACCCTAACGGATCCTAACCCTAACCCAAACCCTCACCCTAACCCTAACCCTAAGGGATCCTAACCCTAATCCTAACCCTAACCCTAAGGGATCCTAACCCTAACCCTAAGGGATCCTAACCCTAACGGATCCTACCCCTAACCCTAAGGGATCCTAACCCTAAGCCTAACCCTAACCCTTTGGGTTAGGGTTAGGCTTAGGGTTAGGATCCCATAGGGTAAGGGTTGGGGGTTGGCTTAACAGTGTGTATTCTTGTGTTTTTCTATTAAAATGCATGCAAACGCATGTGCTTAAAAACGCATGCGTTTACATAGACAGCAATACGTTTTTTTGCCGGAAAAAAACGCATGCGTTTTTTTGCGGCAAAAAAACGCCGCTAGAAATTACTACATGTTGCATTTTCTGCAACAAAACGCATGCATAGAAACGACGCATGCGGCGGCAAAACGCGGCAAAACACATGCAAAAACCGCATACGTTTTTAATGTTAAGTATAGGAAAAAAACGCATGCGTTTTTTGCGCTAAAACGCAGCGGCAAAAAACACAAATGTGAAACCAGCCTAAGTTTACCTGAAATGTTAAAAATTGGAGATATAAAAATACACTACTTTTTAAGTTATCTTAATGACATTTTCCCTTAATTACTGTTTTATTGCTGATTATTGAAATAGTAATCTTAATAGTAAAAGGTAAAAATAATTGTAAAGTGCACAATAATCATGGGTCAATCTAACACTATTCATGAATAGTTGAGCCAGATTTAGCATTGGAGTATAACATGTCTTGTCTATGTTGGTATGAAGCCTGAGTTCTTACATATAGTAGACATGCATTATACACACCGACCTAGTTAACTGTAGTGAAAAATCTCATCGCCTTTGGAAAAGAAGGTTCAAAATGACATACAACAGTCTGCCCGCAGCCAGATATAGGATCATGGAAACATGTGAACTATGTACTTGATTCTGGGGTGTAATTAGGTATTTTAGCCAAAGATCACATTCATGATTGGTAAGCATGCATAAAAAAGTATTACACGCTATGTAAAGTTCGCCCATTTTGTAATGTCTATTAATACAGCAATCTGAGAGGCTGTTCTCTCAGACTTAGTTATATGCTATCTTGAATGCATATTAACTGTCTTCTGGCCTGCTACATATTGTCATGATCTAGACTGGGTTTTGGGTCTTGTCTCTCCTTTCCCCAGTCTGGTCATGTCAGGAGTTAACTTTCTCTGCCTCATTCCAGTGTCAGGTCTGCTATTTCTCTGCGCTGCATCCTGCAGGCAATGTCAATTATATTTTCTGCCTATGGCATGTGTAGCTGGCTCTGGTGAAACCCTGATTTGTCCTGCTGCGTTTAGCTGTCTTTGCCTGTGCCTGCTCGTTCCTCTCTTCCCCCCTCAACTCTGTGTTTCCCTTTGTGTTTGGACTCGACGGTACTTGACTCTGCTTTGGCTCTGACCTGATTCTATCTTCTCCTCCTGGTACTTCTGCTATGGACCGGTACTGATATTTTGGCACTCCTCTGACTCTGTGTTTGGAATTTATCTTAGTACTACGCTACACTTTGGTATCGACCTGGCTTGTTTGACTATTTTGCTGCCACCTGGTGGAAGCCTCGCTGCA
Source organism: Ranitomeya imitator (assembly GCF_032444005.1). Classification (NCBI taxonomy): domain Eukaryota; kingdom Metazoa; phylum Chordata; class Amphibia; order Anura; family Dendrobatidae; genus Ranitomeya; species Ranitomeya imitator. Next base: position 980,093,108 of record NC_091282.1, read on the forward strand.
GTTCTGCTGTTCTGCTTTCAGCAGGATTTCAGCCCTTTCTCCACTGTGCTGCCATCTAGTGGATTTTGCTTTTATCTGCAGAGCTGCAGCATGACAGATACACTCTGGCAACTGTTAAGATTCAATTAAGGTCCATACTTAACTTATTCTGTGTGTATGCTATGGAAACTTGTGGTAAGACCCCCTGGAAGAAGCCACGTTGCGAAACGCGCGTCGGGGTTACCCACCTCACGGCAAATCCCGTCACCATCAGGTATGCACATAGCGTCACTATTCTACCTTTGACCTTCCTTGCAGGACCCCTATAGGGATACATCTGATCCTTATTGTGCACTGACACTTTACCTCATGCCCACCTGGTTAAACTTCAAATGGCACTGATTGCCTAGACACTGGCCACTTTGGCATTTCTTGGAGGTATAATCCAATTACCTCGGACTATATGGACTTTAATAGCCGGTATAGGGCACATTTTACATCATCTGCTGCATGTAGGTTTTTATATCCTCGTTCAGAAGTACCTTATTGCTTATAGTTGCATTTATTAGTTTTTGGTCAAAATATTTTCTCTGCAATCCAGAGCCTGCTGGTGCACGTGCAATTAGTTATTTATTTATTTACTCTTTTGTTTATGTATTAATATCTGTGCATCATTTGGATTTGCTCTGAGTCCACTTTGCCGTGTTCTCATCCCTTGTGTGTTTATCTACATTTGAATATATTTTCATATTTTTGTCTTTTAACTATTATTAATAAAATTTTGTATATTTTATTCTTGGTTTGTCACTTCCCTTTTTCTTTGGATACACCTACATCATTACCTTTAATTCTTCCTCTGTGTATCTTCACACGTGGGCAGAGTTTTACACAGGTACTTTGATCACATTGTGCTAAATGGGCTTCTTCCTCAACAATGAATATATTTGCAATTGCTCCTGAAGAAGCTGCACTTGGTGGCAGGACAATGAGTCGGATAACTTTATCATGGCAGCCACTGGCTCTATGAAGTTTTTACTTAAGTAATTGCTTATTCATTACTTACTTATTACATAGTAACATAGTAACATAGTTAGTAAGGCCGAAAAAAGACATTTGTCCATCCAGTTCAGCCTTGATTCCATCATAATAAATCCCCAGATCTACGTCCTTCTACAGAACCTAATAATTGTATGATACAATATTGTTCTGCTCCAGGAAGACATCCAGGCCTCTCTTGAACCCCTCGACTGAGTTCGCCATCACCACCTCCTCAGGCAAGCAATTCCAGATTCTCACTGCCCTAACAGTAAAGAATCCTCTTCTATGTTGGTGGAAAAACCTTCTCTCCTCCAGACGCAAAGAATGCCCCCTTGTGCCCGTCACCTTCCTTGGTATAAACAGATCCTCAGCGAGATATTTGTATTGTCCCCTTATATACTTATACATGGTTATTAGATCGCCCCTCAGTCGTCTTTTTTCTAGACTAAATAATCCAAATTTCGCTAATCTATCTGGGTATTGTAGTTCTCCCATCCCCTTTATTAATTTTGTTGCCCTCCTTTGTACTCTCTCTAGTTCCATTATATCCTTCCTGAGCACCGGTGCCCAAAACTGGACACAGTACTCCATGTGCGGTCTAACTAGGGATTTGTACAGAGGCAGTATAATGCTCTCATCATGTGTATCCAGACCTCTTTTAATGCACCCCATGATCCTGTTTGCCTTGGCAGCTGCTGCCTGGCACTGGCTGCTCCAGGTAAGTTTATCATTAACTAGGATCCCCAAGTCCTTCTCCCTGTCAGATTTACCCAGTGGTTTCCCATTCAGTGTGTAATGGTGATATTGATTCCTTCTTCCCATGTGTATAACCTTACATTTATCATTGTTAAACCTCATCTGCCACCTTTCAGCCCAAGTTTACAACTTATCCAGATCCATCTGTAGCAGAATACTATCTTCTCTTGTATTAACTGCTTTACATAGTTTTGTATCATCTGCAAATATCGATATTTTACTGTGTAAACCTACCAGATCATTAATGAATATGTTGAAGAGAACAGGTCCCAATACTGACCCCTGCGGAACCCCACTGGTCACAGCGACCCAGTTAGAGACTATACCATTTATAACCACCCTCTGCTTTCTATCACTAAGCCAGTTACTAACCCATTTACACACATTTTCCCCCAGACCAAGCATTCTCATTTTGTGTACCAACCTCTTGTGCGGCACGGTATCAAACGCATTGGAAAAATCGAGATATACCACGTCCAACGACTCACCGTGGTCCAGCCTATAGCTTACCTCTTCATAAAAACTGATTAGATTGGTTTGACATGAGCGATTTCTCATAAACCCATGCTGATATGGAGTTAAACAGTTATTCTCATTGAGATAATCCAGAATAACATCCCTCAGAAACCCTTCAAATATTTTACCAACAATAGAGTTTAGACTTACTGGCCTATAATTTCCAGGTTCACTTTTAGAGCCCTTTTTGAATATTGGCACCACATTTGCTATGCGCCAGTCCTGCGGAACAGACCCTGTCGCTATAGAGTCCCTAAAAATAAGAAATAATGGTTTATCTATTACATTACTTAGTTCTCTTAGTACTCGTGGGTGTATGCCATCCGGACCCGGAGATTTATCTATTTTAATCTTATTTAGCCGGTTTCGCACCTCTTCTTGGGTTAGATTGGTGACCCTTAATATAGGGTTTTCATTGTTTCTTGGGATTTCACCTAGCATTTCATTTTCCACCGTGAAAACCGTGGAGAAGAAGGTGTTTAATATGTTAGCTTTTTCCTCGTCATCTACAACCATTCTTTCCTCACTATTTTTTAAGGGGCTTACATTTTCAGTTTTTATTCTTTTACTATTGATATAGTTGAAGAACAGTTTGGGATTAGTTTTACTCTCCTTAGCAATGTGCTTCTCTGTTTCCTTTTTGGCAGCTTTAATTAGTTTTTTAGATAAAGTATTTTTCTCCCTATAGTTTTTTAGAGCTTCAATGGTGCCATCCTGCTTTAGTAGTGCAAATGCTTTCTTTTTACTGTTAATTGCTTTCTTTTTACTGTTAATTGCCTGTCTTACTTCTTTGTTTAGCCACATTGGGTTTTTCCTATTTCTAGTCCTTTTATTCCCACAAGGTATAAACCACTTACACTGCCTATTTAGGATGTTCTTAAACATTTCCCATTTATTATCTGTATTCTTATTTCTGAGGATATTGTCCCAGTCTACCAGATTAAGGGCATCTCTAAGCTGGTCAAACTTTGCCTTCCTAAAGTTCAGTGTTTTTGTGACTCCCTGACAAGTCCCCCTAGTGAAAGACAGGTGAAACTGTACAATATTGTGGTCGCTATTTCCTAGATGCCCGACCACCTGCAGATTTGTTATAATGTCAGGTCTATTAGATAGTATTAGGTCTAAAAGTGCTGCTCCTCTGGTTGGATTCTGCACCAATTGTGAAAGATAATTTTTCTTGGTTATTAGCAGAAACCTGTTGCCTTTATGGGTTTCACAGGTTTCTGTTTCCCAGTTAATATCCGGGTAGTTAAAGTCCCCCATAACCAGGACCTCATTATGGGTTGCAGCTTCATCTATCTGCTTTAGAAGTAGACTTTCCATGGTTTCTGTTATATTTGGGGGTTTGTAACAGACCCCAATGAGAATTTTGTTACCATTTTTCCCTCCATGAATTTCGACCCATATGGACTCGACATCCTCATTTCCTTCGCTAATATCCTCCCTTAAAGTGGACTTTAGACATTAGAATGTAAGTCCGCAAGGACAGGGTCCTCTCCCCTCTGTACCAGTCTGTCATTGTAAATTTGTTTACTATAAACCATATCTATAACTCTGTATGTAACCCCTTTCTCATTTACAGCCCCATGGAATTAATGGTGCTATATAAATAAATAATAATAATAATAATGTGATATTGATTGGTATTGTGCACATACTGCACTGATTTTATTACATGGTGATTCATATACATATAGTTTAAATATGAGATTATTATGTGACTGGGCTCCTTTGGTTTTCCCCATAATTATTTTGTTATGGGTAGAAGTATGTGTATTTTCAAATGTTTTTAAATATATGTGTACCATTATAAACTACTCAATAAAATTATATTTGTATTCTGTATTACTTTGGGTGTGAATGGACTTTAATTTACGCAGTTCTTTCCTGTTATTACACAGAATTTTCTTACCACATGGTTTGCCTTACCGCTTTATACATAAGTGATTTATTTATAGTACCCACACTTCTTTATTAGGCGGTCAAAAGTATATAGAGCCATAAAACATAAGCCCTACTAAAAACATGTAATTTTATTTGATATGCATAAAAAATATCACAGAAACAAAAATAGCACCAAACAATATGTATACGAGCAGAGTAATCTATATACCTCAAAATGTAGCATATGTAGGACAATCAAGGAAACAACACCTGTCAGATATACGCTGACATAAGAGATGACAAATGTGCAAGGAAAAATAAACATGCTAATAAAAAATATTATCCTTGGCTGAGTAGGCAGGGCTGGAGGTAACACATTTTGAGAAAAACTGCTTTATCTATATTCAGACGTCAGCTGCATCCCTAATTTCCTCTTTATGTTACATTTGTACTAAGGCGGAGACCGTGACGCCAGCGCTGATTGGGCAACGAACTCACATGTCACAATAACAGCACAATAGACCCCGGACCGCTAGTGCTGACAAATCTGGAATAGATCAAGCACACAAAGCAAGTAGAGGCTTTTTTATTTTAATCGGGGTCAAACATTTAGGCCTGTTTGTTTGGCAATCCCTACATGTATTGCGGCCGTCTACCGCCGCCACAACCAAGATGCTTTCGCTCATCATCTCTCTGCAGTATTCGATACTGTGGATCATCAGCTCCTCCTCAATATGCTCCACTCCATCGGCCTCAAGGACACCTTTCTCTCCTGGTTCACCTCCTATCTCTCTGACCGATCCTTCACTGTATGTTTTGCTGGTTCCTCCTCCTCTCACCTTCCCCTTACTGTTGGGGTTCCTCAAGGATCAGTCCTAGGCCCCCTCCTCTTCTCTTTGTATACTGCCCCTATTGGACAAACAATCAGTAGATTTGGTTTCTCGTACCATCTCTATGCTGACGACACCCAATTATACACTTCTCCTGTTATCACACCAACCTTTTTAGAAAACACCAGTGATTGTCTTACCACTGTCTCTAACATCATGTCCTCCCTCTCTCTGAAACTGAACCTGTCAAAAACTGAACTCCTCATGTTTTCTCCCTCTACTAACCTACCTTTGCCTGACATTGCCATCTCCATATGCGGTTCCACCATTACTCCAAAGCAACATGCCCGCTGCCTTGGGGTCATCCTTGATTCCGAGCTTTCATTCACCCCCCACATCCGATCACTGGCTCGCTCTTCTTATCTGCACCTCAAAAACATTCCTAGAATTCGCCCTTTTCTTACTTTCAACTCTGCAAAAACTCTTACTGTTTCACTTATTCATTCTCGTCTGGACTATTGTAACTCTCTATTAATCGGCCTCCCTCTTACCAAACTTTCCCCACTCCAATCTGTCCTGAATGCTGCTGCCAGGATCATATTCCTCACCAACCGTTACACCGATGCCTCTACCTTGTGCCAGTCATTACACTGGCTACCCATCCACTCCAGAATCCAGCACAAAACTACTACCCTCATCCACAAAGCACTCCATGGCTCTGCACCATCCTACATCTCCTCTCTGGTCTCAGTCTACCACCCTTCCCGTGCCCTCCGCTCTGCTAATGACCTCAGGTTAGCATCCTCAATAATAAGAACCTCCCACTCCCGTCTCCAAGACTTTACACGTGCTGTGCCGATTCTTTGGAATGCACTACCTAGGTTAATACGATTAATCCCCAATCCCCACAGTTTTAAGCGTGCCCTAAAAACTCATTTGTTCAGATTGGCCTACTGCCTCAACACATTCACCTAACGATCCCTGTGTGGCCTATCATAAAAAAAAATTAAAAAAAAACATAATCAGGTTCCTCACATCATGTTCTCATTCACTTTATGCAGTTAATAGCCCTCTGTGTCTGTACTACTACATACTTAGGCAGTTAACTGGTTCATTCAGCTTTACATGAACACCTGAGCCTTACACTATGGTTGGTCTGAATAAAGCAATTGTTACCATCCACCTCTCGTGTCTCCCCTTTTCCTCATATATTGTAAGCTTGTGAGCAGGGCCCTCACTCCTCTTGGTATCTATTTTCAACTGTGATTTCTGTTATGCTGTAATGTCTATTGTCTGTACAAATCCCCTCTATAATTTGTAAAGCGCTGCGGAATATGTTGGCGCTGTATAAATAAAAATTATTATTATTATTATTATTATTATTATCACTAATATTTATTTTGCGCAAAACTATATTTGACACTAGATTATTGAAAATGACTAATATTGTTGTGAAGATATTGTTTTTTATTGGTTTCATTGACTGAATAAATATAACATGACTGGGAATCGTGAAAACGATTGGAGTAATGAAGCATGTGTGACATATGCTTTATTCTGAAATGTTTGCTTCTATCGCTTTCAGGATTCCCGGTCATGTGGCCCCATATCTGTTATTTTCATATTTGTGGTCATGCACCAACTAGAAGTATACGGCTTCTCTCCATTCACTTCAATGGAAAAAAAGCCCAAACAGCCTAATCGGCATGTCCAAGTATGAAAATCACATAAATGTAGCAATGTGACTGCTTTCTCTCATCGGCAATGCCAGGAAATTCAGCAGCCTGCAGTCACATAGAGTAACTGCAGACTTTTCTCTCAGGGATGGACAACACCTGTATTGGAATTTGGAGGCAGTCAACATCTCTAGTAACTTCTCATATGGAGCTTCAGAACAATCATCAATCAAACTTCACTTTTAGCATCACATCGACAGAGTAAAAGACAAATGTCATCCATGCCCAGCAATATTGTCCTGTAGAACTCCAAGTATGTCATGAATTACATATGCTGAGTCTGCAATTCTCCCTATTAATTTTGCATAAAACGATCCTGCTTATATTAGGAATGCTGAAATAGTTGATGAATGCACGGTTTTGGAAATATTTGCTTCTCAATTTTATCATGCAGGTTAAAGTGCAAACTAAAAAGTGACTGTACCCAAAATACAATACATAAGTTCTACACTATTTAATTATTTGAATCTTTTTCTGTTGTGTACCAACTCATCTTTCAAAGCAGAAGTATTCCACATGATGTCTGTTTATTTAGATATGATGAAAGTAAGTTATGAATTTAGGCATGAATTATAAAAGACCAAAACCCAAATCTTCTGCCTGCACTACAAAATCTGGAGGATGGCCATGCATGTGTATTGCCATCGGGAGAGCGGATAAGCAGCTGCCAAACACATCTGACAAAGCTTGCTTTTTCGTTGAAAAAATAAAGATAAACCATGTTAAATTCAAACACGGTAAATCTTGTTTTTCTCAACAGCAGAAGACAGAGAACAGTGAAACTCCCATCACGTATATTATGCCGCCATCATACAATTTTGACAGTTATCTCATTTTTATACCCAGCCACACATCGTAATGACACTGTTATAGAGGAGAGACCTCTTTTTGACCAGAGTTACAATCCAACCATGTTCTAGCTCATACATATTAAAAAATGTTATGCTTTCTTATTCAAAAACTCGGGAAAGAAGGAGCGCTATTTGACTTTTGGAGCACAGATTTTCTTAGAATAGTTTGCAGACCCAATTTGCACAGCCCCTAAGTCCAGACGAACATAAACTCCCATCATTTGACCCCAATTTGGAAATTACACCCTTCTGGGAATTTATGTACAGGTGTAGTGATGATTTTGACTCCGTAGGTGTTTTCCAGAAACGAGCAGCAAAGGACGTTGCCGAGTGAAAATCCAGATATGCTATTGTAGTGCCCATTCACTGTTGCCAGCTTCTGGAGACACGCACTCCGTAAATGAAGTGGATTATCTTCGCTACAGTAGTGCCAAACATGTGGATGTTAACTGTGGTTTAGGCACTCTGTGGGATTCAGGAGGAATGGGCTTTTGGATTTGGGAATGCAGATCTCGTTGGATTTCTTTTAGTGGGAGCCATGTCACTTTTCCAGAGCCTTTGTGCTATCAGTACTGTGGACACCCCTTATATTTCTGTTAACAGATGATGGACCTGAGTAGGGATTTATTTTTTGTTGGTTGAGTAGAAGTTATATTGGTGGCATTTTAGTGGAGTTTCCATCTAAATCTACAAAATACGTGATTGGGATGAACCCCTGAAGTGGCTTTTCACAGGGTGGTTCTAAAGGTAAAGTTTTTCCCTATCTATTTAGTCCGATAATCTAGCTATTTTCTGATATACTTGCTTTAAAAATTCCCGACCTACATTATCTAGCTACTTTTGTATTTTTTTCTTTACTTCGATATGATTTGTTTGAGCATCCCCAAGTTCATACTGGGATACTCAAGCAAGGCATCATCAGGGGGCAGAGGCTGCGGTCATTGTCACAGCCCCTGCCCTCTCCCTGAAATGAAACGTCATTAGTGACGCTTGGTTCAGGGGCAGTCCGGTGTCCCTGAGCATCTTCCTTGTGCAATGTGTCCCTTAGTGTCCTGTGCAATGAGAGCGGCATCTGGTCTGTTGTCTGCTTAGCTGAATAATAATTAGTTGGCAGCAAAGCAGTGTCACTATACTCAACGTATATATGCACACATAGAGAGTGCCAGATCAAAAGCTAGATGGTGTCCACAGTGCCTCCCTCTGCCTCATTACAGGGAATCTTCCTTTTGTGGTTCCATTTGTATCACGGATTTCACAGATTTATACGGAAACACCGGAGGAAGAGCTCAGAGTAGACACAGTATAAATGTTACTACGATCTTTGGGAGGCAGAATGAACAAATCAACAGCAGGTCAAGAATTGTTTTTTTTATATTTAGCGATAATATGACTTTATTCTTCAAGTTGGTGCAATTACAGCAATACCAAATTTGAGTTAGTTTTTCACGTTTGGATGCTATCACACAGTAAAAACTTATCTTTTTTTTCTTATATAAAAAAGTTTTTGCCTCGCCATATTTTCAGAGCTATAATTTTCTATATTTCCGCTGACAGACTCATGTGAGGGCTTGTTTTTTGTGGGACAAGTTGAAGTTTTTATTAGTTTCATATCTGGGCATGTAACATATTATGATAGCTTTTTCTATTCTGATTTTTTAGATGATGTTTTTAGGGATTTTTTTACGCCAAACCGCGTGTGGTAAAAGTGATAAGGCAGCTTTATTTTTCCGGTCAGTACAATTACAGCAATTCCACATTTATATAATTTTGTTTATGTTTTGTTTCTATACAAAAACAATTTTATAGAAGAAATATTGTTCTTCCATTGCTGTTTTCTGAGCGCTATAGCTTTTTATTTTTCAGCTAAATATGGTTAAATACAAGAATAGTTTTTGTGAAATAAAACATTGGAACTGTTTTTAATTCTATGATATGAAATGATTATTTTAAAATCAAAACTCTCCTATACCTGCAAAAAGAAAAGTTTTTTCCCTGTGTGTACAATCAGACATCTCGGCGATAACATTGAATGAAATAACCTCACCGCTATGTTCATAGGCAATATGAACAAAGGCAATAATCTATATTTTTACCAATGTCTAGTCACCCAAAGTTTATCTGAAGTTAATGCCATCAAACAATGCAGTAAAAAATTATTTTCTTTTCCTTCATACTTGATAACCTTGAAAAGCTTGATTTTAGCACTCTTTAAAGGAATTCTGTCCTCAATGTATCCTTGACACAAACTCTATCTGCAATTTAGAATTTGTCTTCTGTTACAAGTTAATCTTGCCTTTGTAATTATAAGGACATTAGTAAATTTGCTGTATTCACCAAACAGTTTGGTAATATGTAAATTCAAATAAGCAGCTTATGTAGCGCCCTCTCAATTAATAAGTTCTTCCATTTGTGCCTGGCATTCTGTGATAGCCTGGTTATATAATGTCAAGGTAAACATGGAGAATGACTACACACAATATTAACCACTACATTTTTAATCTACATTTTATTTACATGTTCTTGTTCTCCTCTGATATAACCTAAGTTTCTTGATACTACGGAACAGCAAACTATGGCACATAAGTGACAGTAGGGCCATATGCACACCTGCAAAAATAGCTGCTTTTCTGCACTGATTATTGCGCTTTCCAGTAGATTTCTTTATGCATTTTTGGTTCAGATTTGACAAATTTTAATGTGTTATTTTGTTGCAAAATTCTTGGAATTCTGCACATTGAAACATTTCCATGAAGTCACATCCGATATGCTTGAATTGTCAAAGACAAAGGCTCAAATTCATCATTCGCATATTTTTTAATTCACTTTCATTTGGATTTAATACCTTGTGAAAGGTGCCAGTCTGACATAGAAACGCGTTGATATTAATTAAAAAGTATTCTAAATCCTTCATTCTCACAGTGCAGTGTCCATTTTTGCCATTATACATCCGGAAGACCCCATTTCCTCCAGCCACAGGGCAGCAGCAGCAGCGGTGTTCCACATTTTTATAGGTGTGGTGCCTGAACACAACACCTTCAGCTGAGCGCCACGATCGCATTCGCTTATACTTTACCAGACGGTATTACCCTATTTGTGTGCGCTTCTATCACTCTCCAGAGCTTCTCAAATTCATCAAAATGGTGCACATAATTCATTAATTTTGTTACAAAGCCAAAAATTGCCTTTTTAACTATCTTGAACTGTTTTTACGACAAAAGGTGCAAAAAATATGCCCAAATATTGGCGTATTCAATAATACGTCATGAAATTGGGGGACCTGAGGGAAGTGGTGCCAGATTTTGAGAATTTTTTTTAAAAGTCGCAATTGATTCATCACGCTAAAACATTTGCTACAATTGCTATACTCTGACTGATGAAAATCCATTATGTAAACATTAGGGAAAATTAGAGGAAAAATTTCAATTAACATATATTTGTTTAAAATTCAATAATTTATTTCACATTAAATGTTAAAGTTGAAACAAGGGAATATCACAAAATTAATGAGGGTCATAAAGACCAGGAATTATTAATGATTGGACATGTAAACTATTGGTAAATACCACAGAAACCCTAATAAATATTAAATCTCCCACCAACAACACTTAATAGAAAATGCTTAGTGCAAAAATCCTTGTTGCGGTGACCAAATACTAAAAGCTCATACCATGTGCAAATACCGTAGGTGCATCTGTAACGGTTACTGCCCATATGCAAATTGTGACATGTTACCTACATATGGTATTAATCCCGGTGATTCTGCCCTCAAATTGCTACACTCTACAAGCAAGGTGCTGTGCAGAAAAAAAGGTGTCTTGTGCTAATACTGAAAACAGGAAACTCTATATACTTCTACTACGGCTCACCACATAAAGTGTCTAACTACCTGCTATATTATGCCAGGCTCTTAAGGTAATCTACCCAGGTGGCCATGTGACGCCCCCTGAAGAAGTGTGTGGACAAAACGCACGTCGGCGTGGAGGAACACGGCTCGGACATCACACACATAGTAAGTCCTAATCATCTATGTTTAAAATTATTTTTAGCACTTGTTTAGGTCACATGGCCGCCATGACAGATATCCTGTTAGCTTTTCATGCTGTCATGGATGGCCATATCTTATGTGTATACCTGTGGTGAACTCACCCTCATATCTAGCTATTAAGTGGGGATTAGTAGCGCTCGTTTTAAAAGGTGCACTGCCAGGGGTGTAATGATCATGGTCACAAAGGGTGCAACCACAACTAGGATGTCAGTACCTACTTCAGCTGGATGTACTTGAAGGCATGCTAAAGTCAGTCATGCTCTGCACTAGCTATGGAGGACGATGCTGTGCATTGTGGAGCAGAGGAAGATTGTGGAAGAGAGTGGCAGAACGAAACACATTAATACTGGAAGATGCTAAGAAGGGAGACATTATTACAGGAAGATGCCCAGGATGGGGAACATTATACCAGGAAGCGGATTAGGGTGGAGGACATTATTACAGGATGGGGCCACGATTGGGGCATTATTACAGGACAAGGCCCAGAATGGAGGACATTATACCAGATAAGAGTCAAGTATGATGGACATTATTACAGGTTGATGCTTGGGATGGGGTGACATTATTCAAGGAAGGGGCTCAGAATAGTGGACATTATAACTGGAAGGGGCCAAGATGGGGGACATTGTCACAGGAAGGTGCCCAGGATAGGGTACATTATATCAGTAAAGGGCCTAGGATGGAGGACATTATTAAAAGATGGAGCCAACATGGGGGAATTATTACAGGATGAGGCCCAGGATGTGGGATATATCAAGAAGGGGCCACGATGAGTGTGACATTATTAATGGAAAGAGCCCAAAATGGTGGACATTATTTCAGAAAAGGGCCAGGATTGTGGATATTATTTCCGGGAGGGGCAAGCATAGGAACATGGAAGGGACCAGGATGGGAACATTATTACAGGTTGTCCCCAGTATGGGGGACATTATTACAGGAGGGTCAAAAATAATGTCTTTATAGGATCTAGGATGCTACAAAGGCAAATACATCAGACCAACATGTAGGTGGGGTCCAGGTTCAAAGTTTGCACTGGGGCTCATTGGACACTAGTTACGCATCTGCATGAGAGTACTGACATTAATGAGAGAACCAATCTGCCATTCAAGGCAACTACAACCTGAAATATGTTTAAATGAGCAGACCACCATTCACTGTCAGGCTGGAGTAAAAACTCATTGCATTGGCAAAGAAGCAAATTGATAGGAAAGAATAATATGGTAGGGGGCCTCTTGGAAAGGAAAGAGGTAGTGGAAAGGTGCATTGAGGTATTAAAGTGGTTAATTCAAATTTAGGCTCATTGCTTTGGACTGAATCTTAGTCAGGGAGAAAACATACTGTGTACAGGGATTTCCTATGTCATGTTTGTGAGCCTTTCATTGACTATATAATAATTCTACCCTTAGGCCCTGTTAGGGCTAGCGGAACGCACCAAATATTAAGACAGATAGAGTATGGTGCGTTCGCAGCCCGGGGTCCACCGTGCAGAGATGGAACCTGCTGCCAAGTAACGACGGACTATATGGCGGTACTCATAAGTATACACACGTGGGTTAAACTTCACCCAACATGAAGGAAGCGATCCTGTTGCGTCACAGGACCGCGGTACCGCACATAGAGCGCGAGCAAGCAGTCAGCGAACTCAACCCCAACTAGGATTGAAGTCCGATTAGACCCTTGCTGGCACAACACCGCAACTGGGTGTGTAAGGAAACTAAATAACGATTTTAAGGCACAAGAGTGCATGCGGTGCCGCACTGACGAACGCCACTAACCACCCAGGCTTGGCTAAGGAAAGCACAGAGGAAGTGCACGGCGCCGTACTGGCGGTCACAGCAACTGGACGCTGTAATGTGTGATTCGTGCTGTAGGCTAAGTCGGGCGCTAGATAGCAACCATACACCTTCCGCGAACAGACATTCAATAGGGTAGGGGTATCCAAGGACGACTTGCACTCACAACATACACACATTAACAATTGTACACTGTTCCCAGAGAAGTCCGCTCGTTGCTGACCAGCACTGACTTTAATGGCAGGAGCTGAAGAAGCGAGACCGAGCAAGACGCTGGGACCGACGTCTCTGCTGAGCAGACTCCATTGCGGCTGGATAGGAAAGGGAGACCGTAGCGGAGACGGCCCGAGATTCCCCCTGTGCAGAAGTGGGAACTCGAGACCTAACATTACCCCCCCTCCTAAGGCCCCCCCCTCCTTGGGCCTTGCTACGCTCGAAGGCAGCAATGAGCTGTGGGGCCCGAATGTTTTCAGCAGGCTCCCATGACCTGTCCTCTGGGCCATAACCCTTCCAATCCACCAGATAGAACTTTTTGCCGCGTACCACCTTGCACCCCAAAATAGCGTTCACCTCGTAATCGTCCGCAGACGAACCCGATGTCCCGGCAGATGACTCGGAAAACCGGGACATGTATACGGGTTTCAAGAGGGACACATGAAAGGTGTCGGTGATACCCAAGCGTGGAGGAAGAGCCAAACGGTAGACCACAGGATTAACCTGTTCGAGAACCTTGAAGGGACCCAAGTAGCGAGGAGCAAACTTAGTGGACTCAACTCGCAGCATGATGTTTCGGGCGGAGAGCCACACCAAGTCGCCAGGAGCAAAGGTCGGAGCGGGGCGCCGATGAACATCGGCGGAGGACCTCATTCTTTCCTTGGAGGCCCGAATGGCATCCTGCGTGCGGTCCCAAATGTCCCATGCCTCCACAGCCCAGTCTGCCACCCTGAAGGCAGCAGAAGACACAGGCATGGGCACAGGAACACGCGGATGCTGGCCATAATTTAGGAGGAATGAAGTCTGACCGGTGGAGTCGGCTACGGCATTGTTAAGTGCAAACTCTGCCCACGGTAGCAAGGATGCCCAGTCATCCTGCCTGGCAGAAACAAAATGTCGTAAATATGTGACCAAGGTCTGGTTGGCCCTCTCTACCAACCCATTCGTCTCGGGATGATATGCCGAAGAGAGATTCAACTCAATACTGAGTAGACGACAAAGCTCTCTCCAGAATCGAGATGCAAACTGGGGACCCCGGTCACTAACAATTTTGTCTGGCATACCGTGTAGGCGAAAGATATGCTTGACGAACAAGACAGCCAACACCCGTGCAGAAGGTAGCCGTGGAAGAGGCACCAAGTGCACCATTTTGGAAAAATGGTCGGTGATCACCCAGATAATGGTGCAGTTACGAGACTTGGGTAAGCCCACCACAAAGTCCATCCCGACCATCTCCCAGGGCCTGTCCGCCACCGGCAGAGGATAAAGCAAACCAGCTGGCCGTTGCCGAGGAGTCTTGTTCTTGGCGCAAGAGACACACGCCTGAACATACTCTGCGACATCAGGAGCCATATGCGGCCACCAGTACGTCCTCGCCAGTAACTCAGATGTCCTTTTGGTACCAAAATGTCCAGCCACCCTGGACGAGTGTGCCCAAGAGAGAACCTCCGGTCGCAAATTGGATGGAACAAAAGTCTTGCCCCCCCCGGGGCACAGACTCTAGCGAAACCGGGGCCACAGTTCTCAAGCTCTCGGTGGGGACAATAAGCCGAGGCTCCTCCTCCTCCTCCTCCGCAGATGACACAACGGAGCGAGAGAGAGCGTCGGCCCGAATGTTCTTCTCCCCAGAAAGAAAATGGAGGGTGAAATGAAACCGGGAGAAGAATAAGGACCATCTGGCCTGGCGAGAATTCAACCGCTGGGCTGTCTGCAGGTACACCAAATTTTTATGGTCTGTGAAGACTTGGAAGGGAAAACGTGCACCCTCCAAGAGATGTCTCCACTCCGAGAAAGCCGACTTCATGGCTAGCAACTCCCTGTCCCCGATGGAATAATTCCTCTCTGCTGGTGAGAAGGTCTTGGAGAAAAAGAAGCAAGGATGCTTCCGACCTTGAGCATCCTTTTGGAAGAGGACTGCTCCAGCACCAACAGAAGAGGCATCCCCCTCCATGATAAATGGCTTATCAACATCGGGGCGATGTAGGATGGGAGCGCTAGCGAAGTGTGACTTTATAGAGTTAAAGGTCTTGGAGACCTCCTCAGACCACAATTTATGATTCGCCCCCTTCTTGGTGAGGGCAACCAAGGGAGCTACCAAAGTTGAGAAGTGCGGAATGAACTGGCGATAATAATTAATGAACCCCATAAAGCGCTGCACCGCTTTAAGAGAATGGGGTTCCTGCCAGTCCATCACAGCTTGTAGTTTGGCAGGATCCATAGCCAATCCCTGGGCAGAGATGATGTAGCCTAGGAAAGGTGAGGACTCCTGCTCAAACATACACTTCTCCAACTTGGCATAGAGGGAGTTTGCCCGTAGGAGGTCGAAGACTTTGCAAACATCTCTCCGGTGGGAGTCAATATCTGGAGAGTAGATGAGAATATCATCCAGATAGACTACGACCGAGGTGGAAAGCATATCCCGGAAGATATCGTTCACAAAGTCTTGGAAAACGGCTGGGGCATTACAGAGCCCGAAGGGCATCACCAGATATTCATAGTGCCCATCCCTGGTGTTAAAAGCCGTCTTCCATTCGTCCCCCTCACGGATGCGAATCAGGTTGTAAGCACCCCGCAGATCTAGTTTAGTAAATCTCCCCGAAGCCTATCGAAGAGCTCAGATATCAAGGGCAAAGGATACTTGTTCTTAACGGTGATGGCGTTAAGACCCCTGTAGTCTATGCATGGACGCAATTCCCCATTCTTCTTCTGCACGAAGAAGAACCCTGCCCCAGCAGGTGACACTGACTTCCTAATGAATCCTCTTGCCAGATTTTCCTGGATGTACTGTGACATTGTCTCCGTCTCCGGGAGAGATAGCGGATAGACTCGACCCCGGGGAGGCTCAGCACCAGGCAAGAGATCAATAGGACAGTCATAGGGGCAATGGGGCGGAAGGATCTCCGCCGGCTTTTTGGAGAACACGTCTGCATAAGACCAATACTGCTTGGGGAGAGAGGAAAGATCTGCGGGTACCTCTGTAGTAGCAACCTGAACGCACTCCCTCTGACACCTACCCCCACAAGATTCGCCCCATCCCAGGATTCTGCCAGAGGACCACTCGATATGAGGAGAGTGGTACCGTAGCCAAGGTATTCCCAACAGGACCTCATCAATTCCCTCAGGAATGACGAGCAGAGATATAATCTCCTGATGAGATGGCGACATGGACAGAGTAAAAGGGATGGTCTGGTGTGTTATCTGTGAGGGCAGTGCCGACCCATTCACCACTCGTACCGTTACTGGTTGAGCTAGCATAACCAGGGGTATTGCGTGACGTTGGGTGAAGGCAGAAGACATAAAATTGCCCTCCGCCCCAGAATCCACGCAGAGCTCTACCGAGTGGGAGAATGAGCCTATAGTAATTGTCCCCTTAAAGGACAATTTAGAGGCAAACGTCGCCGTGTCTAGTGTACCTCCACCTACTACCACTAGACGCTGACGTTTCCTCGATCGCTGAGAACATCTGGTGGCTAGATGTCCTGACTGCTGGCAAACATGACAGACCTTGAGTGCACAAGCGGTCCGGGACTTAGATCCCGCTTGTGACACTTCCCTGGCCTCATGTGACTCAGGAACCAGGACCGGAGATTCCAGAGGTTTGGCGAAGGTAGGAGCCAGCCGAAACCTCTGCCTACACTGGGCTCGCTCTAACTTCCGCTCGTTAAAACGGAGGTCAATTCGAGTGGAGACAGTTATTAACTCCTTCAGTGTGGCAGGAATCTCCCTAGTGGCCAGAGCGTCCTTAACGTGGTCAGCCAGGCCCCTCCAAAATATGGGGATAAGAGCTTTATCCGACCAATCCAGCTCAGAAGCTAAAGTGCGGAATTGGACGGCGAAATGACTGACCAAGGACTCACCCTGAGTTAATGCCAGCAGTTGGAGCGCAGCATCATGGGTGACTTGAGGTCCTAAAAAGACCTGTTTCAGAGTGCTCAGAAACAGCGGAGCACTCTGCACCACATGATCGCCACGCTCCCACAGCAGCGTAGCCCATTCCAACGCCCTGTCCGACAAGAGAGACACTATAAATCCCACCTTAGCCCGCTCTGTGGGAAAACGTGCAGCCAGGAGCTCGAGGTGAATAGAGCACTGACTCACAAATCCCCTACAAAACTTGCTATCACCAGAAAATTTTTCTGGCAGCGGGAGGCGAGAAAATGTCGGAGCAGGGGTGGCAATGGACAGGGTTGCTGCAGTCACGCTAGCAGCCTGTACAGCAACTGTGGTAACATCCACAGCTGAGGTTGCGCTCTCAAGAGCCGCCAACCTACCCTCCAGCTGCTGGATATACCGCAAGGATTGCTGTTTGTCCGTCATTACTAGCCAGACCCTGGCGCTAGTGTAATGTTAGGGCTAGCGGAACGCACCAAATATTAAGACAGATAGAGTATGGTGCGTTCGCAGCCCGGGGTCCACCGTGCAGAGATGGAACCTGCTGCCAAGTAACGACGGACTATATGGCGGTACTCATAAGTATACACACGTGGGTTAAACTTCACCCAACATGAAGGAAGCGATCCTGTTGCGTCACAGGACCGCGGTACCGCACATAGAGCGCGAGCAAGTAGTCAGCGAACTCAACCCCAACTAGGATTGAAGTCCGATTAGACCCTTGCTGGCATAACACCGCAACTGGGTGTGTAAGGAAACTAAATAACGATTTTAAGGCACAAGAGTGCATGCAGTGCCGCACTGACGAACGCCACTAACCACCCAGGCTTGGGTAAGGAAAGCACAGAGGAAGTGGATGGCGCCGTACTGGCGGTCACAGCAACTGGACGCTGTAAGGTGTGATTCGTGCTGTAGGCTAAGTCGGGCGCTAGATAGCAACCATACACCTTCCGTGAACAGACATTCAATAGGGTAGGGGTATCCAAGGACGACTTGCACTCACAACATACACACATTAACAATTGTACACTAGCGCATGGCCGTGCGGTCATGCACAGTTTATATAGTTGCAGCACAGGAAGTGGCCACAGAAACTTTGCCCTTCCAAGACCTGCCAAGAGGACCAATGGAATGTGCTGCAGAGCCTGAGCACATGACCCTCGATCTCCAACGGGAGATCTTGCCCTGGGCATGCTCAGTGTGTGCAGACAAGGACTTAGTCCCAGAGAAGTCCGCTCGCTGCTGACCAGCACTGACTTTAATGGCAGAAGCTGAAGAAGCAGCAGTAACTCTCTGTACAGCGTGAGACTGAGCAAGACGCTGGGACCGACGTCCCTGCTGAGCAGACTCCACTGCGGCTGGATAAGAATGGGAGACCGCAGCGGAGATGGCTCGAGATTCCCCCTGTGCAGAAGCGGGAACTCAAGACCTAACAGGCCCCTTCACATGTTCATTTTTCATGTCGGTATGTGTCCGCTTTTAAGGACCGCAAATACGGACACACGCATATCCATTGTATTCAATGGTGGTACGGACATGTCAGGTTTTTCACACAGACACATGATCCGTGTGAAAAACGAACTTTACTCAGTCTGTGTCTTTATTACATTTGACTATGGGGTTAGTAATGGGGGTGTCTTATAGGAACCTCTCCATTACTAACCCCTGGTCTTGATGAGAGCTGACAAAACAAAGCTGACATCAACCCCATAAATATTACCCCACTTGCCACCGCACTAGGGGAAGTGGGAAAAGTGAGGCTAAGGGCCAGATTTGGCGCATCTTATGGATGCACCATTTCTGAGGCAGCTGAGGGTTGACTTTTTAGTCTTGGAGGGGGAGAAAGATTCCCTATAGAGAAGCAGACATCATCTGGCTTATGATCTGGTGTTGCCTGTCTTTTTAAGAGTGCATAAAATTGCGGTGAGACACAGTTTTGTGCACTTCTGGAAAGAAAGACACAGCTGAACAGAGGCCATAAGGAGTCCAGAGTAACTCTGTTGCCACATTATAATGCATGGAGGTTTAGACAGAAATCCCAACATGAGTGCACAGCATAGAGCTTCGGATAGATGTGATCTCAAACTTTATGTAAAATGTTCCCAATAAAAGCTTCAATTCAATCCACAAAAAAGCAAGTCCCCACTCAGGTCTGTCACCTGTTAATCAAATTATAGGGGACTTCTACATTACAGGTAGCACAAAATCTATTGAGAAGTAAAATGACTCCTTGCCCCTCAAAGAGAAATCCAGCAAATTTTGCGCCCCCAAATCCAAATGCCCCCTCCTTTTTGAGCTCCAGTGTGCCTAAACCATATTAAGCATCCACATGTTTGGCATTTCAGTAGCGATGAGAGCCTGCCTAATTTTTGGGTGTGTGTCTCCAGAAGCATGAGCTGGGCACAATGTATTGGGAACTAAAAATGAAAGGACAGTACAATTGCAGATTTGAAATTTTTAGTAAGCAACATCCACTGCTGCTTGATTCAGGAAAATATCATTACACCTATAGATAAATTCCTAAGGGGGGTTTAATTTCCAAAATGGGGCAACTTAAAGGAGGATTCTGCTCTGTGTATATAGTCCTCAAACTGTTCTACAAAAATTTGTTCTCCAAGAGTCTCGACATGTGGTTAAGCAGTATTGCACAGCCACATATTTTGTATTACCACATTTAGCAGAAATTGTGTGACAAATTTCAGTGCCATTTTTACCCATTTCTCAGTGTAAAAATTTAAACCCTGGGGCTTTTTTTTGTGGCAAAAAATGTTTGTTACTTACCGGTAATAGGATTTTACAGAGTCCATGACAGCACCCATTACGAGAGAGGGGATCCGCCCACCATCGGGACAGGAACCTACAGGTTAAAAAGGGGCGGTCCCCATGGCCTCTCCAGTTTGTGTTCCAGACTACAAGGGATACCGCCATTGAATTAGTACATGATAATTATTCTTTGAACAACACTAAATACCATCACCCCTAAAGAGTGAAATCAGAAAAGCACACCTTCCAAAGAGTGCGGAAAACCAGTGATTAACTATGGGGAGGGAATGTGCAGGTGCTGTCGTGGACTCTGTAAAATCCTATTACCGGTAAGTAACAACCGATTTCCTATCACCACGACAGCACCCATTACGAGTGACTTTCAGAGACTATTCACCTGGGAGGGACCACAGCACTAAGTACTGAACGCCCAAAGTCCAGGCTGGAATTGGATGATAGATCAAGCTGGTAGTGTTTATAAAAGGTGGAAGGAAATGACCACGTTGCTGACTTACATATTATATCAATGGGAAAATCCGCTTTCTCTGCCCACTGCCCAGGATGAGGCCATAGCTCCATAGCTCGAGTGGAGTGGGCCTTGATGCCTTTTGGTGGCGTTTCCCCCTTAGCAGAATAGGCAAGACATATCGCATCCCTGATCCATCTGGTGACCAAACTTTTTGTGACACTCGAACCTCTCCTTTGATTCTGGAAAGAAACAAACAGAGCCCTGCACTGCCTCCAGCTTTGCATCTTATTTAAATATTCTAGTACTGCTCACTTAACATCTAGTGTATGCCATTTCTGCTCTTCTGCTGTAACTGGATTATCGCAAAAGAATGGTAAATATATCTCCTGGCTCCTATGGAACCTAGAAGCTGCCTTTGGTAAGTATGCTGGGTCCGGTTTCAAAACAATTTTATCCTGAAAGACCATTAGATAGGGAGGATCCGCTGATAACGCTGGGATATCACTAACTCGTCTAGCAGAAGTTAAGGTTAACAAAAGAGCTTTAGGGTTAGAATCTTAATTGAGGCAGAATCTAATGGCTCGAAGGGGGTTGTGTTAACGCATCTAACACCAAGTTTAAATCCCATGGCGGCATTCTAGCAATATGACCTGGGTTACTATGCTCAATAGCTTTAATAAACCTAGAAATCCATCTATTTCCCACCACATTGCTTGTCACGCACGCACCCAGACTGGTTGGCGCGGGCATACGGGGGTGTGGCCCCACTGGACCACAGACCAAACTTCCCTGGAAGGGGCGTAACTAAGTAGCTTCCTAGGTGTTCGCTGGAGCCTCTGATGGTGAAGTCAGACTTGTGCAATAGGAAGCTACCAGGTGCCACTCCAGGGTGATGTCTGGCTGTGGCTGCTGATCCCACTAAGGCGGGCACGGCTGGGACACAGGCAGGCAGATGGGTACAACAGAGACACTGGCGGGCAGGCGGACACGGCTGGCTCTCTGGTAGGCAGGCGGGTACGGCTGGAACATAGGAAGAACCGGTAGGGACCGGTCTGCAGGCAGGTATGTGAAACAGGTTGGAACCTGTTCAGACAGGAGGACTAAGCAACAAGTAGAAGGTGGAACTAAGAGAAGAGAAGGAGAAGGCAGAGCCAAGGGCGGAGCCGCAAGAGGCGGAGCCAAGGGAGGAGATGCTGGAGGCGGAGCCAAGAGCGGAGACGCTAGAGGCGGAGCCAAGAGCGGAGACGCTGGAGGCGGAGCCAAAAGCGGAGACACTGGAGGTAACGCCAAGAGCGGAGATGCTGGAGGCGGAGCCAAGAGCAGAGACGCTGGAGGCGGAGCCAAGAGCGGAGACGCTGGAGACGGAGCCAAGAGCGGAGACGCTGGAGGCGGAGCCAAGAGCGGAGACGCTGGAGGCGGAGCCAAGAGCGGAGACGCTGGAGACGGAGCCAAGAGCGGAGACGCTGGAGGCGGAGCCAAGAGCGGAGACGCTGGAGACGGAGCCAAGAGCGGAGACGCTGGAGGCGGAGCCAAGAGCGGAGACGCTGGAGGCGGAGCCAAGAGCGGAGACGCTGGAGGCGGAGCCAAGAGCGGAGACGCTGGAGGCGGAGCCAAGAGCGGAAACGCTAGAGGCGGAGCCAAGAGCGGAGATGCTAGAGGCGGAGCCAAGAGCGGAGATGCTGGAGGCGGAGCCAAGAGCGGAGACGCTGGAGGCGGAGCCAAGAGCGGAGACGCTGGAGGTGGAGCCAAAAGCGGAGATGCTGGAGGCGGAGCCAAGAGCAGAGATGCTGGAGGCGGAGCCAAGAGCGGAGACGCTGGAGGCGGAGCCAAGAGCGGAAACCCTAGAGGTGGAGCCAAGAGTGGAAACGCTAGAGGCGGAGCCAAGGGAGGAGATGCTGGAGGCGGAGCCAAGAGCGAAGATGCTGGAGGCGGAGCCAAGAGCGGAGATGCTGGAGGCGGAGCCAAGAGCGGAGACGCTGGAGGCGGAGCCAAGAGCGGAGACGCTAGAGGCGGAGCCAAGAGCGGAGACGCTAGAGGCGGAGCCAAGAGCGGAGGCGCTGGAGACGGAGCCAAGAGCGGAGACGCTGGAGGCGGAGCCAAGAGCGGAGACGCTGGAGGTGGAGCCAAGAGCGGAGACGCTGGAGGCGGAGCCAAGAGCGGAAACGCTAGAGGCGGAGCCAAGAGCGGAGATGCTAGAGGCGGAGCCAAGAGCGGAGACGCTGGAGGCGGAGCCAAGAGCGGAGACGCTGGAGGCGGAGCCAAGAGCGGAGACGCTAGAGGCGGAGCCAAGAGCGGAGACGCTAGAGGCGGAGCCAAGAGCGGAGACGCTGGAGGCGGAGCCAAAAGCGGAGACGCTGGAGGTAACGCCAAGAGCGGAGACGCTGGAGGCGGAGCCAAGAGCGGAAATGCTGGAGGCGGAGCCAAGAGCGGAGACGCTGGAGGCGGTGCCAAGAGCGGAGACGCTGGAGGCGGAGCCAAGAGCGGAGACGCTGGAGGCGGAGCCAAGAGCGGAAACCCTAGAGGCGGAGCCAAGAGCGGAGATGCTAGAGGCGGAGCCAAGAGCGGAGACGCTGGAGGCGGAGCCAAAAGCGGAGACGCTGGAGGCAGAGCCAAAAGCGGAGACGCTGGAGGCGGAGCCAAAAGCGGAGATGCTGGAGGCGGAGCCAAAAGCGGAGAAGCTGGAGGTAACGCCAAGAGCGGAGACGCTGGAGGCGGAGCCAAGAGCGGAGATGCTGGAGGCGGAGCCAAGAGCGGAGACGCTGGAGGCGGAGCCAAGAGTGGAGATGCTGGAGGCGGAGCCAAGAGCGAAGCCAGATAGAACCGCAAAGAGCGGAGCCACAGAGCAAAGCCAGAGAGTGCGAAGCAAGGTCTGAGTGCAGAGCCGCAAGAGTGCGGAGTGTAAGCAGACTGAGAACACAAGGAAAGACAAAGCAGGGAAGGAAGCCACAGACAAGGAGACTGAGAAAAGACAAAGTACAGACAAGGCAATGGAACAAGACACAGGGACAAAGACACAGGGACCAGGATATTCTGCCTCCTGGAGGGCGGACTACAAGATCAAGGCTATAGCACAGAGAAAAGCCTCCAGAGAGGGAGTAACTCAGAGCAAGGCCAGGCAAACTCAGCAGCTAAACACTAACTGAGCTAACACATTGCACAGGCCCAGACCACAGGGTGTAGCTGCACTATATACAGGAGGCCTCTTGATAATTGGTCAGGAACTGATTAGACAGATGCACCTGATTCCTATAAGAACCAGAGAGTTCAGGCGCTGGCCCCCTATACACATAGCCATGAAGCATGCACAGAGCAGAGACACAGAACATGGAGCTGGCATGAAACAGAAACCACATCATGGCCTGGAGCAGTGGGTAAGATTGTGTGAGAGATGTGAGGCCATGCTGTGATGCCAGCAGAGTTGTTACAGTACCCCCCCCCCCTTTACGGCCCCTCTTCTTCAAGCCCGCCAGAATAACTTGTAGAAGAAGGATAGGAGCACACATAGTCCAGGTCAACATGACATCTTCAGAGTAGAATAAGGCAGGCGGGTCACCAGGAATCTCATAAAACAAAGTCTCTTGGTGCTCAACAGGGTTAGCTTCCACAATGAGCTGGACCACCTCCTTCAGGTAGACAGGTAACAGGGAATTGAATGCTGCTGTCTTGACATCTTCACCAGCCGGACACATGGAAACTGGAAGCCTTCTCATAGGATTCAACTTTTGCCCGACAGGTAGCAGAGATGTTCTTAGGTACGGAACACAAGAAAAGTCATTAGAGATGAGAGTGGAGAACAACAGCTCCACCGGGTCAGAGAAAAATTGAGGTGAGCAAACTTCTGTTTTGAAATCTTCACCAGCCGGCCACAAGGACGCTGAAGGTATCCACAGAGGAACCATCTTCTGCCCGTTATCCAGAAGAAATCGTCCAAATGGCGGGGATGTTCCTAGGAACGGATTACAGGAATAGTCGTGGGAGATGTGTGGAGAGATAGTCACCGCTTCCCCATCTTCAGTGGCATCAGCACACCTTGACTCGACGACTAACTGTCTTCTGGTATAGTCGCTGGAGATGTGTGGAGACATCGTCACCGTTTCCCCATCTTCGGTGACGTCAGCACACCTTGACTCGACGACTAACTGTTTACTGGTATAGTCATTGGAGATGTGTGGAGACATCGTCACCGTTTCCCCATCTTCGGTGACGTTAGCACACCTTGACTCGACGACTAACTGTTTACTGGTATAGTCATTGGAGATGTGTGGAGACATCGTCACCGTTTCCCCATCTTCGGTGACGTCAGCACACCTTGACTCGACGACTAACTGTTTACTGGTATAGTCATTGGAGATGTGTGGAGACATCGTCACTGTTTCCCCATCTTCGGTGACGTTAGCACACCTTGACTCGACGACTAACTGTTTACTGGTATAGTCATTGGAGATGTGTGGAGACATCGTCACCGTTTCCCCATCTTCGGTGACGTCAGCACACCTTGACTTGACGACTAGAAGACCAGCTGAAGATGACACTGCTGAGTGTCTTTGACACATGGGAACCAGACACTTCTCAAGACTGGGAAAGTTCAAACGAAGCACTTTACTGGAACTCTTGACCAGAGCGGGTGGTAGAGTCCTTGGCTCAGAATGACCCATGGGCATAACAGACAGCATACGGTAGACAAACTTCGTGTATAAGGCTCCAACTTGGAGCTGTAGTTGTCCTTGCAGGACTAGACTGCTCTTGAGTAGGGCTTGACCAACTTCAGACAACGCCCTTACCGGGTTCTGGAGCTGTATGACAGAGACCACACACCGACTCCGAATGGTTGGCGACTTTACCACACCAAAGCTCCCGGAAAACAGAGACACAGTCTTTGATTTTAATGGAGAGGAAGAAATCTCATCTAGGGCAGCCTCTCCTGCTGGCCCAGGGTTTTGGAGTTTAGATCTACAGGGCAGAGACCGTCAGGATGTTCCTTGCAACCGCAGTGATACCGCGTTCCCTTCTTGCGGCTGGATTTGGGCTGCTGCTTTGCCAGCCCACTTTTATCAGCCTTCTGGGGTTTTGCTTGGGTAGCTGCTGGGACAGGTAGAGGAACAGGTGGGTCTTGGATGGACTTGGTCAGACGTGACGATTTCTTCACGGGTTTCGCCCGTCTGGACGGCCTCTCAGATCTAGATGGGGAAGACTTCACAGGAGCAGCAGGACGAGGCTTGTCAAAGACTTTACAGAAGGCCACCAGGAAGGCCCCAAGACTCATGACGATAGGATCCCCTGCTTCCCAGAGTGGACAAATCCATAATAAAGCATCTCCTGCTAGGTAGGACATGATATAGCCCAATTTAATCTGGTCAGAGGGAAAACAAGCTACATTCTGCAGGATGCAGCGCAAGCACTGTTCCAGGAAGCTTTGGCATTCCTCTGGATTCCCATAGAACCTAGGTGGGTCTGCTGGGTTGTGCTCTTCCTCATAGGCCAGAAGTTGGTTGTAGAGAGCATTTGAAACTATGATTGGGCCCGAGGTCTCCTCAATTGGAACGACACAGGGCGGAACAAATTCTTCAGCTTGCTCATACTGGTAGAGAGAAAGTTCATCATGCTCTGAGAGCGGTAGGACATGGAATACAGCGGAGGCCATGGCCTGTGCAAACTGTCGCGCATGCGCCCAGACTGGTTGGCGCGGGCATACGGGGGTGTGGCCCCACTGGACCACAGACCAAACTTCCCTGGAAGGGGCGTAACTAAGTAGCTTCCTAGGTGTTCGCTGGAGCCTCTGATGGTGAGGTCAGACTTGTGCAATAGGAAGCTACCAGGTGCCACTCCAGGGTGATGTCTGGCTGTGGCTGCTGATCCCACTAAGGAACGGAGCGGGCACGGCTGGCACTCTGGCTGACAGGCGGGCACGGCTGGGACACAGGCAGGCAGACGGGTACAACAGAGACACTGGCAGGCAGGCGGACATGGCTGGCTCTCTGGTAGGCAGGCGGGTACGGCTGGAACATAGGAAGAACCGGTAGGGACCGGTCTGCAGGCAGGTATGTGAAACAGGTTGGAACCTGTTCAGACAGGAGGACTAAGTAACAAGTAGAAGGTGGAACTAAGAGAAGGAGAAGGCAGAGCCAAGGGCGGAGCCGCAAGAGGCGGAGCCAAGGGCGGAGACGCTGGAGGCGGAGCCAAGGGCGGAAACGCTGGAGGCGGAGCCAAGAGCGGAGGCGGAGCCAAGACCGGAGACGCTGGAGGCGGAGCCAAGAGCGGAGACGCTGGAGGCGGAGCCAAGACCGGAGACGCTGGAGGCGGAGCCAAGAGCGGAGACGCTGGAGGCGGAGCCAAGAGCGGAGACGCTGGAGGCGGAGCCAAGAGCGGAAACACTAGAGGCGGAGCCAAGAGCGGAAATGCTAGAGGCGGAGCCAAGAGCAGAGACGCTAGAGGCGGAGCCAAGAGCAGAGACGCTAGAGGCGGAGCCAAGAGCGGAGACGCTGGAGGCGGAGCCAAAAGCGGATATGCTGGAGGCGGAGCCAAAAGCGGAGATGCTGGAGGCGGAGACGCTGGAGGCGGAGCCAAAAGCGGAGACGCTGGAGGTAACGCCAAGAGCGGAGATGCTGGTGGCGTATCCAAGAGCGGAGACGCTGGAGGCGGAGCCAAGAGCGGAGACCCTGGAGGCGAGCCCAGAGTGGAGATGCTGGATGTGGAGCCAAGCGCGGAGCCAGATAGAACCGCAAAGAGCGGAGCCACAGAGCAAAGCCAGAGAGTGCGAAGCAAGGTCTGAGTGCAGAGCCGCAAGAGTGCGGAGTGTAAGCAGACTGAGAACACAAGGAAAGACAAAGCAGGGAAGGAAGCCACAGACAAGGAGACCGAGAAAAGACAAAGTACAGACAAGGCAATGGAACAAGACACAGGGACAAAGACACAGGGACCAGGATATTCTGCCTCCTGGAGGGCGGACTACAAGATCAAGGCTATAGCTCAGAGAAAAGCCTCCAGAGAGGGAGTAACTCAGAGCAAGGCCAGGCAAACTCAGCAGCTAAACACTAACTGAGCTAACACATTGCACAGGCCCAGACCACAGGGTGGAGCTGCACTATATACAGGAGGCCTCTTGATAATTGGTCAGGAACTGATTAGACAGATGCACCTGATTCCTATAAGAACCAGAGAGTTCAGGCGCCGGCCCCCTATACACATAGCCATGAAGCATGCACAGAGCAGAGACACAGAACATGGAGCTGGCATGAAACAGAAACCACATCATGGCCTGGAGCAGTGGGTAAGATTGTGTGAGACATGTGAGGCCATGCTGTGATGCCAGCAGAGTTGTTACATTGCTGTTATATAGGGATCCTAAAGCTGACACTTGAATCCTAAGAGTATTAACTGCCAACCCCAATTCTCGGCCCTTCTGCAAGAATTCTAGAATAGCCTGAATTGGAACATGGTCTGTTAGGGGGTGCTGATGAAATGTAAGACATTTTTTCCAGACCTTAGAATAAATTTTGGTAGTAACCTCTGTTCTGCTATTTAGCAAAGTAGATATTAAGGCCTCTGAAAATCCTCTCCATTTTAGCAACTCCCTCTCAAATTCCACGCCATCAAATGAAGACCCTCCATATTGGGATGATGAAATGGACCTTGAGAGAATTGCCCCGGAGTCACAGGTAATCCCCAAGGATCGGTTACTGACATCGCTCTGAGTAGAGAAAACCATGGTCTCCGGGGCCAGAAGGGGGCAATTAGAACTACTCTCGCCTTCTCCTCCCTGATCTTCCTGAGAACTCAAGGAATCAAGCACATTGGGGGAAACGCATATGCTAGAGGGAAATCCCAACAGACTTGAAGGGAGTCTACTATGCATGGTCTGTCTGCCACCTGAAGTGATGCAAACTTCCTGACCTGCCTGCTTCTCCTTGTAGCAAACAGATCTGTAACTGGTAATCCCCAGAGCCTGACTATTTGTTTGAAATTGACCTTGCCTGTACAGGGACCATTCCCACTGGTGTAGGCAATGTCGGCTGAGAATCTGCTTCCACACTGAGTGAGTTTTGGCTAAGGTGAGTATCTCTACAGTGGTGAACATTACAGATTGTGATCTTGTTGAGGTAGGCTACTACTGTCATATTGTCGATCTGCACCCGTACAAGTTAATCCCGCAGGGCCGGTAGAAACTGAAGGAATGCATATTTGACTGCTGCAAGTTCTTTCAAATTTGAAGAACTTTGGGAATCTAGGATTGACCACCGCCCTTGGGCCAGAACGTCCCCCATGTGAGCTCCCCAACCCAATGGGCTGGCATCGGTCGTGACTGTGTTATCCGGTATGATTCCCCATTAAACCCCCTTTGACAAATGGTACATGTCCAGCCACCACTTTAGGTCGTAGAGAGTGGCAGTTGATAGCCTGAGTATCCCATTTAGACGACCTTGAAGCTTCCTTTCTGCCTCGAGGATCTCGGATTGTAGTACACGAGTATGGGATTGAGCCCATTGAACAGCTGGTATACATGATGTCAATGACCCCAGCAGGGACATTGCATCTCTTAAAGTTAGATCTGGATTTTTTCTCAGTGCCGTGATCTTGTGAATAATCCTTTGTTTTTTGTCTTCTGGTAGAAAACATAACTGATCTTCCGAGTTTAGAAGAATATCGAGGAAAACTTGACGCGTTGAGGGTTCTAGTTTTTATTTCTTTAGGTTGATCAACCAGCCAAGGTCCTCCAGAGGTGATATTATACAGTTTAAGTGGGCCTTACATTGGCTAACCGAATTTCCAAATATCAGAAAATCGTCCAAGTAAGGTACAACCAGGGTATCTTTTTCTCTGACATAGGCCATAACTTCTGCAATCATCTTAGTAAATACCATCGGGGCCATAGATAGGCCAAAAGGCATGGCCGTAAACTGAAAATGCCTAACCTGACCATTTAGCCACACCGCCATTCTGAGGAACTGCTGGTGATCCTTGCAAATGGGTAGATGGTAGTACTCATCTTTTAGATCCAGCACAGACATGTAACATCTAGGAAATAGAAGTTTAGTTGTCGACCTAATGGATTCCATATTAAAGGCATGATATTGTAGAAATTTATTTAATTTTCACAAATTTATGATGGTCCTAAAGGATCCATCAGGCTTGGAAATCAAAAATAAAGGAGAATAAAATCCCTCCCTTTCTTGATCCTTTGGTACTTCTACAATAACTTCCTTTTATCTCAACTGCTGAATTTCTATTTCTAAGGCCTGCTGTTGGTCCCAAGAAATAAGAGTAGTCACTGCATAATAACTTGGAGGTATTTCACGAAATTCTAATTTCAATCCTGATGCAACTACAGTATACCCAAGATCCAGCTACTGGATGTTATCTTGGCACATTGGTTAAATAAGTATTTTATTCTACCACCCACTGGGAGGTCTGTTTTATCTGTAATTGCGTCTGCGTCTCGATGATGAAGAGCCACCGAAGTATGCACCTTTTTTCTTTGTTCCCAATCTCAGTCTGAATTAGACCTCCGGAAAGGCATACATCTTCTGAAGGCATTCCTGAAATTAGGATTAAATACTATAGGAAATCCCTTTTTCCTATCCTCTGTTTTTACAATGATATCATTCAGCACCATGCCAAATAAGTACTCACCCCTGCATGGAATAGTACACAATTTTGCTCTGGCTTGAGCATCACCTTTCCAAGTCTTAATCCAGAGAGCCCGCCGGGCAACATTTGAAAGACCTGCCCATCTGGCTGCTAACTTTGAAGAGTCTACTGATGCATCCGCCAAGCACGCTACCCCTTCACGAATTTGAGATAGAGAGTCCAGCAGTTTATCTCTAGGAACCTTAGCTTTTAGCTGGTCCTCCAACTGACTTACCCAGACCATAATAGATCTGGCAGTACAGGTACTAGCAATTGCAGGCTTAAATTCTCCGGATGATGACTCCCAAACCTTCTTTAAGAACATGTCCGCTTTTCTGTCAGATGGATCCTTAAGAAGGCCTACATCCTCCAGTGGTAGAGTGGCTGACTTTGATGTGGAAGCCACAGCTGCATC
This sequence comes from Ranitomeya imitator, assembly GCF_032444005.1. Classification (NCBI taxonomy): domain Eukaryota; kingdom Metazoa; phylum Chordata; class Amphibia; order Anura; family Dendrobatidae; genus Ranitomeya; species Ranitomeya imitator. The sequence goes on from NC_091282.1 coordinate 980,123,911, forward strand.
CATCTTAGGGACTTTTACCCATTGAGACAAAAGTTCATCATCAAAGGGGTATCTTCTTTTTGCGGATGATGGTAAAAAAACCCTTATCCTGTTTATCCCATTCACGCCTAACAAGATCTTTAACTGTGTCTACCACCGGAAAGGATTTGCGATTTTTCTGACATAACCCTGCAAACATGATATCCTGGGTGGATCTGGGTTGCTTATTATCTGCAACCCCCATGGTCGTGCAACCCTCCTTCACTAATACATCCATATTTTCTACAGAAAAGCATGGTTTTCCCTCTTCATCCAAAGTGGATGGTGATGAAGAGTCTGAACATTCGCTCTCTTGCAAAGATGGGCTGGAATCAGACGATAAGCCCACACTAGGTTTTACATGCCGTCTGCTTTTCAGGGAACATTGAAGTTATTCCCTAATAACCGCTTTTAAGTCCAATGTACGGAGGGGAGCATCTTCCTCTAAAGTATGGCAAATACACACCTGACAAAGATTTTTAACATAGCTGTCTGGTTAGGGTACTGTGCATAATGCACATTGCTTGTGTTTTGTTTTTGCTGTTTTTTTAACCTATAACAAAGCTCTTTCTGTGCTGCTCAGGCACCTCCACCTGAAGGTGCTCTGCGTCCCCCACAGAGGACATCTTGCCGCACACTGCTCACCTGCTCCGGCTCTGTTTTAAGAAATGCCGTGCACCTCCTCCCTGGCCTCCCCCGGAAGTACCTGCAACTACTTCCGGGTCACGAGCACTTTCTCTTTCCTATTTTCTTGGATGAGCGCCGGAGCAGCGCTGCGCTCATGCGACCCAGGGTGGCATTCCTCGGCCCCTGGGATCGCGACATCCTTGTGCCCAGTCGAGGAGGGGTCTGCGAGCTGTACACCCCCAATGCTGCTTCCAGTGCCCCCGTCTTTGCCGTTCCCGCAGAGACCACGCAGAGGCTGATGGACCTGGGTGAGTCTTCAACCTGCAGGCTCCCATGCAGGACAGGAATTCAAACTGGAGATGCGACCGCCCCTTTTTAACATGTAGGTTCCTGTCCTGATGGTGGGCGGATCCCCTCTCTCGTAATGGGTGCTGTCATGGCGATAGGAAAATGTTATTTTTTCCTGACTGTCCATGTATTCAATTCTATGACACACCCATGTTGTTAATATGATCACTATACCTTTAGTTGAATTCATTGAGAGGTTTGTAAAACGGGGTCACTTATGGTGTGTTTCTGCTGTTAATGCACCTCATTGGCTCCTCAAGTGGGTCATGGCAAGAGTAACCACAACAACAAAATCTGTACTATAAAATGGCACTCCTTCCCTCCTGAGCTTTCCACTGTGACTAAAAATTCATTCCCAATTACATGTAGGGTATTGGCGCATTGAGGAGAAACTGCACACCAATCTGTAAAGTCCATTTTTTCCTATTAGCCCTTTTAATAATTAAAAACTTGGGTCTAAAGCAACATTTTAGGCTACTTTCACACTAGCGTTGTACGTCTCAATGCGTCATTTTGCAGAAAAAACGCATCCTTTGCGTTTTTCTCCATAGGCTTGTATTAACGACGCATTGTGACACATTGCCACATGTCGCAACCGTCGTGCGACGGTTGCGTTCATGTTGTGGTGGACCGTCGGCACCAAATAAACGTTGCTTGTAACGTTTTTTGGTGCGTTGTGTCCGCCATTTCTGACCGCGCATGCGCGGCCGGAACTCTGCTCCCTCCTCCCCGCAACTCACAATGGGGCACCGGATGCGTTGTAATAATTGCATCCGCTGCCCCGTTGTGCTGCGTTGACACAGGATGCGTCGGTACGTCGGCCCAACGCACTGCAACGGGCCAACGCCGACGCTAGTGTGAAAGTAGCCTTAGTGATGAAAATTTAATTATTCTACCTTCATTTTTCACCACCCAATGGTATCAAATTTTGTGAGGTACATATGGGCTCAACATAAACATCTTCAATGCACCACTAGATTAATTAATTTAGGTAGGTAGTTTGTAAAATGTTGTCACTTAGGGAGGAGTTCTCCTGATTTGGGTCTGTCAATGTGACATTGTACTCTCAAATCATTCAAGCAAAATATGAACTCCAATGAGGGGCTTCTTCCTTTCTGAGTTTTTTAGTGTGACTCAATAGTAGTTTTAGACCACATGTGGGTTTATTAGCGTATTTAGCTGTAATTGCCTAAGAAATTGTACAGTTCATTTTCTCCTATTATCCAATATGAAAATTTAAAACTTGGGGCTAAATTAAAATTTTATATGAAAAAATGGTAATTTTCTATTTACTCAGCCCAATGTTATACAATTCTGTGACTTGGCTGAAGGATAAAAATGCTCACTACACCCTTACAAGATTTCCTTCAGAGGGATAGCGTTCAAAATTGAGTCTACATATGAGACATGTAAAGAAGCTGCGGAGACACCATCACGTGTTTCTCGACGCAAGCAGTGAATAGCCAGGCCTTTCCCCGGGAAGGAACAACTACGGGAAGGGCAGCATCCTATGAAGGAAAGCCACCTATGCCAAGAATGGTATCCATCCACAGACAGCTGTTTCAGGGTTTTTGCCCCTAATCAGTGTGGAGTAGGAATCTGGCTATTAGGAGCAGTGCCTAGTAAAAAGGCTATAAAGGCACAGATGATTGGCCTCGGGGAGACCAAAACATCCAACACCGCGGAGACACCATCACGTGTTTCTCAACGCAGTGATTCCAGAACACTGCCCCCATCCCTTATGGGAAATATGCAGATGCATGTAAAGAAGCTGCGGAGACACCATCACGTGTTTCTCGACGCAAGCAGTGAATAGCCAGGCCTTTCCCCGGGAAGGAACAACCACGGGAAGGGCAGCATACTATGAAGGAAAGCCACCTATGCCAAGCATGGTATCCATCCACAGACAGCTGTTTCAGGGTTTTTGCCCCTCATCAGTGTGGAGTAGGAATCTGGCTATTAGGAGCAGTGCCTAGTAAAAAGGCTATAAAGGCACAGATGATTGGCCTCGGGGAGACCAACCCTTCCCGTGGTTTTTCCTTCCCGGGGAAAGGCCTGGCTATTCACCGCTTGCGTCGAGAAACACATGATGGTGTCTCCGCAGCTTCTTTACATGCATCTGCATATTTCCCATAAGGGATGGGGGCAGTGTTCTGGAATCACTGCGTTGAGAAACACGTGATGGTGTCTCCGCGGTGTTGGATGTTTTGGTCTCCCCGAGGCCAATCATCTGTGCCTTTATACATATGAGACATGGCGCCAACAGTCCAGCTACAATTATTCTCTGAAATTTAAATGTTGCTCCTTCCCTTCCGAGCCCTGCCGTGCACCCACACAATATTTTTCCAACACATATGGGGTATCAATGTGCTCAGATGAAATTGCACAACAAATTGTACAGTGCATTTTCTCCTGTGACCCATGTGGAAATGAAAAAATTGGGGAAAAGCAACAAATTTGCATGAAAAATGAATTTTTTTCATGGGTACAGCTCAACGTTCTAAAATTCTATGAAGCACCTGTTCCTTGATGGGTGTAGTTTCTGAAATGGCATCACTTGTGGGGGGTTTCCACTGTTTAGGCAAGGAGCATTCAGCTGCATTGGAATACATGTAGCCGCACGCTCAGGTCATGAGTGCCGGCGGCAGTGCAGTGCCGGGACTTCATGCGAGAGACTCCCACGAGTTTCTTGCATTGAGTGTGACCCCAGCCTTAGCTGCATAAAGATGTATGAGTTGTTAGACCTGGATCCATTGCTGGTAACCTATAGGGCAGGTCCTCCAGGTCTGGTATTAGTCACCCTTACCTTCATCTGGGTATGCTCAAAAGTATATAGCAGGGTAACCAGGGGCTAAATTTGAGCAGTAGCCTACAGAGTATATCTAGCAGGAGGGTGTAGGTAGTGCTCCTAGTTGTACTCTCCTAAATTGTATTGCTGTAAAGATGGAATCCACTTCTAATTCTCATCTGGCGGAATAGGTAAGGAATGGAATAGAGGGAGCAGGTAGTAGTTCTGAATAAAAAGTTTAAATAAATTATTATTATTTATATATATTTAGACAATTATTTCAAAATGAAAATGAGACCAACAAAATAACAGCCAGGAGATGGCAGTAAGAAAATTTGCAAGGCATAATATTTAGCATATGAGTGTAGGGTTGAGCGACCTTGACCTTTTTAGAGTCGAGCCGTGTTTCGCGAAACCCGACTATCTTAGAAGTCGAGTCGAGTGGAATCGGCCGATTATCGCGAAAAGTCGGGTATCGCCCGAAACACGAAACCCAATGCAAGTCAATGGGGGAGCATAGTCGGCAGTGAGTGGAGGCCAGGAAAACACCTACACTGCCCATTTTAATGGCAAAAACATCCATTCTTGTTAAAGAAGCTTGTCAATCATAATTTACCTTATAATAACTGGAAGGCATTTGAAATTGGGGGTCATTTGGCTAAAGTTGTGGGGGGTAGGGCTGGTTCAAGTAATTAGTGGGCCCAGTAAATCTGGACCACGTCACGGCAGTGGAGCAGGGAGAGGTAAGTATTTCAACTTTGCAAGTGCTGTGATCCTGAGCAAGCAGGGGGGGCCCACTCGTTGGCATTGGCACTGGCACAGGGCCCCTCAAAGTACAGCGGTGTGTTTGCATGGCGGGGGCGCCTCCCACCGGCAGCAACACTTTTGCGTACTATGAGAGGCCCTGTGCCAGTGACGTCGCCAACTAGTATTCCTCCCCCCACCTGATGAAGGAACCTGCACTTTCATCTGCACCTTCCTCTTTGTCCCCGTGTAAGGTGGTATGGTATGCGGGAAGAGGAACCTGACTTTCAGCAGGGTCACAATCTTGCTGTGTAGCGTGCACGGGGAATTTTGCGTTATGGGTCAATGTACCAGCAGACTCATCTATCACTGGCTGGGCAATGGGCAGGATGAGGAGGAAACACAGATATAGGCCCAAAGAATAAAGTGGGCTAAATGCAGTTCAAAATTGGTAACACAGGACTAACCAGGGGGCATTGCAGTGGAGGACAACTGGAATGAGAGGCTGACACAGAGAGTAGGCCCAAATCAGTAAGTAGTCGAAATGCAGTTCAAAATTGGCAACCGTAGTAAACAGGCGGCACAGCTTTGTTCAGTGGAGGAGAACAGCAAGGAGTGGCAGAAACCGATAGTAGGCCCCAACCCAACTAGTAGGCCAAATGCAGTCTAACATTAACAACTACTTAACGAGAGCCTGAAAATGGAATGTCAGGACAGGAAACCAGGAGAACAGCAAGGAGTGGCAGACACCGATAGTAGGCCCCAAACCAACTAGTACGCCAAATGCAGTTGTTCCGTTTAACCACAATTTAATGAGAGCCTGAAGATAGAAGTTCAGGAAAGGCAACCTGGAGAACACCTTGGAGTGTAACACACCATCTCTCTACACCCCATACCCAATTTGTAGGCCTAATGCAGCGTAGTTTCCAACAACTACTAAACGAGAGCCGGAAGATCGAAGCTCAGGAAAGGCAACCTGGAGAACACCTTGGAGTGGAACACACCATCTCTCTACACCCCATACCCAATTTGTAGGCCTAATGCAGTGTAGTTTCCAACAACTACTAAACGAGAGCATGAAGATCGAAGCATTGGCGAGGAAACCTGGGGAACACCTTGGAGTGGAACACACCATCTCTCTACACCCCATACCCAATTTGTAGGCCTAATGCAGCGTAGTTTCCAACAACTACTAAACGAGAGCCGGAAGATCGAAGCTCAGGAAAGGCAACCTGGAGAACACCTTGGAGTGGAACACACCATCTCTCTACACCCCATACCCAATTTGTAGGCCTAATGCAGTGTAGTTTCCAACAACTACTAAACGAGAGCATGAAGATCGAAGCTCAGGAAAGGCAACCTGGAGAACACCTTGGAGTGGAACACACCATCTCTCTACACCCCATACCCAATTTGTAGGCCTAATGCAGTGTAGTTTCCAACAACTACTAAACGAGAGCCGGAAGATCGAAGCTCAGGAAAGGCAACCTGTAGAACACCTTGGAGTGGAACACACCATCTCTCTACACCCCATACCCAATTTGTAGGCCTAATGCAGTGTAGTTTCCAACAACTACTAAACGAGAGCATGAAGATCGAAGCTCAGGAAAGGCAACCTGGAGAACACCTTGGAGTGGAACACACCATCTCTCTACACCCCATACCCAATTTGTAGGCCTAATGCAGTGTAGTTTCCAACAACTACTAAACGAGAGCCGGAAGATCGGAGCTCAGGAAAGGTAACCTGGAGAACACCTTGGAGTGGAACACACCATCTCTCTACACCCCATACCCAATTTGTAGGCCTAATGCAGCGTAGTTTCCAACAACTACTAAACGAGAGCCGGAAGATCGAAGCTCAGGAAAGGCAACCTGGAGAACACCTTGGAGTGGAACACACCATCTCTCTACACCCCATACCCAATTTGTAGGCCTAATGCAGTGTAGTTTCCAAGAACTACTAAACGAGAGCCGGAAGATCGAAGCTCAGGAAAGGCAACCTGGGGAACACCTTGGAGTGGAACACACCATCTCTCTACACCCCATACCCAATTTGTAGGCCTAATGCAGTGTAGTTTCCAACAACTACTAAACGAGAGCATGAAGATCGAAGCTCAGGAAAGGCAACCTGGAGAACACCTTGGAGTGGAACACACCATCTCTCTACACCCCATACCCAATTTGTAGGCCTAATGCAGTGTAGTTTCCAACAACTACTAAACGAGAGCCGGAAGATCGGAGCTCAGGAAAGGTAACCTGGAGAACACCTTGGAGTGGAACACACCATCTCTCTACACCCCATACCCAATTTGTAGGCCTAATGCAGTGTAGTTTCCAACAACTACTAAACGAGAGCCGGAAGATCGGAGCTCAGGAAAGGTAACCTGGAGAACACCTTGGAGTGGAACACACCATCTCTCTACACCCCATACCCAATTTGTAGGCCTAATGCAGTGTAGTTTCCAACAACTACTAAACGAGAGCATTAAGATCGAAGCAATGGCGAGGAAACCTGGGGCACACCTTGGGGAGGCAGACACCGTTAGTAGGCCCTACCAAAGTTGTACCCCCAATGCAGTTTTAAAATTCCTAGAGGCTGAAAACAAGACTATTGACGCTCAGCTTTTTTCAAAGGAACACAGCTGAATTGAGTGGCGCAGACAGACACAGGTAGTAGGACTTAACCCAAAAATGTGGCTCACTGCAGCTTAAAAAAGTTACAGGGGTACACAAGCAGCAGTGCTCTGGGCAGTGGAGGACAATTTCAATAGTGGACCGCAGACAGACTTTGTACGCCTACTATTAAAAAAAGGATGCTCTATGCAATTAAAAATAGGTTCCAGGGGTCCACGGGCAGCAGTGGTGTGGTCAGTGGACGAGTATTGGAAGGAGGGACCGCAGACAGGCGTAGTAGGCCTAACATAACAAAATTAGGCTGTAGACACTGTAAAATTGGTTCCAGGGGTACACGGGCAGCAGTGGTGTGGTCAGCGGAGGAAAATTGGAATTAGGGACTGCAAACAGACTTTGTAGGCTGTCCCCTGTGGACCATGCATCCAACACATTAACCCAGTGCGCCGTAATGGACACGTAACTTTTTGTGGACATGCCTACTGGTCCATGCGTCTCTTGTCAGGTGCACCTTTCTACTGTTTGATTGCCTGAGTGCTATGACAATGCAGACTTTTTCATGCCGGTGGAGGGCTGGGATGGCTTTTCTCGCAAAAGAAATGTCGACTGGGTAGCTTGAACCGTTGCACAGCATAGTTCATCTGGGCTTTCTAAATATAAAACAAAGAAAAAAAGGAGGCTACATGCACTTTCAGCTGGGTTCCAGGGGTACACGGCCAGCATTGGTCTGGTCAGTGGAGAACTATTGGAAGGAGTGACCGCAAACAGGCATCGAAGGCCTAACATAATAACACATTGCTGTTGGCAATTTTAAATTGGTTCCAGGGGAACACGGGCAGCAGTGGCCTGGTCAGTGTAATAGTAGTAGAAAGAACGGACCGCAGACAGGCATCGAAGGCCTAAAATAAAAAAATTGGGCTGGCTGTAGGCAATTTTAAATTGGTTCCAGGGGTACACGGGCAGCAGTGGTGTGGTCAGTGGAGGCATATTGTAAGGAGTGACCGCAGACAGGCATCGAAGGCCTAAAATAATAACACATGGCTGTAGGCAATTTTAAATTGGTTCCAGGGGTACACGGGCAGCAGTGGTGTGGTCAGTGGAGGCCTAGTGGAAGGAGTGACCGCAGACAGGCATCGAAGGCCTAAAATAAAAAAATTGGGCTGGCTGTAGGCAATTTTAAATTGGTTCCAGGGGTACACGGGCAGCAGTGGTGTGGTCAGTGGAGGCCTAGTGGAAGGAGTGACCGCAGACAGGCATCGAAGGCCTAAAATAATAACACATGGCTGTAGGCAATTTTAAATTGGTTCCAGGGGTACACGGGCAGCAGTGGTGTGGTCAGTGGAGGCCTAGTGGAAGGAGTGACCGCAGACAGGCATTGAAGGCCTGAAATAAAAAAATTGGGCTGGCTGTAGGCAATTTTAAATTGGTTCCAGGGGTACACGGGCAGCAGTGGTGTGGTCAGTGGAGGCCTAGTGGAAGGAGTGACCGCAGACAGGCATCGAAGGCCTAACAATAATAACACATTGCTGTTGGCAATTTTAAAATGGTTCCAGGGGAACACGGGCAGCAGTGGCCTGGTCAGTGTAGTAGTAGTAGTAGAAAGAACGGACCGCAGACAGGCATCGAAGGCCTAAAATAAAAAAATTGGGCTGGCTGTAGGCAATTTTAAATTGGTTCCAGGGGTACACGGGCAGCAGTGGTGTGGTCAGTGGAGGCATAGTGGAAGGAGTGACCGCAGACAGGCATCGAAGGCCTAAAATAATAACACATGGCTGTAGGCAATTTTAAATTGGTTCCAGGGGTACACGGGCAGCAGTGGTGTGGTCAGTGGAGGCCTAGTGGAAGGAGTGACCGCAGACAGGCATCGAAGGCCTAAAATAAAAAAATTGGGCTGGCTGTAGGCAATTTTAAATTGGTTCCAGGGGTACACGGGCAGCAGTGGTGTGGTCAGTGGAGGCCTAGTGGAAGGAGTGACCGCAGACAGGCATCGAAGGCCTAAAATAATAACACATGGCTGTAGGCAATTTTAAATTGGTTCCAGGGGTACACGGGCAGCAGTGGTGTGGTCAGTGGAGGCATATTGTAAGGAGTGACCGCAGACAGGCATCGAAGGCCTAAAATAATAACACATGGCTGTAGGCAATTTTAAATTGGTTCCAGGGGTACACGGGCAGCAGTGGTGTGGTCAGTGGAGGCCTAGTGGAAGGAGTGACCGCAGACAGGCATCGAAGGCCTAAAATAAAAAAATTGGGCTGGCTGTAGGCAATTTTAAATTGGTTCCAGGGGTACACGGGCAGCAGTGGTGTGGTCAGTGGAGGCCTAGTGGAAGGAGTGACCGCAGACAGGCATCGAAGGCCTAAAATAATAACACATGGCTGTAGGCAATTTTAAATTGGTTCCAGGGGTACACGGGCAGCAGTGGTGTGGTCAGTGGAGGCATAGTGGAAGGAGTGACCGCAGACAGGCTTCGAAGGCCTAACATAACAAAAATGTCAATACAATGGTATTGTCAGTGGCAGGCATTGAAGGATGTCAGCGCATAGACTAAACATTGGTGGAGCTGTGAGATAATTTTGCAAGTGGTAGAGCACTGTTTGAGCTGGGGGGGGGAACTGTCTTGTGGCCGGCGGTACAGGCCCAGGGCCCCTCATATTACAACGGTGTGTCTGACGTTGGGTGCGCACCACCACCGCCAGAGACACTTTATTGTACTAGGAGGGACACAGTGGCAGTGCCGTCGACCAAAAGCGGGCACACCCACCTCTTCAGACAAACAGCACTCTCACGGGTGCTGTCGCCAAGTGTCGATACCACGGCCCCGTGTGGGGAGTTTGGCCATTTAGTGAGGTGTAAACATGTCGTATGCTGGACAATCAGGTGCAGAAAATTACGAGATTGGAAAAGGCATTCAGAATAGTCCACAGGCAAGACCTTTTCATAGGAAAGCTAGGTGTCAGCCGGGCAAGGTGGGGCAAAAGATTTCGAAATCCAGTTGTGGTTCATTTTAATGAAGGTTAGATCATCTACATTTTGGGTAGCCAGACGAGTCCTTTTTTCTGTTAGTATTGAACCTGCAGCACTGAATACTCTTTCTGATAGGACACTAGCTGCCGGGCAAGCAAGCTCCTGCAATGCATATTCTGCCAATTCTGGCCAGGTGTCTAATTTTGATGCCCAGTAATCAAATGGGAATGACGGTTGAGGGAGAACATCGATAAGGGATGAAAAATAGTTTGTAACCATACTGGACAAATGTTGTCTCCTGTCACATTGAATTGATGCTGCAGTACCTGTCCTGTCTGCGGTCATAGCAAAATCACTCCACAACCTGGTCAGAAAACCCCTCTGGCCAATGCCACTTCTGATTTCTGCCCCTCTAACTCCTCTGGTCTGCTGGCCCCTGCAGCTCGTGTGAGAACGATCACGGGCGCTGTGTGCAGGGAATGCCAGAAGCAAACGGTCAACAAGAGTTGATTGTTTGGTTGCTAATATTAGTTCCAAGTTCTCATGTGGCATTATATTTTGCAATTTGCCTTTATAGCGAGGATCAAGGAGGCAGGCCAACCAGTAATCGTCATCGTTCATCATTTTAGTTATGCGTGTGTCCCTTTTGAGGATAAGTAAGGCATAATCCGCCATGTGGGCCAAAGTTCCAGTTCTCAAATCTGCGGTTGTGCTTGGTTGAGGGGCAGTTTCAAGCAAATCCACGTCACTTGTGTCCCTCCAAAAACCAGAACCCGGCCTTGCCGCGCCACCAATTTCCAGTGGCCCCGGAAAAGCTTCCTCATTAAAAATATAATCAACCCCATCATCCTCCTCGTCCTCCTCCTCCTCTTCGCCCGCTAACTCGTCCTGTACACTGCCCTGTCCAGACAATGGCTGACTGTCATCAAGGCTTTCCTCTTCCTCAGCTGCAGACGCCTGATCCTTTATGTGCGTCAAACTTTGCATCAGCAGACGCATTAGGGGGATGCTCATGCTTATTATGGCGTTGTCTGCACTAACCAGCCGTGTGCATTCCTCAAAACACTGAAGGACTTGACACATGTCTTGAATCTTCGACCACTGCACACCTGACAACTCCATGTCTGCCATCCTACTGCCTGCCCGTGTATGTGTATCCTCCCACAAAAACATAACAGCCCGCCTCTGTTCGCACAGTCTCTGAAGCATGTGCAGTGTTGAGTTCCACCTTGTTGCAACATCTATGATTAGGCGATGCTGGGGAAGGTTCAAAGAACGCTAATAGGTCTGCATACGGCTGGAGTGTACGGGCGAACGGCGGATATGTGAGCAAAGTCCACGCACTTTGAGGAGCAGGTCGGATAACCCCGGATAACTTTTCAGGAAGCACTGCACCACCAGGTTTAAGGTGTGAGCCAGGCAAGGAATGTGTTTCAGTTGGGAAAGGGAGATGGCAGCCATGAAATTCCTTCCGTTATCACTCACTACCTTGCCTGCCTCAAGATCTACAGTGCCCAGCCACGACTGCGTTTCTTTCTGCAAGAACTCGGACAGAACTTCCGCGGTGTGTCTGTTGTCGCCCAAACACTTCATAGCCAATACAGCCTGCTGACGTTTGCCAGTAGCTGCCCCATAATGGGAGACCTGGTGTGCAACAGTGGCAGCTGCGGATGGAGTGGTTGTGCGACTGCGGTCTGTGGACGAGCTCTCGCTTCTGCAGGAGGACGAAGAGGAGGAGGAGGGGGTGCGAACGGCTACAGCCAACTGTTTCCTAGACCGTGGGCTAGGCAGAACTGTCCCAAACTTGCTGTCCCCTGTGGGCCTAAATAGGCAGTGTAAGCGGTTTATACCTTGTGGGAATAAAAGGACTAGAAATAGGAAAAACCCAATGTGGCTAAACAAAGAAGTAAGACAGGCAATTAACAGTAAAAAGAAAGCATTTGCACTACTAAAGCAGGATGGCACCATTGAAGCTCTAAAAAACTATAGGGAGAAAAATACTTTATCTAAAAAACTAATTAAAGCTGCCAAAAAGGAAACAGAGAAGCACATTGCTAAGGAGAGTAAAACTAATCCCAAACTGTTCTTCAACTATATCAATAGTAAAAGAATAAAAACTGAAAATGTAGGCCCCTTAAAAAATAGTGAGGAATGAATGGTTGTAGATGACGAGGAAAAAGCTAACATATTAAACACCTTCTTCTCCACGGTATTCACGGTGGAAAATGAAATGCTAGGTGAAATCCCAAGAAACAATGAAAACCCTATATTAAGGGTCACTAATCTAACCCAAGAAGAGGTGCGAAACCGGCTAAATAAGATTAAAATAGATAAATCTCCGGGTCCGGATGGCATACACCCACGAGTACTAAGAGAACTAAGTAATGTAATAGATAAACCATTATTTCTTATTTTTAGTGACTCTATAGCGACAGGGTCTGTTCCGCAGGACTGGCGCATAGCAAATGTGGTGCCAATATTCAAAAAGGGCTCTAAAAGTGAACCTGGAAATTATAGGCCAGTAAGTCTAACCTCTATTGTTGGTAAAATATTTGAAGGGTTTCTGAGGGATGTTATTCTGGATTATCTCAATGAGAATAACTGTTTAACTCCATATCAGCATGGGTTTATGAGAAATCGCTCCTGTCAAACCAATCTAATCAGTTTTTATGAAGAGGTAAGCTATAGGCTGGACCACGGTGAGTCATTGGACGTGGTATATCTCGATTTTTCCAAAGAGTTTGATACCGTGCCGCACAAGAGGTTGGTACACAAAATGAGAATGCTTGGTCTGGGGGAAAATGTGTGTAAATGGGTTAGTAACTGGCTTAGTGATAGAAAGCAGAGGGTGGTTATAAATGGTATAGTCTCTAACTGGGTCGCTGTGACCAGTGGGGTACCGCAGGGGTCAGTATTGGGACCTGTTCTCTTCAACATATTCATTAATGATCTGGTAGAAGGTTTACACAGTAAAATATCGATATTTGCAGATGATACAAAACTATGTAAAGCAGTTAATACAAGAGAAGATAGTATTCTGCTACAGATGGATCTGGATAAGTTGGAAACTTGGGCTGAAAGGTGGCAGATGAGGTTTAACAATGATAAATGTAAGGTTATACACATGGGAAGAGGGAATCAATATCACCATTACACACTGAACGGGAAACCACTGGGTAAATCTGACAGGGAGAAGGACTTGGGGATCCTAGTTAATGATAAACTTACCTGGAGCAGCCAGTGCCAGGCAGCAGCTGCTAAGGCAAACAGGATCATGGGGTGCATTAAAAGAGGTCTGGATACACATGATGAGAGCATTATACTGCCTCTGTACAAATCCCTAGTTAGACCGCACATGGAGTACTGTGTCCAGTTTTGGGCACCGGTGCTCAGGAAGGATATAATGGAACTAGAGAGAGTACAAAGGAGGGCAACAAAATTAATAAAGGGGATGGGAGAACTACAATACCCAGATAGATTAGCGAAATTAGGATTATTTAGTCTAGAAAAAAGACGACTGAGGGGCGATCTAATAACCATGTATAAGTATATAAGGGGACAATACAAATATCTCGCTGAGGATCTGTTTATACCAAGGAAGGTGACGGGCACAAGGGGGCATTCTTTGCGTCTGGAGGAGAGAAGGTTTTTCCACCAACACAGAAGAGGATTCTTTACTGTTAGGGCAGTGAGAATCTGGAATTGCTTGCCTGAGGAGGTGGTGATGGCGAACTCAGTCGAGGGGTTCAAGAGAGGCCTGGATGTCTTCCTGGAGCAGAACAATATTGTATCATACAATTATTAGGTTCTGTAGAAAGACGTAGATCTGGGTATTTATTATGATGGAATATAGGCTGAACTGGATGGACAAATGTCTTTTTTCGGCCTTACTAACTATGTTACCATGTAACTATGTTACTATGACCGTGCATCCACAACACTCACCCAGTGTGCCGTGATGGACACGTAACGTCCCTGGCCATGCCTACTGGTCCATGCATCTGTTGTCAGGTGCACCTTTGTGCTCACAGATTGCCTGAGTGCATGGACGATGCGCTCTTTAACATGCTGGTGGAGGGCTGGGATAACTTTTCTGGAAAAAAAGTGTCGACTGGGTAGCTCGTAGCGTGGTACAGCGTAGTCCATCAGGGCTTTGAAAGCTTCGCTTTCAACTAACCGGTAGGGCATCATCTCTAACGAGATTAGTCTAGCTATGTGGGCGTTCAAACCCTGTGTACGCGGATGCGAGGCTAAGTACTTCCTTTTTCTAACCATAGTCTCATGTAGGGTGAGCTGGACTGGAGAGCTGGAGATCGTGGAACTAGCGGGGGTGCCGGTGGACATGGCAGACTGAGAGAAGGTGGGAGATGGTATTGTTGCCGCCGGTGCCCTAGATGCAGTGTTTCCTACTACGAAACTGGTGATTCCCTGACCCTGACTGCTTTGGCCTGGCAAAGAAACCTGCACAGATACTGCAGGTGGTGCGGAAAATGGTGGCCCTACACTGCCGGAAGGGATGTTGCGTTGCTGACTAGCTTCATTGGCCGAGGGTGCTACAACCTTAAGGGACGTTTGGTAGTTAGTCCAGGCTTGCAAATGCATGGTGGTTAAATGTCTATGCATGCAACTTGTATTGAGACTTTTCAGATTCTGTCCTCTGCTTAAGGTAGTTGAACATTTTTGACAGATGACTTTGCGCTGATCAATTGGATGTTGTTTAAAAAAATGCCAGACTGCACTCTTTCTAGCATCGGATACCTTTTCAGGCATTGCAGACTGAGCTTTAACCGGATGGCCACGCTGTCCTCCAACAGGTTTTGGCTTTGCCATGCGTTTTGGGCAAGATACGGGCCCGGCAGATGGAACCTGTTGCGATGTTGATGCCTGCTGCGGCCCCTCCTCCTCCGCTTCAGAACTGCTGCCGCCTGCACCCTGTTCCCCCAATGGCTGCCAATCGGGGTCAAGAACTGGGTCATCTATTACCTCTTCTTGTAGCTCGTGTGCAACTTCGTCTGTGTCACCGTGTCGGTCGGTGGTATAGCGTTCGTGATGGGGCAACATAGTCTCATCAGGGTCTGATTCTTGATCATTACCCTGCGAGGGCAATGTTGTGGTCTGAGTCAAAGGACCAGCATAGTAGTCTGGCTGTGGCTGTGCATCAGTGCACTCCATGTCAGATTCAACTTGTAATGGGCATGGACTGTTAACTGCTTCACTTTCTAAGCCAGGGACGGTATGTGTAAAGAGCTCCATGGAGTAACCCGTTGTGTCGCCTGCTACATTCTTCTCTGTTGTTGTTTTTGCTGAAGAGGACAAGGAAGCGACTTGTCCCTGACCGTGAACATCCACTAACGACGCGCTGCTTTGACATTTACCAGTTTCACGAGAGGAGGCAAAAGAGCTAGAGGCTGAGTCAGCAAGATAAGCCAAAACTTGCTCTTGCTGCTCCGGCTTTAAAAGCGGTTTTCCTACTCCCAGAAAAGGAAGCGTTCGAGGCCTTGTGTAGCCAGACGACGAACCTGGCTCCACAGCTCCAGACTTAGGTGCAATATTTTTTTTCCCACGACCAGCTGATGCTCCACCACTACCACTACCCTCATTACCAGCTGACAATGAACGCCCCCGGCCACGACCTCTTCCACCAGACTTCCTCATTGTTTTAAAAACGTAAACAAACTAACGGTATTTGTTGCTGTCACATAACTTACACGGTGAGCTATAACTTCAGTATGATTTAGCTACCCCTTTACAGGTGAGTGAGACCACAACGAAAATCAGGCACAATGTTACACACTCTGTTGTTGGTGGCAACAAATGAGAGAGATGCCACACACGCAGGACTGTCACTGAAGCACAAATGTAAATATTAATCTCCCACTGATTTGATTTTTTTTTTTTTTTCAGGGAGACTTTAGGAAAAAAAATAATAGAATAAAATGATTTTTTCAGGAAGAATTTAGAAACCAAATAAAATAAAATGATTTTTTCAGGGAGAATTTAGAAAACAAATAAAACAAAAAAAGGCTTTCTATGGCCCACTGAGTGAGAGATGACGCACACAGGAGTCAGGAGTGGCACACAAGCCCAGAGGCCAATATTTATCTCCCACTGATTGATGTAGTGATTTTTTCAGGTAGATTTTGGAACCCAAATCAAGCTAAAAAAATAATAGGCTTTCTATGGCCCACAATTGGAGAGAGAGAGAGAGATGGCACACCCAGGAGTCAAGACTGGTACACAAGCAGAAAGGGCAATATTAATCTCCCACTGATTTGTTTTTGTTTTTTTCAGGGAGACTTTAGGAAAAAAAAATAATAGAATAAAATGATTTTTTCAGGAAGAATTTAGAAACCAAATAAAATAAAATGATTTTTTCAGGGAGAATTTAGAAAACAAATAAAACAAAAAAAGGCTTTCTATGGCCCACTGAGTGAGAGATGACGCACACAAGAGTCAGGAGTGGCACACAAGCCCAGAGGCCAATATTTTTCTCCCACTGATTGATGTAGTGATTTTTTCAGGTAGATTTTGGAACCCAAATCAAGCTAAAAAAATAATAGGCTTTCTATGGCCCACAATTGGAGAGAGAGAGAGAGAGATGGCACACCCAGGAGTCAAGACTGGCACACAAGCAGAAAAGGCAATATTAATCTCCCACTGATTTGTTTTTTTGTTTTTTTTCAGGGAGACTTTAGGAAAAAAAAATAATAGAATAAAATGATTTTTCCAGGAAGAATTTAGAAACCAAATAAAATAAAATGATTTTTTCAGGGAGAATTTAGAAAACAAATAAAACAAAAAAAGGCTTTCTATGGCCCACTGAGTGAGAGATGACGCACACAGGAGTCAGGAGTGGCACACAAGCCCAGAGGCCAATATTTATCTCCCACTGATTGATGTAGTGATTTTTTCAGGTAGATTTTGGAACCCAAATCAAGCTAAAAAAATAATAGGCTTTCTATGGCCCACAATTGGAGAGAGAGAGAGAGATGGCACACCCAGGAGTCAAGACTGGCACACAAGCAGAAAGGGCAATATTAATCTCCCACTGATTTGTTTTTTTTTTTTTTTCAGGGAGACTTTAGGAAAAAAAAATAATAGAATAAAATGATTTTTTCAGGAAGAATTTAGAAACCAAATAAAATAAAATGATTTTTTCAGGGAGAATTTAGAAAACAAATAAAACAAAAAAAGGCTTTCTATGGCCCACTGAGTGAGAGATGACGCACACAGGAGTCAGGAGTGGCACACAAGCCCAGAGGCCAATATTTATCTCCCACTGATTGATTTATTGATTTTTTCAGGTAGAATTTAGAACCCAAATCAACCAAAAACATAAATAGGCTTTCTATGGCCCACTATTTGTGAGAGAGATGGCACGCTCAGGACTGGCACACAAGCCCAGAGGCCAATATTAATCTCCCACTTTTTTTTTTTTTTCAGGGAAAATTTATAAACCCAATAAAAAAATAAATAAATAGGCTTTCTATGGCCCACTATCTGAGAGAGAGAGATGGCACGCTTAGGACTGGCACACAAGCCCAAAGGCCAATATTAATCTCCCTTTTTTTTTTCAGGGAGAATTTATAAAACCAAAAAAAAATAAATAAATAGGCTTTCTATGGCCCACTATTTGTGAGAGAGATGGCACGCTCAGGACTGGCACACAAGCCCAGAGGCCAATATTAATCTCCCACTTTTTTTTTTTTGTTCCAGGGAAAATTTATAAACCCAATAAAAAAAATAATAAATAGGCTTTCTATGGCCCACTATCTGAGAGAGAGAGAGAGAGAGAGAGAGAGAGAGAGAGATGGCACACTTAGGACTGGCACACAAGCCCAAAGGCCAATATTAATCTCCCACTGATTGATTTATTGATTTTTTCAGGTAGAATTTAGAACCCAAATAAAGCAAAAAAAAAAAAAAAATGGGCTTTCTATGGCCCACTGAGTGAGTGATGATGCACACAGGAGTCAGGAGTGGCACACAAGCCCTGAGGCCAATATTTTTCTCCCACTGATTGATGTAGTGATTTTTTCAGGTAGATTTTAGAACCCAAATCAAGCAAAAAAATAAATAGGCTTTCTATGGCCCACTGACTGAGAGATGGCACACACAGGAGTCAAGAGTGGCACACAAGCCCTGAGGCCAATATTTTTCTCCCACTGATTGATGTAGTGATTTTTTCAGGTAGATTTTATAACCCAAATCAAGCAAAAAAATAAATAGGCTTTCTATGGCCCACTGAGTGAGAGATGGCACACACAGGGATGGCACTCTAGCAGAAATGTCAATCTTAATCTCCCACAAAAAAAAACAAAAAAAAAAAAAACAGGGAGTGTCCAACAATTACTATCTCCCTGCAGTAATCTCAGCCAGGTATGGCAGGCAGCAATAAGGAGTGGACTGATGCACAAATTAAATAAAAAGTGTGGACAAACAAAAAAGATAGCTGTGCAGAAAGGAAGGAACAAGAGGATTTGTGCTTTGAAAAAAGCAGTTGGTTTGCACAGCGGCGTACACACAGCAATGCAGCTATCAGGGAGCCTTCTAGGGCAGCCCAATGAGCTACAGCGCTGAGGGGAAAAAAAAAAAAAAAACGTAGCTTCCACTGTCCCTGCACACCGAAGGTGGTGTGGGTAGTGGAAATCGCTACAGCACAAGCAGTTTGGTGGTTAATGGACCCTGCCTAACGCTATCCCTGCTTCTGACGAAGCGGCAGCAACCTCTCCCTAAGCTCAGATCAGCAGCAGTAACATGGCGGTCGGCGGGAACTCACCTTTATAGCCCCTGTGACGCCGCAGACAGCAAGCCTATCACTGCAATGCCCTTCTCTAAGATGGTGGGGACCAGGACCTATGTCATCACGCTGCCCACACTCTGCGTTTACCTTCATTGGCTGAGAAATGGCGCTTTTCGCGTCATTGAAACGCGACTTTGGCGCGAAAGTCGCGTACCGCATGGCCAACCCCGCACAGGGGTCGGATCGGGTTTCATGAAACCCGACTTTGCCAAAAGTCGGCGACTTTTGAAAATGAACGACCCGTTTCGCTCAACCCTATATGAGTGTAGGTATTCATTAAATATAGGAAAAAAGTAAAAACAAGAAAGCCTAGCTGTCCATACGCACAGAGAGGTCCCATTGTGAAACAAACTGAATTTAAGGTTATGTTCACATGTTGACTTTTTGCAGCATTTTTTTCTGCATCAAAAATCAGAGAGGAGGTAGTAAAAATGCTATGCACAATAAGCACATTTTTATCATGTTTTTACATACTTTTTTTACCCATTCACTTTATTGGTGAAAAGTGCTGCAAAAACACTGAAAGAATTGACATGCTGCAGATATGAAAAAACGCTTTGATGGGTCCAATCTGCAAGGAATAAATAAGCAGCATGTGAATGAGATTTCAGAAATGCTGGTACTGTAATATGCTGTGTTTTCAACCAGGATAAAGTGCAGCATGTGAACAAACCCTTATTTTAGTGGGCAAAGGCTTCAAGACTTCAGCAGCTCCAGAGAAGTTATGAATGTGAAGATTTAATGAATTCAGGAAAATATATAGATGATAGCTTAGGCTATTTTCATGCTGCATGCGAATAGAGTCTCATTTTAGTATGCAAATTAAGACAAGAAAGGAGCATTGATCATATCCTGGAGCCATCAAGTCAGATTCCTTCATTTAACTTGTTACACTTTGAAAAGTTTCACAAATGTCAGCACCTTCAGTTCCTTTAGATTTAATCTGTTTCCAGAGTCTAGATTTACTTGTTGCTTGAATTCTCCATTCTAGCTACTACAGCAATTAATGACATCACATTTTCTAGGATAGTTACTAGAACTGTCCGTCATAGACAAACCCTTCCCCCACATTTCTAGTATAAAATAAACACTTAAAAGGCAATAAAATTAATGTGTGGGAAGCCAATGGAATGTTACAAGGATAAAAGATGTGCCAGCATCCTTCCCTCTATAAACACATTGTTAGCATAGCCTATATCAGTACATATATTCATCTATTTATTAGTGATAACTACCAAGCTAAAAAATACAAAATAAATGTAATCTTGAGTATCGTGTAATAAATAATTATTTCCTAAAAGAGAAACTTTATCCCCTTTTCACCCAGGCAAACAGTATCATACTTTACATTTATGAGTGTCAAGAACCCTGAGTACTCTAGAAATGTCTTTTTCATATGGTTCAACTGAATATTTGTAGGGTATTTAACTTGTAAGGTGGCAACCTCCAAAAGACATGGGAGAGTCAGTTTTCTTCTTCTTGTCCATTTGTATAGAAGCCTCTCACCTAGCCAAAAAAGATATCAGATCTCATGCTTTGCACTGATGAGAGGCAATATCTTGAAACATGTGTCTGCAAACTGAGATTCTGGTTTGTTTATTTTCTTACTAGCTATTGAACCCATTCTACGCCCGGGTGGCGAGCATTTATATTGGTATATGGTCTCCATCCTGGTATGTGCTGCTCCATCCTGCGCCCCCATCATGTCATGTGCTGCTCCATCCTGCGTCCCCATCCTGTCATGTGCTGCTCCCATCCTGCGTCCCCATCCTGTCATGTGCTGCTCCCATCCTGTGTCCCCATCCTGTCATGTGCTGCTCCCATCCTGCGTCCCCATCCTGTCATGCGCTGCTCCCATCCTGCGTCCCCATCCTGTCATGCGCTGCTCCCATCCTGCGTCCCCATCCTGTCATGTGCTGCTCCCATCCTGCGTCCCCATCCTGTCATGTGCTGCTCCCATCCTGCGTCCCCATCCTGTCATGTGCTGCTCCCATCCTGCGTCCCCATCCTGTCATGTGCTGCTCCATCCTGCACCCCCATCCTGTCATGTGCTGCTCCATCCTGCATCTCCATCCTGTCATGTGCTGCACCCATCCTGCGTCCCCATCCTGTCATGTGCTGCTCCCATCCTGCGTCCCCATCCTGTCATGTGCTGCTCCCATCCTGCGTCCCCATGCTGTCATGCGCTGCTCCCATCCTGCGTCCCCATGCTGTCATGCGCTGCTCCCATCCTGCATCCCCATCCTGTCATGTGCTGCTCCCATCCTGCGTTCCCATCCTGTCGTGCACTGCTCCCATCCTGCGTTCCCATCCTGTCATGTGATGCACCCATCCTGCGTCCCCATCCTGTCATGTGCTGCACCCATCCTGCGTCCCTATCCTGTCATGCGCTGCTCCCATCCTGCGTCCCCATGCTGTCATGCGCTGCTCCCATCCTGCGTCCCCATCCTGTCATGTGCTGCTCCATCCTGCACCCCCATCCTGTCATGTGCTGCTCCATCCTGCATCTCCATCCTGTCATGTGCTGCACCCATCCTGCGTCCCCATCCTGTCATGTGCTGCTCCCATCCTGCGTCCCCATCCTGTCATGTGCTGCTCCCATCCTGCGTCCCCATGCTGTCATGCGCTGCTCCCATCCTGCGTCCCCATGCTGTCATGCGCTGCTCCCATCCTGCATCCCCATCCTGTCATGTGCTGCTCCCATCCTGCGTTCCCATCCTGTCGTGCACTGCTCCCATCCTGCGTTCCCATCCTGTCATGTGATGCACCCATCCTGCGTCCCCATCCTGTCATGTGCTGCACCCATCCTGCGTCCCCATCCTGTCATGCGCTGCTCCCATCCTGCGTCCCCATGCTGTCATGCGCTGCTCCCATCCTGCGTCCCCATCCTGTCATGTGCTGCTCCCATCCTGCGTCCCCATCCTGTCATGTGCTGCTCCCATCCTGCGTCCCCATCCAGTCATGTGCTGCTCCCATCCTGCGTCCCCATTCTGACATGTGCTGCTCCCATCCTGCGTCCCCATCCTGTCATGCGCTGCTCCATCCTGCGCCCTCATTCTGACATGGGCTGCTTTCATCCTGCCACACTCAGCTCTGCTACATCTGCCACACTCTGCTCTACTACTTCTGCCACACTCTGCTCTACTACTTCTGCCACACTCTGCTCTACTACTTCTGCCACACTCTGCTCTACTACTTCTGCCACACTCAGCTCTGCTACATCTGCCACACTCAGCTCTGCTACATCTGCCACACTCAGCTCTGCTACATCTGCCACACTCAGCTCTGCTACGTTTGCCACACTCTGCCCTGCTACATCTGCCACACCCTGCCTGCTACATCTGCCACACTCTGCTCTGACCCGCTCGGCCCCACTGCCTCTGACCCGCTCGGCCCCGCTGCCTCTGACCCGCTCAGCCCCGCTGCCTCTGACCCGCTCGGCCCCGCTGCCTCTGACCGGCTCGGCCCCGCTGCCTCTGACCCGCTCGGCGCCGAGTGCTGGGGGGCCTGAGCAGGCGGGGACACCGGCGCGCTGTGGGGGTCAGGTGCCGGTATCGCCATCAGCTCAGGCCCCCCAGTACTTACTATATTCACCTGTCCTCCGTTCCACCGCTGTGCGCCGCCATCTTCCCGGTCCTCTGGCTGTGACTGTTCAGTCAGAGGGCAGCGCTGGCGCGCATTAAGCGCGTCATCGCGCTCTCTGAACTGAAGGTCACAGGCCGAGGACCGGGAAGATGGCGGCACGCAGCAGTGGAACGGGTCAGGTGAATATACCCGATACTCACCCTCCTGGCGGTCACTGCTTCTCTATTGGAGATCGCGATGTGCGTTCAGTGTTAACGCATACCGCGATCTCCCGGGAGCGTCACTCTGTGAGGCCCAAACTGCGTCGGCGCTTGCGCTTGCGCAGTCTATAAAGGCTTCGGACAGAGTGACGCTCCCAGCGCTATATTATAGATGTCATGAGGTAAGGCTCGTTAAAGGGTCGATATTGACTTACAGGGTTACTATTTCTAATAGGTGGAACTGGAGTTCTAGTCCTCTTCTTCTCTGAAGAGGCAATTTGCATTCCAAAATATTGAAGCCTATTTAAAAATAATAAGGAATAGAAAAACTGCAGTCACTCAGCAAAGCATCAAATCTTAAATTAAAACTGCTTAGTTGTGTTGCTAACTGGGAAAAAAAATATCTTTAAAAGACAGAAAATCTCTCTGCTGAGGATCAAAATAATCTGTAAACTACGTCTTATTCAATACATTACTGTATATGAATCGTGAATACTCCTTTAACCCTTTCTTGTTCCTTGCCATAACATGATGGAATGTGGGGGGGGGGAACACAGCAAACTTTGGAGCCAAACATCATACATGACAGGTGCTGGAGGTGTTAAAAAGACGGCCACTGGCTAGCTTGTGCCGGTCCCTGCTGTTTAACCACTTAATTGCCACTGTTATTCTCTGACAGTGACATTTCAGTGACACAATTCGATTGTGTCTTTGCCCCCCCACATTCGCATAGCACCAATGGTATCCTTCACAGCAGTGGCATGCTATAGGCCGGCATCATCGCCATCTTGGTGATTCTGAAAAGCACAACCAGAGGCTGGCCTTTATGGGAGATTGTAAATTTTCCTATATGATGAAACACTGTAGGACGAGTTTCATGGGAGATTGGAAATCTCACAATATCATGAAACACTGTAGGCTGGGCTTCATGGGAGATTGGAAATCTTACTATATGATGAAACATTGTAGGCTGGGCTTATTGTGAGAATATGAATTTTACTATATGATGATACACTGTAGCATGGGCTTCATGGCAGATTGTGAATTTTACTACATGATGAAACACTGTAGGCTGGGCTTCATGGGAGATTGTGAATTTTACTATATGATGAAACACTGTAGGCTGGGCTTCGAGGGAGATTGTGAATTTTACTATAAAGCAGGATGGCACCATTGAAGCTCTAAAAAACTATAGGGAGAAAAATACTTTATCTAAAAAACTAATTAAAGCTGCCAAAAAGGAAACAGAGAAGCACATTGCTAAGGAGAGTAAAACTAATCCCAAACTGTTCTTCAACTATATCAATAGTAAAAGAATAAAAACTGAAAATGTAGGCCCCTTAAAAAATAGTGAGGAAAGAATGGTTGTAGATGATGAGGAAAAAGCTAACATATTAAACACCTTCTTCTCCATGGTATTCACGGTGGAAAATGAAATGCTAGGTGAAATCCCAAGAAACAATGAAAACCCTATTTTAAGGGTCACCAATCTAACCCAAGAAGAGGTGCGAAACCGGCTAAATAAGATTAAAATAGATAAATCTCCGGGTCCGGATGACATACACCCACGAGTACTAAGAGAACTAAGTAATGTAATAGATAAACCATTATTTCTTATTTTTAGGGACTCTATAGCGACGGGGTCTGTTCCGCAGGACTGGCGCATAGCAGATGTGGTGCCAATATTCAAAAAGGGCTCTAAAAGTGAACCTGGAAATTATAGGCCAGTAAGTCTAACCTCTATTGTTGGTAAAATATTTGAAGGGTTTCTGAGGGATGTTATTCTGGATTATCTCAATGAGAATAACTGTTTAACTCCATATCAGCATGGGTTTATGAGAAATCGCTCCTGTCAAACCAATCTAATCAGTTTTTATGAAGAGGTAAGCTATAGACTGGACCACGGTGAGTCATTGGACGTGGTATATCTCGATTTTTCCAAAGCGTTTGATACCGTGCCGCACAAGAGGTTGGTACACAAAATGAGAATGCTTTGTCTGGGGGAAAATGTGTGTAAATGGGTTAGTAACTGGCTTAGTGATAGAAAGCAGAGGGTGGTTATAAATGGTATAGTCTCTAACTGGGTCGCTGTGTCCAGTGGGGTACCGCAGGGGTCGGTATTGGGACCTGTTCTCTTCAACATATTCATTAATGATCTGGTAGAAGGTTTACACAGTAAAATATCGATATTTGCAGATGATACAAAACTATGTAAAGCAGTTAATACAAGAGAAGATAGTATTCTGCTACAGATGGATCTGGATAAGTTGGAAACTTGGGCTGAAAGGTGGCAGATGAGGTTTAACAATGATAAATGTAAGGTTATACACATGGGAAGAAGGAATCAATATCACCATTACACACTGAATGGGAAACCACTGGGTAAATCTGACAGGGAGAAGGACTTGGGGATCCTAGTTAATGATAAACTTACTTGGAGCAGCCAGTGCCAGGCAGCAGCTGCCAAGGCAAACAGGATCATGGGGTGCATTAAAAGAGGTCTGGATACACATGATGAGAGCATTATACTGCCTCTGTACAAATCCCTAGTTAGACCGCACATGGAGTACTGTGTCCAGTTTTGGGCACCGGTGCTCAGGAAGGATATAATGAAACTAGAGAGAGTACAAAGGAGGGCAACAAATTTAATAAAGGGGATGGGAGAACTACAATACCCAGATAGATTAGCGAAATTAGGATTATTTAGTCTAGAAAATAGACGACTGAGGGGCGATCTAATAACCATGTATAAGTATATAAGGGGACAATACAAATATCTCGCTGAGGATCTGTTTATACCAAGGAAGGTGATGGGCACAAGGGGGCATTCTTTGCGTCTGGAAGAGAGAAGGTTTTTCCACCAACATAGAAGAGGATTCTTTACTGTTAGGGCAGTGAGAATCTGGAATTGCTTGCCTGAGGAGGTGGTGATGGCGAACTCAGTCGAGGGGTTCAAGAGAGGCCTGGATGTCTTCCTGGAGCAGAACAATATTGTATCATACAATTATTAGGTTCTGTAGAAGGACGTAGATCTGGGGATTTATTATGATGGAATATAGGCTGAACTGGATGGACAAATGTCTTTTTTCGGCCTTACTAACTATGTTACTATGTTACTATATGATGAAACACTGTAGGATGGGCTTCGTGGGAGATTGTGAATTTTACTATATGATGAAACACTGTAGGCTGGGCTTAATGGGAGATTGGAAATTTTACTGTATAATGCAATACTGTAGTATACAGTACAAGCAATCAAACGACTGGAGGACCAAATCCCCTACAGTGACTAAAATAAGTGAAATTAAATTTTAAATTAAAGTTTTCAAACTATATAAATAATAAAAAAGCAACTTTAAATTACTTTCCTTTTCACAATACAAATGTAAAGAAATGTAAAAGGTAAAAATAAGCATGAAAGTCTGATCTATGGAAATATATCATTTTCTAACCAATAATTAATGTAAAAAAAGGCAGAATTTCATTTTTTTACCATACCTCCAACAAAAATGCAATACTAAGTGATCAAAACATTATACCCCAAAATTATATAGACGGGAACCTCTCATGTCACCAAATGCTATGAACCGGCAGATAAGGCTAGGGTCACATTGCGTTAGGGCAGTCCGTTTAGCGGATAGCGCTACGGACTGCGCTAACGCAATGTCCCAAAAGGGATCGTGTTTGCCGATCCCGCTAGCACAGATGCCTGATCTGCGCTAGCGAGGAACGGACCGCGAATGTTGCAAGCAGCGTTCGCGGTCCGTCACTCAAATGACGGCACATCGCTAGCGCACGCCCAATGTGGGTGTGCGCTAGCGATGCGTTCGCCATTACAAACAATGGCGGCGTTAATGGACTACGTTACACTGTGTTATGCCGCGGTGTAACGTAGTCCGTTAAACGGGTTCACATAACGTAATGTGAACCTAGCCTAAGGGGTTAATCTGTAGGGTAATACTGTCCTGAAGCTGTGAGGCCGCCACACTGAAAGCATGACTACAGAAGAAAATGAATAATTCATCCCGGTAGGCTCCGACTTTCAGTCATAGAGGCGCGGATGATGCGGCTACAGTAACCGCTCAGTATGTAGTGAGCGGGGGCTGTAACTCCTCCCTGGACTGACTCACAGCCAGCCAGTATAGCGTGAGGTTATAGCCACTGCTCATTAAGACTACTTTCACACTTGCATCGCTACGGGTCCGTCGCTAAGCGTCAGCGCGACGTACCGACTCACGTTGTGAAAATTATGCACGACGTGGGCAGCGGATGCAGTTTTTTGACGCATCTGCTGCCCATTCTAAAGTCCGGGGAGGAGGGGGCAGAGTTCTGGCCACGCATGAGCGGTAGAAAATGGTGGACGCGACGTACAAAAAAAGTTACATTGACTGTTTTTTCGTGCCGACGGTCCGCCAAAACACGACGGATCCAGTGCACGACGGACTCGACATATGGCCGTTTGCAGGATCCGTTTTTTCCCAAAACGACGGATTGCGAGGTACGTCACACGACGCAAGTGTGAAAGAAGCCTAAGCTGTCACTGAAGCTGAGCTGGCCATGCCTCTATGTCTCAAAGTAGAAGGCTATCGGGAGGATTAAATAATTTTCCTCCCATTACCCAGGCTTTCAGTGCAGTGGCCAGGTACCATCAAGTGCTGTTAACCTGAAGTTTAACCCCATATCTGCAGCATAATTGCATTTGGGACATGAAAAATTCCTTTTAATAAAAACTTTAGCATGGGATGGAAAGAACAAGCTCTCATTCAGATCCATTAATGCTGAGTCTTGAAAAATGTCCCCATTTTTATAAATTTGGTATGACTGTGATCATACTGATCTGAAGAGTCATGTCACCAGGCCAATATTTCTTCAGAATGAATTTGTTAAAACAAAACCCTCCAAAATGACAGAATTGTAGGTGTTTTTCAGCATTTATCTCACTTGGAATGTTTCCCCACTTTTCAGTATATTATATGGTGAAATGGACAGTGTTATTCAAAATTTCAACTCATCCTGCATTAAACAAGTCCTCATATTGCTGTCAATGTAAAAATAAAATACAGAGGGTGAAATATGTTTTGATCTCTTCACCAAATTTCTAAGTAAATATATTTCTAAGAGCTCGCTCTCACGAGTATATGAATCGGATGAGTGCAATCTGATTAAAAATTTGATTGCACTAGAACCAATATCATACTATGGGGCAGATGTGCGATTATTTTCTCACATCGATTCGGCAAGAGAAAACAAGCGCAGCATGCTGTGAGTTCATCTGAGAATATTATCGCATGCACCTATACAGTCTGTGGGTGCATGTGAAACAACAGACTGCACTCGGATGCCTTCCAAGTGCAGTCCGATTATCGCAGACGCAGGCAATGAAGGATTTGGAGAAATTACTTTCTCCGTATCCTCCATACCTATGCTGCAATTCTCTCTTGGGAAAGAATTGGAGCACAGTCTAAGGCCGGTTTCACACGTCCTAATGTTTCCGGTACCGGAAAAAACAGTACCGGAGATATCAGTGTCCTTGTGTGTGTGTGTTCTACATGCAGCACACGTGTGGCAACCGTGTGCCGCCCGTGTGCCGCATCAGTACCACACGGATGACCATCAGGGAAGTAGTGCTACTGTAAGTGTTGTTCCTTTGCGTGTGGTGCTGAAGCTGGCTGTCATCCATTCTCCCCTGCTCGGCCGGCGATCAGCGCTAGAAGGGGAGAGTGAATGAATAATACGCAGCGGGCACAAGCTCAGTAACTAGTGCTGATGTCACTGAGTCTGTGCTCGCTGCCTGTATGAAATCCTGTGACCTCGGAACCGTGGGAAATAAGGTCACGGCAGTTCAAGCTCTGTCACAGTGACCTCATCACTTGCATTTTTCCACAGTCCTGAGGTTACAGGAGTTCATGCCGGCAGCGAGCACAGACTCAGTGACATTACTGCTAGTTACCGAGCCTGCGCCCGCTGCGTATCATTCATTTCCCAGTAGCTTACAGCCAGGCCGGTCGCATTAGCACCACTCCCCGTTGTAAACTGTCTATCCCCCAGATATGGATTACGGCATGGGACTGACTGAACGCTAGACAGGTATGGTATATTGTTGGTTTGTTATTTTTATTTATTTTTTTTACAGGGGATCGAGGGCGTCGCTTGGATTACCAGTATAATTAAGATGGCAAAACTGTATGGTTCATAATTTCATTAAAATACTTTATTCTGCATGTGTGTGTTGATTTAACCCTTCACCAACTCTAGGATTAGTAATGGAGAGGTGTCTTATTGACCTCTCCTTTACTAAGCTGGACTTAATGTCACCTTACAATAGGAAGGTGAAATTAACCCCCAATTACTCCACTTACCACCGCTACAGGGCAAGTGGGAAGAATCGGGCAAAGCTCCAGAATTGGTGCATCTAATAGATGTGCCTTTTCTGGACAGCTGATGGCTGCTATTTTTACGCTGAGGGGCCCCATATCCATGGCCCCTTACCAGCCTGAGAATATCAGCCCGCACCTGTGAGTTTTGCTGGGTTGGTTTAAAAACATAGAGGGACCCCACGTCAGGTTTTTCATTCATTCATTCTCCCCTGCTCACGCTGCTCACCAGCAGAGCGGGGGAGAAAAATGACAGCCGCGTTCAGCACCACATGCAGGGGAACAGTGCTTACAGTAGCGCTACTTCCCCGATGGCCATCCATGCACACGGAGGACAGCGTGCACGTGTGTGGCATGTTTTGCAGCCCATGTGTCCGGATGAAAACGGACATGTCTGCGTGTTTTGCACACGGACACATGGTCCGTGAAAACACACTGACATATGCATAGACCCATTCATTTAAATAGGTCTACGTGTGTCAGTGTCCCCGGGACATGAGAAAACTGTCACCACACGTACTGGAGACACTGATGTGTAAAATCGGCCTAAAAGAGTATGAGCCCAGTGTCATTTCATAATTGGCTCGGTTCTCTTGCACGACAGAACATACGCTCACGTCACTCCAGCCTAAAGGTGCTCTTGGCATGAAATTCTCACCAGATGTCGGTAACAACCTATTCAACCCACACAGTCAAAGAAATCAAGCCACAGATGTCCAGTTATTTCTACTGGTGAGGAATGACATTTAATTTCTCCCATGGTATGAAACATTGAAAGCATAAGAGAAAGTGAACTTTGCTGTCATCTCTGGACACTGTTTAGTATATTATAGATTCCTTTTTTTGTGTACAATAAATTAATGTAATGTGTAATAAAATATAGGAATACTATATGATTTTCAACAAGCTCCTAAAAGAATGCATTGTGGCGTTCTCCATACAATTGTGTCAAGGCATTTAGGAAAAGTAACCTGAATAGCTGCCAAGTTCTTCTGCTCCTGGGATGGAGCCTCATGGACAAAGCGTAACCAATTGGAATGGCGTGGATTTGTGGCATCTAAGATATACAGTACTTCGCCTTTATTCCCCCGGACCTGGAAAGAAAAAAAGAATAATTTAAACACATAACGTTTTCCTTCAGAAAAGAAAAATGGAATACCACTGACAAAACAAACTATGTACAACTCCTCAGAGGCCTATTAACAATTTTCATGGCACTTGGATTTACCGTGAGAATATAGCCTTCATGTGGTCATTTAAGAATCGTGACCGATTATCTTTTACAATAAAAAAAAGGAAAGACAAACAAAACTGCTTTGTATTAAAAAGAAAATGGAAATAAAAACTTTTATAGACATATGCTAGGCACATCCACACGAGCAAGCCTCCGCTATTTATACTTCATCTGTGTCAGACGGGAAGACAAAAGAGGCACTAAAGTCTGTATTTACCCACTCATTGGGGTTGAATACATCTCTATCCCTGACTTCCTGTCTTTTGTGTCATTCTAAGGCCAGGAATTGTAATTTGGACAAGGTAGGACTGACCCTCCAACATACCATGGGACTCTGAGGTAAGTGGAGTAAGCCCAGACTCTGAAAGAAAAATAATAGGCCTTTAAAGGAGATGTCCTCTCTGAAATAACCTATGGTTATAAACTTTGTTACTTTAAAAAAATCTAACTGAGTATTACTTATTCACCCAGGTTCTACAGTGGTCTCTGATTGCCTGCAGCACTGACATCACCTGCTCTGAACTGCCCGTGTAAACGTCATGAGCTACTGAGGTCACTGATTGGCTGCAGTGCTAATTTGACCTTATTAATGATTTGTCTTGTAAACTCAACAACAAAAATTAAGATGCAATTACATTGAGATTGAGCCAAGAGAATAAGGAATAAGACAGTAATGCTCAGACAGTTTGAATTAATGAGCTAATTCCCTAAAATCTAAGTTTGCTGAACCTAAAAGGACACTGTGTGATTACCATGGGACACCTATACTTTATGGAGTACAGGTATCACAAAATAGTGCTTACATGTGTATGTGTGACACAGATATAAGCGTTCAGTCACTTCCAAAGTTGTAGAATCGGCCCACAGATTTTGAACTGCGGGCTTTAGCATGGAAAGCTGTAGCTGCAAAGTAGATAAACAGCATGTGACATTTTTTAAAACAGATAACTACTGTCTTTCACCTTTCCACCAACCTCTGGGCAAGTTGTTGAGGGTAGTTGGTTGTATGATATAGCCAAATTTGAATTGTGAGATTTTGCATTAGTTTTTATATCATTTATTACATGGCTTAAATACTTTGTCAGAGTTGTACCTAAGGCTAAGTTCACACATCCATTTGACAGTCTTTAGTGCGTAAAAAAAGCCTGCCACAGCATATTGCGCATCTGTAGATTAATTTTATGCTAAAGATGTGCATGCCCTTTTTTAATTTAAGGATAGGTCATCAATGATAAAGTAGTGGACAACCTCTTTAATGAAAAGCTAAGCATGAATCCAATCTCTTACCCAGTAAAAATGAGGGTTGTTTGGGCTCATTAAGAAAAGCAGGTCATTAACCTCTTAATCCCATATGACGTACTATCCCGTCGAGGTGACCTGGGACTTAATTTCCAGTGGTGGGATAGTACGTCGTATGCGATCGGCTGCGCTCACGGGGGGGAGTACGGCCGAGTGTCAGCTGACTGTCGCAGCTGACATCCGGCACTATGTGCCAGGAGCGATCCGTGATGATTGCAGTGTTCCGGCGGTTAAGGGAAGCATCGCGCATGGAGGGGGCTCCCTGCATGCTTCCCTGAGAACCTCAGAGCAACGCGATGTGATTGCGTTGCTCCAAGGGTCTCCTACCTCCTCCTCCCTGCATGCCCTGGATCCAATATGGCTGCAGGGCTGCTTCCGGGTCCTGCAGGGAGGTGGCTTACAAGTGCCTGCTCAGAGCAGGCGCCGGGAAGCCTCCGTGCAGTGCCTGTCAGATCGCTGATCTGACACAGTGCTCTGAAAAGTGTCAGATCAGTGATCTGACCCTATAACATGATGCCCCCCCTGGGGCAATGTTATAAAGTAAAAAAAAAATATTCACATATGTAAAATATATATATATATATATATTGTTCCCATAAATACATTTCTTTATCTAAAAAAAACAATAAAAGTACACATATTTAGTATCGCCGCGCCTGTAACGACCCGACCTATAAAACTGTTCCACTAGTTAACCCCTTCAGTGATCACCGTAAAAAAAAAAAAAACAAGGCAAAAAACGCTTTTTTATCATACTGCTGAACAAAAAGTGGAATAACACGCGATCAAAAATAAGGATATAAATAACCATGGTACCACTGAAAACGTCATCTTGTCTCGCAAAAAAATGAGCCGCCATACAGCATCATCAGAGAAAAAATAAAAAAGTTATAGACCTCAGAATAAAGCAATGCAAAAATAATTCTTTTTTCTATAAAATAGTTTTTATCGTGCAAAAGTGCCAAAACATAAAAAAAATATAAATAAGGTATTGCTTTAATCGTACTATCCCGAAGAATAAAACTGCTTTATCAATTTTACCAAACATGGAACGATATAAACGCCCCCCCAAAAAAAGAAATTCAGGAATAGCTGGTTTTTGGTCATCCTGCCTCACAAAAATCAGAATAAAAAGCGATCAAAAAATGTCACATGCCCGAAAATGGTACCAATAAAAACATCAACTCATACCGCAAAAAACAAGTCCTTACATGACTCTGTGGACCAAAATATGGAAAAATTATAGCTCTCAAAATGTGGAGATGCAAAAACTATTTTTTGCAATAAAAAACGTCTTTTTGTGTATAAATAGTAAATCAAACCCACCTTCATGACACCCTTAGAAAAATAATAAAATTTAAAAAAATGTATTTATTTCCATTTTCCCATTAGGGTTAGGGTTAGGGGATAGGGTTAGGGTTATGGTTGGGGCTAGGGTTAGGGTTATGGTTGGGGATAGGGTTAGGCTTAGGGTTAGGGCTAGGGTTAGGGTTGGGGCTAGGGTTGTGGCTAAAGTTAGCGTTAAGTTGGGGCTAAAATTAGGGTTATGGTTGGGGCTAAAGTTAGGGTTAGGGCTGGGGCTAAAGTTAGGGTTAGGTTTTGGATTACATTTACAGTTGGGATTAGGGTTAGGGGTGTGTCAAGGTTAGGGGTGTGGTTAGGGTTATGGTTGGAATTAGGGTTAGGGGTGTGTTGGAGTTAGGGGTGTGGTAAGGGTTGGGATTAGGGTTAGGGGTCTGTTGGGGTTAGGGGTGCTTTGGGGTTAGGGGTGTGGTTGAGGTTAGGGTTAGGGGCATGTTTGGGTTAGGGGTGTGGTTAGGGTTATGGGTAGAGTTGGGATTAAGGCTAGGGGTGTGTTTGGGTTAGGGTTTCAGTTAGAATTGGGGCATCCACTGTTTAGGCACATCAAAGGCTCTCCAAATGCGACATGGCATCCGATCTCAATTCCAGCCAATTCTGTGTTGAAAAAGTAAAACAGTGCTCCTTCCCTTCCGAGCTCTCCCGTGCGCCCAAACAGGGGTTTACCCTAACATATGGGGTATCAGCGTACTCAGGACAAATTGGACAACAACTTTTGGGGTCCAATTTCTCTTGTTACCCTTGGGAAGATAAAAATTTGGGGGCTAAAAAAACAGCTTTGCATTATAAACTGTAGTGAAACACTTGGGGGTTCAAAATTCTCACAACACATCTAGATAAGTTCCTTGGGGGGTCTCGGTTCAAAACCGAACATTTAACTTTTTTTCACAAAAAATTTAATTCAGCTCCAATTTGTTTTATTTTACCAAGGGTAACAGGAGAAAATGGACCCCAAAAGTTGTTGTACAATTTGTCCTGAGTACACCGATACCCAATATGTGGGGGTAAACCACTGTTTGGGTGCATGACAGAGCTCGGAAGCGAAGGAGCTCCATTTGACTTTTCAATGCAAAATTGACTGGAATCGAGATGGGACACCATGTTGCCTTTGGAGAGCCTCTGATGTTCCTAAACATTGAAACCCCCCACAAGTGACACCATTTTGGAAAGTAGACCCCCTAAGGAACTTATCTAGAGGTGTGGTAAGCACTTTGACCCACCAAGTGCTTCACAGAAGTTTATAATGCAGAACCGTAAAAATAAAAAAATCATATTTTTTCACAAACATTATCTTTTCGCCCCCAATTTTTTATTTTCCCAAGGGTAAGAGAAGAAATTGGACCACAAAAGTTGTTGTACAATTTGTCCTGAGTACGCTGATGCCCCATATGTGGGGGTAAACCACTGTTTGGGCGCATGGGAGAGCTTGGAAGGGAAGGAGCGCCATTTGACTTTTCAATGCAAAATTCACAGGAATTGAGATGGGAAGCCATGTTGCGTTTGGAGAGCCACTGATGTGCCTAAACATAGAAACCCCCCACAAGTGACACCATTTTGGAAAGTAGTCCCCATAAGGAACTTATCTAGATGTGTTTTGAGCATTTTGACCCACCAAGGGCTTCACAGAAGTTTATAATGCAGAGCCATAAAAATAAAACAAAAATTTTTTTCCCACAAAAATTATTTATTTAGCCCTTAGTTTTGTATTTTCCCGAGGGTAACAGGAGAAATTGGACCCCAAAATTTGTTGCCCAATTTGTCCTGAGTGTGATGATACACCATATGTGGGGGGAACCACTGTTTGGGCGCATGGGAGGGCTCGGAAGTGAAGGAGCACCATTTGGAACGCAGACTTAGATGGAATGGTCTGCAGGTGTCACATTGCGTTTGCAAAGCCCCTAATGTACCTAAACAGTAGAAACCCCCCACAAGTTACACCATTTTGGAAAGTTAGACCCCCTAAGGAACTTATCTAGATGTGTGGTGAGCGCTTTGACCCACCAAGGGCTTCACAGAAGTTTATAATGCAGAACTATAAAAATAAAACAAAATTTTTTTCCCACAAAAATTATATTTTAGCCCCCAGTTTTGTATTTTCCCAAGGGTAACAGGAGAAATTGGACCCCAAAATTTGTTGTCCAATTTGTCCTGAGTGCGCTGATACCCCATATGTGGGGGGGGGGAACCACTGTTTGGGCGCATGGGAGGGCTCAGAAGGGAAGGAGCTCCATTTGGAATGCAGATTTAGATAGAATGGTCTGCAGGTGTCACATTGCGTTTGCAGAGCCCCTAATGTACCTAAACAGTAGAAATCCCCCACAAGTGACACCATTTTGGAAACTAGACCCCCGAAGGAACTCATCTAGATGTGTTATGAGAGCTTTGAACCCCCAAGTGTTTCACTACAGTTTGTAACGCAGAGCCGTGAAAATAAAAAATAAAAAACTTTCCCCCCAAAATTATTTTTTAGCCCCCAGTTTTGTATTTTCCCAAGGGTAAGAGGAGAAATTCAACCCCAAAAGTTGTTGTCCTATTTGTCCTGAGTACACTGATACCTCATATGTGGGGGGGAACCACCGTTTGGGCGCATGGGAGGGCTCGGAAGGGAAGGAGTGCCATTTGGAATGCAGACTTAGATGGAATGGTCTGCAGGCGTCACATTGTGTTTGCAGAGCCCCTAATGTACCTAAACAGTAGAAACCCCCCACAAGTGACCCCATATTGGAAACTAGAACCCCAGGGAACTTATCTACAACAAAAGTTGTTGTCCTATTTGTCCTGACTACGCTGATACCCCATATGTTGGGGTAAACCCCTGTTTGGGCACACGGGAGAGCTCAGAAGGGAAGAAGCACTGTTTTACTTTTTCAACGCAGAATTGGCTGGAATTGAGATCGGCCGCCATGTCACGTTTGGAGAGCCCCTGATGTGCCTAAACGGTGGAAACCCCCAATTATAACTGAAACCCTAATCCAAACACACCCCTAACCCTAATCCCAACAGTAACACTAACCACTAGGGTTGAGTGAAACGGGTCGTTCATTTTCAAAAGTCGCCGACTTTTGGCAAAGTCGGGTTTCATGAAACCCGATCCGACCCCTGTGTGGGGTCGGCCATGCGGTACGCGACTTTCGCGCCAAAGTCGCGTTTCAATTACGCGAAAAGCGCCATTTCTCAGCCAATGAAGGTGAACGCAGAGTGTGGGCAGCGTGATGACATAGGTCCTGGTCCCCACCATCTTAGAGAAGGGCATTGCAGTGATTGGCTTGCTGTCTGCGGCGTCACAGGGGCTATAAAGGGGCGTTCCCGCCGACTGCCATGTTACTGCTGCTGATCTGAGCTTAGGGAGAGGTTGCTGCCGCTTCGTCAGAAGCAGGGATAGCGTTAGGCAGGGTCCATTAACCACCAAACCGCTTGTGCTGTAGCGATTTCCACTGTCCAACACCACCTTCGGTGTGCAGGGACAGTGGAAGCTACATTTTTTTTTCTCAGCGCTGTAGCTCATTGGGCTGCCCTAGAAGGCTCCCTGATAGCTGCATTGCTGTGTGTACGCCGCTGTGCAAACCAACTGCTTTTTTCAAAGCACAAATCCTGTTGTTCCTTCCGTTCTGCACAGCTATCTTGTTTGTTTGTCCACACTTTTTATTTAATTTGTGCATCAGTCCACTCCTTATTGCTGCCTGCCATACCTGGCTGAGATTACTGCAGGGAGATAGTAATTGTAGGACAGTCCCTGTTTTTTTTTTTTTTTTTTGTGGGAGATTAAGATTGGTATTTCTGCTACAGTGCCATCCCTGTGTGTGCCATCTCTCACTTAGTGGGCCATAGAAAGGCTATTTATTTTTTTGCTTGATTTGGGTTCTAAAATCTACCTGAAAAAATCACTACATCAATCAGTGGGAGAAAAATATTGGCCTCAGGGCTTATGTGCCACTCCTGACTCCTGTGTGTGCCATCTCTCACTCAGTGGGCCATAGAAAGCCTATTTATTTTTTTGCTTGATTTGGGTTCTAAAATCTACCTGAAAAAATCACTACATCAATCAGTGGGAGAAATATATTGGCCTCAGGGCTTGTGTGCCACTCCTGACTCCTGTGTGTGCCATCTCTCACTCAGTGGGCCATAGAAAGCCTATTGATTTTTTTGCTTGATTTGGGTTCTAAAATCTACCTGAAAAAATCACTACATCAATCAGTGGGAGAAAAATATTGGCCTCTGGGCTTGTGTGCCACTCCTGACTCCTGTGTGTGCCATCTCTCACTCAGTGGGCCATAGAAAGCCTATTTATTTTTTTGCTTGATTTGGGTTCTAAAATCTACCTGAAAAAATCACTACATCAATCAGTGGGAGAAAAATATTGGCCTCAGGGCTTGTGTGCCACTCCTGACTCCTGTGTGTGCCATCTCTCACTCAGTGGGCCATAGAAAGCCTATTTATTTTTTTGCTTGATTTGAGTTCTAAAATCTACCTGAAAAAATCACTACATCAATCAGTGGGAGAAAAATATTGGCCTCAGGGCTTGTGTGCCACTCCTGACTCCTGTGTGTGCCATCTAACACTCAGTGGGCCATAGAAAGCCTATTGATTTTTTTGCTTGATTTGGGTTCTAAAATCTACCTGAAAAAATCACTACATCAATCAGTGGGAGAAAAATATTGGCCTCTGGGCTTGTGTGCCACTCCTGACTCCTGTGTGTGCCATCTCTCTTTAAATGGGGCATAGAAAGCCTTTTTTTTTTCTTTTTTTTTTCTTTGGCTTCTAAATTGTCCTTGAAAAAATCATTTTATTTTATTTGGTTTCTAAATTCTTCCTGAAAAAATCATTTTATTTTATTTTGTTTCTAAAGTCTCCCTGAAAAAAAATAAAAAAAATAAAACAGTGGGAGATTAATATTGCCCTTTCTGCTTGTGTGCCAGTCTTGACTCCTGGGTGTGGCATCTCTCTCTCTCTCTCCCAAATTGTGGGCCATAGAAAGCCTATTTATTTTTTTGCTTGATTTGGGTTCCAAAATCTACCTGAAAAAATCACTTCATCAATCAGTGGGAGAAAAATATTGGCCTCTGGGCTTCTGTGCCACTCCTGACTCCTGTGTGTGCCATCTCTCACTCAGTGGGGCATAGAAAGCTTTTATTTTATTTTTTTTATTTGGTTTCTAAATTGTCCTTGAAAAAATCATTTTATTTTATTTGGTTTCTAAATTCTTTCTGAAAAAATCATTTTATTTTATTTTGTTTCTAAAGTCTCCCTGAAAAAAAAAAAAATAAAACAGTGGGAGATTAATATTGCCCTTTCGGCTTGTGTGCCAGTCTTGACTCCTGGGTGTGCCATCTCTCTCTCTCTCTCTCTCTCTCAAATTGTGGGCCATAGAAAGCCTATTTTTTTTTTTTTTGCTTGATTTGGGTTCCAAAATCTACCTGAAAAAATCACTACATCAATCAGTGGGAGAAAAATATTGGCCTTTGGGCTTGTGTGCCACTCCTGACTCCTGTGTGTGCCATCTCTCACTCAGTGGGCCATAGAAAGCCTTTTTTTGTTTTTTTATTTGGTTTCTAAATTCTTCCTGAAAAAAATCATTTTTTTAAATTTTGTTTCTAAAGTCTCCCTGAAAAAAAATAAAATAAATAAAACAGTGGGAGATTAATATTGACATTTGTGCTTGAGTGACAGTCCTGCGTGTGTGGCATCTCTGTGATTTGGTGCCACAGAAAACAGAGTGTGTAACATTGTGCCTGATTTTCCTTGTGGTCTCACCAACCTGTAAAGGGATATTGAAATCATACTGAAGTTATAGGTCACCGTGTAAGTTGTTTGACAGCAACAACTAAAGTTACTTTGGTTAAGTTTTTAAAACAATGAGGAAGTCTGGTGCAAGAGGTCGTGGCCGTGGGCGTTCATTGTCAGCTGGTAATGATGGTAGTGGTAGTGGAGCATCAGGTGGTCATGGGAAAAAAAATATTCCACCTAAGTCTGGAGCTGTGGAGCCAGGTTCGTCATCTGGCTGCACAAGGCCTCGAACGCTCTCTTTTCTGGGAGTAGGAAAACCGCTTTTAAAGCCGGAGCAGCAACAGCAAGTTTTGGCTTACCTTGCAGACTCAGCCTCTAGCTCTTTTGCCTCCTCTTCTGAAACTGGTAAATGTAAAAGCAGCGCGTCACTTGTGGATGTTCACGGTCAGGGACAAGTCGCTTCCTTGTCCTCTTCAGCAAAAACAACAACAAGAGAGAAGGATGCAGCAGGCGACACAACGGGTTACTCCATGGAGCTCTTTACACATACCGTCCCTGGCTTAGAAAGTGAAACAGTTAACAGGCCATGCCCATTACAAGTGGATTCTGACATGGAGTGCACTGATGCACAGCCACAGCCAGACTACTATGCTGGTCCTTTGACTCAGACCACAACATTGCCCTCTCAGGGTACTGATCCACAATCAGACCCTGATGAGACTATGTTGCCCCGTCACGAACGCTATACCACCGACCGACACGGTGACACAGACGAAGTTGCACACGAGCTAGAAGAGGAGGTAATAGATGACCCAGTTGTTGACCCCGATTGGCAGCCATTGGGGGAACAGGGTGCAGGCGGCAGTAGTTCAGAAGCGGAGGTGGAGGAGGGGCCGCAGCAGGCATCAACATCGCAACAGGTTCCATCTGCCGGGCCCGTATCTGGCCCAAAACGCGTGTCAAAGCCAAAACCTGTTGGAGGACAGCGTGGCCATCCGGTTAAAGCTCAGTCTGCAATCCCTGAAAAGGGATCCGATGCTAGGAAGAGTGCAGTCTGGCATTTTTTTAAACAACATCCAATTGATCAGCGCAAAGTCATCTGTCAAAAATATTCAACTAGCTTAAGCAGAGGTCAGAATCTGAAAAGTCTCAATACAAGTTGCATGCATAGACATTTAACCACCATGCATTTTCAAGCCTGGACTAACTACCAAACGTCCCTTAAGGTTGTAGCACCCTCGGCCAATGAAGCTAGTCAGCAACGCAACATCCCTTCCGTCACTGTAAGGCCACCATTTTCTGCACCAACGGCAGTATCTGTGCAGGTTTCTTTGCCAGCCAAAAGCAGTCAGGGTCAGGGAATCACCAGTTTTGTAGGAGGAAATATTGCATCTAGGGCACCGGTGGAAACAATACCTTTTCCAACCGTCTCTCAGTCTTCCATGTCCACCGGCACACCCGCAAGTTCCACGATCTCCAGCTCTCCAGTCCAACTCACCCTACATGAGACTGTGGTTAGAAAAAGGAAGTACTTATCCTCGCATCCGCGTACACAGGGTTTTAACGCCCACATAGCTAGACTAATCTCGTTAGAGATGATGCCCTACCGGTTAGTTGAAAGTGAAGCTTTCAAAGCCCTGATGGAGTACGCTGAACCACGCTATGAGCTACCCAGTCGACACTTTTTTTCCAGAAAAGCCATCCCAGCCCTGCACCAGCATGTTAAACAGCGCATCGTCCATGCACTCAGGCAATCTGTGAGTACAAAGGTGCACCTGACTACAGATGCATGGACCAGTAGGCATAGCCAGGGACATTACGTGTCCATCACGGCACACTGGGTGAATGTGGTGGATGCAGGGTCCACAGGGGACATCAATTTCGGGACAGTTGTGCCTAGCCCACGGTCTAGGAAACAGTTGGCTGTAGGCGTTCGCACCCCCTCCTCCTCCTCCTCATCCTCCTGCAGAAGCGACAGCTCTTCCACAGACCGCAGTCGGCCAACCACTCCATTAGCAGCTGACACTGTTGCACACCAGTTGTCCCATTATGGGCCAGCTACTGGCAAGCGTCAGCAGGCTGTATTGGCTATGAAGTGTTTGGGCGACAACAGACACACCACAGACGTTCTGTCCGAGTTCTTGCAACAAGAAATGCAGCCGTGGCTGGGCACAGTAGATCTTGAGGCAGGCAAGGTAGTGAGTGATAACGGAAGGAATTTCATGGCTGCCATCTCCCTTTCCCAACTGAAACACATTCCTTGCCTGGCTCACACCTTAAACCTGGTGGTGCAGTGCTTATTGAAAACTTATCCTGGGTTCTCCGACCTGCTCCTCAAAGTGCGTGGACTTTGCTCACATATCCGACGTTCGCCTGT
The DNA here is from genome assembly GCF_032444005.1 of Ranitomeya imitator. Taxonomy (NCBI): domain Eukaryota; kingdom Metazoa; phylum Chordata; class Amphibia; order Anura; family Dendrobatidae; genus Ranitomeya; species Ranitomeya imitator. The sequence continues at coordinate 980,164,986 of NC_091282.1, forward strand.
ACACTCCAGCCGTATGCAGACCTATCAGCGGTCTTTGAACCTTCCCCAGCATCGCCTAATCATAGACGTTGCAACAAGGTGGAACTCAACACTGCACATGCTTCAGAGACTGTGCCAACAGAGGCGGGCTGTTATGTTTTTGTGGGAGGGTACACATACACGGGCAGGCAGTAGGATGGCAGACATGGAGTTGTCAGGTGTGCAGTGGTCGAAGATACAAGACATGTGTCAAGCCCTTCAGTGTTTTGAGGAATGCACACGGCTGGTTAGTGCAGACAACGCCATAATAAGCATGAGCATCCCCCTAATGTGTCTGCTGATGCAAAGTTTGACGCACATAAAGGATCAGGCATCTGCACCAGAGGAAGAGGAAAGCCTTGATGACAGTCAGCCATTGTCTGGTCAGGGCAGTGTACAGGACGAGGTAGCGGGCGAAGAGGAGGTGGAGGACGAGGAGGATGATGGGGATGAGTATATTTTTAATGAGGAAGCTTTCCCGGGGGCACTGGAAATTGGTTGCGTGGCAAGGACGGGTTCTGGTTTTTTGAGGGACACAAGTGACGTAGATTTGCCTGAAACTGCCCCTCAACCAATCACAACCGCAGATTTGACAACTGGAACTTTGGCCCACATGGCGGATTATGCCTTACGTATCCTCAAAAGGGACACACGCATTACTAAAATGATGAACGATGACGATTACTGGTTGGCCTGCCTCCTTGATCCACGCTATAAAGGCAAATTGCAAAATATTATGCCACATGAGAACTTGGAACTAATATTAGCAACCAAACAATCAACTCTTGTTGACCGTTTGCTTCAGGCATTCCCAGCACACAGCGCACGTGATCGTTCTCACACGAGCTCCAGGGGGCAGCAGACCAGGAGTGTTAGGGGTGCACACATTAGAAGTGGCGTTGGACAGAGGGGTTTTCTGACCAGGTTGTGGAGTGATTTTGCTATTACCGCAGACAGGACAGGTACTGCTGCATCAATTGAAAGTGACAGGAGACAACATTTGTCCAGTATGGTAACTAACTATTTTTAATCCCTTATCGATGTTCTCCCTCAACCGTCATTCCCATTTGATTACTGGGCATCAAAATTAGACACCTGGCCAGAATTGGCAGAATATGCATTGCAGGAGCTTGCTTGCCCGGCAGCTAGTGTCCTATCAGAAAGAGTATTCAGTGCTGCAGGTTCAATATTAACCGAAAAAAGGACTCGTCTGGCTACCCAAAATGTTGATGATCTAACATTCATTAAAATGAACCACAACTGGATTTTGCATTCTTTTGCCCCACCTTGCCCGGCCGACACCTAGCTTTCCTATGAAAAGGTCTTGCCTGTGGGCTATTCTGAATGACTTTTCCAATCTCGTAATTTGCAGCACCTGATTGTCCAGCATACGACATGTTTACACCTCCCTAAATGGCCAAACTCCCCACACGGGGCCGTGGTATCGCCACTTGGCGCCAGCACCCGTGAGAGTGCTGTTTGTCTGAAGAGGTGGGTGTGCCCGCTTTTGGTCGACGGCACTGCCACTGGGTCCCTCATAGTACAATAAAGTGTCTCTGGCAGTGGTGGTGCGCACCCAACGTCAGACACACTGTTGTAACATGAGGGGCCCTGGGCCTGTACCACCGGCCACAAGAGAGTTCACCCAACCCCAGGTCAAACATTGCTCTACCACTTCCACAGTTATCTCTCACACTTCCACCAATGTTTAGTCTATGCGCTGAAATCCTTCCATTCCTGCCACTGACAATACCATTGTGTTGACATGTATGATGGTACTTAACATAGTCAGGGGCAGTGTCCTCTATTTACCACAGTAAATACTTTGCGCTAAATTAGTAGGTCTGAAACTACGCAGAGGATCCCACCCCTGAACCTAATGATTGCACCCTTTAGTGTTTTTGTTTTGTTTTAATGCGAGACATTCACATTTATTTATTGTTTTGGACTACTAACTGGCAGACACTCATTACAATCGGCCTCCGCTGACCAGACCACTGCTGCCCGTCTACCCCTGGAACCAATTTTAAATTGCCTACAGCCAGCCCATTTTATTATGTTAGGCCTTCGAAGCCTGTCTGCGGCCCGTTCTTTCAACTACTACTACACTGACCTGTCTACTGCTGCCCGTGTACTCCTGGAACCAATTATAAAGTGCCTACAGCCTGTCCAATTTTATTATGTTAGGCCTTCGAAGCCTGTCTGCGGTCCCTCCTTCCACTAGACCTCCACTGACCAGACCACTGCTGCCCGTGTACCCCTGGAACCAATTTTAAATTGCGAACAGCCCTATTTTTTTATGTTAGGCCTTCGAAGCCTGTCTGCGGTCCCTCCTTCCACTAGGCCTCCACTGACCATTCAACTGCTGCCCGTGTACCCCTGGAACCAATTTTAAATTGCCAACAGCCCTATTTTGTTATGTTAGGCCTTCGAAGCCTGTCTGCGGTCCCTTCTTTCTACTACTCCTACACTGACCAGACCACTGCTGCCCGTGTACCCCTGGAACCTATTTTTTATTGCATAGAGCATCCATTTTTTAATAGTAGGCGTACATAGTCTGTCTGCGGTCCACTATTGAAATTGTCCTCCACTGCCCAGAGCAATGCTGCCTGTGTACCCCTGTAACTTTTTTTAAGCTGCAGTGAGCCACAATTTTTGGTTTAAGGCCTACTACCTGTGTCTGTCTGCGCCACTCAATTCAGCTGTGTTCCTTTGAAAAAAGCTGAGCGTCAATAGTCTTGTTTTCAGCCTCTAGGAATTTTAAAACTGCATTTGGGGTACAACTTTGGTAGGGCCTACTAACGGTGTCTGCCGCCCCAAGGTGTGCCCCAGGTTTCGTCCACATTGCTTCGGTCTTCCGACTCTCATTTAGTAGTTGTAGAAAACTACACTGCATTAGGCCTACAAATTGGGTATGGGGTGTAGAGAGATGGTGTGTTCCACTCCAAGGTGTTCCCCAGGTTTCCTCGCCATTGCTTCGATCTTAATGCTCTCGTTTAGTAGTTGTTGGAAACTACACTGCATTAGGCCTGCAAATTGGGTATGGGGTGTAGAGACGGTGTGTTCCACTCCAAGGTGTTCTCCAGGTTGCCTTTCCTGAGCTTCTATCTTCAGGCTCTCGTTTAGTAGTTGTTGGAAATTACACTGCATTAGGCCTACAAAATGGGTATGGGGTGTAGAGAGATGGTGTGTTCCACTCCAAGGTGTTCCCCAGGTTTCCTCGCCATTGCTTCGATCTTAATGCTCTCGTTTAGTAGTTGTTGGAAACTACACTGCATTAGGCCTACAAATTGTGTATGGGGTGTAGAGACGGTGTGTTCCACTCCAAGGTGTTCTCCAGGTTGCCTTTCCTGAGCTGCTGTCTTCAGGCTCTTGTTTAGTAGTTGTTGGAAACTACACTGCATTAGGCCTACAAAATGGGTATGGGGTGTAGAGAGATGGTGTGTTCCACTCCAAGGTGTTCTCCAGGTTGCCTTTCCTGAGCTTCGATCTTCCGGCTCTCGTTTAGTAGTTGTTGGAAACTAAACTGCATTAGGCCTACAAATTGGGTATGGGGTGTAGAGAGATGGTGTGTTACACTCCAAGGTGTTCCCCAGGTTTCGTCCACATTGCTTCGGTCTTCCGACTCTCGTTTAGTAGTTGTAGAAAACTACACTGCATTAGGCCTACAAATTGGGTATGGGGTGTAGAGAGATGGTGTGTTCCACTCCAAGGTGTTCCCCAGGTTTCCTCACCATTGCTTCGATCTTAATGCTCTCGTTTAGTAGTTGTTGGAAACTACACTGCATTAGACCTACAAATTGTGTATGGGGTGTAGAGACGGTGTGTTCCACTCCAAGGTGTTCTCCAGGTTGCCTTTCCTGAGGTTCTATCTTCAGGCTCTCGTTTAGTAGTTGTTGGAAACTACACTACATTAGGCCTACAAAATGGGTATGGGGTGTAGAGAGATGGTGTGTTCCACTCCAAGGTGTTCCCCAGGTTTCCTCGCCATTGCTTCAATCTTAATGCTCTCGTTTAGTAGTTGTTGGAAACTACACTGCATTAGGCCTACAAATTGGGTATGGGGTGTAGAGACGGTGTGTTCCACTCCAAGGTGTTCTCCAGGTTGCCTTTCCTGAGCTTCTATCTTCAGTCTCTCGTTTAGTAGTTGTTGGAAACTACACTGCATTAGGCCTACAAAATGGGTATGGGGTGTAGAGAGATGGTGTGTTCCACTCCAAGGTGTTCCCCAGGTTTCCTCGCCATTGCTTCGATCTTAATGCTCTCGTTTAGTAGTTGTTGGAAACTACGCTGCATTAGGCCTACAAATTGGGTATGGGGTGTAGAGAGATGGTGTGTTCCACTCCAAGGTGTTCCCCAGGTTTCCTCGCCATTGCTTCGATCTTAATGCTCTCGTTTAGTAATTGTTGGAAACTACGCTGCATTAGGCCTACAAATTGGGTATGGGGTGTAGAGAGATGGTGTGTTACACTCCAAGGTGTTCCCCAGGTTTCCTCTCCATTGCTTCGATCTTCTGGCTCTCGTTTAGTAGTTGTTGGAAACTACACTGCATTATGCCTACAAATTGGATATGGGGTGTAGAGAGATGGTGTGTTCCACTCCAAGGTGTTCCCCAGGTTTCGTCCACATTGCTTCGGTCTTCCGACTCTCGTTTAGTAGTTGTAGAAAACTACACTGCATTAGGCCTACAAATTGGGTATGGGGTGTAGAGAGATGGTGTGTTCCACTCCAAGGTGTTCCCCAGGTTTCCTCTCCATTGCTTCGATCTTAATGCTCTCGTTTAGTAGTTGTTGGAAACTACGCTGCATTAGGCCTACAAATTGGGTATGGGGTGTAGAGAGATGGTGTGTTACACTCCAAGGTGTTCCCCAGGTTTCCTCTCCATTGCTTCGATCTTCTGGCTCTCGTTTAGTAGTTGTTGGAAACTACACTGCATCAGGCCTACAAATTGGGTATGGGGTGTAGAGAGATGGTGTGTTCCACTCCAAGGTGTTCCCCAGGTTTCGTCCACATTGCTTTGGTCTTCCGACTCTCGTTTAGTAGTTGTAGAAAACTACACTGCATTAGGCCTACAAATTGGGTATGGGGTGTAGAGAGATGGTGTGTTACACTCCAAGGTGTTCCCCAGGTTTCGTCCACATTGCTTCGGTCTTCCGACTCTCGTTTAGTAGTTGTAGAAAACTACACTGCATTAGGCCTACAAATTGGGTATGGGGTGTAGAGAGATGGTGTGTTCCACTCCAAGGTGTTCCCCAGGTTTCCTCGCCATTGCTTCGATCTTAATGCTCTCGTTTAGTAGTTGTTGGAAACTACACTGCATTAGGCCTACAAATTGGGTATGGGGTGTAGAGATGGTGTGTTCCACTCCAAGGTGTTCCCCAGGTTTCCTCGCCATTGCTTCGATCTTAATGCTCTCGTTTAGTAGTTGTTGGAAACTACGCTGCATTAGGCCTACAAAATGGGTATGGGGTGTAGAGAGATGGTGTGTTCCACTCCAAGGTGTTCCCCAGGTTTCCTCGCCATTGCTTCGATCTTAATGCTCTCGTTTAGTAGTTGTTGGAAACTACACTGCATTAGGCCTACAAATTGGGTATGGGGTGTAGACACGGTGTGTTCCACTCCAAGGTGTTCTCCAGGTTGCCTTTCCTGAGCTTCTATCTTCAGGCTCTTGTTAAATAGTGGTTAAATGGAACAACTGCATTTGACGTACTAGTTGGTTTGGGGCCTACTAACAGTGTCTGCCGCTCCTTGCTGTTCTCCTGGTTTCCTGTCCTGAAATTCCATTTTCAGGCTCTCGTTAAGTAGTTGTTAATGTTAGACTGCATTTGGCCTACTAGTTGGGTTGGGGCCTACTATCGGTGTCTGCCACTCCTTGCTGTTCTCCTCCGCTGAACAAAACTGTGCCGCCTGTTTACTACGGTTGCCAATTTTGAACTGCATTTCGACTACTTACTGATTTGGGCCTACTCTCTGTGTCAGCCTCTCATTCCAGTTGTCCTCCACTGCAATGCCCCCTGGTTAGTCCTGTGTTACCAATTTTGAACTGCATTTAGTCCACTTTATTCTTTGGGCCTATATCTGTGTTTCCTCCTCATCCTGCCCATTGCCCAGCCAGTGATAGATGAGTCTGCTGGTACATTGACCCATAACGCAAAATTCCCCGTGCACGCTACACAGCAAGATTGTGACCCTGCTGAAAGTCAGGTTCCTCTTCCCGCATACCATACCACCTTACACGGGGACAAAGAGGAAGGTGCAGATGAAAGTGCAGGTTCCTTCATCAGGTGGGGGGAGGAATACTAGTTGGCGACGTCACTGGCACAGGGCCTCTCATAGTACGCAAAAGTGTTGCTGCCGGTGGGAGGCGCCCCCGCCGTGCAAACACACCGCTGTACTTTGAGGGGCCCTGTGCCAGTGCCAATGCCAACGAGTGGGCCCCCCCTGCTTGCTCAGGATCTCAGCACTTGCAAAGTTGAAATACTTACCTCTCCCTGCTCCACTGCCGTGACGTGTTCCAGATTTCCTGGGCCCACTAATTACTTGAACCAGCCCTACCCCCCACAACTTTAGCCAAATGACCCCCAATTTCAAATGCCTTCCAATTATTATAAGGTAAATTACGATTGACAAGCTTCTGTAACAAGAATGGATGTTTTTGCCATTAAAATGGGCAGTGTAGGTGTTTTCCTGGCCTCCACTCACTGCCGACTATGCTCCCCCATTGACTTGCATTGGGTTTCGTGTTTCGGGCGATACCCGACTTTTCGCGATAATCGGCCGACTCCACTCGACTCGACTTCTAAGATAGTCGGGTTTCGCGAAACACGACTCGACTCTAAAAAGGTCAAGGTCGCTCAACCCTACTAAACACACCTCTAACCCTGACACACCCCTAACCCTAATCCCAACCCTATTCCCAACTGTAAATGTAATCTAAACCCTAACCATAACTTTAGCCTCAACCCTAACGCTAACTTTAACCCCAACCCTAACTGTAGCCTTAACCCTAGCCCCAACCCTAACCTTAGCCCTAACCCTAGCCCTAACCCTAACCCTAGCCCTAACCCTAGCCCTAACCCTAACCCTAGCCCTAACCCTAGCCCTAACCCTAACCCTAGCCCTAACCCTAACCCTAGCCCTAACCATAACCCTAGCCCTAACCCTAGCCATAACCCTAGCCCTTACCCTAACCCTAGCCCTAACCCTAACAATAACCCTAGCCCTAACCGTAGCCCTAACCCAAGCCCTAACCCTAACCCTAGCCCTAACCCTAGCCCTAATGGGAAAATGGAAATAAATCCATTTTTAAATTTTTCCCTAACTAAGGGGGTGATGAAGGGGGGTTTGATTTACTTTTATAGCGGGTTTTTTAGCGGATTTTTATGATTGGCAGCCGTCACACACTGAAAGACGCTTTTTATTGCAAAAAATATTTTTTGTGTTACCACATTTTGAGAGCTATAATTTTTCCATATTTGAGTCTACAGAGTCATGTGAGGTCTTGTTTTTTGCGGGACGAGTTGACGTTTTTATTGGTATCATTTTCGGGCACATGACATTTTTTGATCGCTTTTTATTCCGATTTTTGTGAGGCAGAATGACCAAAAACCAGCTATTCATGAATTTCTTTTGGGGGAGGCGTTTATACCGTTCCGCGTTTGGTAAAATTGATAAATCAGTTTTATTCTTTGGGTCAGTACGATTACAGCGACACCTCATTTCTATCATTTTTTTATGTTTTGTCGCTTTTATACGATAAAAACTATTTTATAGAAAAAATAATTATTTTTGCATCGCTTTATTCTCAGGACTATAACTTTTTTATTTTTTGCTGATGATGCTGTATGGCAGCTCGTTTTTTGCGGAACAAGATGACGTTTTCAACGGTACCATGGTTATTTATTTCTGTCTTTTTGATCGCGTGTTATTCCACTTTTTGTTCGGCGGTATGATACTAAAGCGTTGTTTTTTGCCTCGTTTTTTTTTTTTTCTTACGGTGTTTACTGAAGGGGTTAACTAGTGGACCAGTTTTATAGGTGGGTTCGTTACGGACGCAGCGATACTAAATATTTTTTTCATTATTTAGGAATATTTTTTTTTATTTTTTTTTTACACATTTGGAAATTTTTTTTTTTACTTTTTTACTTTGTCCCAGCACTCTGTCAGATCACCGATCTGTCTCAAGAGCACTGCAGGCTTCGCAGTGCCTGCTCTGAGCAGGCACTGTGAAGCCACCTTCCTCCCTGCAGGACCCGGATGCCGCAGCCATCTTGGATCCGGGGCTGCTACAGGGAGGGAGGTAGGGAGACCCTCGCAGCAACGCGATCACATCGCGTTGCTGCGGGGGGCTCAGGGAACCCCGCAGGGAGCCCCCTCCCTGCGCGATGCTTCCCTGTACCGCCAGCACATCGCAATCATGTTTGATCGCGGTGTGTCGGGGTTAATGTGCCGGGAGTGGTCAGTGACTGCTCCTGGCACATAGTGCCGGATGTCAGCTGCAATAGTCAGCTGACACCCGGCTGCGATAGGCCGCGTTCCCCCCGTGAGCGCGGCCTATCGCGTATGACGTACTATCCTGTCGGTGGTCATAGGGGCCCACCCCACCTCGACGGGATAGTACGTCTAATGTCAGAAAGGGGTTAACCCCTTCATGTCCGGAGGTAATTTTGGTTTTGCGGTTTCGTTTTTTGCTGCCCTTCTTCCCAGAGCCATAACGTTTTTATTTTTCCATCAATATGGCCACGTGAGGGCTTGCTTTTTGCTGGACAAGTTGTACTTTTGAACAACACCATTGGATTTAACATATCGTGCCCTGGAAGCGGGAAAAAATTCAAAGTGCGTTGAAATAAAAAAAAGTGCAATCCCACAGCTGTTTTTTGTTTTGCTATTTTAATAGGTTCACTAAATGCTAAAACTGACCTGCCATTATGATTCTCCAGGTAATTACAAATTCATAGACACCAAATATCTCAAGGTTCTTTTTTATTTCAGTGGTGAAAAAAAATTCCAATCTTTGATAAAAAAAAAAATTGCAGCATTTTCCGATACCAGTAGCGTCTTCTTTTTACATGATCTCAGGTCGGGTGAGGGCTTATTTCTTGCACGCTGAGCTTATGTTTCTAATGATACCATATTGGTGCAGATATGATCTTTTGATCACCCCTTATTGCATTTTAATGCAATGTTGCGGTGACCAACAAAACGTAATTCTGGAATTTTGACTTTTTTCTCCCTATGCCGTTTAGTGATCAGGTTAATCTTTTTTATTGATAGATCAAGCAATACCAAATATGTGCATGTTTGATTTTTTTATTGTTTTCGTTTGAATGGGGCGAAAGGGGGGTGATTTGAACTTTTATATATTTTTTATATTTTTAAAAGCCTTTTTTTAACTTTTGGCATGCTTCAATAGTCTCCATGGGAGAATAGAAGCTGCCATAACCCGATCGACTCTGCTACATGCAGGCGATGATCAGATCGTCTGCATGTAGCAAAATACCTCACTTGCTATGAGCGTTGACCACCGAGTGGCGCTCATAGCAGTCTGGCAGTGACAACCATAATCGTCTGCAGGAGACCTCTGATTGTCATTCATGCCAACCCATCGGTTACCCGTGATCACGTGACGGGGTCACCGATGGGTGGATTTCTGGCACGATTGCTAGAAATGCATGATAAATGCCGCTGTCAGCATTTGACTGCAGCATTTAATGGGTTAACAGCCATGGGAGGATCGTTATTCCTCCCAAGGCTGTTAGTGGCACATGTCAGCTGTTCAAAACAGCTGACATGTGCTGGAAAAGGTGCGGGGGCCGCCGGAATCCACTACAAGCGGTAGGACAAATCCAGCATTGGTCGTCAAGGGGTTAATTAAACTTCTTAAAAATGTATAGAGGAGACATAACCCCTATAAAAAAATACTAGGCTTATACAGTTTAACTTAATATTTTGTTAAAAATCTTTTATTTTTAATATGTAAATGAGAAGAATTTGGTGCACCCTTAGCATGGCATATGTCTTGGTGCACAGGTACGCTCCCCAATTTGCATGTTAAAGCCAATCCTTCAACTTGATTGCAGTGCTCCATTGGTAAGAGTGAGTATTGTCTAAAATTTGTTTGCATACCTGCACTTGCACCAGGTATGCACATATTGTGGCTGCGAGCGTGATCTAACGTCTTCTAACGTCTGGTTTCTGCCTGTTTTTGTTCACCCCACGAGTGGTTTCAATGTAGAAAAGGAGTGTGGAATCAACACATACATAATAAGACATAATGTGTGCGTCACAGCGCACTCTCCTCACTGAAGCCACTTGCTACACTTCCTGATGCATTGAGCGGTGGCCACAGACTTGCAAGATCCAAGCATCAAAACAAGCTTGCATTACATTGTGTGCACACCGGAACGGACACTTGGAGCACACTAGTGTTAGTGTTGATATAGAAGGGTTAATAGTTTGCCTTTAGCTACCTTGCCTTTAAGTGCCTTTTGCCTTTAAGTGTTAGAATTACTAGAATCTGTTGACTCAGTAGTCTGACGGTCTCCTCTTCAAGGAGACTGTACTTCTTATCATGTATGTTCTCAAGAGTCAGTACAGCATATTCTGGGTTATGGTAAATAAAGTATGACCCTGGGTGATGGTGGGGGCTACATGAGTTACATTGAAATGCATTATGTGTAAATGGTATAAAATATTGCTTCTTAACGCAGTTTGAGCTGAATTAGGTGGAGTGATTGAGATAAGGGATTTTCTTCTTGTAAAAATCAACTGAAAGTGAAAGGAAAAGAAACAACAATCCCTGAATGAGCATGTATGTATGAGTGATCACATAAGTATAATTACTTATCTAACTGTTGTTAATTGTCCAGGACGAATGAGTTGTGGATATTTTTAATGTACATTTAATTTACATCTGAGATTCAGTGAAACCCGTGTTATGTATGGTTTGACATTGGATAGGTTTCTATATGTGTTTTGGCCGGACGCGGTCAGAATCAGCTTATTCAAGTTATGCAGTGATCTGCCTGTATAGAGAAACTGTTTTTAATTCCGAGAGAATGAATGTTTTGTAGAGGTTAAGTCTGAAAACTGCTGCATTCTGTTTCTGTGTGTGTAAGACTCACCAAGCTCTTATCAGCGCTGATGGGAGGGGTAAGCTGAGCCCCTGCGCGACTTGCTTGACATTTCTCCCTTTTGTGCTGTGGGCCAGAGGAAGGGGGGCCACATAGCTGCATTCTAATGTTTCTCTGTCTTTGGTTTAGTACATGCTGAGAGATTTGTGTTTAAAGCAATAAGTACTGTAGGTATTGAAGAAAAAGGGAATGTTGTACAATTGAAGTTGGAATTTGAAAGTGAAAGAATTGTGCCTAGTTTTAGAGGAAGCTTGTAAGTGATTGAAAAGATTGGTAAAAGATTCACCTGCTTCAAGTTGAGTAATTGATATGTATATATAGCAAATTGAGGATCAACAGAGGAGGTAGCCAACTGCACGGCTGCTGTAGTAGGTGGTGTAACCTGCTATAGTCAGCCTACGGCAAATTGGTGGTGTAACCTTGCCGTTCCATGGAGCTGTGCTAGCCAGCTGATCTACCGAGTGGTAGGTGGTGTAACCTGCTCGCTAGAATCCTTTAGGTCTACCGAGTGGTAGGTGGTGTAACCTGCTCGCTAAACCTTGACACTCACTCTGACTTGTCACGTGTTGCAACCCTGGTTTAAGGCAAGGCACACTAATAAAGGGCATTTTTAGAGGTGAGTGTCTGAGCGGATAAGTTGAAGCCATGGGCAACTTATTCTGTGTGCAGTCAGGGCCCCCAATGGGATCCAGAACCGCTATAGAGATTGTAAGAGATAGAGAAAGAAAGGAAGCAGTGAAAGATGTGAGACCAATATTGAAACAGGCAAAAATGCCAGTGAGTGGATGGATGTTTGGATGTTCAAAAAGGCACAGACAAATGAGGAAAATAGCATGTGAATAAATGGCATCTGAGAGAGTGCAGCAGGACGGTAGTAAGGTGTATTATGAATGTTTTGATGCTCAAAAGTCCGACTATGACCGACACACTACTGCTACGGTCATACCTTTGTATAACCAGAGACCAAGACAAGACAGATGGACTTGTAAACATTGCGGTCAGACAAACCCAGACTGGAGAAATACTTGTATGATTTGTGATGTAACCCAACCTAAGTGAATTACACTGAATCCTCTCCAGACAAGATCACATGCAGTGACATAAGAAGCTGACACAGGATTGTGGGTAGTGGGGACATTAACTTTAGGGAGTAAGCTGACAGTAATCCTTTTGGGAAGGAGCTGTAGACCAGCATGTCATGTCACCGCCAACCGGTCATCTAGTCACCCCCACCACCAGAGAACCAACCATATCAGGTAGTGTAACACAGATACAGGAGTATTATCCCTGGAAGCCCTCTGACTAGCCAGCTACGCTAAAATAATTGGCTGACCCTGAGAACAAGCCTTTCCCATTTTACAGACAAAGACAATATGATGGACGTATAAGTGCACCTGAGCAGACCTAGAGAGTTGGTGAGCACCAAAGCAGGTGACGTACTAGGATGCAAATTAAGACTTTTACAGATGTGACTAAAGGAGAGAGAGTAGAGATGTACTCTTGACGGTTACAGCTGAAATGGGCAGACATGGGGTACAGTCCAGTAAACCCACTTGATGTTAAAATATTGGTAAATACATTCATTGACGGTATGACAAAAGGCTTACAAGACGCAGTACAGACAGCCAGACCTAAATGGAGAAATGTAGATCCAAAGACCTCCTGAAGGTTGCTCAGGAGTTGAAGAAACTAGGACAATAAGACAACGTGTCATGTATGCTGGAAAACGAGGAAAACAGTAGAGACGTAGTAAGGGACCTAAGGACTTAGAAACAGTGAAGTGCTGGAATTGTGGAGAAAACGGACACTCAGACCAATTCAGACTAGGAAACTGACAACCCAGTGACAAATTTGTGCCCTGTTATTGTCCCCTCCGGACCTGGTCCTGCCTTGAGGACCACCATACCAATGCTGGGAGGGAAATAGACAGAATTCTTGACCGACACTGGGGCAGCTGGGACTAGTACACAAAGACTTGATACTGCCAGACATGATTACTGACGAGACTGTGGAATATATGAGGGTAGGGGGACAAGCGACTGAAGCCCCTATGACTAAACAAGAAAAGACTAGAGTCACGAGACAGCCAAGAGGTGCTTACAAACTTATTGTTAGTGACAATACCCCTATGAATTTGCTGGGAGCAGAGTTGAGTGCTGTCTAGACCACTATACAGTGCTCTCCTGAGGGTATTACAGTCACAAGTCCACTTTCATATAAACACTTGGGGCAGATGGACGCCAGGGTCTTCCACGTGCACATTATACCACAGGTAAATCATGCCCTATTATAGTTACACTTAATTCCATTCATTTGCCAGTTTTAGTAGTTTCCTTACACAAAGATGGTATAGTTACTGTGTATTTGTAGGTTGTCTTCATATGATATATAGTTTTTTAGCCATTCATTATATTGGCTCAAACCATAGTCACTGTTTATTTGTCTTTTCCAGTTCTTATACCTTATCGCAAGCAACTGGCATTGATATTTGGCATTTTTCAAATCCCTTCTTTTTGTATTCGGAACTGTTAGTTATGGATTTATATAGGGCTGCTACTTTCTTAGAATAAGCTTGTGCTTTGCTGTGGCCTATGGCATTGTGCTCCCCCATTTTATGACTCAGTATCTTTCGTAATTATATATATATAATTTTCTTTTGGTAACATTTTGTGAATCAAATTTAGTTTTTTTTAAGGGGTACTCTACCCAATCAAATACGGGTATAAATATTTGGACATTAATGTGTGACTTATATAAACACTTGTGTAATATTGCAGAAATGGTGTATATGGCAAGAGTAGTGAAAGTAACACCTGACACCAGAATGTCTGAGGACAGGGAAAAGAGTCAGGTACCAGACACCGTTTAGGCAAGGGGAAAATCTGATATGTGTCGGCTGCCCATTCCCCCTGTCATGATAAATCATGAGAAGTAATCACTCCTCTTTGGTTAAGGCAATACCCCTTAAGTCTAGTCAAATCAATGGACCTGAGCAGGAATATTAAAGAGTATGTTAAGGCAGGGGTTCTAGTGCAGAGATATTCCCCCTGCAACACCCCTTTGTATCCCATTAAGAAAAAAAAGGACCCAAGGGTTCCCCTGACACTTACAGAATGGTTCATGACTAACGAGCTATTAATGATGTTACAGTGAGTGTGACCTCAACTGTCCCTAATACACACACCGTACGGTCACAAATCCCAGCGACATCAAAATGTTTCACAGTTATTGATTTGGCAAATGCATTCTTCTCTGTACCACTGCACTTTGACTGTCAGTATTTTTTGTCTTTCACTCACGAAGGTAAACAATACTGTTGGACGGACCTCCCACAAAGGGGAAAAGAACTCCCCAACCATCTATTCAACAGCGATGGCAGGGATTCTTGAGCAGTGGCAACCACCTCATCCACAGATTGTACTATTACAGTACGTGGATGACCTCTTGCTCTGCTGCCCGGACCAGACAGTTTCCTTGCTGTGTTTTTTTTGGCAGAAAAGGGTTGCAGAGTCTCACGTGATTGCAAACAAAAGGTGACATTTTTAGGACATTGTATTGCTGAAGGTACAAGACACCTGACTGAAGACAGAAAACAGGCAATACAAATCTCCCTTTACCCAGGTCACACCAGCATCTACGCACTTTTCTAGCTTTGGTGACCTACTGTAGGCCTTGGATAAGGTCTGCTTCACAAATGATGCACCCACTCTATGACTGTTTGCCATCAGAACCCTACAATCTCACTCAAGAAGCAATTGACTCCTTCCACTCTCTCAAGCTGCTCATTGTGTCAGACATTCCAAACTATGATCAGCCATTTTTCTTATTTTGCACAGAGCAAGGTGGACATGCTACCGCAGTACTGACACTACAACATGGAAAGAAACAGAGACCGATAGGTTACTACTTACAACAATTAGACCCCGTGATTAGAGGGTCTTCTACATGTGTACGTGCTGTAAGAGCTGCTGTATTACTGAAAGGCATGTGAGATCACACTGACTTTTTCTTTTTGACAATTTGTTCCCCACGTGACATTAATGCCATACTTGTACAAGTTCAACCAAAACACCTGTCTATGGATAGACAGATCAGACTTGAATGTGCTCTAATACTAATTCCTGGATATGTCACCCTCAAAAGACATAATGTTCTGAATCCAGCCACTCATCTGCCTGTGGATTCAGAAAAGGGGGAATTGGTGACAGCATTGGCAGGTGGGAAAGAGAACATGACATGACGTTGACATGACGTTGACATGACGCACGAACATGACTGCATAGGAACTGATGAGTCAGGAGACAGTGGGTTTTACATATGTTCGTGGGAAGAAAAAAAAAACCTGTTCCTAATGCATATTTTGAGGGTTTTTTTTATTTTTGTAGATGGCTTCAGATACCACCAGAATGGGCGACTCTACATTGGATATGCAGTAGTATCCTCACATGAGGTAATCCGAGCTGAACCACTCGCTCCTCACATATCGGTGCAGGAGGCAGAGTTGAAGGCATTCACTGAGGCGTGTAGAGCTGCTGCAGGTAAAGTCGCTAACAGTTACACAGATTCAAATTGTGCATGGGGAATATCCCATGATTATTGCCCTATCTGGAGAAGCAGAACGTTTCTTACATCAGCCGGTAAGCCCATTAAAATTGCAGAGCTGGTGAAACAATTAGTGGAGGCATTGACGTTATCAGTCCAGGTTGGCATCGTCAAGGTAAAAAGCACACACGGACGGTGACTCTGTGGAGGAAAAGGGCAACAGAAGGACGGACGAGGCTGCTAAAGTAGCAGCAAGGCAGCCTAGGGAGCAGTGGACGGTGGCGGGGAGTCAGCGTATTCCAGCCACACTGAGCCTAGATGTCCTGAAATCCCTCCAGCTGCCCAAACAGAGAAGGAACACTGGGAGAATGGGAGCTGAGCTGAACTCAGAAAGAGTATGGGAGAATCAGGATAAATCGTATATACCAAGATCCCTGCTCCCAATCATGGCGCAAGCAACACAAGATGCCTTCTGGATCGCTCCTGGTTTCAGTTACGCAGCCACAAAGCTCGTACAGTCATGCCTCATCTGTGTACAGCACAACCCAGGTAAAACAGTAAAAATCCCTAAGAAAGCGACACTCAGGCCTCTCTACCCGTTTCAGAGACTGCAGACTGGCTACATACAGCTACCCAAGGTAGGAGTGTGTGAAAAATATCCTAGTATGTGTAGATCTCTTCTCTGGTTGGCTGGAAGCCTATCTGGTAAAATGTGCAAATACTAAAGCAACTGCAGACAAACTAATGAAAAAAACTGATCTGCAGGTATGGTGTCCTAGAAACCATAGACAGCGATAGGGACACACACTTCACGGGAAAAATAATGAGGAAAGTCATGCAGGTCCTGGGAGTACAGCAAGCATATCATGCACCATATAGACCACAAAGTAGTGGGAAAGTGATGAGACTAAATGGGACACTTAAACTGGAAAATCAAAGGCCATGGCAGACAAAGGAAAGAGCGGGGTAGAGTGTTTGTACTCTTTTCAGTCACACACACTCCAAATAGAAAGACAGGCTTGTGTCCTTTTGAAGTCCTGTTTAGTAGTTTGCCAGAGGCTGGTCTGTACTTCCCACAGGTGCTACAAAAGCAACACGGTGCTATGACAGCCCATGTCCAGGCCTTGCAGAAAAGACTTAATGTGGTGCATAAACATGTGTTTTCATCCATTCCAGATACTAATGCCAGTGCAGACGTATATCAGCTGAATCCAGGTGATTGGGTGGTCATACACAGACACGTGAGAAGGAGCCTAGATCCACGGTTTGACGGCACGTTTTAAAGTCCAGCTGACCACATTCACCTCAGGGAAACTTGAGGGAAAGCCCACCTGGATCCTTGCCAGTCACTGCAAAAAGATCTTTTCACCAGCAGAATGACTGTTGTCCTAATCACCTTGCTGGCAGTGGTAGGATGTTTGCACCTTACAGAGACCCTGGATAAACAAACTTATTCAACATCTTGCTTTTCTTATAAAAGACGCGGAAGGACAAAAACTGCTGGACTGTTGGATCTGTGCACACAGCCCAGTATATGCAAGGACTATGCTGTACTTAGCCTTACCCCAGGACCCAAGGAAGGTATTAACACCACACTGCATGCACAGTGAGACTTGGACTCAGATTTTCGTGGTTCCTTAAGGCTCTTAATGAGACTAATACAATATAGAGACTCCTTTTTAAATCCAGCCAATTGGCTTAGCGGCCTAGCGGGATGGATTATTTTCGGTGTTTTACAGACTTGTATGCAAATTTTGTTGCTTTACTTATTCTTTTATGTAGCCGTAAAAGCGCTAATATATATATATTACCTAAGCTATGGAATAATGTAGGTGTAGAAAAAAAATCTAAGGCTGAACCTTCAGTAGTGTATCATAGGCCCCGTATGGCCACTGCTGATGGGGAAGTTGAGTGTCCACACTGAGGGTGGATGGGCGAAGCAGGTAGGAAGTCCCCTTGTGGGTACTAGACCCATGAGACAGTAGCTCCTTTGTGGACATCAGCTGACCCCGTAGCAGAGGTTATACCATTTACAAAAGGGGGAAATTGATATAGAAGGGTTAATAGTTTGCCTTTAGCTACCTTGCCTTTAAGTGCCTTTTGCCTTTAAGTGTTAGAATTACTAGAATCTGTTGACTCAGTAGTCTGACGGTCTCCTCTTCAAGGAGACTGTACTTCTTATCATGTATGTTCTCAAGAGTCAGTACAACATATTCTGGGTTATGGTAAATAAATTATGACCCTGAGTGATGGTGGGGGCTACATGAGTTACATTGAAATGCATTATGTGTAAATGGTATAAAATATTGCTTCTTGCTCTATTACTTCAGATAAAAGTGACTTACTCACAGGATATGTGTGAGGTGTCTTTTTGTCTCCAAGCGCGCTTGTAAAATGACGGGCGTAACTCCACAATTTGGCCCTCACTGGTGATCTGTCAGCTGACATTTGGGTCAGAATGAAAAGCAGCTACGACAGTGTCCAAGTGAAGATATGCAAGTGATTGTAGACAGTGCTGGCTATTACCCTTAGCTGTCTCAATGAGCCCAAATACATCAGCAAACAAGTGTTTGAGGCCACGGTCTCACATTCAGTATTTTACATCAGACTCTTTAAGCGAAAATCAGCACTGGAACATCAGAGGAAAAGTACAATAGAAACACGTCACCATCACCACGTTTGTATTTTTGATCCATTCCTGGTTTTGACTTTCATGACTGATGCAAAATACTGACCAAATACTGAACGTGTGAACGTGGCCTAAGGCTCCCATACACTATAAACAGCTGTCCGATCATTTGGTCAATTGTTGTCGCTTGACTCATACACAGGAGAGCTCGCTTTGCCAAGTGCTCCCATGTTCTCTATGAGCAAGTCGCTGCTAGATATTTTTTGCAGCAGCTTATCACATAGAGAACAAAATAATCTGCAGTCAGAAATTGGAGATTTTGGATCCTTATCTCTCCTGACCATCGACAATCAGAGGACCCCAATACGACTAAGGCCTCTTTCACACTTCCATTTTTTGCAATCCGTCGTTTTGGGCAAAAAAACGGATCCTGGAAATGTGCTCGCAGGAAACGTTTTTTGCCCATAAACTTGTATTAACGACCGTCGTCACAAAAAAAGTTCAATGTAACTTTTTTTGTACGTTGCGTCCGCCATTTTTGATCGAGCATGTGTGGCCGAAACTCCGCCCCCTCCTCCCCGGACTGTAGAATGGGCAGTGGATGCGTCGAAAAACTATATCCGCTGTCCACGTCATGCAAAACTTTCACAATGTCCGTCGGTACGTCGGCCCGACGCATTGTGATGGACCCGTACCGATGGAAGTGTGAAAGAGGCCTAAGACTGGCAGCCAAACCTTCAGATATTGGCAGGTTCGACTCTCTCATCTGTGCTTTTTCAGGTTATGTGCACACGACACTGAGTTTTTCAGGACTTTTGGCACCAGTTTTTATTAAAATTGTAATCAGTAAACTAGTGGGCTGCTTACAAGTGGAAGGTGTTGGAAGATTGGTCCTCTCAATTCTTTTAATCACTAGGCATCTTTGTAAAACTAAAGCGTTTAAAAGAAACTCGAAACATTGAAAGTATGAAAGTCAAACTATTTTTACATTGTATTGTAGATGTTCTTTCTGTTTTGCATTCATCTAAAGCTTTTTCAGGCGGACTACGAAGCTGATCTGCCAGAATAAACACGACGTGTGCATATACCCTTAGTCTAAGCTACCAGTAGGGATTGTGGTCATTTAAAGAGCCTATGGGCAGCATGATGGTCAAATACAGTCTCATCTGCACCCCAAGTGATACACTAGCACAAGTAAAACATTCATGAGAGACTTATATGTTTTATGTCAGAGATTTTAGATGTGTGTTTAAAATAGATAATACAACACATAAATGTAACTTATGTTTGTACTTTAGAGAAAATTATCTTAATTAGTTGAGACCTTCATTCATATAGAACATTCTTTTAATTCACCAAAAGAAAAATTCTCAATGTTTCCATTTTAATTTTCTAATAAGCGATTGTTAAAAAAAATTCTAAAATATTTTTCACAATAGTGAAGCAGTAATAACACAAACAAGAGTAATGATCATCATATGAGCTGCAATGTAAATAAGTGTAGACAAACTTCAGCTTCATTTATGCTTTTAGTGCATCAGCCACACATCAAAGGGGGATGAGTATTCGAGTATTCAATCATATTATAATATCAAATATTTGCTTTAAAACAGCAAACAATATAAAAATTACAGTTACAAGTAACATCCAGGTGCAGGTCTGAGCCATGCTCCTCATGTTCTTTCATCTTCTGCAGGAAATATAATGTGTTTGCAAAAACTATCTTCATTTATTATAAGAAGATATTGTTGATCCGTGGTACTAAAGTGAAAATGCAATCTCTTTAAGGCTCCTTTTACATTTACCGGGTTTTTTGTGGCCCGTTATTGCAGGCCTTTTTTGTGGGCTGTATCGACGCAATTTTCACGGTCTGCCACAATAACGGACCACAAAAACTTGCGGATCACCGTTTTTCGGGTTTCTAATACTATGGGAAAAGTATTGGGAAAAAAACAGCGTTCTGCAAAACCGAAAGTCACGGTGCCCCGCAAAAACAAGTTTCCGCTGTTTTTGCAGCCCCATTGATTTTCAATGGGGGCCGTGTCCGTAAGCCGTAAAAAAGATCGAGCATGCTCGATCTTTTTTCACAGCCGTAAATACGGCCCTCACGGCCATATGGCACATGGCACACCGTGGAATTTTTGCGGCCCCTTAGAAATCTATTGGGGTCGCAAAAATGGGACGCAAAACCACGTAAGTGTAAAAGAACGCAAAACCACGGTAAGTGTAAAAGAAGCCTAAAGTTTCAACTAATGTAACTTTTTTTGGTATGTTTTAACTGTTAAATTTTGTTCACCCTTCCATTGTCTGAATAAGTCTCATCCAAAGGGAGCATAATATATCCAGACAAGTCCATTCCTGTTACAAATTTGCTTAAAAATATTATTTTGTACAAAATAGGAAAAAACTTGACAATGTGAACATCCTATGTATTGTACTTTTTAGACAAAGACAGCATTATATGGATATGATCATTAGGTGAGGTATGGCGCTTTTGCTGGTGGGCAGTTAAGGGAAGAGTCTAATTGTCATTACTAGAGTTGAGCGACCTTGACCTTTTTAGAGTCGAGCCGGGTTTCGCGAAACCCGACTATCTGAAAAGTCGGGTCGAGTGAAATCGGCCGATTATGACGTAAAGTCGGGATCGACCGAAACACGAAACCCAATGCAAGTCAATGGGGCAGCATAGTCGGCAGTGAGTGGGGGCCAGGAAAACACCTAGAGTGCCCATTTTAATGTAAAAACCATCCATTCTTCTTAATGAAGCTTGTCAAGCGTAATTTACCTTATAATAATTGGAAGGCATTTGAAATTGGGGGTCATTTGGCTAAAGTTGTGTGGGGTAGGGCTGGTTCAAGTAATTAGTGGGCCCAGGAAATCTGGACCACGTCACGGCAGTGGAGCAGGGAGAGGTAAGTATTTCAACTTTGCAAGTGCTGTGATCCTGAGCAAGCAGGGGGGGCCCACTTGTTGGCATTGGCACAGGCACAGGGCCCCTCAAAGTACAGCGGTGTGTTTGCACGGCGGGGGCGCCTCCCACCGGCAGCAACACTTTTGCGTACTATGAGAGGCCCTGTGCCAGTGACGTCGCCAACTAGTATTCCTCCCCCCACCTGATGAAGGAACCTGCACTTTCATCTGCACCTTCCTCTTTGTCCCCGTGTAAGGTGGTATGGTATGCGGGAAGAGCAACCTGACTTTCAGCAGGGTCACAATGTTGTGTAGCATGCACGGGGAATGTTGCGTTATGGGTCAATGTACCAGCAGACTCATCTATCACTGGCTGGGCAATGGGCACGATGAAGTGGAAACACAGATATAGGCCCAAAGAATAAAGTGGGCTAAATGCAGTTCAAAATTGGTAACACAGGAATAACCAGGGGGCATTGCAGTGGAGGACAACTGGAATGAGAGGCTGACACAGAGAGTAGGGCCAAATCAGTAAGTAGTCGAAATGCAGTTCAAAATTGGCAACCGTAGTAAACAGGCGGCACAGCTTTGTTCAGTGGAGGAGAACAGCAAGGAGTGGCAGACACCGATAGTAGGCCCCAACCCAACTAGTAGGCCAAATGCAGTCTAACATTAACAACTACTTAACGAGAGCCTGAAAATGGAATTTCAGGACAGGAAACCAGGAGAACAGCAAGGAGTGGCAGACACCGATAGTAGGCCCCAAACCAACTAGTACGCCAAATGCAGTTGTTCCATTTAACCACAATTTAATATAATAATATAATAATATAATAATCTTTATTTTTATATAGCGCTAACATATTCCGCAGCGCTTTACAGTTTTGCACACATTATCATCACTGTCCCCGATTGGGCTCACAATCTAGAATTCCTATCAGTATGTCTTTGGAATGTGGGAGGAAACCGGAGTGCCCGGAGGAAACCCACGCAAACACGGAGAGAACATACAAACTCTTTGCAGATGTTGTCCTGGGTGGGATTAGAACCCAGGACCCCAGCGCTGCAAGGCTGTAGTGCTAACCACTGCGCCACCGTGCTGCCCCTAATTTAATGAGAGCCTGAAGATAGAAGCTCAGGAAAGGCAACCTGGGGAACACCTTGGAGTGTAACACACCATCTCTCTCCACCCCATACCCATTTTGTAGGCCTAATGCAGTGTACTTTTCTACAACTACTAAACGAGAGTCGGAAGACCGAAGCAATGGCAAGGAAACCTGGGGAACACCTTGGAGTGTAACACACCATCTCTCTCCACCCCATACCCAATTTGTAGGCCTAATGCAGTGTAGTTTCCAAGAACTACTAAACGAGAGCCGGAAGATCGAAGCTCAGGAAAGGCAACCTGGGGAACACCTTGGAGTGTAACACACCCTCTCTCTACACCCCATACCCAATTTGAAGGCCTAATGCAGCGTAGTTTCCAACAACTACTAAACGAGAGCCGGAAGATCGAAGCTCAGGAAAGGCAACCTGGGGAACACCTTGGAGTGGAACACACCCTCTCTCTACACCCCATACCCAATTTGAAGGCCTAATGCAGTGTAGTTTCCAAGAACTACTAAACGAGAGCCGGAAGATCGAAGCTCAGGAAAGGCAACCTGGGGAACACCTTGGAGTGTAACACAACGTCTCTCTACACCACGGAAGGGCTGATTCTTAGGAAGGAAGGCTGTTGGAAATAAGCATTGCGCGTCCGAGGGTGATTATATTCTTATTAGGTATATACTCACCCTCGGACGCGCCCTGCTTCTTTATTTGGAATGAATGTTTATTTGCAATGTGGTGTTGACTTTCTCTATTATTTTGGTAATTAATGATTTTATTATTTTCATTGTTTTGCATCTTCTCGGCAATAATATAAAGAAGACGCGACAGGACAACACTCGGTGGATGCCATATGTGTGTTTTCAATTGAAAAAACC
Organism: Ranitomeya imitator; assembly: GCF_032444005.1. NCBI lineage: Eukaryota > Metazoa > Chordata > Amphibia > Anura > Dendrobatidae > Ranitomeya > Ranitomeya imitator. Next base: position 980,188,202 of record NC_091282.1, read on the forward strand.
TTTCAGTTAACTACTTGCAGGAGAAAGTAATTGTAGCTGGTGGCCATTTTTAGTACTGTACCAGATTTTAGTTGTGTGTTTGTTTTTAATGTTAAAATGTCTGCATTTGATATCTCACCAGTATTTTCTTTTTTATAAGCAAAATACTTTTTTTTTTTATTTTATGATGTTGGTTCAAGGGGTACACGGGCAGCAGTAGACAGGTCAGTGGAGGCCTAGTGGAAGGAGGGACCGCAGACAGGCTTCGAAGCCCTAACATAATAAATTGGGCTGCCTGTAGGCAATTTAAAATTGGTTCCAGGGGAACACGGGCAGCAGTAGACAGGTCAGTGGAGGCCTAGAGGAAGGAGGGACCGCAGATGCGCCAATGTTTCCCCCATACCAAATTTGTAGGCCTAATGCAGTGTAGTTTCCAACAACTACTAAACGAGAGCCGGAATATTGAAGCTCAGGAAAGGCAACCTGGGGAACACCTTGGAGTGTAACACACCCTCTCTCTACACCCCATACCCAATTTGAAGGCCTAATGCAGTGTAGTTTCCAAGAACTACTAAACGAGAGCCGGAAGATCGAAGCTCAGGAAAGGCAACCTGGGGAACACCTTGGAGTGTAACACACCCTTTCTCTACACCCCATACCCAATTTGAAGGCCTAATGCAGTGTAGTTTCCAAGAACTACTAAACGAGAGCCGGAAGATCGAAGCTCAGGAAAGGCAACCTGGGGAACACCTTGGAGTGGAACACACCATCTCTCTACACCCCATACCCAATTTGAAGGCCTAATGCAGCGTAGTTTCCAACAACTACTAAACGAGAGCCGGAAGATCGAAGCTCAGGAAAGGCAACCTGGGGAACACCTTGGAGTGGAACACACCATCTCTCTACACCCCATACCCAATTTGAAGGCCTAATGCAGCGTAGTTTCCAACAACTACTAAACGAGAGCCGGAAGATCGAAGCTCAGGAAAGGCAACCTGGGGAACACCTTGGAGTGGAACACACCCTCTCTCTACACCCCATACCCAATTTGAAGGCCTAATGCAGTGTAGTTTCCAAGAACTACTAAACGAGAGCCGGAAGATCGAAGCTCAGGAAAGGCAACCTGGGGAACACCTTGGAGTGTAACACAACGTCTCTCTACACCACGGAAGGGCTGATTCTTAGGAAGGAAGGCTGTTGGAAATAAGCATTGCGCGTCCGAGGGTGATTATATTCTTATTAGGTATATACTCACCCTCGGACGCGCCCTGCTTCTTTATTTGGAATGAATGTTTATTTGCAATGTGGTGTTGACTTTCTCTATTATTTTGGTAATTAATGATTTTATTATTTTCATTGTTTTGCATCTTCTCGGCAATAATATAAAGAAGACGCGACAGGACAACACTCGGTGGATGCCATATGTGTGTTTTCAATTGAAAAAACCTTTCAGTTAACTACTTGCAGGAGAAAGTAATTGTAGCTGGTGGCCATTTTTAGTACTGTACCAGATTTTAGTTGTGTGTTTGTTTTTAATGTTAAAATGTCTGCATTTGATATCTCACCAGTATTTTCTTTTTTATAAGCAAAATACTTTTTTTTTTATTTTATGATGTTGGTTCAAGGGGTACACGGGCAGCAGTAGACAGGTCAGTGGAGGCCTAGTGGAAGGAGGGACCGCAGACAGGCTTCGAAGCCCTAACATAATAAATTGGGCTGCCTGTAGGCAATTTAAAATTGGTTCCAGGGGAACACGGGCAGCAGTAGACAGGTCAGTGGAGGCCTAGAGGAAGGAGGGACCGCAGATGCGCCAATGTTTCCCCCATACCAAATTTGTAGGCCTAATGCAGTGTAGTTTCCAACAACTACTAAACGAGAGCCGGAATATTGAAGCTCAGGAAAGGCAACCTGGGGAACACCTTGGAGTGTAACACACCCTCTCTCTACACCCCATACCCAATTTGAAGGCCTAATGCAGTGTAGTTTCCAAGAACTACTAAACGAGAGCCGGAAGATCGAAGCTCAGGAAAGGCAACCTGGGGAACACCTTGGAGTGTAACACACCCTTTCTCTACACCCCATACCCAATTTGAAGGCCTAATGCAGTGTAGTTTCCAAGAACTACTAAACGAGAGCCGGAAGATCGAAGCTCAGGAAAGGCAACCTGGGGAACACCTTGGAGTGGAACACACCATCTCTCTACACCCCATACCCAATTTGAAGGCCTAATGCAGCGTAGTTTCCAACAACTACTAAACGAGAGCCGGAAGATCGAAGCTCAGGAAAGGCAACCTGGGGAACACCTTGGAGTGGAACACACCATCTCTCTACACCCCATACCCAATTTGAAGGCCTAATGCAGCGTAGTTTCCAACAACTACTAAACGAGAGCCGGAAGATCGAAGCTCAGGAAAGGCAACCTGGGGAACACCTTGGAGTGGAACACACCCTCTCTCTACACCCCATACCCAATTTGAAGGCCTAATGCAGTGTAGTTTCCAAGAACTACTAAACGAGAGCCGGAAGATCGAAGCTCAGGAAAGGCAACCTGGGGAACACCTTGGAGTGTAACACAACGTCTCTCTACACCACGGAAGGGCTGATTCTTAGGAAGGAAGGCTGTTGGAAATAAGCATTGCGCGTCCGAGGGTGATTATATTCTTATTAGGTATATACTCACCCTCGGACGCGCCCTGCTTCTTTATTTGGAATGAATGTTTATTTGCAATGTGGTGTTGACTTTCTCTATTATTTTGGTAATTAATGATTTTATTATTTTCATTGTTTTGCATCTTCTCGGCAATAATATAAAGAAGACGCGACAGGACAACACTCGGTGGATGCCATATGTGTGTTTTCAATTGAAAAAACCTTTCAGTTAACTACTTGCAGGAGAAAGTAATTGTAGCTGGTGGCCATTTTTAGTACTGTACCAGATTTTAGTTGTGTGTTTGTTTTTAATGTTAAAATGTCTGCATTTGATATCTCACCAGTATTTTCTTTTTTATAAGCAAAATACTTTTTTTTTTATTTTATGATGTTGGTTCAAGGGGTACACGGGCAGCAGTAGACAGGTCAGTGGAGGCCTAGTGGAAGGAGGGACCGCAGACAGGCTTCGAAGCCCTAACATAATAAATTGGGCTGCCTGTAGGCAATTTAAAATTGGTTCCAGGGGAACACGGGCAGCAGTAGACAGGTCAGTGGAGGCCTAGAGGAAGGAGGGACCGCAGATGCGCCAATGTTTCCCCCATACCAAATTTGTAGGCCTAATACAGTGTAGTTTCCAACAACTACTAAACGAGAGCCGGAATATCGAAGCTCAGGAAAGGCAACCTGGGGAACACCTTGGAGTGTAACACACCCTCTCTCTACACCCCATACCCAATTTGAAGGCCTAATGCAGTGTAGTTTCCAAGAACTACTAAACGAGAGCCGGAAGATCGAAGCTCAGGAAAGGCAACCTGGGGAACACCTTGGAGTGTAACACACCCTCTCTCTACACCCCATACCCAATTTGAAGGCCTAATGCAGTGTAGTTTCCAAGAACTACTAAACGAGAGCCGGAAGATCGAAGCTCAGGAAAGGCAACCTGGGGAACACCTTGGAGTGGAACACACCATCTCTCTACACCCCATACCCAATTTGAAGGCCTAATGCAGTGTAGTTTCCAACAACTACTAAACGAGAGCCGGAAGATCGAAGCTCAGGAAAGGCAACCTGGGGAACACCTTGGAGTGGAACACACCATCTCTCTACACCCCATACCCAATTTGAAGGCCTAATGCAGCGTAGTTTCCAACAACTACTAAACGAGAGCCGGAAGATCGAAGCTCAGGAAAGGCAACCTGGGGAACACCTTGGAGTGGAACACACCATCTCTCTACACCCCATACCCAATTTGAAGGCCTAATGCAGCGTAGTTTCCAACAACTACTAAACGAGAGCCGGAAGATCGAAGCTCAGGAAAGGCAACCTGGGGAACACCTTGGAGTGGAACACACCCTCTCTCTACACCCCATACCCAATTTGAAGGCCTAATGCAGTGTAGTTTCCAAGAACTACTAAACGAGAGCCGGAAGATCGAAGCTCAGGAAAGGCAACCTGGGGAACACCTTGGAGTGTAACACAACGTCTCTCTACACCACGGAAGGGCTGATTCTTAGGAAGGAAGGCTGTTGGAAATAAGCATTGCGCGTCCGAGGGTGATTATATTCTTATTAGGTATATACTCACCCTCGGACGCGCCCTGCTTCTTTATTTGGAATGAATGTTTATTTGCAATGTGGTGTTGACTTTCTCTATTATTTTGGTAATTAATGATTTTATTATTTTCATTGTTTTGCATCTTCTCGGCAATAATATAAAGAAGACGCGACAGGACAACACTCGGTGGATGCCATATGTGTGTTTTCAATTGAAAAAACCTTTCAGTTAACTACTTGTAGGAGAAAGTAATTGTAGCTGGTGGCCATTTTTAGTACTGTACCAGGTTTTAGTTGTGTGTTTGTTTTTAATGTTAAAATGTCTGCATTTGATATCTCTCCAGTATTCTCTTTTTTGTAAGCAAAATACTTATTTTTATATTTTCTGATGTTGGTTCCAGGGGTACACGGGCAGCAGTGCCCTGGTCAGTGTAGTAGTAGTTGAAAGAATGGACCGCAGACAGGCATCGAAGGCCTAAAATAAAAAAATTGGGCTGGCTGTAGGCAATTTTAAATTGGTTACAGGGGTACACGGGCAGCAGTGGTGTGGTCAGTGGAGGCCTAGTGGAAGGAGTGACCGCAGACAGGCATCGAAGGCCTAAAATAATAACACATGGCTGTAGGCAATTTTAAATTGGTTCCAGGGGTACACGGGCAGCAGTGGTGTGGTCAGTGGAGGCCTAGTGGAAGGAGTCACCGCAGACAGGCATCGAAGGCCTAAAATAATAACACATGGCTGTAGGCAATTTTAAATTGGTTCCAGGGGTACACGGGCAGCAGTGGTGTGGTCAGTGGAGGCCTAGTGGAAGGAGTCACCGCAGACAGGCATCGAAGGCCTAAAATAATAACACATGGCTGTAGGCAATTTTAAATTGGTTCCAGGGGTACACGGGCAGCAGTGGTGTGGTCAGTGGAGGCCTAGTGGAAGGAGTCACCGCAGACAGGCATCGAAGGCCTAAAATAATAACACATGGCTGTAGGCAATTTTAAATTGGTTCCAGGGGTACACGGGCAGCAGTGGTGTGGTCAGTGGAGGCCTAGTGGAAGGAGTCACCGCAGACAGGCATCGAAGGCCTAAAATAATAACACATGGCTGTAGGCAATTTTAAATTGGTTCCAGGGGTACACAGGCAGCAGTGGTGTGGTCAGTGGAGGCCTAGTGGAAGGAGTGACCACAGACAGGCATCGAAGGCCTAACATAACAAAAATGTCAATACAATGGTATTGTCAGTGGCAGGCATTGAAGGATGTCAGCGCATAGACTAAACATTGGTGGAGCTGTGAGATAATTTTGCAAGTGGTAGAGCACTGTTTGAGCTGGGGTGGGGGGAAACTGTCTTGTGGCCGGCGGTACAGGCCCAGGGCCCCTCATATTACAACGGTGTGTCTGACGTTGGGTGCGCACCACCACCGCCAGAGACACTTTATTGTACTAGGAGGGACCCAGTGGCAGTGCCGTCGACCAAAAGCGGGCTCACCCACCTCTTCAGACAAACTGCACTCTCACGGGTGCTGTCGCCAAGTGTCGATACCACGGCCCCGTGTGGGGAGTTTGGCCATTTAGTGAGGTGTAAACATGTCGTATGCTGGACAATCAGGTGCTGAAAATTACGAGATTGGAAAAGGCATTCAGAATAGTCCACAGGCAAGACCTTTTCATAGGAAAGCTAGGTGTCAGCCGGGCAAGGTGGGGCAAAAGATTTCGAAATCCAGTTGTGGTTCATTTTAATGAAGGTTAGATCATCTACATTTTGGGTAGCCAGACGAGTCCTTTTTTCTGTTAGTATTGAACCTGCAGCACTGAATACTCTTTCTGATAGGACACTAGCTGCCGGGCAAGCAAGCTCCTGCAATGCATATTCTGCCAATTCTGGCCAGGTGTCTAATTTTGATGCCCAGTAATCAAATGGGAATGACGGTTGAGGGAGAACATCGATAAGGGATGAAAAATAGTTTGTAACCATACTGGACAAATGTTGTCTCCTGTCACTTTGAATTGATGCTGCAGTACCTGTCCTGTCTGCGGTCATAGCAAAATCACTCCACAACCTGGTCAGAAAACCCCTCTGGCCAACGCCACTTCTGATTTCTGCCCCTCTAACTCCTCTGGTCTGCTGGCCCCTGCAGCTCGTGTGAGAACGATCACGGGCGCTGTGTGCAGGGAATGCCAGAAGCAAACGGTCAACAAGAGTTGATTGTTTGGTTGCTAATATTAGTTCCAAGTTCTCATGTGGCATTATATTTTGCAATTTGCCTTTATAGCGAGGATCAAGGAGGCAGGCCAACCAGTAATCGTCATCATTCATCATTTTAGTTATGCGTGTGTCCCTTTTGAGGATACGTAAGGCATAATCCGCCATGTGGGCCAAAGTTCCAGTTCTCAAATCTGCGGTTGTGCTTGGTTGAGGGGCAGTTTCAGGCAAATCCACGTCACTTGTGTCCCTCAAAAAACCAGAACCCGGCCTTGCCGCGCCACCAATTTCCAGTGGCCCCGGAAAAGCTTCCTCATTAAAAATATAATCATCCCCATCATCCTCCTCGTCCTCCTCTTCGCCCGCTACCTCGTCCTGTACACTGCCCTGGCCAGACAATGGCTGACTGTCATCAAGGCTTTCCTCTTCCTCAGCTGCAGACGCCTGATCCTTTATGTGCGTCAAACTTTGCATCAGCAGACGCATTAGGGGGATGCTCATGCTTATTATGGCGTTGTCTGCACTAACCAGCCGTGTGCATTCCTCAAAACACTGAAGGACTTGACACATGTCTTGAATCTTCGACCACTGCACACCTGACAACTCCATGTCTGCCATCCTACTGCCTGCCCGTGTATGTGTATCCTCCCACAAAAACATAACAGCCCGCCTCTGTTCACACAGTCTCTGAAGCATGTGCAGTGTTGAGTTCCACCTTGTTGCAACGTCTATGATTAGGCGATGCTGGGGAAGGTTCAAAGAACGCTGATAGGTCTGCATACGGCTGGAGTGTACGGGCGAACGGCGGATATGTGAGCAAAGTCCACGCACTTTGAGGAGCAGGTCGGATAACCCCGGATAACTTTTCAGGAAGCACTGCACCACCAGGTTTAAGGTGTGAGCCAGGCAAGGAATGTGTTTCAGTTGGGAAAGGGAGATGGCAGCCATGAAATTCCTTCCGTTATCACTCACTACCTTGCCTGCCTCAAGATCTACAGTGCCCAGCCACGACTGCGTTTCTTTCTGCAAGAACTCGGACAGAACGTCCGCGGTGTGTCTGTTGTCGCCCAAACACTTCATAGCCAATACAGCCTGCTGACGTTTGCCAGTAGCTGCCCCATAATGGGAGACCTGGTGTGCAACAGTGGCAGCTGCGGATGGAGTGGTTGTGCGACTGCGGTCTGTGGACGAGCTCTCGCTTCTGCAGGAGGACGAAGAGGAGGAGGAGGGAGTGCGAACAGCTACAGCCAATTGTTTCCTAGACCGTGGGCTAGGCAGAACTGTCCCAAACTTGCTGTCCCCTGTGGACCCTGCATCCACCACATTTAACCAGTGTGCCGTGATGGACACGTAACGTCCCTGGCCATGCCTACTGGTCCATGCATCTGTTGTCAGGTGCACCTTTGTGCTCACAGATTGCCTGAGCGCATGGAGGATGCGCTCTTTAACATGCTGGTGGAGGGCTGGGATGGCTTTTCTGGAAAAAAAGTGTCGACTGGGTAGCTCGTAGCGTGGTACAGCGTAGTCCATCAGGGCTTTGAAAGCTTCGCTTTCAACTAACCGGTAGGGCATCATCTCTAACGAGATTAGTCTAGCTATGTGTGCGTTCAAACCCTGTGTACGCGGATGCGAGGCTAAGTACTTCCTTTTTCTAACCATAGTCTCATGTAGGGTGAGCTGGACTGGAGAGCTGCAGATCGTGGAACTAGCGGGGGTGCCGGTGGACATGGCAGACTGAGAGACGGTGGGAGATGGTATTGTTGCCACCGGTGCCCTAGATGCAGTGTTTCCTACTACGAAACTGGTGATTCCCTGACCCTGAAGGCTTTGGCCTGGCAAAGAAACCTGCACAGATACTGCAGGTGGTGCGGAAAATGGTGGCCCTACACTGCCGGAAGGGATGTTGCGTTGCTGACTAGCTTCATTGGCCGAGGGTGCTACAACCTTAAGGGACGTTTGGTAGTTAGTCCAGGCTTGCAAATGCATGGTGGTTAAATGTCTATGCATGCAACTTGTATTGAGACTTTTCAGATTCTGTCCTCTGCTTAAGGTAGTTGAACATTTTTGACAGATGACTTTGCACTGATCAATTGGATGTTGTTTAAAAAAATGCCAGACTGCACTCTTTCTAGCATCGGATACCTTTTCAGGCATTGCAGACTGAGCTTTAACCGGATGGCCACGCTGTCCTCCAACAGGTTTTAGCTTTGCCACGCGTTTTGGGCAAGATACGGGCCCGGCAGATGGAACCTGTTGCGATGTTGATGCCTGCTGCGGCCCCTCCTCCTCCGCTTCAGAACTGCTGCCGCCTGCACCCTGTTCCCCCAATGGCTGCCAATCGGGGTCAAGAACTGGGTCATCTATTACCTCTTCTTGTAGCTCGTGTGCAACTTCGTCTGTGTCACCGTGGCGGTCGGTGGTATAGCGTTCGTGATGGGGCAACATAGTCTCATCAGGGTCTGATTCTTGATCAGCACCCTGCGATGGCAATGTTGTGGTCTGAGTCAAAGGACCAGGATAGTAGTCTGGCTGTGGCTGTGCATCAGTGCACTCCATGTCAGATTCAACTTGTAATGGGCATGGACTGTTAACTGCTTCACTTTCTAAGCCAGGGACGGTATGTGTAAAGAGCTCCATGGAGTAACCCGTTGTGTCGCCTGCTGCATTCTTCTCTGTTGTTGTTTTTGCTGAAGAGGACAAGGAAGCGACTTGTCCCTGACCGTGAACATCCACTAACGACGCGCTGCTTTGACATTTACCAGTTTCACGAGAGGAGGCAAAAGAGCTAGAGGCTGAGTCAGCAAGATAAGCCAAAACTTGCTCTTGCTGCTCCGGCTTTAAAAGCGGTTTTCCTACTCCCAGAAAAGGGAGCGTTCGAGGCCTTGTGTAGCCAGACGACGAACCTGGCTCCACAGCTCCAGACTTAGGTGCAATATTTTTTTTCCCACGACCAGCTGATGCTCCACCACTACCACTACCCTCATTACCAGCTGACAATGAACGCCCCCGGCCACGACCTCTTCCACCAGACTTCCTCATTGTTTTAAAAACGTTAACAAACGAACGGTATTTGTTGCTGTCACACAACTTACACGGTGAGCTATAACTTCAGTATGATTTAGCTACCCCTTTACAGGTGGGTGAGACCACAACGAAAATCAGCCACAATGTTACACACTCTGTTGTTGTTGGCAACAAATGAGATGGCACACACGCAGGACTGTCACTGAAGCGCAAATGTAAATATTTATCTCCCACTGATTTGTGTTTGTTTTTTTTAAAAGGGAGACTTCAGAAAAAAAAAAATTAAAAAAAAATTATTTTTTACAGAAGAATTTATAAAACAAATAAAATGAAATGATTGTTTCAGGGAGAATTTAGGAAAAAAAAAAAAGGCTTTGTAGGGCCCACTGAGTGAGAGAGGACGCACACAGGAGTCAGGAGTGGCACAGAAGCCCAGAGGCCAATATTTATCTCCCACTGATTGATGTAGTGATTTTTTCAGGTAGATTTTGGAACCCAAATCAAGCTAAAAAAAATAATAGGCTTTCTATGGCCCACAATTGGGGAGAGAGAGAGAGATGGCACACCCAGGAGTCAAGACTGGCACACAAGCAGAAGGGGCAATATGAATCTCCCACAGATTTTTTTTTTTTTTTTTCAGGGAGACTTGAGAGAAAAAAAAATACAAAACAAATGATTTTTTTCAGGAATAATTTAGAAACCAAAGAAAATAAAATGATTGTTTCAGGGAGAATTTAGAAAACAAATAAAACAAAAAATAGGCTTTCTAGGGCCCACTGAGTGACAGATGACGCACACAGGAGTCAGGAGTGGCACACAAGCCCAGAGGCCAATATTAATCTCCCATTTTTTTTTTTTCCATGGAAAATTTATAAACCCAATAAAAAAAATAATAATAAATAGGATTTCTATGTCCCACTATCTGAGAGAGAGAGATGGCACGCTTAGGACTGGCACACAAGCCCAAAGCCCAATATTAATCTCCCACTGATTGATTTAATGATTTTTTCAGGTAGAATTTAGAACCCAAATCAAGCAAAAAAATTAATAGGCTTTCTATGGCCCACTGAGTGAGAGATGGCACACACAGGAGTAAGGAGTGGCACACAAGCCCTGAGGCCAATATTTTTCTCCCACTGATTGATTGATTGATTTTTTAAGGTAGAATTATGAACCCAAATCAACCAAAAAAATAAATAGGCTTTCTATGGCCCACTATTTGTGAGAGAGATGGCACGCTCAGGACTGGCACACAAGCCCAGAGGCCAATATTAATCTCCCATTTTTTTTTTCCAGGGAAAATTTATAAACCCAATAAAAAAAATAATAATAAATAGGCTTTCTATGGCCCACTATCTGAGAGAGAGAGATGGCACGCTTAGGACTGGCACACAAGAACAAAGCCCAATATTAATCTCCCACTGATTGATTTAATGATTTTTTCAGGTAGAATTTAGAACCCAAATCAAGCAAAAAAATTAATAGGCTTTCTATGGCCCACTGAGTGAGAGATGGCACACACAGGAGTAAGGAGTGGCACACAAGCCCTGAGGCCAATATTTTTCTCCCACTGATTGATTGATTGATTTTTTAAGGTAGAATTATGAACCCAAATCAAGCAAAAAAATTAATAGGCTTTCTATGGCCCACAATTGGGGAGAGAGAGAGAGATGGCACACCCAGGAGTCAAGACTGGCACACAAGCAGAAGGGGCAATATGAATCTCCCACAGATTTTTTTTTTTTTTTTCAGGGAGACTTGAGAGAAAAAAAAATACCAAAAAAATGATTTTTTTCAGGAATAATTTAGAAACCAAAGAAAATAAAATGATTGTTTCAGGGAGAATTTAGAAAACAAATAAAACAAAAAATAGGCTTTCTAGGGCCCACTGAGTGACAGATGACGCACACAGGAGTCAGGAGTGGCACACAAGCCCAGAGGCCAATATTAATCTCCCACTGATTGATTTGGTGATTTTTTTCGGTAGATTTTGGAACCCAAATCAAGCAAAAAAATTAATAGGCTTTCTATGGCCCACAATTGGGGAGAGAGAGAGAGATGGCACACCCAGGAGTCAAGACTGGCACACAAGCAGAAGGGGCAATATGAATCTCCCACAGATTTTTTTTTTTTTTTTTTTTCAGGGAGACTTGAGAGAAAAAAAAATACCAAAAAATTGATTTTTTTCAGGAATAATTTAGAAACCAAAGAAAATAAAATGATTGTTTCAGGGAGAATTTAGAAAACAAATAAAACAAAAAATAGGCTTTCTAGGGCCCACTGAGTGACAGATGACGCACACAGGAGTCAGGAGTGGCACACAAGCCCAGAGGCCAATATTTATCTCCCACTGATTGATTTAGTGATTTTTTCAGGTAGATTTTGGAACCCAAATCAAGCTAAAAAAAATAATAGGCTTTCTATGGCCCACAATTGGGGAGAGAGAGAGAGATGGCACACCCAGGAGTCAAGACTGGCACACAAGCAGAAGGGGCAATATGAATCTCCCACAGATTTTTTTTTTTTTTTTCAGGGAGACTTGAGAGAAAAAAAAATACAAAAAAAATGATTTTTTTCAGGAATAATTTAGAAACCAAAGAAAATAAAATGATTGTTTCAGGGAGAATTTAGAAAACAAATAAAACAAAAAATAGGCTTTCTAGGGCCCACTGAGTGACAGATGACGCACACAGGAGTCAGGAGTGGCACACAAGCCCAGAGGCCAATATTACTCTCCCACTGATTGATTTAGTGATTTTTTTCAGGTAGATTTTGGAACCCAAATCAAGCAAAAAAATTAATAGGCTTTCTATGGCCCACAATTGGGGAGAGAGAGAGAGATGGCACACCCAGGAGTCAAGACTGGCACACAAGCAGAAGGGGCAATATGAATCTCCCACAGATTTTTTTTTTTTTTTTCAGGGAGACTTGAGAGAAAAAAAAATACCAAAAAAATGTTTTTTTTCAGGAATAATTTAGAAACCAAAGAAAATAAAATGATTGTTTCAGGGAGAATTTAGAAAACAAATAAAACAAAAAATAGGCTTTCTAGGGCCCACTGAGTGACAGATGACGCACACAGGAGTCAGGAGTGGCACACAAGCCCAGAGGCCAATATTAATCTCCCACTGATTGATTTAGTGATTTTTTTCGGTAGATTTTGGAACCCAAATCAAGCAAAAAAATTAATAGGCTTTCTATGGCCCACAATTGGGGAGAGAGAGAGAGATGGCACACCCAGGAGTCAAGACTGGCACACAAGCAGAAGGGGCAATATGAATCTCCCACAGATTTTTTTTTTTTTTTTTTTTTCAGGGAGACTTGAGAGAAAAAAAAATACCAAAAAAATGATTTTTTTCAGGAATAATTTAGAAACCAAAGAAAATAAAATGATTGTTTCAGGGAGAATTTAGAAAACAAATAAAACAAAAAATAGGCTTTCTAGGGCCCACTGAGTGACAGATGACGCACACAGGAGTCAGGAGTGGCACACAAGCCCAGAGGCCAATAGTTATCTCCCACTGATTGATGTAGTGATTTTTTCAGGTAGATTTTGGAACCCAAATCAAGCTAAAAAAAATAATAGGCTTTCTATGGCCCACAATTGGGGAGAGAGAGAGAGATGGCACACCCAGGAGTCAAGACTGGCACACAAGCAGAAGGGGCAATATGAATCTCCCACAGATTTTTTTTTTTTTTTTCAGGGAGACTTGAGAGAAAAAAAAATACAAAAAAAATGATTTTTTTCAGGAATAATTTAGAAACCAAAGAAAATAAAATGATTGTTTCAGGGAGAATTTAGAAAACAAATAAAACAAAAAATAGGCTTTCTAGGGCCCACTGAGTGACAGATGACGCACACAGGAGTCAGGAGTGGCACACAAGCCCAGAGGCCAATATTAATCTCCCACTGATTGATTTAGTGATTTTTTTTGGTAGATTTTGGAACCCAAATCAAGCAAAAAAATTAATAGGCTTTCTATGGCCCACAATTGGGGAGAGAGAGAGATGGCACACCCAGGAGTCAAGACTGGCACACAAGCAGAAGGGGCAATATGAATCTCCCACAGATTTTTTTTTTTTTTTTTTCAGGGAGACTTGAGAGAAAAAAAAATACAAAAAAAATGATTTTTTTCAGGAATAATTTAGAAACCAAAGAAAATAAAATGATTGTTTCAGGGAGAATTTAGAAAACAAATAAAACAAAAAATAGGCTTTCTAGGGCCCACTGAGTGACAGATGACGCACACAGGAGTCAGGAGTGGCACACAAGCCCAGAGGCCAATATTAATCTCCCATTTTTTTTTTTTCCAGGGAAAATTTATAAACCCAATAAAAAAAATAATAATAAATAGGCTTTCTATGGCCCACTATCTGAGAGAGAGAGATGGCACGCTTAGGACTGGCACACAAGCCCAAAGCCCAATATTAATCTCCCACTGATTGATTTAATGATTTTTTCAGGTAGAATTTAGAACCCAAATCAAGCAAAAAAATTAATAGGCTTTCTATGGCCCACTGAGTGAGAGATGGCACACACAGGAGTAAGGAGTGGCACACAAGCCCAAAGGCCAATACTAATCTCCCACTGATTGATTGATTGATTTTTTAAGGTAGAATTATGAACCCAAATCAACCAAAAAAATAAATAGGCTTTCTATGGCCCACTATTTGTGAGAGAGATGGCACGCTCAGGACTGGCACACAAGCCCAGAGGCCAATATTAATCTCCCACTTTTTTTTTTTTCCAGGGAAAATTTATAAACCCAATAAAATAATAAAAAAATAGGCTTTCTATGGCCCACTATCTGAGAGAGAGAGAGATGGCACGCTTAGGACTGGCACACAAGCCCAAAGGCCAATATTAATCTCCCACTGATTGATTTATTGATTTTTTCAGGTAGAATTTAGAACCCAAATCAAGCAAAAAAATTAATAGGCTTTCTATGGCCCACTGAGTGAGAGATGGCACACACAGGAGTAAGGAGTGGCACACAAGCCCTGAGGCCAATATTTTTCTCCCACTGATTGATGTTGTGATTTTTTCTGGTAGATTTTGGAACCCAAATCAAGCAAAAAAATAAATAGGCTTTCTATGGCCCACTGAGTGAGAGATGACACAGACAGAGATGGCACTCTAGCAGAAATGTCAATCTTAATCTCCCACCAAAAAAAAAAAAAAAAAAAAAAGGAACTGTCCTTCAATTACTATCTCCCTGCAGTAATCTCAGCCAGGTATGGCAGGCAGCAATAAGGAGTGGACTGATGCACAAATTAAATAAAAAGTGTGGACAAACAAACAAGATAGCTGTGCAGAAAGGAAGGAACAAGAGGATTTGTGCTTTGAAAAAAGCAGTTGGTTTGCACAGCGGCGTACACACAGCAATGCAGCTATCAGGGAGCCTTCTAGGGCAGCCCAATGAGCTACAGTGCTGAGGAAAAAAAAAAAAAAAAGGAGCTTCCACTGTCCCTGCACACCGAAGGTGGTGTTGGGCAGTGGAAATCGCTACAGCACAAGCGGTTTTGTGGTTAATGGACCCTGCCTAACGCTATCCCTGCTTCTGACGAAGCGGCAGCAACCTCTCCCTAAGCTCAGATCAGCAGCAGTAACATGGCGGTCGGCGGGAACTCCCCTTTATAGCCCCTGTGATGCCGCAGACAGCAAGCCAATCACTGCAATGCCCTTCTCTAAGATGGTGGGGACCAGGACCTATGTCATCACGCTACCCACACTCTGCGTTTACCTTCATTGGCTGAGAAATGGCGCTTTTCGCGTCATTGAAACGCGACTTTGGCGCGAAAGTCGCGTACCGCATGGCCGACCACGCACAGGGGTCGGATCGGGTTTCATGAAACTCGACTTCGCCAAAAGTCGGCGACTTTTGAAAATGTTCGACCCGTTTCGCTCAACCCTAGTCATTACAGCATGGAATCGCAGCTGATTCTTTTTGTGATGCAAAACATTTCCCTGCCTGTTTTTAATCAATGTTTTACCTAACGGAAGACTTGTAATACCCGGCTGTCCTGTCTGTATACTGTCTTTTCCTTCCTCCCTTGCCCAGGAGCTGTGGCATGATCAGAACATGTCAGACCAAGCCATTATACAGTACATAGCAGGGGCACATGTATAACAGAACAGAAAAAAACATTTTTAAAGACATCAACTTATTATTATTCAAAGACCTATTGTTAGGGCTAGCGGAACGCACCGAGTAGAAATAGATATTTATTATTAATGGTGCGTTCGCAGCCCGGGGTCCACCGTGCAGGAAGAACCTGCTGCTAGTGAATGGTGGCACAATATGGCGGTGTAGACTAGCTCTGTTACCTCACAGAGCAGCCGCGAGAGGAAAGCACTGCGCCCTGTTAGCCTCACAGGAGCACAAGCTTACTGCCAAGCTGATAGCAGTCTGTGGTTAACCAACACGCAATCTCCTCACCGGAGAAGCCGGTATTCTAGGGGCTTATTTCAGCCGGGTCCCTGAACACACTCATACAATCTCCTCACCGGAGGTGCCGGTATTCTAGGGGCTTATTTCAGCCGGGTCCCTGAACACACTTATGCTAACCACACTGGCGCAAAGCACATATGACTTGATACTAGCGCATGGCCGTGCGGTCATGCGCAGTTTATATAGCTGCAGCACAGGAAGTGGCTATAGAACTTTTGCCCTTCCAAGACCTGCCAAGAGGACCAATGGAATGTGCCGCAGAGCCTGAGCACATGACCCTCGATCTCCAACGGGAGATCTTGCCCTGGGCATGCTCAGTGTGTGCAGATAAGGACTTAGTCCCAGAGAAGTCCGCTCGCTGCTGACCAGTATAGGCTTTAAAGGCAGAAGCTGGAGAAGCAGCAGTAACTCTTCTCACAGAGTCAGACTGAGCGAGACGCTGGGATCGACGTCCCTGCTGAGCAGACTCCACTGCGGCTGGAGGAGAATGGGAGACCGCAGCGGAGATGGATCGAGATTCCCCCTGTGCAGCAGAGGAAACTCAACTCCTAACATTACCCCCCCTCCTAGGGCCCCCCCCTCCTTGGGCCTCGCTACGTTCGAAGGCAGCAATGAGCTGCGGAGCCCGAATGTGCTCAACAGGCTCCCAGGACCTGTCCTCGGGACCATAACCCTTCCAGTCCACCAAATAAAATTTTTTACCACGCACCACCTTGCACCCCAAAATAGCGTTCACCTCATAATCGTCTGAAGACGAACCCGATGTCCCAGCAGATGACTCGGAGAACCGGGACATATACACGGGTTTCAAGAGGGACACATGAAAGGTGTCGGTGATACCCAGGTGTGGCGGAAGGGCCAAACGATAGACCACAGGATTAACCTGCTCGAGGACCTTGAATGGGCCCAAGTAGCGAGGAGCAAATTTAGTAGACTCAACTCGCAGCCTGATGTTACGGGCGGAGAGCCACACCAAGTCGCCAGGAGCAAAGGTCGGGGCAGGGCGCCGATGTGCATCGGCGGAGGACCTCATTCTCTCCTTCGAGGCCCGAATGGCATCCTGAGTGCGGTCCCAAATTTCCCGTGCCTCCACTGCCCAGTCTGCCACCCTGGAGTCAGCAGAGGACACGGGCATAGGCACAGGAACCCGCGGATGCTGGCCGTAATTAAGGAGGAAAGGAGTCTGACCGGTGGAGTCGGCTACAGCGTTATTAAGGGCGAACTCTGCCCATGGTAATAAAGATGCCCAGTCATCCTGCCTGGCAGAAACAAAATGTCGTAGATATGTGACCAGAGTCTGATTGGCCCTCTCTACCAACCCATTCGTCTCGGGATGATATGCGGAAGAGAGATTTAACTCAATGCTGAGAAGACGACAAAGCTCTCTCCAGAACCGAGACGCAAACTGGGGACCCCGGTCACTGACAATTTTGTCTGGCATGCCGTGTAGGCGGAAGATGTGTCTTAAGAACAACGCTGCCAAGGCCCGTGCAGAAGGTAACCGTGGGAGCGGCACCAAGTGCACCATTTTCGAGAAATGATCGGTAATAACCCAAATGACGGTACAGCCGCGAGACTTGGGCAAACCCACTACAAAGTCCATCCCGACCATCTCCCAGGGCCTGTCTGCCACCGGCAAGGGATAGAGTAACCCAGACGGCCGTTGTCGAGGAGACTTATTTTGGCGCATGAGACACACGCCAGAACGTAATCTCTGACATCTCGCAGCATATGCGGCCACCAGTACGTCCTCGCCAGCAGCTCAGATGTCCTTTTTGTCCCAAAGTGTCCACCCACCCTGGAGGAATGAGCCCAAGAGAGAACCTCCGGTCGCAAATTTATGGGCACAAAAGTCTTGCCCGGAGGCACAGACTCAAGCGACACCGGAGCCACGGTTCTCAAGCTCTCAGAAGGAACAATAAGCCGAGGCTCTCCTTCCTCCTCCTCAGATGACACAACAGAGCGAGAAAGAGCATCAGCTCGAATGTTCTTCGCCCCAGCGACATAATGGAGGGTGAAGTGGAATCGGGAGAAGAATAAGGACCATCTGGCCTGGCGAGAATTTAGCCGCTGGGCTGTTTGCAAATATAGCAAATTTTTGTGGTCTGTAAATACTTGAAAGGGAAAACGAGCCCCCTCCAAGAGATGTCTCCACTCAGAGAAAGCCAATTTCATCGCTAGCAACTCCCTGTCCCCGATGGAATAATTCCTCTCCGCTGGTGTGAAGGTCTTGGAGAAGAAGAAGCACGGATGCTTCCGACCTTGAGCATCCTTTTGGAAGAGGACTGCTCCAGCACCAACGGAAGAGGCATCCACCTCCATTATAAACGGCTTATCGACATCGGGACGATGTAGGATGGGAGCGCTAGCAAAATGAGACTTAGTAGAAGAAAAGGCCCTGGAGACCTCTTCAGACCACACTTTGGGATTTGCTCCCTTCTTGGTGAGGGCTACCAAGGGAGCTACCAAAGTTGAGAAATGGGGAATGAACTGGCGGTAATAATTAATGAACCCCATAAAGCGCTGAACCGCTTTAAGTGAATGAGGTTCTTGCCAGTCCATCACAGCCTGTAGTTTGGCAGGATCCATAGCCAATCCCTGGGCAGAGATGATATAGCCCAGGAAAGGTAAAGACTCCTGCTCAAACACACACTTCTCCAACTTTGCGTAAAGAGAGTTTGCCCGTAAGAGGTCGAAGACTCTGCCAACATCTCTCCGGTGGGAGTCAATATCTGGAGAGAAGATGAGAATATCATCCAGATAGACTACGACCGAGGTGGAAAGCATATCCCGGAAGATGTCGTTGACAAAGTCTTGGAAAACGGCTGGGGCGTTACAGAGCCCGAAGGGCATCACCAGATACTCATAGTGCCCATCTCTGGTGTTAAACGCCGTCTTCCATTCGTCCCCCTCACGAATGCGAATCAGGTTATAAGCTCCCCGCAGGTCTAATTTGGTAAATACCTTAGCTCCCCGTAGCCTATCAAAAAGCTCAGAAATCAGGGGCAGCGGGTACTTATTCTTAACTGTGATGGCGTTAAGACCCCTGTAGTCTATGCAAGGACGCAATTCTCCATTCTTCTTCTGTACGAAGAAGAACCCTGCCCCTGCTGGTGACACTGACTTCCTAATAAATCCTCTTGCCAAATTCTCCTGGATGTATTGGGACATAGCCTCCGTCTCCGGGAGAGAGAGGGGATAGACACGTCCCCGAGGAGGTTCTGCTCCAGGCAAGAGATCTATAGGACAGTCATAGGGACGGAGAGGCGGAAGGGTCTCCGCGGCCTTTTTGGAGAAGACGTCAGCATAAGACCAATAGTATTTGGGGAGAGTAGAGAGATCTGCGGGTATCTCAGTGGTGGAAACCTGAACGCACTCTTTCACACATCTGCCCTTACAGGATTCACTCCAACCCAATATCCTCCCAGAGGTCCACTCAATATGTGGGGAGTGGAAACGGAGCCAGGGTATTCCCAGCAGAATCTCATCCATTCCCTCGGGAAGGACAAGAAGGGAAATAATCTCCTGGTGGGATGGGGACATGGCTAACGTGAAAGGGACAGTCTGATGTGTGATCTGTAATGGAAGTGTCGACCCATTCACCACTCTAACGGTTACTGGTTTGGCAAGCATAACCAGAGGTATTGCGTGGCGCAGTGCAAAAGCAGAAGACATAAAATTTCCCTCTGCTCCTGAATCCACACAAAGCTCTACTGTAAGAGTGGATGTGCCTAACAGGATTGTCCCTTTAAAGGACAATTTTGAGGAAAATGCCGCAGTGTCCAGTGAACCTCCTCCAATGGACACTAGACGCGATCGTTTTCCCGACCGCCGTGGACATTTATTAGCGTAATGTCCCGGTTGCTGGCAATTTTTACATACCACAGGTACTCGAACGGTCTGAGACCTAGGTCCCGCTCGAGAAACCTCCATGGCCTCATGGGAGTCGGACGCCATAACAGGAGATTCTAGAGGTTTGGCAAAGGTGGGAGCCAGCCGAAACCTCTGCCTACACTGGGTCCGCTCCAACCTCCGCTCGTTAAAACGGAGATCGATGCGGGTAGCTATAGTAATAAGCTCCTCCAGTGTGGCGGGAATCTCCCTGGTGGCCAAGGCGTCCTTCACATGATCTGCCAGTCCTTTCCAGAACACCGGAATAAGGACTTTATCCAGCCATTCCAGCTCAGAAGCTAGAGTCCGGAATAGGATGGCAAACTGGCTGACCATGGACGAAGCCTGAGTAATTGCCAACAATTGGAGCGCGGTATCGTGGGTGACACGGGGTCCCAGAAAGACCTGCCTCAGAGCGTCCAGGAAGATAGGAGCACTCTGTACCACACGATCACCACGTTCCCAAAGCGGCGTTGCCCACTCCAACGCCCTGCCCGACAAGAGAGATATAATGAATCCCACTTTCGCCCGTTCCGTAGGAAAACGTGCAGCCAGCAGCTCGAGATGTATGGAGCACTGGCTCACGAATCCCCGACATAGCTTACTGTCACCAGCAAACTTGTCTGGAAGCGGAGACGGGATAAGGTCGGAGCAGGGGTGGCAGCGGACAAACTGGCTGCAGCTGCACTTGCAGCCTGAACAGCGACAGCAGTAACGTCCACAGCTGAGGTTGTGCGCTCGAGAGCCGCCAACCTACCCTCCAGCTGCTGGATGTACTGCTGTAGACGCTGACCGTCCGCCATTTACTAGCCAGACCCTGGCGCTAGTATTATGTTAGGGCTAGCGGAACGCACCGAGTAGAAATAGATATTTATTATTAATGGTGCGTTCGCAGCCCGGGGTCCACCGTGCAGGAAGAACCTGCTGCTAGTGAATGGTGGCACAATATGGCGGTGTAGACTAGCTCTGTTACCTCACAGAGCAGCCGCGAGAGGAAAGCACTGCGCCCTATTAGCCTCACAGGAGCACAAGCTTACTGCCAAGCTGATAGCAGTCTGTGGTTAAGCAACACGCAATCTCCTCACCGGAGAAGCCGGTATTCTAGGGGCTTATTTCAGCCGGGTCCCTGAACACACTCATACAATCTCCTCACCGGAGGTGCCGGTATTCTAGGGGCTTATTTCAGCCGGGTCCCTGAACACACTAAGGCCGGCTTCACACTTGCGAGTTTTACGGATGTAAGAGCGCAGAAACTACGTCCGTAAAACTCGCAAAAAATACGGCACAATTATTCTCTATGCCCCTGCTCCTATCTGCCGTATTTTACTGATCAGTATTATACGGCTTTCTACGGCCGTACAAAATCGCAGCATGCTGCGTTTGTCACCGTACTGCGCAAGAAATACGCCAATGAAAGTCTATGGAAGCGTGAAAAATACGGATTTCACACGGACAAGCAGTGTGACTTGCGAGAAATACGCAGCGCTGTTAGAGAGAAAAGCCGGTAATTCAATGCGGTGTACAGTAAAATCACACTGACAGCTTACAGTCCAATAGGTAGAATAAATGTGTACACATAGAATAGGTATATATATATATATATGTCAGTGAGACACATATATGTATATATATTAATATTTATTCCAGCGCTATACAGCTTGAAAGCCGGTAATTCAATTACCGGCTTTTTCTTTCTTCTTCCTAAAAGCCGACATGATTTGAGACATGGTTTACATACAGTAAACCATGTCTTCTCTCCATTTTTTTTGCAGATTCCACACTACTAATGTCAGTAGAGTGTATCTGCAAAATTTGGCCGTTCTAGCTCTTAAAATAAAGGGTTAAATGGCGGAAAAAATTGGCGTGGGCTCCCGCGCAATTTTCTCCGCCAGAGTAGTAAAGCCAGTGACTGAGGGCAGATATTAATAGCCTGGAGAGGGTCCATGGTTATTGGCCCCCCCTGGCTAAAAATATCTGCCCCCAGCCACCCCAGAAAAGGCACATCTGGAAGATGCGCCTATTCTGGCACTTGGCCACTCTCTTCCCATTCCCGTGTAGCGGTGGGATATGGGGTAATGAAGGGTTAATGCCACCTTGCTATTGTAAGGTGACATTAAGCCTAATTAATAATGGAGAGGCGTCAATTATGACACCTATCCATTATTAATCCAATTGTAGTAAAGGGTTAAATAAAACACAAACACATTATTTAAAATTATTTTAATGAAATAAAAACAATGGTTGTTGGAGTATTTTATTCTACGCCCAATCCAGTCACTGAAGACCCTCGTTCTGTAAGTAAAAAAACATAATAAACCAACAATATACTTACCCTCCGCAGATCTGTAACGTCCAACGGTGTAAATCCTTCTGAAGGGGTTAAAACATTTTGCAGCAAGGAGCTTTGCTAATGCAGGCTGCTCCTCGCTGCAAAACCCCGGGGAATGAGTCTAAATATAGATCAATGAGCTATATTTAGCTTCATTTGCGGTGAGGCGCCCTCTGCTGGATGTTCATAGATCGTGGGAAATTTCCTAGAAAGCTCCCAGGCTTTCTAGGCAAGTTCCCACGATCTATAAACAGCCAGCAGAGGGCGCCTCACCGCAAATGAAGCTAAATATAGCTCATTGATCTATATTTAGACTCATTCCCCGGGGTTTTGCAGCGAGGAGCAGCCTGCATTAGCAAAGCTCCTTGCTGCAAAATGTTTTAACCCCTTCAGAAGGATTTACATCGTTGGACGTTACAGATCTGCGGAGGGTAAGTATATTGTTGGTTTATTATGTTTTTTTACTTACAGAACGAGGGTCTTCAGTGACTGGATTGGGCGTAAAATAAAATACTCCAACAACCATTGTTTTTATTTCATTAAAATAATTTTAAATAATGTGTTTGTGTTTTATTTAACCCTTTACTACAATTGGATTAATAATGGATAGGTGTCATAATTGACACCTCTCCATTATTAATTAGGCTTAATGTCACCTTACAATAGCAAGGTGGCATTAACCCTTCATTACCCCATATCCCACCGCTACACGGGAATGGGAAGAGAGTGGCCAAGTGCCAGAATAGGCGCATCTTCCAGATGTGCCTTTTCTGGGGTGGCTGGGGGCAGATATTTTTAGCCAGGGGGGGGCCAATAACCATGGACCCTCTCCAGGCTATTAATATCTGCCCTCAGTCACTGGCTTTACTACTCTGGCGGAGAAAATTGCGCGGGAGCCCACGCCAATTTTTTCCGCCATTTAACCCTTTATTTTAAGAGCTAGAACGGCCAAATTTTGCAGATACACTCTACTGACATTAGTAGTGTGGAATCTGCAAAAAAAATGGAGAGAAGACTTGGTTTACTGTATGTAAACCATGTCTCAAATCATGTCGGCTTTTAGGAAGGAGAAAGAAAAAGCCGGTAATTGAATTACCGGCTTTCAAGCTGTATAGCGCTGGAATAAATATTAATATATATACATATATGTGTCTAATGACATATATATATATATATATATATATATATATATATATATAGACAGTATATATATATTTTTTTTTCTTTTTGGGACACATGGATCATTTCTATAGCGGTATGTTGGTTTTGCAAGCCTGCGAGAAAACCTCGCAGTACGGATGCCATACGGATTACATACGGAGGATGCCATGCGCAAAAAACGCTGACACACCCTGCCTACGGAGGAGCTACGGACCACTATTTTCGGGACATTTCAGCGTATTACGGCCGTAATATACGGACCGTATTTTCATACGCTGAGTGTGAAGCCGGCCTTATGCTAACCACACTGGCGCAAAGCACATATGACTTGATACTAGCGCATGGCCGTGCGGTCATGCGCAGTTTATATAGCTGCAGCACAGGAAGTGGCTATAGAACTTTTGCCCTTCCAAGACCTGCCAAGAGGACCAATGGAATGTGCCGCAGAGCCTGAGCACATGACCCTCGATCTCCAACGGGAGATCTTGCCCTGGGCATGCTCAGTGTGTGCAGATAAGGACTTAGTCCCAGAGAAGTCCGCTCGCTGCTGACCAGTATAGGCATTAAAGGCTGAAGCTGGAGAAGCAGCAGTAACTCTTCTCACAGAGTCAGACTGAGCGAGACGCTGGGATCGACGTCCCTGCTGAGCAGACTCCACCGCGGCTGGAGGAAAATGGGAGACCGCAGCGGAGATGGATCGAGATTCCCCCTGTGCAGCAGAGGAAACTCGACTCCTAACACCTATTGATTTAAATGTTGATTAAAATAAACTTTGTTTGTGGGAAAATCAATTTAACCCCTTCACCCCGAAGCCTGTTTTCACCTTCCTGACCAAGCCATTTTTACAATTCTGACCACTGTCACTTTATGAGGTCATAAAACTTCTATGGATCCCGATGATTCTCAGACAGTTTTCTCATGACATATTGTACTTCATGACAGTGGTAAAATGTATTTGATATGGCTTGCGTTTATTTGTGAAAAAAATGAAATTTGGCAACAATTTCGAAAATTTTGCAATTTTCAAACATTTAAATTTTACGCCCTTAAGGCTGGAGTCACACACAACATATAAAAAAAGTCAGTTTTTCACGGCCAAGATTTGCAGAAATGTTCCCCAACAGTGATCCGTATGTCATCTGTGTGCAATGCAAGGATGCGATTTTTTTCTCATTAAAATATCCATGTGACATCCGTATAGCATCCGCTTTGCATCCGTATGGCGAGATTTTCTTGCCGGCTTCCAAAATGGACATATAATGGATCCATGGCCTTAAATATATGTATGTATATATGTCAGTGAGACACATAGATTTACACCATGTTCCAAATTATTATGCAAATTGGATTTAAGTATCCGGAAGATTTAATTGTTTTGCTTTTCAAATAAACTCATCGTCCGGTATTGTGTCTCAGGGCTCAATGGATAACTGAAATCAATCTTAAACACGTGAAAATTAATTTTCCATGTGATTCTAATTAAAGGAAAACTACTTAAAAATGATGTTTCACATTATTAAGCAGGCCACAGGTTTCAAGCAATATGGAAAATAAAAAGGATCTCTCTGCTGCTGAAAAGCATTAAATAGTGCAATGCCTTGGACAAGGTATGAAAACATTAGATATTTCACGAAAAATTAAGAGTGATCATCATACTGTGAAGAGATTTGTGACTGAAACAGACCACAGACAGAGTTCATGCAGATAAAAGTATAATGAGGAAGGTTTCTGCCAGACAAATTAATTGGATTAAGAGAGCAGCTGCCAAAATACCATTACAAAGCAGCAAACAGTTATTTGAAGCTGCTGGTGCCTCTGGAGTCCTTTGAATCTCAAGGAGTAGGATCCCTCAAAGGCTTGCTGTCGTGCATAAACTACTATTCGGCCACCCCTAAGCAGTGCTTACTGATGAGTAATAGACAGTGTCCATAATAGACAGTATGCAAATTGCCTCTTCTGAGAAAAAGAGGACTTAAACTCTATAGCGCCACCTGTTGGAAGTAGCGATCCTACAAGTCACAATCAACCCTTTAACGAGTCGTGCAATATGACTTAGGATAAAAGCCAAATCAGTATCTCAATTCGCAGACACGGTGTTTCGGGCTGTTGGCCCTCGTCAGTGCGAAGCATGAGAACTGATTTGGCTAGGTGAGAGGCCCTGGACTGGGGTCTAAGGGGTATCTTTTCTCCTTATGGAGAGTGACATACCATCTCTGGCTTGTCAAGGTAAGGAGGCTTATTCGCCGTGCAATGCTCCTCTGGGAAATATAATATGCAAATTGCCTCTTCTGAGAAAAAGAGGACTTAAAATCTATAGCGCCACCTGTTGGAAGTAGCGATCCTACAAGTCACAATCAACCCTTTAACGAGTCGGAAGAAGGCACACGCAGCCGAAACGCGCGTAGGGGCTCTGGCGCCATCAGACCTAAGGTAATCTAACGTTTTGTATTAATGCTTTTACATGCCATTTATGCTACATCTCAAGCATGGGACACAGGATTATAGCGCCAGTTGGTGTAATAGATTGTTGAATGCATGGGAGATTTAAACCTTGTGGCAGTGAAGTGATTAACTATTAATGTGCCTTAGGTCTGTGGTGACTATTTACTGGTATTTATCACCATCATCTTTCTTTGTTTGCTAATATAATTTGTTACTATATTATACCTTGAGGTTGACTCGTGCAAGTTTTATAGGTTTATAGTTCGTTTGTTGCACGGTACTGGTAGGATTTCATTATCCTTGGATGGTCACAGGGTGTAAATTATATTTACCCTGTGTGGTGTTTGTCAGTTATTGGTGAACAGCCCACATAGTATATAGTAGAGCCCACGCAGTATATAACACAGCCCATGCAGTATATAACACAGCCCGCGTAGTATATAGCACAGCCCACATTGTATATAGCACAGCCACTTAGTATATTGCACAGCCACGTAGTATACAGCACAGCCCACGTAGTATATAGCACAATGACGTAGTGTAAAACACAGCCACATAGTATATAACATAGCCCACGCAGTATATAACACAGACCACATAGTATATAACACAGCCCACATAGTATATAGCAATGTGGGCCCCATATCCCTGTTAAAAAAAGAATTAAAATAAAAAATAGTTATATATTCACCTTCTGGCGGCCCCCAGATCCAGCTCAGGCCTTTAGTGATGCTCCTCACGACGCTCTGTTCCCAGTAATGCCTTGCGGCAATAACCGCGATGATGTAGAGGTCTCGCGAGACCGCTACAACATCTGGGGTCATTGCCGCAATGCATTCTTGGGACCGGAGCGTCGCGAGGAGCGGGAAAGGCAGCCACGGACGCCAGAAGGTGAGAATATAATGATTTTTTAAAAATTATTTTTAACATTATATGTTTTTACTATTGATACTGCATAGGTAGCATCAATAGTAAAAAGTTGGTCACACTTACAGGGTTAATGGCACCGTTAACAGACTGCGTTACACCGCAATATGCCGCAGTGTAACGCAGTCTGTTTAACGGACTGCTAAAAAGCTATGTGGGCGCTGAGTGCTGACTGGAGGGGAGCATGGAGGGGGCACTAACTGGAGGGGAGTTGGGAGGGGCCAATTCACGGCTGGACTGTGACTGTCGTTGATTTATAGCGCCCAGCCAGCCGCGACCAATCAGCGAAGCGGGATTTCCATGACAGACAGATAAACAGATAGAAGTAGACCTTAGATGATTGTATATATAGAGATTTCATACAGAGTTAGATAGCAGAATAGGCGATAATTCAATAGTCGGCATCTGCAAAATCATTACAGAACCCAACAGGATATGAGAAATGGTTTACATACAGTAAACCATTGCATATCCGTTAGATTTTTATATGTCCCTGACTAATAATGTTAGTAGTGTGTGTGTAAAATTTTGGAACTGTAGGTGATAAATTAAAGGATTAATTCACAGAAAAAACTGGCGTGGAAGCAATTTTCTCCGCCAGAGTGGGAAAGCCAGTGACTGGGGGCAGATATTAATAGCCTAGAGAGTGACATTGTTATTGCCCCCCAGGCTAAAAAAATCTGCCCCTAGCCACCAGAGAAAAGGCGCTTCTGTAAGATGTGCCTATTCTGGCAATTAGCCTCTCTCTTCTCTCTCCCATGTTGTCAAGTTCATCGCGTCAGGCGGGGAGTCTGCGCATGCTCAGTGACTACCGCTGACGTCACTTAAGCTGCGCTGAATTCCCACCTGACGCGGTGAACTTTACAGAGTGGGAAAATGTTCAAAAACTTTCCCACACTGAGTTCATATCCGGTCAGGTGGGAAGGCTGCGCAGGCAGCTTTTCATTCATTCCTCTGTGGTTTACAGCGTGGCTGGTAGCATTAGCGCTGCTCCAGGTTGTAAACTATTTAACCCCTTGAGAAGGATTGCAGCATGGGACTTGAATGTACGGCGGACAGGTATGGGATATTGTTGTTGTTTTATTTTGGATTTTTTTTACAGAAGAACGAGGGCTCCTCTTGGATTGAGTGTGCAATAAAGATGTTAAACCTGTGTGTTTCATCATTTCATTAAAACCTTCCTCTAGTGTTAGGGTCGTGACCGACCCGTTTTAGGTTTTAAATGCATACAAATTCTACATACATTTGTTTATTGCATCAAGACTTTTTGACTTTTTCAGGAACTTATTGTTAAACAAAATGCAATAAAATAAAACTATTTTACTAAATTATAAAATGCTCTTATTAAAATTATAACATTTGTGTTGTTGGGGTCAATTTCGACCCAGGTCTAATATAAGAGTAAAAAAACAATAATAAGTCCCAAAACTGAACTCATAAACACAATATAAACCAACAGCTCACAGCCAGCTCTACCTATAACAACTTGAGTTAGGGACATGTCCAGGCATGTATGGCCAAATCAGCTTAGAGTTGGTACTTTGCAGAGTATAGTTTATATTATTCTCTTGAGGTTCATTTGACAATATTTTTACATTGAAAATGAAGGGTATGCTCTCAAATGAAAGGCCCAGGGGGCCACAACAAAAATATTGAAATCACTCCTTCCATGGATGAGAAACCCTAACAAGGTAACTAAGAGATCTCACATGCAGTGTGACCAAATAAATAAGAATGATCACCACTATAGTACTAATAAATAAAAAACAATTTTATTAAATTCAAGTATAAAATATGTAAAAATACAGTAAACAACATGTAAAGAAAGGTGTAGAATCCACAAAAAGGGACTATACTGCCATAGGCTTACTCTAAACCAACGGGATAGGCACTGGCATACAGACATAAAGGTAACCCACTAATGAAAACTGCCTAGGTACATCACAGAATAACTATGTCAGGAGCTGTGAAGGCAATGCTAAAATGGCATCTACCTGTGTGCAAATATCCTAATAGGAGAAACTAACAGCCATCCAGCTCACAAGGATGAAAAGCCGAAAGCCTAAATGGCATATGACAAGTGGGAGATGTAAGCGACAAAAAATATATACCTTTGCTTTGCGTCCCATGTGAGAGCCCCGGCGTCCCTCTGCCTCGACGCACGTTTCGCATTCGCTTCTTCTGGAGGCGTGTCAGGGCAGGGGGTAAGCCGGTTTTTATATCACAAATTGCGCCATTCATTGGGCCGTATTGATGGAAGGCTACCGTCAGCTGTGGGGAAGCAGAGCTGTGTAATGCTGCGCACGCGTCTAATTGCCGCACACAGTGTACGGAAACCGGAAACAGATTAGAAGGCTTACGGTACGCTGAGATATACCGAGCAGGGCAGTGTAATACTGCGCAAGCATCTAATCTCCGCACACCGGTGTGTGCAGATAAGGACTTAGTCCCAGAGAAGTCCGCTCGCTGCTGACCAGTATAGGCATTAAAGGCTGAAGCTGGAGAAGCAGCAGTAACTCTTCTCACAGAGTCAGACTGAGCGAGACGCTGGGATCGACGTCCCTGCTGAGCAGACTCCACCGCGGCTGGAGGAAAATGGGAGACCGCAGCGGAGATGGATCGAGATTCCCCCTGTGCAGCAGAGGAAACTCGACTCCTAACACCTATTGATTTAAATGTTGATTAAAATAAACTTTGTTTGTGGGAAAATCAATTTAACCCCTTCACCCCGAAGCCTGTTTTCACCTTCCTGACCAAGCCATTTTTACAATTCTGACCACTGTCACTTTATGAGGTCATAAAACTTCTATGGATCCCGATGATTCTCAGACAGTTTTCTCATGACATATTGTACTTCATGACAGTGGTAAAATGTATTTGATATGGCTTGCGTTTATTTGTGAAAAAAATGAAATTTGGCAACAATTTCGAAAATTTTGCAATTTTCAAACATTTAAATTTTACGCCCTTAAGGCTGGAGTCACACACAACATATAAAAAAAGTCAGTTTTTCACGGCCAAGATTTGCAGAAATGTTCCCCAACAGTGATCCGTATGTCATCTGTGTGCAATGCAAGGATGCGATTTTTTTCTCATTAAAATATCCATGTGACATCCGTATAGCATCCGCTTTGCATCCGTATGGCGAGATTTTCTTGCCGGCTTCCAAAATGGACATATAATGGATCCATGGCCTTAAATATATGTATGTATATATGTCAGTGAGACACATAGATTTACACCATGTTCCAAATTATTATGCAAATTGGATTTAAGTATCCGGAAGATTTAATTGTTTTGCTTTTCAAATAAACTCATCGTCCGGTATTGTGTCTCAGGGCTCAATGGATAACTGAAATCAATCTTAAACACGTGATAATTAATTTTCCATGTGATTCTAATTAAAGGAAAACTACTTAAAAATGATGTTTCACATTATTAAGCAGGCCACAGGTTTCAAGCAATATGGAAAATAAAAAGGATCTCTCTGCTGCTGAAA
This sequence comes from Ranitomeya imitator, assembly GCF_032444005.1. Lineage (NCBI taxonomy): Eukaryota > Metazoa > Chordata > Amphibia > Anura > Dendrobatidae > Ranitomeya > Ranitomeya imitator. The sequence goes on from NC_091282.1 coordinate 980,218,300, forward strand.
AGCATTAAATAGTGCAATGCCTTGGACAAGGTATGAAAACATTAGATATTTCACGAAAAATTAAGAGTGATCATCATACTGTGAAGAGATTTGTGACTGAAACAGACCACAGACAGAGTTCATGCAGATAAAAGTATAATGAGGAAGGTTTCTGCCAGACAAATTAATTGGATTAAGAGAGCAGCTGCCAAAATACCATTACAAAGCAGCAAACAGTTATTTGAAGCTGCTGGTGCCTCTGGAGTCCTTTGAATCTCAAGGAGTAGGATCCCTCAAAGGCTTGCTGTCGTGCATAAACTACTATTCGGCCACCCCTAAGCAGTGCTTACTGATGAGTAATAGACAGTGTCCATAATAGACAGTATGCAAATTGCCTCTTCTGAGAAAAAGAGGACTTAAACTCTATAGCGCCACCTGTTGGAAGTAGCGATCCTACAAGTCACAATCAACCCTTTAACGAGTCGTGCAATATGACTTAGGATAAAAGCCAAATCAGTATCTCAATTCGCAGACACGGTGTTTCGGGCTGTTGGCCCTCGTCAGTGCGAAGCATGAGAACTGATTTGGCTAGGTGAGAGGCCCTGGACTGGGGTCTAAGGGGTATCTTTTCTCCTTATGGAGAGTGACATACCATCTCTGGCTTGTCAAGGTAAGGAGGCTTATTCGCCGTGCAATGCTCCTCTGGGAAATATAATATGCAAATTGCCTCTTCTGAGAAAAAGAGGACTTAAAATCTATAGCGCCACCTGTTGGAAGTAGCGATCCTACAAGTCACAATCAACCCTTTAACGAGTCGGAAGAAGGCACACGCAGCCGAAACGCGCGTAGGGGCTCTGGCGCCATCAGACCTAAGGTAATCTAACGTTTTGTATTAATGCTTTTACATGCCATTTATGCTACATCTCAAGCATGGGACACAGGATTATAGCGCCAGTTGGTGTAATAGATTGTTGAATGCATGGGAGATTTAAACCTTGTGGCAGTGAAGTGATTAACTATTAATGTGCCTTAGGTCTGTGGTGACTATTTACTGGTATTTATCACCATCATCTTTCTTTGTTTGCTAATATAATTTGTTACTATATTATACCTTGAGGTTGACTCGTGCAAGTTTTATAGGTTTATAGTTCGTTTGTTGCACGGTACTGGTAGGATTTCATTATCCTTGGATGGTCACAGGGTGTAAATTATATTTACCCTGTGTGGTGTTTGTCAGTTATTGGTGAACAGCCCACATAGTATATAGTAGAGCCCACGCAGTATATAACACAGCCCATGCAGTATATAACACAGCCCGCGTAGTATATAGCACAGCCCACATTGTATATAGCACAGCCACTTAGTATATTGCACAGCCACGTAGTATACAGCACAGCCCACGTAGTATATAGCACAATGACGTAGTGTAAAACACAGCCACATAGTATATAACATAGCCCACGCAGTATATAACACAGACCACATAGTATATAACACAGCCCACATAGTATATAGCAATGTGGGCCCCATATCCCTGTTAAAAAAAGAATTAAAATAAAAAATAGTTATATATTCACCTTCTGGCGGCCCCCAGATCCAGCTCAGGCCTTTAGTGATGCTCCTCACGACGCTCTGTTCCCAGTAATGCCTTGCGGCAATAACCGCGATGATGTAGAGGTCTCGCGAGACCGCTACAACATCTGGGGTCATTGCCGCAATGCATTCTTGGGACCGGAGCGTCGCGAGGAGCGGGAAAGGCAGCCACGGACGCCAGAAGGTGAGAATATAATGATTTTTTAAAAATTATTTTTAACATTATATGTTTTTACTATTGATACTGCATAGGTAGCATCAATAGTAAAAAGTTGGTCACACTTACAGGGTTAATGGCACCGTTAACAGACTGCGTTACACCGCAATATGCCGCAGTGTAACGCAGTCTGTTTAACGGACTGCTAAAAAGCTATGTGGGCGCTGAGTGCTGACTGGAGGGGAGCATGGAGGGGGCACTAACTGGAGGGGAGTTGGGAGGGGCCAATTCACGGCTGGACTGTGACTGTCGTTGATTTATAGCGCCCAGCCAGCCGCGACCAATCAGCGAAGCGGGATTTCCATGACAGACAGATAAACAGATAGAAGTAGACCTTAGATGATTGTATATATAGAGATTTCATACAGAGTTAGATAGCAGAATAGGCGATAATTCAATAGTCGGCATCTGCAAAATCATTACAGAACCCAACAGGATATGAGAAATGGTTTACATACAGTAAACCATTGCATATCCGTTAGATTTTTATATGTCCCTGACTAATAATGTTAGTAGTGTGTGTGTAAAATTTTGGAACTGTAGGTGATAAATTAAAGGATTAATTCACAGAAAAAACTGGCGTGGAAGCAATTTTCTCCGCCAGAGTGGGAAAGCCAGTGACTGGGGGCAGATATTAATAGCCTAGAGAGTGACATTGTTATTGCCCCCCAGGCTAAAAAAATCTGCCCCCAGCCACCAGAGAAAAGGCGCTTCTGTAAGATGTGCCTATTCTGGCAATTAGCCTCTCTCTTCTCTCTCCCATGTTGTCAAGTTCATCGCGTCAGGCGGGGAGTCTGCGCATGCTCAGTGACTACCGCTGACGTCACTTAAGCTGCGCTGAATTCCCACCTGACGCGGTGAACTTTACAGAGTGGGAAAATGTTCAAAAACTTTCCCACACTGAGTTCATATCCGGTCAGGTGGGAAGGCTGCGCAGGCAGCTTTTCATTCATTCCTCTGTGGTTTACAGCGTGGCTGGTAGCATTAGCGCTGCTCCAGGTTGTAAACTATTTAACCCCTTGAGAAGGATTGCAGCATGGGACTTGAATGTACGGCGGACAGGTATGGGATATTGTTGTTGTTTTATTTTGGATTTTTTTTACAGAAGAACGAGGGCTCCTCTTGGATTGAGTGTGCAATAAAGATGTTAAACCTGTGTGTTTCATCATTTCATTAAAACCTTCCTCTAGTGTTAGGGTCGTGACCGACCCGTTTTAGGTTTTAAATGCATACAAATTCTACATACATTTGTTTATTGCATCAAGACTTTTTGACTTTTTCAGGAACTTATTGTTAAACAAAATGCAATAAAATAAAACTATTTTACTAAATTATAAAATGCTCTTATTAAAATTATAACATTTGTGTTGTTGGGGTCAATTTCGACCCAGGTCTAATATAAGAGTAAAAAAACAATAATAAGTCCCAAAACTGAACTCATAAACACAATATAAACCAACAGCTCACAGCCAGCTCTACCTATAACAACTTGAGTTAGGGACATGTCCAGGCATGTATGGCCAAATCAGCTTAGAGTTGGTACTTTGCAGAGTATAGTTTATATTATTCTCTTGAGGTTCATTTGACAATATTTTTACATTGAAAATGAAGGGTATGCTCTCAAATGAAAGGCCCAGGGGGCCACAACAAAAATATTGAAATCACTCCTTCCATGGATGAGAAACCCTAACAAGGTAACTAAGAGATCTCACATGCAGTGTGACCAAATAAATAAGAATGATCACCACTATAGTACTAATAAATAAAAAACAATTTTATTAAATTCAAGTATAAAATATGTAAAAATACAGTAAACAACATGTAAAGAAAGGTGTAGAATCCACAATAAGGGACTATACTGCCATAGGCTTACTCTAAACCAACGGGATAGGCACTGGCATACAGACATAAAGGTAACCCACTAATGAAAACTGCCTAGGTACATCACAGAATAACTATGTCAGGAGCTGTGAAGGCAATGCTAAAATGGCATCTACCTGTGTGCAAATATCCTAATAGGAGAAACTAACAGCCATCCAGCTCACAAGGATGAAAAGCCGAAAGCCTAAATGGCATATGACAAGTGGGAGATGTAAGCGACAAAAAATATATACCTTTGCTTTGCGTCCCATGTGAGAGCCCCGGCGTCCCTCTGCCTCGACGCACGTTTCGCATTCGCTTCTTCTGGAGGCGTGTCAGGGCAGGGGGTAAGCCGGTTTTTATATCACAAATTGCGCCATTCATTGGGCCGTATTGATGGAAGGCTAACGTCAGCTGTGGGGAAGCAGAGCTGTGTAATGCTGCGCACGCGTCTAATTGCCGCACACAGTGTACGGAAACCGGAAACAGATTAGAAGGCTTACGGTACGCTGAGATATACCGAGCAGGGCAGTGTAATACTGCGCAAGCATCTAATCTCCGCACACCGTGTACGGAAACCGGAAGCAATGAAGAAGACTTCCTGACCGCTATAAGGTACCGAGCAAAGCTGTGTGGTGCTACGCAAGCTTCTAATCTCCGCACACAGTGTACGGAAACCGGAAGCACACTAAGAAAGCTTCCCATCCACTGTGGTGTACGGACATGCATAATCCGTGGGAGTGTCGGCGCATGCCCAGTTCTATAGGCACCCGAAACCAATGGGAAGCCGGGTCACGGTAATGAGGCCGGCGGTGTCGGGTCGTCCATAAGTACGACTCGGCTACACCATACCCCAATGGGCACTGCTAACCTGCTATCCCTCGGGTCCGCACTCTATTCATGTGCACTACCCACGGATATGAAAAATTACGTATAAAAGTGTCCCGTATGAGATGTAGTGATGTAATAAAGTGCTATCTACTAGTGTGATGAATAAGAATTACCTATATGTGATACATCCATAATGTGCATGGATGGAGTTACTTGATGTAAACCAAGACAAGAAAAATTGCCATGGTAACTAGGTGTAAACAAGTAAAGATAAGAAAATGATGAAAGTAATAAAATTAAAAACGATGAGCCCCTAATGAGAATGTAGTGTAATGTTAGAGTCTAATATGTCAGGAAGATACAACTGACGTAGATGTATATGATTCCCCTATGTGAGCATAACGCCAGATGTGCACCAAATAAAGAAACAAGAATAATATAAACCTCCTATAGTGATAGCCTAACGATACAAAGATACCCCAATACAGATGACACAATATGGTCCAAATGGCCCAAATACATCCACAGAAATGGAGAGAACAAACATAACAAGTAATCAATAAAACTATGTATAAAAAGAAAAGAGATGAGGAATCCTATATTTCAAGATATGGATAATCAGCATATAGTATATAAAGGGGAATAGTCCCACTAATTCTATCTAAGCATATAATAATAAATATATGTACAATATGCCTTTGACACTGTAGACCACTCCCTTTTGCTACAAATCCTCTCATCCCTTGGCATCACAGACTTGGCCCTTTCCTGGATCTCGTCATATCTGACAGACCGAACATTCAGTGTCTCCCTCCCCCACACCACCTCCTCACTTCGCCCCTTGTCAGTCGGTGTTCCTCAAGGCTCTGTTCTAGGACCCCTACTCTTCTCCATCTACACTTTCGGCCTGGGACAGCTCATAGAATCCCACGGTATGCAGTACCATCTCTACGCTGACGACACGCAGATCTACCTCTCCGGACCTGACCTCTCCTCCTTGCTTACCAAAATCCCGCACTGTCTGTCTGCCATTTCAGCCTTCTTTTCTGCTCGCTTTCTACAACTGAACATGGACAAAACAGAATTCATCATCTTTCCCCCATCTCACTCTACCCCTCCACCAGACCTATCCATCAATGTCAATGGCTGCTCACTATCCCCAGTCCCACACGCCCGGTGCCTCGGGGTGATCCTCGACTCTGCCCTCTCTTTCAAGCCACATATCCAAGCCCTTGCCTCCTCCTGTCGTCTCAAACTCAAAAATATTTCCCGGATCCGTGCTTTCCTTGACCGCAACACTGCAAAAACGCTAGTGCATGCCCTTATCATCTCCCGCCTCGACTACTGCAACCTCCTACTCTCTGGACTCCCCTCTAGCACTCTGGCACCACTCCAATCCATCCTACACTCTGCTGCCCGACTAATCCACCTGTCCCCCCGCTATTCCCCAGCCTCTCCCCTGTGTGAAGCCCTTCACTGGCTTCCTATCGCCCAGAGACTCCAGTTCAAAACCCTCACACTGACATACAAAGCCATCCACAACCTGTCTCCTCCATACATCTGTGACATGGTCTCCCGGTACCTACCTACACGCGACCTCCGGTCCTCCCAAGACCTCCTTCTCTACTCCCCTCTCATCTCTTCTTCCCATAACCGCATCCAAGACTTCTCCCGTGCTTCCCCCATACTCTGGAACTCTCTACCCCAACACATCAGACTTGCGCCTACCATAGAAACCTTCAAAAAGAACCTGAAGACTCATCTCTTCCGACAAGCCTACAGCCTGCAGTGATCCTCAACCTACTGAACAGCCGCACAGCCAGCTCTTCCCTCTCCTAGTGTATCCTCACCCACCCCCTGCAGACTGTGAGCCCTCGCGGGCAGGGTCCTCCCTCCTTATGTACTTGTGTGCCTTGTTATCTGCTCATGTTTAATGTATTTGTCTATATTTGCCCTGTATTCACATGTAAAGCGCCATGGAATAAATGGCGCTATAAAAATGTATAATAATAATAATAATAATATGCAACCCATATAGATCACATTAGTAGTGTAGCATCGGGATGATTCGTCAAACTCAATCTGACAGGTGCCCCGCCCCCTATCAAAGTGTATCAAAGTGTGTAACCCCTCCCCGCCTCCTGTCAGCCAGCTGTCCCCTGTGTCTGGCTGACTTCCCCTTTTGATATAGTTTGATATTGTTAATTTGATCCAAATGATTATTATCACAGTATTTCTTTTTATATTAGATTGTCATATTATTTGCAGCTGTTTGTGCTGTTGCTTCTGTAAGCTGTAGTCTTTCTGCCGACAAACCATAATGCACAGCATATACACACACAGTTTCTCAATTACAACATCACGCCTACATTATATGAGAATGCACTCAATATTATGAAAAATCACAGTCATTGTATGAGTTTTAAAAGCCTTTATTAAAGCATGTATCAGACACAATACACTATATGTGAATTACAGCACGATATATATATATATATATATATATACCCATGTCAGTGACACACACACACACACACATACACACACACACACACATATATATATATATGTAAGAAAAAAATTGGTACAGCACTAAACACAGTACCTTAACAAGGTGCACACATCCCCAGCCAGCAATCTCAGAAGGCTCCTTGTAACAATAGAAAAAAATGGGGGAAAAGCACCACAGGCTTCCAGAAAAAAGTGATATTTATTGCCCAAATGGCATGGCGCTGTTTCGGATACAATCCTTTCCGAAATGTCGCCACACCATTTGGGCAATAAACATCACTTTTTTTCTGGAAGTCTGTGGTGCTGTTTCCCCATTTTTTTTCTATTATATATATATATATATATATATATATATATATATATATATATATATATATATATATGTATATATATATATATATACTAGATTGTGGCCCGATTCTAACGCATCGGGTATTCTAGAATATGCATGTCCCCGTAGTATATGGACAATGATGATTCCAGAATTCGCGGCAGACTGTGCCAGTCGCTGATTGGTCGAGGCAACCTTTATGACATCATCGTCGCCATGGCAACCATTATGACATCTACGTCGATACTGTGCCCGTTGCTGAATCAGAGACGCGGGATTTCCAGGACAGACAGACAGACAGACGGAAAAACCCTTAGGCAATTATATATATAGATATGCATATACAAAGCAATCTTGCCTTGCGCAGGCGTGTACTATGGAGGACAGAGAATGAACTTCAATCCAATATTGCAGCCAGCATGCAGCCAGCGGGTAAGGAAAGGGTGAATCAAACACCCGAAAACTCCGCCCATATGACCCAAAACCAGTCCCGCCAAATTCAGGTGACAGAGTCCCTTTAAGACGGAAAGACCCACAAACAAGCAAGACCTGAAGGCTGCGGCTGTAAAGGCCTGGCAAAGCATTAAGAAGGAGGAAACCCAGCGTTTGGTGATGTCCATGGGTTCCAGACTTAAGGCAGTGATTGCCTCCAAAGGATTTGCAACAAAATATTGAAAATAAAAATATTTTGTTTGGGTTATGTTTATTTGTCCAATTACTTTTGACCTCCTAAAATGTGGAGTGTTTGTAAAGAAATGTGTACAATTCCTACATTTTTTATCAGATATTTTTGTTCAACCCTTCAAATTAAACGTTACAATCTGCACTTGAATTCTGTTGTAGAGGTTTCATTTCAAATCCAATGTGGTGGCATGCAGAGCCCAACTCGCGAAAATTGTGTCACTGTCCAAATATTTCTGGCCCTAACTGTAAGACCTGATCAGGCCAGCACAGGTCTCTGGAGTTATCTTGGCCCAGTCCTCCATGCAGATCTTCTCCAAGTTATCTAGGTTCTTTGGGTGTCTCATGTGGACTTTAATCTTGAGCTCCTTCCACAAGTTTTCAATTGGATTAAGGTCAGGAGACTGACTAGGCCACTGCAACACCTTGATTTTTTGCCTCTTGAACCAGGCCTTGGTTTTCTTGGCTGTGTGCTTTGGGTCGTTGTCTTGTTGGAAGATGAAATGACGACCCATCTTAAGATCCTTGATGGAGGAGCGGAGGTTCTTGGCCAAAATCTCCAGGTAGGCCGTGCTATCCATCTTCCCATGGATGCGGACCAGATGGCCAGGCCCCTTGGCTGAGAAACAGCCCCATAGCATGATGCTGCCACCACCATGCTTGAATGTAGGGATGGTATTCTTGGGGTCGTATGCAGTGCCTTCCAGTCTCCAAACATCACGTGTGTGGTTGGCACCAAAGATCTCGATCTTGGTCTCATCAGACCAGAGAACCTTGAACCAGTCAGTCTCAGAGACCTCCAAGTGATCATGAGCAAATTGTAGACGAGCCTTGACATGACGCTTTGAAAGTAAAGGTACCTTACGGGCTCGTCTGGAACGGAGACCATTGCAGTGAAGTATGTCACTTATGGTATTGACTGAAACCAATGTCCCCACTGCCAGAGATCTTCCCGGAGCTCCTTCCTTGTTGTCCTTGGGTTAGCCTTGACTCTTCGGACAAGCCTGGCCTCGGCACGGGAGGAAACTTTCAAAGGCTGTCCAGGCCGTGGAAGGCTAACAGTAGTTCCATAAGCCTTCCACTTCCGGATGATGCTCCCAACAGTGGAGACAGGTAGGCCCAACTCCTTGGAAAGGGTTTTGTACCCCTTGCCAGCCTTGTGACCCTCCACGATCTTGTCTCTGATGGCCTTGGAATGCTCCTTTGTCTTTCCCATGTTGACCATGTATGAGTGCTGTTCACAAGTTTGGGGAGGGTCTTAAATAGTCAGAAAAGGCTGGAAAAGAGATAATTAATCCAAACATGTGAAGCTCATTGTTCTTTGTGCCTGAACTACTTCTTAATACTTTAGGGGAACCAAACAGAATTCTGGTGGGTTGAGGGATTGAATAATAAAGGACCCTCTGAAAAGACTTTTCACAATTTAAAAAAATAATAAACAAAGAAATAACATTCTTTTTTGCTGCAGTGCATTTCACACTTCCAGACTGATCTACAGTCCAAATGTCACAATGCCAAGTCAATTCCAAATGTGTAAACCTGCTATATCTGCATGGGGTTGAATACTACTTGTAGGCACTGTATATATATATATATATATATATATATATACCGTATATATACAGATATATATAGACTAGATTGTGGCCCGATTCTAACGCATCGGGTATTCTAGAATATGCATGTCCCCGTAGTATATGGACAATGATGATTCCAGAATTCGCGGCAGACTGTGCCCGTCGCTGATTGGTCGAGGCAACCTTTATGACATCATCGTCACCATGGCAACCATTATGACATCTACGTAGATACTGTGCCCGTCGCTGAATCAGAAACGTGGGATTTCTACGTCCTTTATGACATCATCGTCGCTGTGTCCGTTGCTGATTGCAGAGACGCGGGATGTCTACGTCCTTTATGACATCATCGTCGCTGTGCCCGTCGCTGATTGGTCGAGGCAACCTTTATGACATCATCGTCGCCATGGCAACCATTATGACATCAACGTCGATACTGTGCCCGTCGCTGATTGGTCGAGGCCTTGCGGCCTCGACCAATCAGAGACGCGGGATTTCTACGTCGATGCTGTGCCGGTCTCTGATTGGTCGAGGCCTGGCGGCCTCGACCAATCAGAGACGCGGGATTTCCAGGACAGACAGACAGACAGAAAGACAGACAGACAGACAGAAAGACAGACAGACAAACCCTTAGACAATTATATATATAGATATATATAGATATTTTTTTTCTATTATATATATATCTATATATCTATAGATATATAGATATATAGATAGATAGATATACTGTATATAGATAGAAAAGCCGGCAAATCAGCAGCCGCAGTAGTATAAAATCATTGCAGGAGTCGACAGGATAGAAGAGATGGATTACATCCAGTAAATATAATAGAATAGCTAGATATATAGATGTCAGTTACAAATACAATTAGTATAGTGTGTGTGTAGCTTACTGTACATGTATTTAGTTAATAAAAGATTATTTTTCGGAAAAAAATAGCATGGGCTTCTGCTCAATTTTCATAACCAGCAGAGGGAAAACAAATGGCTGGTTGCAAATATTTATAGCTTGGGATGTGCGTAATACTCATGGATCTTCTCAGATGGCTATTAACATCAGCTCACAACTGTATAATTAGCCTTCACTGGCTATTAAAATGGGGGACCCTAAAAAGAATTACATAGGATCCCCTATAACTGATAATTAGCAAAGGCTATGCAGACAGCTGCGGGCTGATATTAATAGCCTAAGAAGGGGCCATGGATACTGGCCCCTCCCAGGCTAAAAACATCAGCTCTCATCCACCCCAGAAAAGGCGCATCTCTAAGATGCACCAATTCTGGCACTTAGCTTCACTTTTCCCACTTGCCGTGTAGCGGTGGCAAGTGGGGTGATAGTTTGGGGGGTTGATGTCACCTTTGTATTGTCCGATGAAATCAAGCCCCGAGGTTAGTAATGGAGAGGCGTCAATAAGATGCCCCCATTACTAACATGAACACCAAACATGAAGACCAAAGATCATCCCCAGCCATGAGGCAACAGGAGCTGATATCTTCAAGTGGTCATAGGAGTTCTGCCTGCACACAACCTGCTCAGGTGGGCACCTTCCCTTTTCTTTCCTTGCACCAAAAAAGAATCACCCAATGGTCTTGTGCGCTTTTGTTCCCCTACAGTTTTTCTACTAGTTCTAGATAATGTCACTGTTGAGCCAAATTTAAGTAACTTCTTGATGGCCGTCTTCAGTGTTCCATGGTATATCTCATGCCTTGGAAATATTCTTGTATCTTCCTGACTCATAACTTTCTTCCTCTGAAACTATTCTACTTGGTATGATTTTTTTACACAAATAAATATAAAAACCCATCTCTTCAAACAAGCCTACCAAATCAACTACTCAGTAAACTAACTTCGTCCTGTTCCCTCCTTCCAAATATTATCTACATGTAAATCTGCACCCTACTATGCATCTGTCTCCACACCCTCCATGCACACAATAACTGCACTTGATACTTGACTATTGCACTTAAACACACGGGCTGATGACTGGATCATGCAGCTTTATATGAAAATCCCTATTTATTATAATTGCCAGACCTGAAATAACAAGCACTTTTCACCTATTGTGTCCCCCCATTTCCTTGTAGATTGTAAGCTTGCGAGCAGGGACCTCACCCCTAATGTCACTGTTTAAATTGTCTTAACTTGTACTGAATTTATTGTCTGTACATGTCCCCGCTTAATTGTAAAGTGCTGCGGAATTTGTTGGCGCTATATAAATAAAAATTATTATTATATAAATAAAAAATATTATTATTAAAAATTATTATTAAATATTAGGTGGGGATTATATCTCTGATATATTAGCTTATTGGGAGAATGGTGTTCCTTTGACTCATATTGCTAATGCCAACTATAAACCAGGAAAAAGCAAGTTGAGTTAACTCTTATGGAAATGTGTCCAGTTGATCATTGGTATCTATGGAAGTAGCACATTTTTTTAGCTCCCATAGACTTCAATCAACTACCTCTTCATTGAAACCAAAGCAGCTGGCGGCCGCAATGCAGCAGACCACCCCATCTACTTGAGGCATTTATGGGATATTCTTTGAAGGGAAAATGTCATGCATACAAAATTGTTGCAAATTTAATGATGCGAACCCAGAGACATAATCAAGCTTTATATATTTTATGAGCAGTTTTCAGAAAGAGATTTAGTTGGAACTCTTTCTAAAAATTTAATTTATGATAGCAATTAAGTTTGGTCATTTTAAAATGAAAAGAAGAAAAAATATATATATATGCAGTTACCTCCCACATTAATCTGTTATCCATAATTTCATCTACTTCACTTGGAATTCGCTTTTCTCCAGCAAATGGGCCAAACTTCTCACCCTAGCACAAAGGAAAGAAGTTAAAATTAATGTTTTGCAAAAAATTGTGAAACGCTTACTCATGGATTAGGGTTGAAGCATGATGGAAAGGTCTGCCTTGAGATTAAAACTGCTTTTATCCCACAGGTCTGTGCTATAAGATCTGTGGCGCATAATCATTAATATTGTTAAGCACTGTTATTCTATAAATTTAGGATACTAGGATTTTATATGTGAAGACAAAGAAGTACTCAACCACAGGACATACATATAGAGAACATCAATAAATATTTTTTATTATGTAAAAGTGACATTATAGAACACAGAGAAAAAATAAATATAAGCCTAAGGAAATACTGGATCTATATTTGCATCACACTGCATGGAGAGTAGTGGTTATCTTTCTCATAGACTTAATAAAATAAACCAGAAGAGACATATTAAAATTTGAGTTCCGTGGGCACCATAGCAACTAGCAAAGGTGCCTCAGACTATGAGGGGTTACTAAAAAATAGTAACAACAAAGCAGACAGCTGACAGACGTCACTGGCCCCACGCAGCTGGCCACACCACAAAGCCCGACCGCTGATCGCTTGTCCCTGAGCCCCCTTGGACGGCCAGCAAGAGGTAATGGTGCAGCCCGCATCTGTAGTCTCAGTAGCACAAACTACTGATGTCACGCGGAGGACCCATCATGACCTGGAATTGATGAGAGAAGTCAGTGCCAATGGAAGGGGCGGGGCTGTGCAAAACTGCGCACAGCTGATCAACGCCGGGACGGACCGGGTCCTCATGGCCACCGCAACTTCTGATCAGGTGCATGGAAACAGCAATTGTGGTGGGTCTCCTCATTATTGTCTGAGACACCATCATTGCTATCACAGCTGAAGTCGCCGGTCAAGTCCCAGAAGATCTACGCCAAGAGGCTTTACTGAGACCATCCATAGAAGACTTTCTCCATGTACCACCCATTCATCTTCAGATGATTAATCACCCCCTAGTCAGCTAAGTTACAACTGCTTGAAATGATACATTCGCAACGTCTGCTGGGGTGAGTTGACCTGCAGTGGTTCTTGGCCTACGGCAATCTACGATAATGTGTTTAGTGCAAATGATGATTTTATTAAAGCCTTAAGACTGAGTGTTTTAGAGAAATTGGAACAAAAGGACAACAACCCAAGGTCTCAGGATCCTTCAGGGGAGCATTGGCTCTGCCTGGGTGGACTGAATTTTGAGCTAATTTAATTTATAGGGATATAATGTTTTGTTGGTTTGCTCCACTTGTTACTCCTGTGTCTACGGAGACAAGGGACAAATGTATCCAACATGAGTTTGCGGTTATTTATTCTCTCAGTCAAGTAGATCATGTGAAAGTTAATCAGGAAAGGGTTTTTGAATGTAATTCAGAGAGGAAGACAATGGCAGCAAAAACGTTCAGGAATTGGTTCCAAACTTTTCTACCTTTGCCTTTATTCTGTGCCAACGTTTTCCTGAAAAAGGGGTGGAGCTTTTTGCAAACACTAACACAAGCTATAGCACCCACATGCTACATGGGGGGTTCGGCTTGGTAGCATTATGATGAGGAAATCCATCATCGGTTGGTTTTGTCTCCCTTGATTGGGCAGCTAAGACAACGGATGAATGGATTAATTTAATGATGTCACGTAAACCTCAGTTATGGCCTTCCTTTCATGATGGGCTGCCCATGGGGCATCAGTGGCCCCTGTGGTGGCAAGGTGACCTACAGGAGCTTTTTGGCTCTTCATTGAGGGCCATTGCAGATTCCTTGCTTCCTTTAATTTCCATTCCAAATGCACAATTTGTGGCAGGGCTCAGGCGGCCATCCATTGTTTTAGGATAAACAGACAGCCTAAAAATGCTCCTTTGCCCAGTACAGAGGAAAACACTGGTGATGCAGCATTAAATTGCCTCCTCTGTCCCGAGGTACTGTACTAATTAATGCTGCATCACCAGTGTTTTCCTCTGTACTGGGCAAAGGAGCATTTTTAGGCTGTCTGTTTATCCTAAAACAACAAATAAGCACACATGTCAATTTTTTAACTAGTTCTTCAGCTTTTCAGATTGCGTTTAATTTAAAGTCAGGTACTTGAACAGTAAAAATTGGTGAGATTTCAGTCAGGGGCTCCATTATTTAGAAGGCTTCCTATTTGTGGGTCCTTGTAGAGATTACATGTGTGCTTATTTGTTGCACATTTTCATATGGTGGATAGGACACATCAATGTTCCTATCGCTGATAACAAAATGGAAGGCCCGACAACAATTCTTGAATATCGAGTTCGATACTTATGGTATTTCACCTTGCAGACAAAAAATTACAGAAACTAGAGTCCCTTATTGATCATTTTATGGTTGCCAGAAAGGCAAAAACTAATTCAAATCCAGTCATTATTAGGGCTACTGGTTTTCACTTGTCAAATAACACCTATGGGTCAAGTTTTTTTAAGGTGCCTGTCGTTGGCTACTCGCAATATTCAGAAACCAGATCACTTTATTAGAATCACAAAAGCTATAAGAGAAGATTTGTTCGCAAAATTTCTTAAGGTCATACAATGGTATATTGATATGCCAGGAGATTTAAGTGTCCAACGTCGACTTGCAGCTTCTATCTGACACTGCTGGCAGTTTTGGTTCCAGGCCATCCTGGACTCATCATGGTGCTAGACTGCTTCGCCACCTGTGTGGCATGATTATAACTTAATAACACAGGTCTGCCCAAAAAATTTTTTCAAAAGCTGTTTTGGTTAGGGTTGAGCGAAACGGGTCGAACATTTTCAAAAGTCGCCGACTTTTGGCTAAGTCGGGGTTTCATGAAACCCGATCCGACCCCTGTGCGGGGTCGGCCATGCGGTACGCGACTTTCGCGCCAAAGTCGCGTTTCAATGACGCGAAAAGCGCCATTTCTCAGCCAATGAAGGTAAACGCAGAGTGTGGGCAGCGTGATGACATAGGTCCTGGTCCCCACCATCTTAGAGAAGGGCATTGCAGTGATTGGCTTGCTGTCTGCGACGTCACAGGGGCTATAAAGAGGCGTTCCCGCCGACCGCCATCTTACTGCTGCTGATCTGAGCTTAGGGAGAGGTTGCTGCCGCTTTGTCAGAAGCAGGGATAGCGTTAGGCAGGGTCCATTAACCACAAAACCGCTTGTGCTGCAGCGATTTGCACTGTCCAACACCACCCTCGGTGTGCAGGGACAGTGGAAGTTTTTTTTTTTTTTTTTTTTCCCCTCAGCGCTGTAGCTCATTGGGCTGCCCTAGAAGGCTCCCTGATAGCTGCATTGCTGTGTGTACGCCGCTGTGCAAACCAACTGCTTTTTTCAAAGCACAAATCCTCTTGTTCCTTCCTTTCTGCACAGCTATCTTTTTTGTTTGTCCACACTTTTTATTTCATTTGTGCATCAGTCCACTCCTTATTGCTGCCTGCCATACCTGGCTGAGATTACTGCAGGCAGGGAGATAGTAGCTGCCTGCCATACCTGGCTGAGATTACTGCAGGCAGGGAGATAGTAATTGTAGGACATTCCCTGTTTTTTTTTTTTTTTTTTTTTTTGGTGGGAGATTAAGATTGGCAATTTGGCATTTCTGCTAGAGTGCCATCCCTGTGTGTGCCATCTCTCTCACATAGTGGGCCATAGAAAGCCTTTTCATTTTTCTGTATTTTTTTTTGTGGGGTGTATAAATTCTCCCTGATAAAAATACAGTGGGAGATTAATATTGGCCTTTGGGCTTGTGTGCCAGTCCTGAGTGTGCCATCTCTCTCACAAATAGTGGGCCATAGAAAGCCTATTTATTTTTTTTTTTGGTTTTATAAATTCTCCCTGAAAAAAAGGGAGATTAATATTGGCCTCTGGGCTTGTGTGCCAGTCCTGAGCGTGCCATCTGTGCCAGCCCTGAGCGTGCCATCTCTCTCACAAATAGTGGGCCATAGAAAGCCTATTTAATTTTTTTTTTTGTTTTATAAATTTTCCCTGAAAAAAGGGAGATTAATATTGGCCTCTGGGCTTGTGTGCCAGTTGTGAGCGTGCCATCTGTGCCAGTCCTGAGCGTGCCATCTCTCTCACAAATAGTGGGCCATAGAAAGCCTATTTAAATATTTTTTTGGTTTTATAAATTCTCCCAGAAAAAAAGGGAGATTAATATTGGCCTCTGGGCTTGTGTGCCAGTCCTGAGCGTGCCATCTGTGCCAGCCAGCCCTGAGCGTGCCATCTCTCTCACAAATAGTGGGCCATAGAAAGACTATTTAATTTTTTTTTTTGTTTTATCAATTTTCCCTGAAAAAAGGGAGATTAATATTGGCCTCTGGGCTTGTGTGCCAGTTGTGAGCGTGCCATCTGTGCCAGTCCTGAGCGTGCCATCTCTCTCACAAATAGTGGGCCATAGAAAGCCTATTTAAATATTTTTTTGGTTTTATAAATTCTCCCAGAAAAAAAGGGAGATTAATATTGGCCTCTGGGCTTGTGTGCCAGTCCTGAGCGTGCCATCTGTGCCAGCCAGCCCTGAGCGTGCCATCTCTCTCACAAATAGTGGGCCATAGAAAGCCTATTTATTTTTTTTTTTTGTTTTATCAATTTTCCCTGAAAAAAGGGAGATTAATATTGGCCTCTGGGCTTGTGTGCCAGTTGTGAGCGTGCCATCTGTGCCAGTCCTGAGCGTGCCATCTCTCTCACAAATAGTGGGCCATAGAAAGCCTATTTAAATATTTTTTTGGTTTTATAAATTCTCCCAGAAAAAAAGGGAGATTAATATTGGCCTCTGGGCTTCTGTGCCAGTCCTGAGCGTGCCATCTGTGCCAGTCCTGAGCGTCCCATCTCTCTCACAAATAGTGGGCCATAGAAAGCCTATTTTATTTTTTTTTTGGGTTTCAGAAATTCTCCCTGGAAAAAAAAAGGGAGATTAATATTGCCCTTTGGGCTTGTGTGCCAGTACTAAGCGTTCCATCTCTCTCTCTCTCTCAGTCAGTGGGCCATAGAACGCATATTTTTGGTTTTATTTGTTTTCTAAATTCTCCCTGAAAAAATCATTTTATTTTATTTGGTTTCTAAATTCTTCCTGATAAAATCATATTTTTTTTATTATTTTTATTTCTAAAGTCTCCCTGAAAAAAAAAAAAAAAAACAACCAAAAAAACAGTGGGAGATTAATATTGGCCTTTCTGCTTGTGTGCCAGTCTTGACTCCTGGGTGTGCCATCTCTCTCTCTCTCTCTCTCTCTCTCTCTCTCTCTCTCTCCAATTGTGGTCCATAGAAAGCCTATATTTTTTTTCCTTGATTTGGGTTCTAAAATCTACCAGAGAAAATAACTACATCAATCATTGGTAGAAAAATATTGGCCTCTGGGTTTGTGTGCCACTCCTGACTCCTGTGTGCGTCATCTCTCAGTCAGTGGGCCATAGAACGCCTATTTTTGGTTTTATTTGTTTTCTAAATTCTCCCTGAAAAAATCATTTTATTTTATTTGGTTTCTAAATTCTTCCTGATAAAATCATATTTTTTTTATTATTTTTATTTCTAAAGTCTCCCTGAAAAAAAAAAAAAAAAACAACCAAAAAAACAGTGGGAGATTAATATTGGCCTTTCTGCTTGTGTGCCAGTCTTGACTCCTGGGTGTGCCATCTCTCTCTCTCTCTCTCTCTCTCTCTCTCTCTCTCTCCAATTGTGGTCCATAGAAAGCCTATATTTTTTTTCCTTGATTTGGGTTCTAAAATCTACCAGAGAAAATAACTACATCAATCATTGGTAGAAAAATATTGGCCTCTGGGTTTGTGTGCCACTCCTGACTCCTGTGTGCGTCATCTCTCAGTCAGTGGGCCATAGAACGCCTATTTTTGGTTTTATTTGTTTTCTAAATTCTCCCTGAAAAAATCATTTTATTTTATTTGGTTTCTAAATTCTTCCTGATAAAATCATATTTTTTTTATTATTTTTTTTTCTAAAGTCTCCCTGAAAAAAAAAAAAAAAAAAAAAACAGTGGGAGATTAATATTGGCCTTTCTGCTTGTGTGCCAGTCTTGACTCCTGGGTGCGTCATCTCTCAGTCAGTGGGCCATAGAACGCATATTTTTGGTTTTATTTGTTTTCTAAATTCTCCCTGAAAAAATCATTTTATTTTATTTGGTTTCTAAATTCTTCCTGATAAAATCATATTTTTTTTATTATTTTTTTTTCTAAAGTCTCCCTGAAAAAAAAAAAAAAAAAAAAAACAGTGGGAGATTAATATTGGCCTTTCTGCTTGTGTGCCAGTCTTGACTCCTGGGTGCGTCATCTCTCAGTCAGTGGGCCATAGAACGCCTATTTTTGGTTTTATTTGTTTTATAAATTCTCCCTGAAAAAATCATTTTATTTTATTTGGTTTCTAAATTCTTCCTGATAAAATCATATTTTTTTTATTATTTTTTTTTCTAAAGTCTCCCTGAAAAAAAAAAAACAAAAAAAAAAACAAAAAAAAAACAGTGGGAGATTAATATTGGCCTTTCTGCTTGTGTGCCAGTCTTGACTCCTGGGTGTGCCATCTCTCTCTCTCTCTCTCTCCAATTGTGGTCCATAGAAAGCCTACATTTTTTTTCCTTGATTTGGGTTCCAAAATCTACCAGAGAAAATAACTCCATCAATCATTGGTAGAAAAATATTGGCCTCTGGGCTTGTGTGCCACTCCTGATTCCTGTGTGCGTCATCTCTCACTCAGTGGCCCATAGAAAGCATATAGTTTGTTACATTTGTTTTCTAAATTCTCCCTGCAAAAATCTATTTTTTTTTTTGGGGGGGTTTCTAAAGTGTTCCTGAAAAAAATAAAAATAAAAAAAAAATAATAGTGTGACATTAATATTAACATTTGTGCTTCAGTGACAGTCCTGCGTGTGGGGCATCTCTCTAATTTGCAGCCACCAAAAAAAGAGTGTGTAACATTGGGCCTGATTTTCGCTGTGGTCTCACCAACCTGTAAAGGGGTAGCTAAATCATACTGAAGTTATAGCTCACCGTGTAAGTTGTGTGACTGCAACAAATAAAGTTAGTTTGGTTACGTTTTTAAAACAATGAGGAAGTCTAGTGGAAGAGGTCGTGGCCGGGGGCGTTCATTGTCAGCTGGTAATGAGGGTAGTGGTAGTGGTGGAGCATCAGGTGGTCGTGGGGGAAAAAATATTGCACCTAAGTCTGGAGCTGTGGAGCCAGGTTCGTCGTCCGGCTACACAAGGCCTCGAACGCTCCCTTTTCTGGGATTAGGAAAACCGCTTTTAAAGCCGGAGCAGCAAGAGCAAGTTTTGGCTTATCTTGCTGACTCAGCCTCTAGCTCTTTTGCCTCATCTCGTGAAACTGGTAAAAGTAAAAGCAGCGCGTCGTTAGTGGATGTTCACGGTCAGGGACAAGTCACTTCCTTGTCCTCTTCAGCAAAAACAACAACAGAGAAGAATGCAGCAGGCGACACAACGGGTTACTCCATGGAGCTCTTTACACATACCGTCCCTGGCTTAGAAAGTGAAGCAGTTAACAGTCCATGCCCATTACAAATTGAATCTGACATGGAGTGCACTGACGCACAGCCACAGCCAGACTACTATGCTGGTCCTTTGACTCAGACCACAACATTGCCCTCGCAGGGTGCTGATCAAGAATCAGACCCTGATGAGACTATGTTGCCCCATCACGAACGCTATACCACCGAACGACACGGTGACACAGACGAAGTTGCGCAGGAGGTACAAGAAGAGTTATTAGATGACCCAGTTCTTGACCCCGATTGGCAGCCATTGGGGGAACAGGGTGCAGGCGGCAGCAGTTCTGAAGCAGAGGAGGAGGAGGGGCCGCAGCAGGCATCAACATCGCCACAGGTTCCATCTGCCGGGCCCGTATCTTGCCCAAAACGCGTGGCAAAGCCAAAACCTGGTGGAGGACAGCGTGGCCATCCGGTTAAAGCTCAGTCTGCAATGCCTGAAAAGGTATCCGATGCTAGAAAGAGTGCAGTCTGGCATTTTTTTAAACAACATCCAATTGATCAGCGCAAAGTCATCTGTCAAAAATGTTCTACTTCCTTAAGCAGAGGTCAGAATCTGAAAAGTCTCAATACTAGTTGCATGCATAGACATTTAACCACCATGCATTTGAAAGCTTGGACTAACTACCAAACGTCCCTTAAGGTTGTTGCACCCTCGGCCAATGAAGCTAGTCATCAACGCAACATCCCTTCCGGCAGTGTAGGACCACCATTTAGCGCACCACCTGCTGTATCTGTGCAGGTATCTTTGCCAGGCCAAAGCAGTCAGGGTCAGGGAATCACCAGTTTCGTAGTAGGAAACACTGCATCTAGGGCACCGGCGGCAACAATACCATCTCCCACCGTCTCTCAGTCTGCCATGTCCACCGGCACCCCCGCTAGTTCCACGATCTCCAGCTCTCCAGTCCAGCTCACCCTACATGAGACTATGGTTAGAAAAAGGAAATACTTAGCCTCGCATCCGCGTACACAGGGTTTGAACGCCCACATAGCTAGACTAATCTCGTTAGAGATGATGCCCTACCGGTTAGTTGAAAGCGAAGCTTTCAAAGACCTGATGGACTACGCTGTACCACGCTACGAGCTACCCAGTCGACACTTTTTTTCCAGAAAAGCCATCCCAGCCCTCCACCAGCATGTTAAAGAGCGCATCGTCCATGCACTCAGGCAATCTGTGAGCACAAAGGTGCACCTGACAACAGATGCATGGACCAGTAGGCATGGCCAGGGACGTTACGTGTCCATCACGGCACACTGGGTAAATGTGGTGGATTCAGGGTCCACAGGGGACAGCAAGTTTGGGACAGTTCTGCCTAGCCCACGGTCTAGTAAACAGTTGTCTGTAGCCGTTCGCACCCCCTCCTCCTCCTCCTCCTCGTCCTCCTGCAGAAGCAAGAGCTCGTCCACAGACCGCAGTCGCACAAACACTCCATCCGCACCTGCCACTGTTGCACACCAGGTCTCCCATTATGGGGCAGCTACTGGCATACGTCAGCAGGCTGTATTGGCTATGAAGTGTTTGGGCGACAATAGACACACCGCGGAAGTTCTGTCCGAGTTCTTGCAGCAAGAAACGCAGTCGTGGCTGGGCACTGTAGATCTTGAGGCAGGCAAGGTAGTGAGTGATAACGGAAGGAATTTCATGGCTGCCATCTCCCTTTCCCAACTGAAACACATTCCTTGCCTGGCTCACACCTTAAACCTGGTGGTGCAGTGCTTCCTGAAAAGTTATCCGGGGTTATCCGACCTGCTCCTCAAAGTGCGTGGACTTTGCGCACATATCCGCCGTTCGCCTGTACACTCCAGCCGTATGCAGACCTATCAGCGTTCTTTGAACCTTCCCCAGCATCGCCTAATCATAGACGTTGCAACAAGGTGGAACTCAACACTGCACATGCTTCAGAGACTGTGCGAACAGAGGCGGGCTGTTATGTTTTTGTGGGAGGATACACATACACGGGCAGGCAGTAGGATGGCAGACATGGAGTTGTCAGGTGTGCAGTGGTCGAAGATTCAAGACATGTGTCAAGTCCTTCAGTGTTTTGAGGAATGCACACGGCTGGTTAGTGCAGACAACGCCATAATAAGCATGAGCATCCCCCTAATGCGTCTGCTGATGCAAAGTTTGACGCACATAAAGGATCAGGCGTCTGCACCAGAGGAAGAGGAAAGCCTTGATGACAGTCAGCGATTGTCTGGTCAGGGCAGTGTACATGACGAGGTACCGGGCGAAGAGGAGGTGGAGGATGAGGAGGATGATGGGGATGAGTATATTTTTAATGAGGAAGCTTTCCCGGGGGCACGGGAAATTGGTGGCGTGGCAAGGCCGGGTTCTGGTTTTTTGAGGGACACAAGTGACGTAGATTTGCCTGCAACTGCCCCTCAACCAAGCACAACCGCAGATTTGACAACGGGAACTTTGGCCCACATGGCGGATTATGCCTTGCGTATCCTCAAAAGGGACACACGCATTACAAAAATGATGAACGATGACGATTACTGGTTGGCCTGCCTCCTTGATCCTCGCTATAAAGGCAAATTGCAAAATATTATGCCACATGAGAACTTGGAACTAATATTAGCAACAAAACAATCAACTCTTGTTGACCGTTTGCTTCTGGCATTCCCTGCACACAGCGCCCGTGATCGTTCTCACACGAGCTCCAGGGGCCAGCAGACCAGAGGTGTTAGAGGGGCAGAAATCAGAAGTGGCGTTGGACAGAGGGGTTTTCTGACCAGGTTGTGGAGTGATTTTTCTATGACCGCAGACAGGACAGGTACTGCAGCATCAATTCAAAGTGACAGGAGACAACATTTGTCCAGTATGGTTACAAACTATTTTTCATCCCTTATCGACGTTCTCCCTCAACCGTCATTCCCATTTGATTACTGGGCATCCAAATTAGACACCTGGCCAGAATTGGCAGAATATGCATTGCAGGAGCTTGCTTGCCCGGCAGCTAGTGTCCTATCAGAAAGAGTATTCAGTGCTGCAGGTTCAATACTAACAGAAAAAAGGACTCGTCTGGCTAC
The DNA here is from genome assembly GCF_032444005.1 of Ranitomeya imitator. Taxonomy (NCBI): domain Eukaryota; kingdom Metazoa; phylum Chordata; class Amphibia; order Anura; family Dendrobatidae; genus Ranitomeya; species Ranitomeya imitator. The sequence goes on from NC_091282.1 coordinate 980,241,229, forward strand.
CCAAAATGTAGATGATCTAACCTTCATTAAAATGAACCACAACTGGATTTCAAAATCTTTTGCCCCACCCTGCCCGGCTGACACCTAGCTTTCCTATGAAAAGGTCTTGCCTGTGGACTATTCTGAATGACTTTTCCAATCTCGTAATTTTCTTCACCTGATTGTCCAGCATACGACATGTTTCCAACTCACGAAATGGCCAAACTCCCCACACGGGGCCGTGCTATCGCCACTTTGCGCTTGGACCCTTGAGAGTGCTGTTTGTCTGAAGAGGTGGGTGTGGCCGCTTTTGGTCGACGGCACTGCCACTGGGTCCCTCATAGTACAATAAAGTGTCTCTGGCGGTGGTGGTGCGCACCCAACGTCAGACACACCGTTGTAATATGAGGGGCCCTGTGCCTGTACCGCCGGCCACAAGACAGTTCCCCCCCCCAGCTCAAACAGTGCTCTACCACTAGCAAAATTATCTCTCACAGCTTCACCAATGTGTAGTCTAGCCGCTGACATCCTTCAATGCCTGGCACTGACAATACCATTGTTTTGACATTTTTTTTATGTTAGGCCTTCGAAGCCTGTCTGCGGTCCCTTCTTTCTACAACTACTACACTGACCAGGCCACTGCTGGCCGTGTTACCCTGGAACCAATTTAAAAGTGCCTACAGTCAGCCCAATTTTGTTATGTTAGGCCTTCGAAGACTGTCTGCCGTCACTCCTTCCACTAGACTTCCACTGACCATACACTGCTGCCCATGTACCCCTGGAACCAATTTAAAGTGCCTACAGCCAGCCCAATTTTGTTATGTTAGGCCTTCGAAGCCTGTCTGCGGTCACTCCTTCCACTAGACTTCCACTGACCAGACCACTGCTGCCCGTGTACCCCTGGAACCAATTTAAAAGTGCCTACAGCCAGCCCAATTTTGTTATGTTAGGCCTTCGAAGCCTGTCTGCGGTCACTCCTTCCACTAGACTTCCACTGACCAGACCACTGCTGCCCGTGTACCCCTGGAACCAATTTAAAAGTGCCTACAGCCAGCCCAAGTTTGTTATGTTAGGCCTTGGAAGCCTGTCTGCGGTCACTCCTTCCACTAGACTTCCACTGACCAGACCACTGCTGCCCGTGTACCCCTGGAACCAATTTAAAAGTGCCTACAGCCAGCCCAATTTTGTTATGTTAGGCCTTCGAAGCCTGTCTGCGGTCACTCCTTCCACTAGACTTCCACTGACCAGACCACTGCTGCCCGTGTACCCCTGGAACCAATTTAAAAGTGCCTACAGCCAGCCCAAGTTTGTTATGTTAGGCCTTGGAAGCCTGTCTGCGGTCACTCCTTCCACTAGACTTCCACTGACCAGACCACTGCTGCCCGTGTACCCCTGGAACCAATTTAAAAGTGCCTACAGCCAGCCCAAGTTTGTTATGTTAGGCCTTCTAAGCCTGTCTGCGGTCCATTCTTTCAACTACTACTACACTGACCAGGTCACTGCTGCCCGTGTACCCCTGGAACCAATTTAAAATTGCCTACAGCCAGCCCAATTTTTTTATTTTAGGCCTTCGATGCCTGTCTGCGGTCCATTCTTTCAACTACTACTACACTGACCAGGTCACTGCTGTCCGTGTACCCCTGGAACCAATTTAAAATTGCCTACAGCCATGTGTTATTATTTTAGGCCTTCGATGCCTGTCTGCGGTCACTCCTTCCACTAGGCCTCCACTGACCACACCACTGCTGTCCGTGTACCCCTGGAACCAATTTAAAATTGCCTACAGCCATGTGTTATTATTTTAGGCCTTCGATGCCTGTCTGCGGTCACTCCTTCCACTAGGCCTCCACTGACCACACCACTGCTGCCTGTGTACCCCTGGAACCAATTTAAAATTGCCTACAGCCATGTGTTATTATTTTAGGCCTTCGATGCCTATCTGCGGTCACTCCTTCCACTAGGCCTCCACTGACCACACCACTGCTGCCCGTGTACCCCTGGAACCAATTTAAAATTGCCTACAGCCATGTGTTATTATTTTAGGCCTTCGATGCCTGTCTGCGGTCACTCCTTCCACTAGGCCTCCACTGACCACACCACTGCTGCCCGTGTACCCCTGGAACCAATTTAAAATTGCCTACAGCCATGTGTTATTATTTTAGGCCTTCGATGCCTGTCTGCGGTCACTCCTTCCACTAGGCCTCCACTGACCACACCACTGCTGCCCGTGTACCCCTGGAACCAATTTAAAATTGCCTACAGCCAGCCCAATTTTTTTATTTTAGGCCTTCGATGCCTGTCTGCGGTCCATTCTTTCAACTACTACTACACTGACCAGGTCACTGCTGCCCGTGTACCCCTGGAACCAATTTAAAATTGCCTACAGCCATGTGTTATTATTTTAGACCTTCGATGCCTGTCTGCGGTCACTCCTTCCACTAGGCCTCCACTGACCACACCACTGCTGCCCGTGTACCCCTGGAACCAATTTAAAATTGCCTTCAGCCAGCCCAATTTTTTTATTTTAGGCCTTCGATGCCTGTCTGCGGTCCATTCTTTCAACTACTACTACACTGACCAGGTCACTGCTGCCCGTGTACCCCTGGAACCAATTTAAAATTGCCTACAGCCATGTGTTATTATTTTAGGCCTTCGATGCCTGTCTGCGGTCACTCCTTCCACTAGGCCTCCACTGACCACACCACTGCTGCCCGTGTACCCCTGGAACCAATTTAAAATTGCCTACAGCCAGCCCAATTTTTTTATTTTAGGCCTTCGATGCCTGTCTGCGGTCCATTCTTTCAACTACTACTACACTGACCAGGTCACTGCTGCCCGTGTACCCCTGGAACCAATTTAAAATTGCCTACAGCCATGTGTTATTATTTTAGGCCTTCGATGCCTGTCTGCGGTCACTCCTTCCACTAGGCCTCCACTGACCACACCACTGCTGTCCGTGTACCCCTGGAACCAATTTAAAATTGCCTACAGCCATGTGTTATTATTTTAGGCCTTCGATGCCTGTCTGCGGTCACTCCTTCCACTAGGCCTCCACTGACCACACCACTGCTGTCCGTGTACCCCTGGAACCAATTTAAAATTGCCTACAGCCAGCCCAATTTTTTTATTTTAGGCCTTCGATGCCTGTCTGCGGTCCATTCTTTCAACTACTACTACACTGACCAGGTCACTGCTGCCCGTGTACCCCTGGAACCAATTTAAAATTGCCTACAGCCATGTGTTATTATTTTAGGCCTTCGATGCCTGTCTGCGGTCCATTCTTTCAACTACTACTACACTGACCAGGTCACTGCTGTCCGTGTACCCCTGGAACCAATTTAAAATTGCCTACAGCCATGTGTTATTATTTTAGGCCTTCGATGCCTGTCTGCGGTCACTCCTTCCACTAGGCCTCCACTGACCACACCACTGCTGTCCGTGTACCCCTGGAACCAATTTAAAATTGCCTACAGCCATGTGTTATTATTTTAGGCCTTCGATGCCTGTCTGCGGTCACTCCTTCCACTAGGCCTCCACTGACCACACCACTGCTGTCCGTGTACCCCTGGAACCAATTTAAAATTGCCTACAGCCATGTGTTATTATTTTAGGCCTTCGATGCCTGTCTGCGGTCCATTCTTTCAACTACTACTACACTGACCAGGTCACTGCTGCCCGTGTACCCCTGGAACCAATTTAAAATTGCCTACAGCCATGTGTTATTATTTTAGGCCTTCGATGCCTGTCTGCGGTCACTCCTTCCACTAGGCCTCCACTGACCACACCACTGCTGTCCGTGTACCCCTGGAACCAATTTAAAATTGCCTACAGCCAGCCCAATTTTTTTATTTTAGGCCTTCGATGCCTGTCTGCGGTCCATTCTTTCAACTACTACTACACTGACCAGGTCACTGCTGCCCGTGTACCCCTGGAACCAATTTAAAATTGCCTACAGCCATGTGTTATTATTTTAGGCATTCGATGCCTGTCTGCGGTCCATTTTTTCAACTACTACTACACTGACCAGGTCACTGCTGCCCGTGTACCCCTGGAACCAATTTAAAATTGCCTACAGCCATGTGTTATTATTTTAGGCCTTCGATGCCTGTCTGCGGTCACTCCTTCCACTAGGCCTCCACTGACCACACCACTGCTGCCCGTGTACCCCTGGAACCAATTTAAAATTGCCTACAGCCAGCCCAATTTTTTTATTTTAGGCCTTCGATGCCTGTCTGCGGTCCATTCTTTCAACTACTACTACACTGACCAGGTCACTGCTGCCCGTGTACCCCTGGAACCAATTTAAAATTGCCTACAGCCATGTGTTATTATTTTAGGCCTTCGATGCCTGTCTGCGGTCACTCCTTCCACTAGGCCTCCACTGACCACACCACTGCTGTCCGTGTACCCCTGGAACCAATTTAAAATTGCCTACAGCCATGTGTTATTATTTTAGGCCTTCGATGCCTGTCTGCGGTCCATTCTTTCAACTACTACTACACTGACCAGGGCACTGCTGGCCGTGTACCCCTGGAACCAACATCAGAAAATATAAAAATAAGTATTTTGCTTATAAAAAAGAAAATACTGGTGAGATATCAAATGCAGACATTTTAACATTAAAAACAAACACACAACTAAAATCTGGTACAGTACTAAAAATGGCCACCAGCTACAATTACTTTCTCCTGCAAGTAGTTAACTGAAAGTTTTTTTAAATTGAAAACACACATATGGCATCCACCGAGTGTTGTCCTGTCGCGTCTTCTTTATATTATTGCCGAGAAGATGCAAAATAATGAAAATAATAAAATCATTAATTACCAAAATAATAGAGAAAGTCAACACCACATTGCAAATAAACATTCATTCCAAATAAAGAAGCAGGGCGCGTCCGAGGGTGAGTATATACCTAATAAGAATATAATCACCCTCGGACGCGCAATGCTTATTTCCAACAGCCTTCCTTCCTAAGAATCAGCCCTTCCGTCGTGTAGAGAGACGTTGTGTTACACTCCAAGGTGTTCCCCAGGTTGCCTTTCCTGAGCTTCGATCTTCCGGCTCTCGTTTAGTAGTTCTTGGAAACTACTCTGCATTAGGCCTTCAAATTGGGTATGGGGTGTAGAGAGATGGTGTGTTCCACTCCAAGGTGTTCCCCAGGTTGCCTTTCCTGAGCTTCGATCTTCCGGCTCTCGTTTAGTAGTTGTTGGAAACTACGCTGCATTAGGCCTTCAAATTGGGTATGGGGTGTAGCGAGAGGGTGTGTTACACTCCAAGGTGTTCCCCAGGTTGCCTTTCCTGAGCTTCGATCTTCCGGCTCTCGTTTTGTAGTTCTTGGAAACTACACTGCATTAGGCCTTCAAATTGGGTATGGGGTGTAGAGAGAGGGTGTGTTACACTCCAAGGTGTTCCCCAGGTTGCCTTTCCTGAGCTTCGATATTCCGGCTCTCGTTTAGTAGTTGTCGGAAACTACGCTGCATTAGGCCTACAAATTGGGTATGGGGCGTAGAGAGAGGGTGTGTTACACTCCAAGGTGTTCCCCAGGTTGCCTTTCCTGAGCTTCGATATTCCGGCTCTCGTTTAGTAGTTGTCGGAAACTACGCTGCATTAGGCCTACAAATTGGGTATGGGGTGTAGAGAGAGGGTGTGTTACACTCCAAGGTGTTCCCCAGGTTGCCTTTCCTGAGCTTCGATCTTCATGCTCTCGTTTAGTAGTTGTCGGAAACTACGCTGCATTAGGCCTACAAATTGGGTATGGGGTGTAGAGAGAGGGTTTGTTACACTCCAAGGTGTTCCCCAGGTTGCCTTTCCTGAGCTTCGATCTTCCGGCTCTCGTTTAGTAGTTGTTGGAAACTACGCTGCATTAGGCCTTCAAATTGGGTATGGGGTGTAGCGAGAGGGTGTGTTACACTCCAAGGTGTTCCCCAGGTTGCCTTTCCTGAGCTTCGATCTTCCGGCTCTCGTTTAATAGTTCTTGGAAACTACACTGCATTAGACCTTCAAATTGGGTATGGGGTGTAGAGAGAGGGTGTGTTACACTCTAAGGTGTTCCCCAGGTTTCCTTGCCATTGCTTCGGTCTTCCGACTCTCGTTTAGTAGTTGTAGAAAAGTACACTGCATTAGGCCATACAAAATGGGTATGGGGTGGAGAGAGATGGTGTGTTACACTCCAAGGTGTTCCCCAGGTTGCCTTTCCTGAGCTTCTATCTTCAGGCTCTCATTAAATTGTGGTTAAATGGAACAACTGCATTTGGCGTACTAGTTGGTTTGGGGCCTACTATCGGTGTCTGCCACTCCTTGCTGTTCTCCTCCACTGAACAAAGCTGTGCCGCCTGTTTACTACGGTTGCCAATTTTGAACTGCATTTCGACTACTTACTGATTTGGCCCTACTCTCTGTGTCAGCCTCTCATTCCAGTTGTCCTCCACTGCAATGCCCCCTGGTTATTCCTGTGTTACCAATTTTGAACTGCATTTAGCCCACTTTCTTCTTTGGGCCTATATCTGTGTTTCCACTTCATCGTGCCCATTGCCCAGCCAGTGATAGATGAGTCTGCTGGTACATTGACCCATAACGCAACATTCCCCGTGCACGCTACACAACAACATTGTGACCCTGCTGAAAGTCAGGTTGCTCTTCCCGCATACCATACCACCTTACACGGGGACAAAGAGGAAGGTGCAGATGAAAGTGCAGGTTCCTTCATCAGGTGGGGGGAGGAATACTAGTTGGCGACGTCACTGGCACAGGGCCTCTCATAGTACGCAAAAGTGTTGCTGCCGGTGGGAGGCGCCCCCGCCGTGCAAACACACCGCTGTACTTTGAGGGGCCCTGTGCCAGTGCCAATGCCAACGAGTGGGCCCCCCCTGCTTGCTCAGGTTCACAGCACTTGCAAAGTTGAAATACTTACCTCTCCCTGCTCCACTGCCGTGACGTGGTCCAGATTTCCTGGGCCCACTAATTACTTGAACCAGCCCTACCCCCCACAACTTTAGCCAAATGACCCCCAATTTCAAATGCCTTCCAATTATTATAAGGTAAATTACGCTTGACAAGCTTCATTAAGAAGAATGGATGGTTTTGACATTAAAATGGCCACTCTAGGTGTTTTCCTGGCCCCCACTCACTGCCGACTATGCTGCCCCATTGACTTGCATTGGGTTTCGTGTTTCGGTCGATCCCGACTTTACGTCATAATCGGCCGATTTCACTCGACCCGACTTTGGACATAGTCGGGTTTCGCAAAACCCGGCTCGACTCTAAAAAGGTCAAGGTCGCTCAACTCTAGTTTTGGTTATTCCACATAATCTTTATGTTTTTAAGTGCGCTGAATCTGAAAATGACCTCTGTTTTGTCATAGGACATCACGTTTTTTGACAATTTAAGTAACTATGTTAAATAAGACAATACCTCAAAATAAATGAAAATAGACTCATAAAATTGATTTTTTATTACAAATGTTTCATGAAAATCATTTTTTAACTGCAATGAGCTCACTAACACACACTAAAATTGATTCTTCTTCCCTGTGAGGCTTCTCTTGGTACATTTACGCTTGTGAGTAGCATCTGGATTGTCACTCTGAAGCGTCCAACAGTAGTCTGCCATCATTGTAATGCTCCATCTTCCCTGGTATCTTCTTTCGTTTACCTTGCTCTTCACTCACAGCTCCCAAATTTTCAGGAAAGTTCTCAAGGTGGGAATGGAGGAAATGCACTTTCAAACTCATCAGGCAACCTGAGCTTGAAATGCTATCAGCATTCATCCGACGATTTTTTTGTAGTCAGGGTCTTGTATATCTTCAATGCATTGATGTGAATTAATTAATAGTAATTTTGACTTTCAAAACCCTAAGATAAAAAAAATACCAAAAATTGAGAAAAATATACTAAATTTGAAGAGAATTTTGCATTTTGTGGCAAATCCTGACGTCCAGTATTTTTTCCAATATTTTTTTCATTTTCAGCACACCAAAATACATGGAAATTCGATGAAAATAATCAAACAGCTTTCTAGTCGCAGACCTGTGTAATTAACCTGATGTTTATCAAGCTTTTTCATAATGGTTGCCAGTGAAATTTGGGGCTCAGAATTGGCTAAAGGTACCGTTACACTAAAAGATTTACCAACGATCACTACCAGCGATACGACCTGGCCATTATCGTTGGTAAGTCGTTGTGTGGTCGCTGAAGAGCTGTCACACAGATAGCTCTCTCCAGCGACCAACGATCAGGGGAACAACTTCGGCATCGTTGAAACTGTCTTCAACGATGCCGAAGTCCCCTGGTAACCAGGGTAAACATCGGGTTACTAAGTGCAGGGCCACGCTTAGTAACCCGATATTTACCCTGGTTATCATTGTAAAAGTAAAAAAAAAACACTACATACTCACATTCCGATGTCTGTCACATCCCCCGGCGTCAGCTTCCCTGCACTGTGTAAGCGCCGGCCGTAAAGCAGAGTGGTGACGTCACCGCTGTGCTCTGCTTTACGGCCGGCCGGCGCTGACACAGTGCAGGGAACGAGGGACGTGACAGACATCGGAATGTGAGTATGTAGTGTTTTTTTGTTTTACTTTTACAATGGTAACCAGGATAAATATCGGGTTACTAAGCGCGGCCGTGCACTTAGTAACCCGATGTTTACCCTGGTTACAGGTGAACACATCGCTAGATCGGCGTCACACACGCCGATCTAGCGATGACAGCGGGTGATCAGCGACCAAAAAAAGGTCCTGATCATTCCCCAGCGACCAACGATCTCCCAGCAGGGGCCTGATCGTTGGTCGCTGTCACACATAAAGATATCGTTAGCGGGATCGTTGCTACGTCACAAAAAGCGCGACATTGCAACGATATCCTTAACGATATCGTTATGTGTGAAGATACCTTAACAGGCATATTTGATTTAAGACAGATAACATCTGTGTTGCATACACAATGAATTCTTTATCCAGCTCTTCTTTGCTGGTCTTAGCTTTATTGAGGTATTAGGTATTGTGTTGCCTTCAGTTGAACATATGGTTAAGGCCCACTATCTTGTGTTTAGTGGAATAGTCAGAGGCATACTCCACATGGGGAGTCACGGTGCAGCCTGGGATACTTGGTTGAGTATCGCCGGTTGTTAATTTCCTTTTACTGCTCAGCAATATTTAGAGATAAGATTGACTGTACTCATTTATTGGAGAAATAAAGTCTTTTCCTGTGGAAAGGTCTTATGGGTATCACATTTATGCTAAAATTATGAGCCTTGCCACATGACTTAGGACAAAAGCCAAAACCAAAATCTCAAATTGCAAAAAAAAGTTTTTGTAGTCACATTGGGGGGTCCATTTTGTCCCATTCAGTAAAAAGTTTATTGCTATTAGTCCTTGAATTTCCCAGCGGAAACCGATCTGCTTTCCGGCTGACCGACGCTCACAGTCAGTACAGGAGGAGTGCAGAGAAGCAGAGCGCCGGGGACAGACAGCGGTAGGTAAGTATGTAGTGTTTGTTTTTTTTACTTTTACGCTGGTAACCAGGGTAAACATCGGGTTACTAAGCGCGGCCCTGCGCTTAGTAACCCGATGTTTACCCTGGTTACCAGTGAAGACATCGCTGGATCGGTGTCACACACGCCGATCCAGCGATGTCTGCAGGGAGTCCAGCGACGAAATAAAGTTCTGGACTTTCCTCAGCGACCAACGATCTCCCAGCAGGGGCCTGATCGTTGGTCGCTGTCACACAGAACGATTTCCTTAACGATATCGTTGCTACGTCACAAAAAGCAACGATATCGTTAACGATATCGTTATGTGTGAAGGTACCTTTAGACATAGCAGGGTTAGTGGGAGTTTAGTCCTGTCTACCCTTTTCTGTATAAGGGACTTTTTTGGTTGGCTTTATATTTATAAAGCACCTATGAGGATGCCCATCTGGTGCCTATGAGATGATGGTTTTTCAGAATAATCTCATATATCGGGTATCAGCAACCTTGTGAATAGCCGACTAGGTAATATTGTGCAGTTATTTATTCTTGTTGTAACATCTCTGTATGGTTATTGACTGGTATCATCATCTATCTTTTGCCAACTTATGTTTGGATGCGGAAACACACTGGCATGGTTTCAGAGGTTTGCGGTCATACACGCCGAGGGGCAATAATTTGGGTAAAATTAAGTTTGCGAATCTCATTGCTTTTAATAAATCGAACTTGGCCAGATTCAGAAATTTAGAGTTTTGTTGCAGGCTGCTGATTATGAGAAAGTTTTGTTTTGTCAGATCATATGGAGGGTTGGTTGTATGTCATCACATGCTGAACGGTGATTTGCTTTTGGTGGATTGAGTTCAGTTAAATTCTATTGTGCAGTGACTCTGCATAGAGTGGTGTTTTTGTTTGAGCCATACAGGGTTTAAAATAAAATAAGGTTATACGTGTTACGCCTGGCGCTATGCACCAAGTAAATATATGAGTTGTTATAGGTGCGTTTGCAGCACGGGGTCCTCCGTGCAGGAGAGAAGCCTGCTGCTAGAGAAATGGTGGCCCTATATGGCGGTACAATGTCAGATTAGATGCAAGTTACTCACTCGGTCAGTATCAGCACAAACCCTGTTGCTTCACAGAGTTGTGAAATAATTAGAGGGACTAAAACCCTAACAAGGTTTGTGCTTGCTCTGGAACTCTTCTGTGCTAACCGCACACATGAAGGAACCAGATGTTAAGCCAAGTGACTAATTGCCCCCACTGACTCTAGCTGCCTGCCTATGTAATTTCTCACAGCTAACGGACACTCTCCATATGTAGCCTGAATGGCAGAGTATTACTGGCGACAAGCATAAAACACAAATGATACTAGCACATGGCCGTGCGGCTATGTGAACATTTTATAGCTGCAGCAACTTCAGGACCTTCCTAGAGGACCAATGGGAGCTGCTATAGGACCTGAGCGTGTGACCCCCAACCTTCAATGAAAGGTCCTCCCTTGGGCATGCTCAGAAGGGGAAAAGCAGGACTTAGTCCCAGAGACGTCTGCTCGCCGCTGACCAGTACTGGCTACAATGGCTGAGCCATTGGTTAGGCCACACTTATTATCAACAACTGCAATCAAACGTTTGTGATAACTGGCAATGAGTCTTTTACTACACTCTGGAGGAATTTTTGCCCACTCATCTTTGCAGAAGTGTTGTAATTCAGCCACACTGGAGGGTTTCCAAGCATGAACTGCCTTTTTAATGTCATGCCACAGTATCCCAATCTGATTAATGTCAGGACTTTGACGTGGCCACTCCAAAGTCTTAATTTTGTTTTTCTTAAGCCATTCAAAGGTGGACTTGCTGATGTGTTTTGAATCATTGTCCTGATGCATAACCCAAGTGGGCTTCAGCCTGAGGTCTCAAACAGATGGCCAGATATTCTTCTTCAAGATTTTTCGGTAAACAGCAGAATTTATGGTTCCATTTACCACAGCTAGTATCCATGTCCAGAAGCAGCAAAAGAGCCCCAGACCATCACCATATTTGACTCTTGGCATTGTTAGGGGTCAACTTCCCACCTCTGCACAGGGGGAATCTCGAACCATCTCCACTGCGGTCTCCCATCCCTCTCCAGCTGCAGTGGAGCCTGCTCAGCGGAGACATCGGTCCCAGCATCTGGCTCAGCCTGATACGGTGCAGATGGTTATTGCTGCCTTTCCAGGCTCAGCCATTGTAGCCAGTACTGGTCAGCAGAGAGCAGACATCTCTGGGACTAAGTCCTGCTTTTCCCCTTCTGAGCATGCCCAGGGTAAGTCCTCTCATTGGAAGTCGGGGGTCACATGCTCAGGTACTGTAGCAGCTCCCATTGATCCTCTAGGAAGGTCCTGTAGTTGCTGCAGCTATAAAAGGTTCGCATGGCTGCATGGCCATGCGCTAGTATCAATAAAGTTATCCAACATTTGAACAACGATAGGCTGAATGGCACTAGGAACACGACCGATAATAGAGGAAGCTTTCTCTCACGCCCATTAGCTTGATTTTCCTATTGACATGCGGTATGACGCCACACTGGTTAATTGGTGCTCAGCATATATGTGTATAATTATTCAATCTTCATATCCAAAGCAAAAGGAAAGAAAATATGCGGCACTCACCCAGCTTGCATGAAACTGAAGTCTCTTTAATAATCCAATAAACTGGTTACAGCCATTGCATTAAGTTCGGCAGGTGAAGGTGAGGGAGCGAGGAGAGTGGATGGGACAATACGGATGACATACGGATTACATACAGAGGATGCCATGAGCAAAATACGCTGACACACCCTGCCTACGGATGACATACGGATCGCTATTTTGGGGACTTTTCTGCGTATTACGGCCGTAAAAAACGGACCGTATTTTTATACGCTGAGTGTGAGGCCGGCCTTGAAAGCTTGCTATTTATTACCATCTTTTCAGTTAGCCATTAAAAGCTATCCACCACTGAGGACTCTCAATATTTATTATTTTTTCTGTCCAACGACTAACACAGTACAAAGATATATTTTTCACATAAACCAGAAGGAACGTTTCACATGATCAAATGTTGTAATGCAGAGTCCTTGTACATAGGCACATTAAAATGGCATCAGAAATATATTGGTTTGGTATATGTATACAGAAATATACTAAAATGTACTGAGTCAAAGATTTCCAAAGATTTCTGGTGGCACTATATACACTTTGAGCTGTAAAGCACATTTTGTTTTGACACATTATTTTTTTATCAAGAAAGTATGGAGTCCCCAAGTGATTGCTAAAATTAAGAATCTCAGGCCGAACAGTCTCTTTCAATGTGAAGTCACAAGAGTCTGATATGGCACAAATCTCTGGTGAGCACCACAATCCTTTTGCATGAATAGTCATGGATATTATAGTCTAGATGCTCAATATTAAATTTAATGACATTTCTAGTCATTCATAAGGTTTAAAGCCCCTAATAGAATACATATTGTATTTATTTTATTGCTATCTTACTGCACAAAGGTTCATTTTACTGAGTACAATTACATCAATAAGAGAGGGTAAATGGTATGAGTAATACTGCCTATCTATCTGTCATGACTATCAGAAACCACAGGTCAATAAAGGCTACCTCAGACAGATTTGGTACCAGCCACTCCATCTGACTGATTCCAGAGGAACCCCAACCTTCAAACGTTAACAAGAAGTAGGAAGCATCAGGGATCCTAGGAGACTTCAAGATGCAATCCAAAGTAAAATTCCTTATTTATTGCTTAAAATAGGACAAAAACAAGTCACAGACTACAGTGACTGTAAGGTTAGTTGTTATGACCTGGTGGTTAGGAGCACCCGGAATGACCTGATAGTTAAACCTCATACAGGACGAGCTCTGGGATGTGGGAGCTCTGCTGACCGCAAGCCCTAATCCTATCACACACACTAAAAATAGCCGTGGAGCGCTCCTGACCAGACCTAGGCGCCTCGTCACAGCCTAAGAACTATCTAGCCCTAGAGATAGAAAATAAAGCCTACCTTGCCTCAGAGAAATTCCCCAAAGGCAAAGGAAGCCCCCACATATATTGACTGTGAGTAAAGATGAAAGTCACAAACGCAGAAAAGAAACAAGTTTCAGCAAAGGGAGGCCAGACTTACTAAATAGACAGAGGATAGGAAAGGTAACTTTGCGATCAGCACAAAAACCTACAAAAGACCACGCAGAGTGTGCAAAAAGGACCTCCGCACCGACTCACGGTGCGGAGGGGCCACTCTGAATCCCAGAGCTTCCAGCTAGCAAGACAAAAATCATGAAAACCAGCTGGACAAGAAAACAGTGAACAAATAAAGACTATCAGGAACTTAGCTTCTGCAGGAGAAGGCAGGTCACCAGAGAGATCCAGGAGCGAACTGAAGCAATGCAAAAAACATTGACAGCTGGCATAGAGTAACGATCTGAGAGGAGTTAAATAGAGCAGCCAACCAAAGGATAAACCACGTCACCTGTGTAAGGAACCTCAGAAGCAGCAGCTTCAATCATAGCCACCAGAGAGAGCCCATAGACAGAACTCGCTGAAGTACCATTCACGACCACAGGAGGGAGCTCGACAACAGAATTCACAACAGTTAGTGGAACTCCTAAGGTGAACCCGCAGGATCATGACAATGAATGTCCGAAGGGTGAGCTGACCTGGTGGACCCCCCCCCTATACAGGGAGCATCAGGGGCAGGCCCAGGAGAGACTATTGCCGGGGAAGCTGATACCCGGGGACAGGAGGTAGGAGACACATGAAAAGGGAGACGAGGAAACAGGTAGCGGAGACTGGAGACTACAGGAAGGGCTGCTAAGGATCAGACGGGATGGCGGAGGAGGAACACACAGGAGGAACTGGAGAAACTGAACAGGCAAGGATCAAACAGGGAAGAACGGATGTCACTAGGAGAGAACACAAAGAGGTCACAGGGTAGAGTAGCACAGGATACAAGGCAGGACCCAATACTGGGCTGACAGGCAGGTAGAGAAAGAAGCTCAAGGAAGCAAGCGACCTGGATCAAATGTGAAGCACAATTGACAGACAGGCACAGAACAGGGGGAGAGGCTACCTGATATAGGAAGAGTTCCGCAGGACTTCCGGGTCAAGAACTTCCAGGATCATAGAAAGGAGGAACGGAGCGACCGAAGACCAGCCCGTGGAGATGCGCGTGCGCTGCTGGAGCTGGAAAGCGAAGTGTGCATGTGCCTCTGACGAGAATCAGGAGCCGGTGAAGAGACAGGAAGAGAGGAGGTCGGGCGATGCGCACACTCACCGGGAGTGCGCAGGGACGGGTGAGTATGTCGGAAGCTGGAGGAAGATTCGGCAGATGTGGCAGCAGCACGCAGGGACGAGTAAGTATGTCGGGAGCCAGGAGGGGAAGCGGCAGCTGTGACAGTGACATATTCAGCAAAAATTGAAACGTACACGTTTCTAACCATACAGTTCTTAATCATGGTCGTGCCATGATTAAGAATTATATTGTTTGAAATGCTTAGGTTTGGACTTTAAATATGTCACTATAGTTCATGATTTGTTTTTAACTTGTTGTTTTTACTCACAAGTGCTAGATTGCATTTTGAAGTCTTTGAGGATCCTGAAAGCTTCCTCCATCTTTCTAGTTACACCAGTGAGTCGGCAGGTTCCTTACACTGTGCATGCCTCAAGAATTATACTGGTGTGCTACATCCTTTTTTTAACTCTTTAACCCCTGCACAGGGATTTGGCCTTACAACAGGGTCCACTGCCTTGCTTCCACAAAAGGTTGAACCAGAGTCAAAAAGGGTCACCAAATAAGGTCAAAACCAAGAGGTCACATCAGGGGTAAAATTGTAAAGTTAGCGGGTAGTCAAAAGTCAAGCCTAGGTCTAAGAACAGGAAGGAAAAAAAACAAACAAACAGGAGCACAGCAGTATACATTGGGACAACAATGCTATTGCCTGGCAGTGAAAGTCAGAGCTTCAGAGGCTCAAATAGCTGACTTTTCAGACCAGGACTCTCGGGAAGATGTGATCAAGGACTAGATTAAAATCAAACCCATAACTCCCCTAATGGAGCAGCACCAAAAGTCGTAAGGAAAAAATAGGACTGAAGCTGAAGCAGAGGAGGCATGTATTGGTATAGAAATTACACTACCTCAATGATATATGATAGTAACTCTAGTTTGGCAATAACCAATGAAACTAAATGTATTCTCTGACTAATATTGCAAGATATATTGTCATTGAATAATATTCTTAGTAGAGATGTTTGAATCTTTTGAAATTTGAATTCACCAGGATTTTCAAATTTGATTTGCAGCAAAATGATTTGCCACAAATTGCAATACTGCGAAGCCTCTAATTGCCCTGAATAGACGTGTAACACTTGGGGGCTTCATTGGGCAAAATCCAAACCTATTCAAGTCCTTTAATACAAACATAGATCACGTAATGTATATGTGACCTCACTATTGAAATGTATGGTAATGAATGTTAACCATTTAATTACACAGTACACTTACAGGCTTTCCATGTTTTCCATGTTTAAATATTGTCCAAAAATAATGCCTCAAACAACTCTAAAGTACAGGTTGCACAGCCAAAGTGCCGATGTCGCTGCTACAGTGTAGCGTAATGCAAGTGCATGGGGTAATATTGCAATCAGCACTAATGACAAAAAAGAAGCAAGAAATCCAAATGGTTATGGCTTTTTGTCATAGTCACAGTATTTTGCAGATCATAATGGAACACTATGCACCTGCATTACTCTGTATTATTGCAGCGGCATGAAGCAACCTGTGTCATGGCTAAAGTTGCCATGTGCTCCCAACTAGTGATGGGTGATCCCCTGGATGTAAGGTGAGGTTAACTTTCTTAATTTAAATAAAATAGCAAAGCGGTATGTATTTTTATTCCAAATAAAGGATTTTATTCATGCTGTGTGTTTTTTAGAATATGACTATGGGATTAGTAATGGATAGGTGTCTTATAGACGCCTCTCCATTATTAACCCGTGGTCTTGATGTCACCTGATAATACAAAGGTGACATCAACCCCACAGGGCAAGTGGGAAGAGCTGGGCAAAGCGCCATAATTGGCACATCAAATAGATGCACCTTTTCTGGGGCGGCTGTGGGCTGCTATTTTTAGGTTGGAGGGGGCAATATCCATGGCCCATAACCAGTCTGAGAATATCAGAAAAATGGGGGCACATACCCTTAAGGTACCTTCACACTAAACGACGCTGCAGCGATACCGTCAACGATCCGGATCGCTGCAGCATCGCTGTTTGGTCGCTGGAGAGCTGTCACACAGACCGCTCTCCAGTGACCAACGATGCCGGTAACCAGGGTAAACATCGGGTTACTAAGCGCAGGGCCGCGCTTAGTAACCCGATGTTTACCCTGGTTACCATTCTAAAAGTAAAAAAAACAAACACTTCATACTTACCTTCCGATGTCAGTCCCCGGCGCTCTGCTTCTCTGTACTGGCTGTGAGCACAGCGGCCGGAAAGCAGAGCGGTGACGTCACCGCTCTGCTTTCCGGCCGCTGTGCTCACAGTGAGTGCAGGAAAGCACAGCGCCGAGGGACAGACAGCGGAAAGTAAGTATGAAGCATTTGTTTTTTTTACTTTTAGGATGGTAACCAGGGTAAACATCGGGTTACTAAGCGCGGCCCTGCGCTTAGTAACCCAATGTTTACCCTGGTTACCAGTGAAGACGCCGTGTGTGACGCCGATTCAGCGATGTCAGCAGGAAGTCCAGCGACGAAATAAAGTTCTGGACTTTCTGCAGCGACCAACGACATCACAGCAGGATCCTGATCGCTGCTGCCTGTCAAACTGAACGATATCGCTAGCCAGGACGCTGCAACGTCACTGATCGCTAGTGATATCGTTTAGTGTGACGGTACCTTTATTCAGGTGTATTCCAGTGAAATGCCACCTCCTCTATACGCGTCACAGCACAGAGTAAGGCCCGGGATCACATTAGCATTTAGCATCTGATGTGATATGCTAATGACATTTGTCTCAAACTCTTGAACTGGAGCTCAGTATCAGTGCACTGTGCTCCGATCCTCTCGCATGCGGGAACTGAATCATAGGTGAGGAGAAGAAGGAAACATTAATCTCTTCATCTTTTCCATTGCTTGTCTCGGCGTATATCGGACTGCACTTGGATGACAGGGGTACGCTTGAGCACACTTAGGAGCGTGGGTAATACAAAGAGATTTCTTTATTATTAATACCTACTGGGTTCATGTTTTTTTCTGGGTTACATGCATGGATGCAAAGCTACTTGCACTAGAAGACTAGAGATATTTTTATGATATAAATTCCCAAATATACTAATGCACGCTGCACTATACGATTTATGCCTCATCTGTATCATTCTCCTGTATGTATATGTGCTACTACTGCACTCCATTATATATATATACTAGCTATTGAACCCGTTCTACGCCCGGGTGGCGAGCATTTATATTGGTATATGGTCTCCATCCTGGTATGTGCTGCTCCATCCTGCGCCCCCATCCTGTCATGTGCTGCTCCCATCCTGCGCCCCCGTTCTGTCATGTGCTGCTCCCATCCTGCGCCTCCATTCTGTCATTTGCTGCTCCCATCCTGTCATTTGCTGCTCCCATCCTGCGCCCGTTCTGTCATTTGCTGCTCCCATCCTGCGTCCCCGTTCTGTCATTTGCTGCTGCCATCCTGCGCCCGTTCTGTCATGTGCTGCTGCCATCCTGCGCCCGTTCTGTCATGTGCTGCTGCCATCCTGCGCCCGTTCTGTCATGTGCTGCGGCCATCCTGCGCCCATTCTGTCATGTGCTGCGGCCATCCTGCGCCCGTTCTGTCATGTGCTGCGGCCATCCTGCGCCCGTTCTGTCATGTGCTGCTGCCATCCTGCGCCCGTTCTGTCATTTGCTGCTCCCATCCTGCGTCCCCGTTCTGTCATTTGCTGCTGCCATCCTGCGCCCGTTCTGTCATGTGCTGCTGCCATCCTGCGCCCGTTCTGTCATGTGCTGCTGCCATCCTGCGCCCGTTCTGTCATGTGCTGCGGCCATCCTGCGCCCGTTCTGTCATGTGCTGCGGCCATCCTGCGCCCGTTCTGTCATGTGCTGCGGCCATCCTGCGCCCGTTCTGTCATGTGCTGCTGCCATCCTGCGCCCGTTCTGTCATGTGCTGCGGCCATCCTGCGCCCGTTCTGTCATGTGCTGCTGCCATCCCGCGCCCGTTCTGTCATGTGCTGCTGCCATCCTGCGCCCGTTCTGTCATGTGCTGCTGCCATCCTGCGCCCGTTCTGTCATGTGCTGCTGCCATCCTGCGCCCGTTCTGTCATGTGCTGCGGCCATCCTGCGCCCGTTCTGTCATGTGCTGCGGCCATCCTGCGCCCGTTCTGTCATGTGCTGCGGCCATCCTGCGCCCGTTCTGTCATGTGCTGCGGCCATCCTGCGCCCGTTCTGTCATGTGCTGCTGCCATCCTGCGCCCGTTCTGTCATGTGCTGCGGCCATCCTGCGCCCGTTCTGTCATGTGCTGCGGCCATCCTGCGCCCGTTCTGTCATGTGCTGCGGCCATCCTGCGCCCGTTCTGTCATGTGCTGCGGCCATCCTGCGCCCGTTCTGTCATGTGCTGCGGCCATCCTGCGCCCGTTCTGTCATGTGCTGCTGCCATCCTGCGCCCGTTCTGTCATGTGCTGCTCCCATCCTGCGCCACCATTGTATTATATGCCCCCAAATGCTGCTGCCATATAAAAAAAAAAAAAATACCTATCGTCCGGCTCCACTGCAGGTATGTCTTCAAGAAAATGGCGCCGGAAAGCGGGGACTGCGCAGGCGCCGATTCCGGCAGCAGGAATCAGCGCCTGCGCAGTCCGCGCTTTCCGGCGCCATTTTCTTGAAGACACACCTGCAGTGGAGCCGGAGTGTGTCTTCAAGAAAATGGCGCCGGAAAGCGCGGACTGCGCAGGCGCCGATTCCGGCAGCAGGAATCGGCGCCTGCGCAGTCCGCGCCCTCCTGAGCCGGGAGCAGAGGAGCCGGGAGACGGAGCCGCAAGCAGCGCTGGAACCGGGAAAGGTGAGTATACTTACCCTCCCTCCTGGCGGTCCCTGACTCTCCGGTGGAGATCGCGGTATGCGTTCAGTGCTTACGCATACCGCGATCTCCCGGGAGCGTCGCTCTGTGAGGCCCAGACTGCGCCGGCGCTTGCGCTTGCGCAGTCTATAGAGGCTTCGGACAGAGTGACGCTCCCAGCGTTATATTATAGATATACTAGCTGAAGAGCCTGGCGTTGCCTGGGCATAGTAAATATCTGTGGTTAGTTATAGCACGTCACTTCTCTTATTTTCCCATCACGCCTCTCATTTTCCCAATCACATCTTTAATTTTCCCCCTCACATCTCTCATTTTCTCCCTCACACCTCTCATTTTCTCCCTAACTCCTCTCATTCCCCCCTAACACGTCATTTCGACCTCACATCTGTCATTTTCCGATCACTACACTATTTTCCCTCACTCCTCTCATTTTGCACTCACACCTTTTCATTTTCACCTCACACCTCTCATTTTCACCTTAGTATATACATGTTTGTCATCTCCCTTATATATAGTATACACCTGTATGTCATCTCCTGTATATAGTATATACCTGTATGTCATCTCCCCTGTATATAGTATATACCTGCTGTGTGTCATCTCCCCTGTATATAGTATATACCTGTATGTCATCTCCTCCTTTATATAGTATATACCTGTATGTCATCTCCTCCTATATATAGTATATACCTGTATGTCATCTCCTTCTATATATAGTATATACCTGTATGTCATCTCTTCCTGTATATAGTATATACCTGTGTGTCATCTCCCCTGCAAATAGTATATATCTGTGTGTCATCTCCTCCTGTATATAGTATATACCTGTATGTCATCTTCTATATATAGCATATATATAGCATATACCTGTATGTCATCTCCTCCTGTATATAGTATATACCTGTAGGTAATCTGCTCCTGTATATAGTATATACCTGTGTGTCATCTCCTCCTGTATATAGTATATACCTGTATGTCATCTCCTCCTGTATATAGTATGTACCTGTATGTCATCTCCTCCTCTATATAGTATATACCTGTGTGTCATCTCTCCTGTATATAGTATATATCTGTGTGTCATCTCCCCTGTATATAGTATATACCTGTGTGATCTCCTGTATTAGACCTCGTTAACACGTTATTTGCTCAGTATTTTTACCTCAGTATTTGTAAGATAAATTGGCAGCCTGATAAATCCCCAGCCAACAGGAAGCCCTCCCCCTGGCAGTATATATTAGCTCACACATACACATAATAGACAGGTCATGTGACTGACAGCTGCCGTATTTCCTATATGGTACATTTGTTGCTCAGATTTTTATTTTTGAAGGCTAATACCAGACTTGTGTGTGTTTTAGGGCGAGTTTCGTTTGCCAAGTTGTGTGTGTTGAGTTGTGTGTGGCGACATGCATGTAGCGACTTTTGTGAGCTGAGTTTTGTGTGGCAACATGCGTGTAGCAACTTTTTTTGTGTCGAGTTGCATGTGACAGGTTAGTGTAGCAAGTTGTGTGCAGCAAGTTTTGCGCATGGCGAGTTTTGCGCGTGGTGAGTTTTATATCTGGTGCCTTTTGAGTATGTGCAAGTTTTGTGTGAGGTAACTTTTGCATGTGTTGCAAATTTTGTGCATGTGGCAATTTTTCCGCGTGTGCAAGTTTTGCGTGTGGTGAGTTTTCCATGAGGTGAGTTTTGCACTTGTGGCGAGTTTTGCGTGAGCCTAGTTTTTGCATGTGGCGAGTTTTGCGCGTGGCGAGTTTTGAGCGGCGACTTTTGTGTTTCGACTTTTATGTGGCGAGGTTGGTGTATGTGTGGTGAAATGTGTGCTGAGGGTGGTCTATGTGTTCAAGCACGTGGTAGTGTGTGGCGCATTTTGTGTGTGTTCATATCCCCGTGTGTGGTGAGTATCCCATGTCGAGGCCCCACCTTAGCAACTGTACGGTATATACTCTTTGGCGCCATCACTCTCATTCTTTAAGTCCCCCTTGTTCACATCTGGCAGCTGTCAATTTGCCTCCAACACTTTTCCTTTCACTTTTCCCCATTATGTAGATAGGGGCAAAATAGTTTGGTGAATTGGAAAGCGCGGGGTTAAAATTTCACCTCACAACATAGCCTATGACGCTCTCAGGGTCCAGACGTGTGACTGTGCAAAATTTTGTTTCTGTAGCTGTGACGCCTCCAATACTTTTCCTTTCACTTTTTTCCTCATTATGTAGATAGGGGCAAAATTGTTTGGTGAATTGGAAAGCGCGGGGTTAAAATTTCACCTCACAACGTAGCCTATGACGCTCTCAGGGTCCAGACGTGTGACTGTGCAAAATTTTGTTTCTGTAGCTGCGACGCCTCCAACACTTTTCCTTTCACGTTTTTCCCCATTATGTAGATAGGGGCAAAATTGTTTGGTGAATTGGAACGCGCGGGGTTAAAATTTCGCATCACAACATAGCCTATGACGCTCTCGGGGTCCAGACGTGTGACTGTGCAAAATTTTGTGGCTGTAGCTGCGACGGTGCAGATGCCAATCCCGGACATACACACACACATACACACATTCAGCTTTATATATTAGATATATATATATATATATATATATATATATATATATACATATAATATTATCTGATTATCACATTTTGATGGATGTGCTGGCTGTGCGGAGCTGCATTTAAGTACACATGAGTGGATTGATACTTTTTGACTTTTCATGCATATTATATGACCTTGTGATCAATAAGTCTACATGCTGTGAGGATTGCTAAATCCATATCACACATTTGATCTGCTACTATTGTGTTATCTTTGTGATTAATAAAATGTTTGGATTTTTTATTGAACTTATTGAAGTTTTGTTGACTTCCTTTTTTCATGGGAGATATATGCAGTATGGAGCTCTCTCCGTGATTAAGGTCCTGAAATCTTTTGAGTAAATTGCACTTGGATGACATCC
This sequence comes from Ranitomeya imitator, assembly GCF_032444005.1. NCBI lineage: Eukaryota > Metazoa > Chordata > Amphibia > Anura > Dendrobatidae > Ranitomeya > Ranitomeya imitator. Next base: position 980,263,704 of record NC_091282.1, read on the forward strand.
GTGTGCAGTCTGATGTTTTGCACACACCCATTGCTATGAGGGGGTTAATATGTGGCTAATCGCATCATGCTGTGATTTTTTTGGAGAAAAAATTATCAGATTTGCTCTAAGTCACTGAATAACACTAGTCTGTGTTACACGCCAGTGTAAGAGAGCCCTAAAAGATGCTATCGGTGGAGCTACTGCGAGATTAGATTGCGAAACCGGTAGCGATGCCGCTTCAGGAAAACGGCCTCCTGCGTTTTCCTGAAGCTGATTCACCTAGGTAAAGTCGGCGACTGTGTCGGCTTCTAAAGGACACAGTGTGCACATAGACTAAGTGTGAATTCACACTAATGGAGCAAACGACCTTCCATCTGCAATAGACCTGTAATTTGGCCTAAAGTGAATTTTTGAACTGAATTGTTTGAATGGGATTTTCTAATCCCTTTCACTACAATGTAATACCAGACATCTGCAGTAAATAAAAGGCAGCAAAACTGCACAAAACAGGCACATTTTCCCCTGATGACTACCATGTAGATGAAGCACAGTAAATATTACTGTCGTATGCCAGGCCACAATAGGACGCACTTTGTATTAGAGTGTCCACAAGAGCTTACAATCTAGGGAGTGTGAACATTTCCCGGTGTAACAGGCCAGATTATACCCCCAGGCCAGACTATACCCGGGGTTAAAGTGGCCTAGGCTAGATTATACCCCGGGTATACTTTGGCCTAGGCCAAACTATACCCCGGGGTATAAAATAGCCTAGGCCAAAGTATACCCCTCCAGGCCAGATTATACCCCCCAGGGTAAGCTGAGGGAAAGCTGCTCATTCTTCTAGGTAACAGCTCCCCCTCCCATCGGGCACTGCTCCTTTTCAAGCTCCTCCACCTCTGGTGACGCCAGGGATCTCCCTTTCTAAGCCCCACCCCCTCCCTATAGTCACATGTGACATGAAATCTTCAGCCCTGCTCGGGCCAGCTCGTTGTCTTGGCGCCTTGGATATGCTTGGAAAAGGGCTTTGTATACCTAGGGGGCACTGACGAGCACTGAGGGGTGGGTGGGGAACCCCTTTACTGGTTGCTATGGGATATAGCATGATCACTCTATCCTAGCAACACCTTGGATACGCTTGGAAAAGGGGTTTATCTATCTTGGGGGCACCATTGCAGCACTGCGGGTGGGTGGGGAAACCTTTTACTGGTTGCTATGGGATTTTACATGACCAATTTATCCTAGCAACGCCTTGTATACGCTTGGAAAAGGGGTTAATCTACCTTGGGGGCACTCTCGCAGCACTTAAGGATAGGTGGTTAACCCCTTAGGTGGTTGCTATGGGATTTTACATGACCACTTTATCCTAGCAACGGCTTGTATACGCTTGGAAAAGGGGTTTATCTACCTTGGGGGCACCCTTGCAGCACTGCGGGTGGGTGGGGAAACCTTTTACTGGTTGCTATGGGATTTTACATGATCACTCTATCCTAGCAACGCCTTGAATACGCTTGAAAAAGGGGTTTATCTACCTTGGGGGCACTCTCGCAGCACTTAAGGATAGGTGGTTAACCCCTTAGGTGGTTGCTATGGGATTTTACATGACCACTTTATCCTAGCAACGGCTTGTATACGCTTGGAAAAGGGGTTTATCTACCTTGGGGGCACCCTTGCAGCACTGTGGGGAAGCCGGGGAACCCTTTTACTGAGGAAGGAAACAGCACAAAAATTCAAAAGCTGACTTAGGCCATAGTATACCCCCGGGGGATAAACTTTATACCAGGGGGTATAAAATAGTTTTTATAGTATTTCTCTAGGCCATAATGTTATCACTTCACTGTTTTTCTCACCCTATTGCTTATTTGTTGAAAAGTGTGCAGATCTGAACTGACAGTAGATGGCGCTGTCCTGTCAGTGCATAGTTAATGATAACTTGTTTTGTATGTTCTCTATGACACCTCTCTGCTCTCTATGACACCAAATCTTTTCCAATTTTGACAACCATGGAAGATCAATTGTATGACCAGCTTTTGAGATTCTACACTGCAACAGAACAAAGGTACCCTCAGTATACCTACGATCTACCTCCTGAGAAACGTGCAAATGCCAAGTCCCAGTTTAGACAAACAGCAAAGCCATATCGAACCCAAGGAGGAATTGTTTATCATAGGGAAAAGGAGGTTCTTACTAAAAGTCGACTGCCAAATATCCTGAAGGCCTGTCATGACAACCCAATATCTGGGGGCCATTTTGGCAGAGATAAAACTTTAGCCAAAATCTCTGACCGGTTTTACTGGAAGGGAATGAAAAATGACGTTCACCAGTATGTGAAAGCCTGTCAAAAATGTTTTGTTATAAATCCCAAAATCACAAAGGAAGCTCCACCACTCAACAGTATATCAGTGCCTGGAAAAGTATGGAGCTTAGTTGGGATTGATATGATTGGCCCTCTTCAGGAAACATCAAATGGCAACAAATATATAGTTGCTGCCACTGATCATTTCTCCAAATGGACTGAAGCAACAGCTGTCCCAGATAAGAGTGCCAAGTCAGTGGCAAATTTTTTGTACTCCGTTATCTGTCGCCTTGGCTGTATGGAGACTCTGATTAGCGACCAGGGACGAGAGTTTGTAAACTCGATCATTGACAACCTGATGGAACATTTTCAAACAGATCACCGTATTTCATCTGCATACCACCCACAAACAAATGGCCAGCGGGAACGTGATAATCGGACACTTAAAGAAGCTCTTAGTAAGCTTGTCAATGACCAAGGAAACAACTGGGATCAATTCATCCCTGGTGTTCTGTTTGCCTATCACACATCTGTGCATGCTTCAACCAAGGTTACTCCATTTGAGGTCATGTATGGACGGAAGGCCAAGCTTCCCATGGACCTTAATCCCTCAAAAGATGATACGGTGGATCCCATGCCCATTTCAGATCATGCCACCCCTGATGTGCTAAATACACTGTCAAGCATTCTTAAAAAGCTGCACTCAGACGTCAGTACCAACATCCACTCTGCTCAAGAACACCAGAAGTGTGCCTTTGATCGCCGACACAAAAGTAACAAAGAAATCACTGCTGGTACCATAGTTTATATCAAGAATCAGCGCCGTATTCAACGCATAGGTTCAAAGATGGAACCACGCTGGATTGGACCTTATTTAGTTGTGGAATCCTTGACCAAGGGACGAGTAAAACTTAAGAACAACAAAACTGGCAAGATATTAAGCAACACATACCACACCAGCAACCTAAAGATTTACCAGGATAAAGAGGCTTCTCCACCATCCGATGATGATTATTCCAGTGACTCTGCCACACAGAAAAATAAGCAAACTAAGGCTTTCAACCTACTACCAAGTTCAAGAAGGAAGTATCTTAGCACCACTCTTGGCCTTACGTTTAGTAAGGTTGTATACTGTGGATGCAGACGAGACCTTGAACAACCACGGCGTACATATAAAACCAAAGGTGATGGAAACTGCTTCTTCCGGGCCATCAGCTACATCTTGACAGGAACAGAGGACAACCATTCCCTTCTCAGAGATAAAGTCATCCACCATATGAAAACTGACTTGACAAAAAAACTACAGGACTACTTGAACCAAAATGTGAATGAATATGTGAACATCTCTGGAATCTCTCGTGATGGAGTCTGGGCAACTGATGCAGAGATCATGACCACGGCGAATCTGTTGAGTTGCGACATAATAATCTACACAAACGTCGGTGACTCCATGGATTGGTTGACATATCCTGCAAGCTTCAATCTGCAGTCAACAACTGAACATGCACTGTATCTTGAAAATAAGCACGATCATTTCAATGTTGTTATCAGTGTTTAGCTTTAAACATTAATTTGGTAGCAAGGACATGCTAGACTAAATGTCATAATACACAGAATGACTGTTGGGCGATTTGTTGCCCCAGATAATTGCATTGCATGATAAGTGACTTATAGCTAATGAGAAATTATTGCCCCCCCTCCCAAAAGTTTTGTATAGTGGGAGGTACTCTTTAAGAATTGTCAGTTTGGTTTCTCAATAAAATGTTGAAGCATTAAGTAATTCTTGTGTATATCACTCAATGCAAATGATTTCATTGGGGTATAATATGAGCTGAGAGGTATAAATTGGGCTAGGCAACTTTAACCCCAGATTAGTTACATAATCTGGCCTGGAGGGGTATAGTTTTTTTTCCAAGCGTATACAAGGCGTTGCTAGGATAAATTGGTCATGTAAAATCCCATAGCAACCAGTAAAAGGGTTCCCCGGCTTCCCCACAGTGCTGCAAGGGTGCCCCCAAGGTAGATAAACCCCTTTTCCAAGCGTATACAAGCCGTTGCTAGGATAAAGTGGTCATGTAAAATCCCATAGCAACCACCTAAGGGGTTAACCACCTATCCTTAAGTGCTGCGAGAGTGCCCCCAAGGTAGATAAACCCCTTTTTCAAGCGTATTCAAGGCGTTGCTAGGATAGAGTGATCATGTAAAATCCCATAGCAACCAGTAAAAGGTTTCCCCACCCACCCGCAGTGCTGCAAGGGTGCCCCCAAGGTAGATAAACCCCTTTTCCAAGCGTATACAAGCCGTTGCTAGGATAAAGTGGTCATGTAAAATCCCATAGCAACCACCTAAGGGGTTAACCACCTATCCTTAAGTGCTGCGAGAGTGCCCCCAAGGTAGATAAACCCCTTTTTCAAGCGTATTCAAGGCGTTGCTAGGATAGAGTGATCATGTAAAATCCCATAGCAACCAGTAAAAGGTTTCCCCACCCACCCGCAGTGCTGCAAGGGTGCCCCCAAGGTAGATAAACCCCTTTTCCAAGCGTATACAAGCCGTTGCTAGGATAAAGTGGTCATGTAAAATCCCATAGCAACCACCTAAGGGGTTAACCACCTATCCTTAAGTGCTGCGAGAGTGCCCCCAAGGTAGATTAACCCCTTTTTCAAGCGTATTCAAGGCGTTGCTAGGATAGAGTGATCATGTAAAATCCCATAGCAACCAGTAAAAGGTTTCCCCACCCACCCGCAGTGCTGCAAGGGTGCCCCCAAGGTAGATAAACCCCTTTTCCAAGCGTATACAAGCCGTTGCTAGGATAAAGTGGTCATGTAAAATCCCATAGCAACCACCTAAGGGGTTAACCACCTATCCTTAAGTGCTGCGAGAGTGCCCCCAAGGTAGATTAACCCCTTTTCCAAGCGTATACAAGGCGTTGCTAGGATAAATTGGTCATGTAAAATCCCATAGCAACCAGTAAAAGGTTTCCCCACCCACCCGCAGTGCTGCAATGGTGCCCCCAAGATAGATAAACCCCTTTTCCAAGCGTATCCAAGGTGTTGCTAGGATAGAGTGATCATGCTATATCCCATAGCAACCAGTAAAGGGGTTCCCCACCCACCCCTCAGTGCTCGTCAGTGCCCCCTAGGTATACAAAGCCCTTTTCCAAGCATATCCAAGGCGCCAAGACAACGAGCTGGCCCGAGCAGGGCTGAAGATTTCATGTCACATGTGACTATAGGGAGGGGGTGGGGCTTAGAAAGGGAGATCCCTGGCGTCACCAGAGGTGGAGGAGCTTGAAAAGGAGCAGTGCCCGATGGGAGGGGGAGCTGTGACCTAGAAGAATGAGCAGCTTTCCCTCAGCTTACCCTGGGGGGTATAATCTGGCCTGGAGGGGTATACTTTGGCCTAGGCTATTTTACACCCCGGGGTATAGTTTGGCCTAGGCCATTTTATGCCCGGGTATAGTTTGGCCTAGGCCAGTTTATACCCCGGGGTATACTCTGGCCTAGGCCAAATTATACCCGGGGTTAATCTGGGACGGGGTTACTTTGGCCTGTTACACCGGTAACATGGACGTGGGCATGAGGCATACCCTGGAGCCTCCTTCCAGCGTGGAGCTTGTGTGTTCTTCATGTGTGGATGTGGCAGCTGAATCCTACAATGACTACAAGACGCCGCTTCGGGGTATCTGTGCCACAAGCCGAGGCTTTAATGTAAAAGGACACAAACCTTTTTCACTCTCCTGCTGGTGTATATCCCCATCCCGTCCTGGACTTGGGAAGACTTCAGAGAAAATCTGTCTGGCACATACATGCCTAGCATCTTTATGGCTCTGCTAAGTAAAGAATTCAGGGCACCATTAAATAACGAAATAATAGTAGATCTTAAGCAGGTCCTTACCAATAACTATACAAAAGTGTGTTTGTCTGAATGTTTATTACTTATCTGTGGCTGTGTAGTTCCTTTCTCATGCTGGATTTCATGCCTGCATTCCTGTGGGAGGGCTAGCAGTGTGAAGTGACGTGTGCTTTCTACTCCCCCCATCCTAGCCCTCTGCAAACTACAACTCCCGGCATCCAAAAGAGGGGGAAGGCCTTTACTGCATTCAGCTACATGCCTGCTGGATAATCTGGAGTAAAAAAGCTGTAAAATTGCATCCTGTGTCATATCACCCAAGGCGAAATGCATCATTTATGTCTATGATCATGATAAATACCATATTCTTTACACGTACAGTACAGACCTAAAAGTTTGGACACACCTCATTTAAAGATTTTTCTGTATTTTCATGACTATGAAAATTGTACATTCACACTGAAGGCATCAAAACTGTGAATTAACACATGTGGAATTATATACTTAACAAAAAAGTATGAAACAACTGAAATTATGTCTTATATTCTAGGTTCTTCAAAATAGCCACCTTTTGCTTCGATGACTGCTTTGCACACTCTTTGCATTCTCTTGATGAGCTTCAAGAGGTAGTCACCGGGAATGGTTTTCACTTCACAGGTGTGCCCTGTCAGGTTTAATAAGTGGGATTTCTTGCCTTTTAAATGGTATTGGGACCATCAGTTGTGTTGTGCAGAAGTCTGGTGGATACACAGCTGATAGTCCTACTGAATAGACTGTTAGAATTTGTATTATGGCAAGAAAAAAGCAGCTAAGTAAAGAAAAACGAGTGGCCATCATTACTTTAAGAAATGAAGGTTAGTCAGTCCGAAAAATGGGGAAAACTTTGAAAGTGTCCCCAAGTGCAGTGGCAAAAACCATCAAGCGCTACAAAGAAACTGGCTCACATGAGGACCGCCCCAGGAAAGGAAGACAAAGAGTCACCTCTGCTTCTGAGGATAAGTATATCAGAGTCACCAGCCTCAGAATTCGCAGGTTAACAGCAGCTCAGATTAGAGAGCAGGTCAATGCCACACAGAGTTCTAGCAGCAGACATATCTCTACAACAACTGTTAAGAGGAGACTTTGTGCAGCAGGCCTTCATGGTAAGATAGCTGCTAGGAAACCACTGCTAAGGACAGGCAACAACCGGAAGAGACTTGTTAGGGCTAAAGAACACAAAGAATGGACATTAGACCAGTGGAAATCTATGCTTTGGTCTGATGAGTCCAAATTTGAGATCTTTGGTTCCAACCACCGTGCCTTTCTGCGACGCAGAAAAGGTGAACAGATGGACTCTACATGCCTGGTTCCCACCGTGAAGCATGGAGGAGGAGGTGTAATGGTGTGGGGGCGCTTTGCTGGTGACACTGTTGGGGATTTATTCAAAATTGAAGGCATACTGAACCAGCATGGCTATTACAGCATCTTGCAGCTATTCCATCTGGTTTGCGTTTAGTTGGATCATCATTTATTTTTCAACAGGACAATGACCCCAAACACACCTCCAGGGTGTGTAAGAGGTATTTGACTAAGAAGGAGAGTGATGGGGTGCTACGCCAGATGACCTGGCCTCCACAGTCACCAGACCAGAATCCAATCGAGATGGTTTGGGGTGAGCTGGACCTCAGAGTGGAGGCAAAAGGGCCAACAAGTGCTAAGCATCTCTGGGAACTCCTTCAGGATTGTTGGAAGACCATTCCCAGTGACTACCTCTTAAAACTCATCCAGGGAATGCCAAGAGTTTGCAAAGCAGTTATCAAAGGAAAAGGTGGCTACTTTGAAGAACCTAGAATATAAGACATAATTTCAGTTTTTTCACACTTTTTTGTGAAGTATATAATTCCACATGTGTTAATCCATAGTTTTGATGTCTTCAGTGTGAATGTACAATTTTCAAAGTCATGAAAATACAGAAAAATATTTAAATGAGAAGGTGTGTCCAAACTTTTGGTCTGTACTGTATACTGCAACTGTCCCTATATATTGTAGTTGGGAAATATTTACACTAAAACATAACAATTATTGCACAGTTACTTTAGAACAGATGAAATGCAATGATATAAATCATGGGAAATTAATGTCAACTTGCACGGGCCTACATAGAAATCATGAGACCACCTAACAAGAGTTCGCATTGCCCCCCCTCCACCCTATCAAAAAAATATATTTGCATTATGACATGGTCTCTCACAGCACGTCGCACAGTATGATGGCCCCTCACAGCCTCCCAGACAGTATAATGGCTTTTTGCAGCCCCCCACACAGTATGATGACCCCCCACACAACCACCCATATAGTATGAGGGCCCAAGATTTGCACCATTTATTTGTCCCAAGAGACACAATGACTCCAATAAAGTCACATTTGAAACCAGTAAAGGAGGATAGTTGAGATATATTGTATGGCATACATGTCACAAATGTGAAGATCATGGCAAGAATTCACATGAAGATCAAATGGCCCAACACAAGTCCAACAAGAACCTCTTTCAAACTAGATAAAACTAAGAAGAAAAAAACGTATTGGTTGTTTACAAACATGTGAATAGCATACAGACACTTAGACCGCTTGGCAATAGAGAGTACAATCAATTAACCACCTGCACTCATTTCTAAGGAGGATTTGTCCCAGTTTCCTCCTCTCTTTGGTGGGCTTATAACCTTCATGACCTGAAAGTGAATATTCTCCTGATTGTTCTGTGAATTTCAAACATAAGTACGGGACAGTTTTCTCACCCCAATTGTTTCCAAAGTGGTCCAGAATAAAACAGAATAACTATCTGATGTTTTTTTTTGTTTTTTGTTTTTTGCAAAAATGGTTAAGTAGCCTTATCTTACAATTGACAAATTCTAGTTCCATTCTTGAACGTTTCTAATGAACATGCTCTGGTACAGGTGTAATAGAGTGCAGGGTTGAGTATGTCACCACGGAACAGACAGACCAACTGTTGAAGGGGATTTATTAATAGGGGTAAAATTCTCCTTGCAGGGAGGAAGCAGGGGGTTAACAAAGATAAAGCAAGCAGTATAACAGTACACAACAAGTTAACTGAAGCTATGAAACAGTTAAGCAGAATAGAAATGGAAAACGAGTGTTCTTGTAACTTATCAGTCCAGAGAAATTCTGACTGGAGGGTCCTTATTCCAATGTGGGTACAGTCGCCAGCAGCACTTGAAGAGTCTGAAATCTTTCCTGTCTTCTGAGAACTGGAGATTCCGGGGTTAAAACCTTTGCAGTCTGTTCTTCTCAAAGTGAAACTGGAACCAGGAAGTAGCACAGTCTCGGTCACTGCTGCAGGAGTCTCTGTATGTTAGCCTGGCAGTTTCTCTGTAGTAACAATGTCACACATACACTGGGCAGTTACTTATCACACTCAGGGATCTTTGCTTGTCACTGCGATCACCGTGGCTGCGCTCGAGTCACTGTCTCTGCGCTGTCAGGTGAAGAATCTTCTCTGATTCAGGAGGCTTCCGAGTCTACACACTCACATACAGCCTTCACTAAGGTGGGTATCTCAGTCTCAGTGCCCTCACAGGGAGCACTACTTTTAGGGGAGCACGGCGCTGCAGCCTGCCCTCTCTTTGGCGCGCTGCCCTCTCTCTGCTCTCCCGTTCTTTTCTGACCACACCCCTCTCTCTTCCCAGCAGTCACCTCGTCCCCTCTGTCCAGGGCAGAAAGTCTTCCCCCTCACAACCCTGCTGTCTGACCAAGTGGTTCCAGGCAAGGAGCAGGGAAAGCAAGCTCCTTACATTGGCATTTCCCTTTCTGCTGGAACTAAATGCCCTAATCCACTATACTTTTATGTGTCCACTATTTGGACTCTTAGCCATGTTTTGCCAGAATAATTGGATTCCATTAAGTGACTGCTGACCAAGTGGTCCCTCAGATGTCTTCCTCTGTGATAGGGACTAACTGATGGACTTGGAAGGGATACTATAAAATCCTTATAGGCTCTTAAAATTCTTCAAATGTTCTGGATGAGATTCTTTTAATATTCATGGAGATGATAAAATATTACTATCAATCTGATCATCATTGCAGATTCATCTTTATTCCTTGGTGTTAGCAAGTCATCTTGACCCTGTATTAATGCATGCCTATATGTGTTCCCAAGCATCTTTCACTGGTAACCTTTAGTTAAAAAGTGGGCCTGTATTTCCCTCAATTTGTGCTTGTATTTGCTAATTCTTGAACAGTCCCTCTTGCATCTCAAACATTGATCCTTGGGGATCCCATTTCTTAATGGTCTGGGATGAGGACTTTCTGAGGCCAAGAGGCAGTTCATTGCCTATGACTTACAATGAAAGGTACTTTTCAAGTATCAAACTGAGGATTTGATAATGAAAATATCAATAAAGTTAATCCTATTGGTTTTGATATCGCTTGTGAAAATATGCCCAAATCACTGAGGTTAAGATATCTAATAAGTTCATAGAAATTTTTTCCAGAACTGGATCACAGAATCAGCATTATGTCACCATTATTAATTTCATATAGGGTAATCGATTAGGTAAGTTGTTCCGTATTCTCAAAAAAGACTGCATGGTCACCTAAGAGCCAATATATACAGTGGGGCAAAAAAGTGTTTAGTCAGTCAGCAATAGTGCAAGTTCCACCACTTAAAAAGATGAGAGGCGTCTGTAATTTATATCATAGGTAGACCTCAACTATGGGAGACAAACTGAGAAAAAAAAATCCAGAAAATCACATTGTCTGTTTTTTTAACATTTTATTTGCATATTATGGTGGAAAATAAGTATTTGGTCAGAAACAAACAATCAAGATTTCTGGCTCTCACAGACCTGTAACTTCTTCTTTAAGAGTCTCCTCTTTCCTCCACTCATTACCTGTAGTAATGGCACCTATTTAAACTTGTTATCAGTATAAAAAGACACCTGTGCACACCCTCAAACAGTCTGACTCCAAACTCCACTATGGTGAAGACCAAAGAGCTGTCAAAGGACACAGAAACAAAATTGTAGCCCTGCACCAGGCTGGGAAGACTGAATCTGCAATAGCCAACCAGCTTGGGTGAAGAAATCAACAGTGGGAGCAATAATTAGAAAATGGAAGACATACAAGACCACTGATAATCTCCCTCGATCTGGGGCTCCACGCAAAATCCCACCCCGTGGGGTCAGAATGATCACAAGAACGGTGAGCAAAAATCCCAGAACCATGCGGGGGGACCTAGTGAATGAACTGCAGAGAGCTGGGACCAATGTAACAAGGCCTACCATAAGTAACACACTACGCCACCATGGACTCAGATCCTGCAGTGCCAGACGTGTCCCACTGCTTAAGTCAGTACATGTCCGGGCCCGTCTGAAGTTTGCTAGAGAGCATTTGGATGATCCAGAGGAGTTTTGGGATAATGTCCTATGGTCTGATGAAACCAAACTGGAACTGTTTGGTAGAAACACAACTTGTCGTGTTTGGAGGAAAAAGAATACTGAGTTGCATCCATCAAACACCATACCTACTGTAAAGCATGGTGGTGGAAAAATCATGCTTTGGGGCTGTTTCTCTGCAAAGGGGCCAGGACGACTGATCCGGGTACATGAAAGAATGAATGGGGCCATGTATCGTGAGATTTTGAGTGCAAACCTCCTTCCGTCAGCAAGGGCATTGAAGATGAAAAGTGGCTGGGTCTTTCAACATGACAATGATCCAAAGCACACCGCCAGGGCAACGAAGGAGTGGCTTCGTAAGAAGCATTTCAAGGTCCTGGAGTGGCCTAGCCAGTCTCCAGATCTCAACCCTATAGAAAACCTTCGGAGGGAGTTGAAAGTCCGTGTTGCCAAGCGAAAAGCCAAAAACATCACTGCTCTAGAGGAGATGTGCATGGAGGAATGGGCCAACATACCAACAACAGTGTGTGGCAACCTTGTGAAGACTTACAGAAAACGTTTGACCTCTGTCATTGCCAACAAAGGATATATTACAAAGTATTGAGATGAAATTTTGTTTCTGTCCAAATACTTATTTTCCACCATAATATGCAAATAAAATGTAAAAAAAAACAGACAATGTGATTTTCTGGATTTTTTTTTCTCAGTTTGTCTCCCATAGTTGAGGTCTACCTATGATGTAAATTACAGACGCCTCTCATCTTTTTAAGTGGTGGAACTTGCACTATTGCTGACTGACTAAATACTTTTTTGCCCCACTGTACATTTGAAGAACTTGGTGCACAGGGACTGGCCGCATTAGGAAATAGACCTAAGAATTTTTTAGGTTTCTGAAACAATTATTTGAGACTTTTTTTCACAAGTGAGATCCAAAATAGAACTAACCAACTGAATTGTTTTAAGCAATACATTTTTCTTAAGTTTTAAACCGATACAAGTCATACAGTCAGCACAGAGATAGTAGAATCAGTAATAGGTACATCACATATGACTTGGTTCCTATAAAAAAGGAAGAACCAAGGAGAACTGTAGTATACAAAATAGGGATCATATGAACTAAGGGGAAGGAGGGGGTTGGGGTGAAAGGGAAAGGTATACATTGGTCCATGAAACATTAACTAATTTTGATCATGCGGTAATTATTTAAAACAACTGACTTGTTCAGCTCACACTGCTCTGCACTGTACAGATGAGTCGCAGAGTATGCAGAGAAGACAGAAGCTGTTTAATTCTACATCTGTCTTCTCTTTTGCAGGTAAAAAATGCTCAATGAGCTGAATAGAAGCTTTGCACAGCAGAGGTTTACATCAAATCCAGAGTTTACATGATTGCTTGGTCTCTGCCTAACACAGAGCTACTTGGTCCTAGTTTACCCAGACCAGCCTTGCAACTTACTTATTACTGAATAGTTTCCCTGTAGTTGAGGGTCCTAGAGATGCCTCATATAATAATAACCCCCCTAAAATTAAATAAATAATTAACATAATACAATACCATTTTATCACAAATGTTAAAGGAAACTTGTCAGGTGTTATAACACTATTTAACCCCTTAAGCCCCGAGGGTGGTTTGCACGTTAATGACCGGGCCAATTTTTACAATTCTGACCACTGTCCCTTTATGAGGTTATAACTCTGGAACGCTTCAACGGATCTTGGCGATTCTGACATTGTTTTCTCGTGACATATTGTACTTCATTTTAGTGGTAACATTTATTTGATATAACTTGCGTTTATTTGTGAAAAAAACGGAAATTTGGCGAAAATTTAGAAAATTTTGCAATTTTCCAACTTTAAATTTTTATGCCCTTAAATCACAGAGATATGTCACGCAAAATACTTAATAAGTAACATTTCCCACATGTCTACTTTACATTAGCACAATTTTGGAACCAAAATTTTTTTTTGTTAGGGAGTTATAAGGGTTAAAAGTTGACCAGCAATTTCTAATTTTTACAACACCATTTTTTTTTAGGGACCACATCTCATTTGAAGTCATTTTGAGGGGTCTATATGATAGAAAATACCCAAGTGTGACACCATTCTAAAAACTGCACCCCTCAAGGTGCTCAAAACCACATTCATGAAGTTTATTAACCCTTCAGGGGTTTCACAGGAATTTTTGGAATGTTTAAATAAAAATGAATATTTAACTTTTTTTCACACAAAATTTATTTCAGCTCCAATTTGTTTTATTTTACCAAGGGTAACAGGATAAAATGGATGCCAAACGTTGTTGTACAATCTGTACTGAGTATGCTGATACTCCATATGTGGGGGTAAACCACTGTTTGGGCGCATGGCAGAGCTCGGAAGGAAAGGAGCGCCATTTGACTTTTCAATGTAAAATTGACAGGAATTGAGATGGGACGCCATGTTGCGTTTGGAGAGCCCCTCATGTGCCTAAACATTGAAACCCCTGACAAGTGACAACATTTTGGAAAGTAGACACCCTAAGGAACTTACCTAGATGTGTGGTGAGCACTTTGACCCAACAAGTGCTTCACAGAAGTTTATAATGCAGAGTCGTAAAAATAAAAAATCATATTTTTTCACAAAAATGATCTTTTCGCCACCAATTTTTTATTTTCCCAAGGGTAAGAGAAGAAATTAGACCACAAAAGTTGTTGTGCAATTTGTCCTGAGTGCGATGATACCCCATATGTGGGGGTAAACCACTGTTTGGGCGCATGACAGAGCTCGGAAGGAAAGGAGCGCCATTTGACTTTTCAATGCAAAATTGACTGGAATTAAGATGGGACGCCATGTTGGTTTGGAGAGCCCCTGATGTGCCTAAACATTAAAACCCCCCACAAGTGACACCATTTTGGAAACTAGATTCCCTAAGGAACTTATCTAGATGTGTTTTGAGAGCTTTGAACCTCCAAGTGTTTCACTACAGTTTATAACGCAGAGCCGTTAAAATAATTTTTTTAATTTTTCGCAAAAATTATTTTTTAACCCCCAGTTTTGTATTTTCACAAGGGTAACAGAATAAATTGGACCCCAAAAGTTGTTGTCCAATTTGTCCTGAGTACGCTGATACCCAATATGTGGGGGGAACCACTGTTTGGGCGCATAGCAGAGCTCGGAAGTGAAGGAGCACCATTTGGAATGCAGACTTAGATGGATTGGTCTGCAGGAGTCACGTTGCATTTGCAGAGCCCCTGATGTACCCAAACAGTACAAACCCCCCACAAGTGACCCCATATTAGAAACTAGACCTCCCTAAGGAACTTATCTAGATGTGTTGTGAGAACTTTGAACCCCTAAGTGTTTCACTACAGTTTATAACGCAGAGCCGTGAAAATAAAAATTCTTTTTTTTTTTCACAAAAATGATTTTTTAGCCCCCAGCTTTGTATTTTTACAAGGGTAACAGAATAAATTGGACCCCAAAAGTTGTTGTCCAATTTGTCCTGAGTACGCGGATACCCCATATGTGGGGGGGAACCACTGTTTGGGTGCATGGCAGAGCTCGGAAGGGAAGGAGCGCCATTTGGAATGCAGACTTAGATGGATTGGTCTGCAGGCGTCACGTTGCATTTGCAGAGCCCCTGATGTACCCAAACAGTACAAACCCCCCACAAGTGACCTCATATTGGAAACTAGACCTCCCACTGAACTTATCTAGATGTGTTGTGAAAACTTTGAACCCCCAAGTGTTTCACTACAGTTTAAAACGCAGAGCCGTGAAAATAAAAAATCCTTTTTTTTCCCACAAAAATGATTTTTAGCCCCCCAAATTTTTATTTTCCCAAGGATAACAAGAGAACGTGGACCCAAAAAGTTGTTGTCCAATTTGTCTCGAGTACGATGATACCCCATATGTTGGGGTAAACCCCTGTTTGGGCGCACGGGAGAGCTCGGAAGTGAAGGAGCACTGTTTTACTTTTTCAATGCAGAATTGGCTGGAATTGAAATCGGACGCCATGTCGCGTTTGGAGAGCCCCTGATGTGCCTAAACAGAGGAAACCCCCCAATTATAAATGAAACCCTAATCCAAAGCACCCCTAACCCTAATCCCAACTGTAACCCTAACCACACCTCTAACCCAGACACACCCCTAACCCTAATCCCAACTGTAACCCTAACCACACACCTAACCCTGACACACCCCTAATTCTAATCCCAACCCTAATCCCAACCGTAAATGTAATCCAAACCCTAACCCTAGCCCTAACTCTAGCCCTAACCCAAATGGGAAAATGGAAATAAATAAATTTTTTTTAAATTTTATTATTTTTCCCTAAGGCTAGGTTCACATTGCGTTAGGAAAATCCGTTTAGCGCTAGCGGATTGCGCTAACGCAATGTCTTTTTAGGTGTCGTGTTTAGTGGTCGCGTTAACGTCCCCGCTCTGGAAGATCGGGGATCGGACCTCGGGCGCGCCGCGGACGCTGCAAGCAGCGTCCGAGGCGCGCCACAAAAGAACGGCACCTTGCTAGTGCGAGCCAAAAATGGCACGCTCTAGCGATGCCCTACACCCGAAAATCACATTGCTGTCAATGGGTGTGCTAACGGACCCGTTGCACGACGTTAATTGTGACATTTTCGCCGTGCAACGTTGTCCGTTAGCGTTAACCCATTAACGCAATGTGAACCTAGCCTAACTAAGGGGGTGATGAAGGGGGGTTTGATTTACTTTTATAGCGCTTTTTATATCGGATTTTTATGATTGGCAGCTGTCACACACTGAAAGACGCTTTTTATAGCAAAAAAGTTTTTGCGTCTCCACATTTTGAGACCTATAATTTTTCCATATTTTGGTCCACAGAGTCATGTGAGGTCTTGTTTTTTGCAGGACGAGTTGACGTTTTTATCGGTTACATTTTCGGACACGTGACAGTTTTTGATCGCTTTTTATTCCGATTTTTTGTGAGGCAGAATGACCAAAAACCAGCTATTCATGAATTTCTTTTGGGGGAGGCGTTTATACCGTTCCGCGTTTGGTAAAATTGATAAAGCAGTTTTATTCTTCGGGTCAGTACGATTACAGCGATACCTCATTTATATCATTTTTTTATGTTTTGGCGCTTTTATACGATAAAAGCTATTTTATAGAAAAAATAATTATTTTGGCATCACTTTATTCTGAGGACTATAACTTTTTTATTTTTTTGGTTATGATGCAATATCGCGGCTCATTTTTTGCGGGACAAGATGATGCTTTCAGCAGTACCATGGTTATTTATATCCGTCTTTTTGATCGCGTGTTATTCCACTTTTTGTTCAGCGTTATGATAATAAAGCGTTGTTTTTTGGGCTCTTTTTTTTTTTTTTTCTTACGGTCTTCACTGAAGGGGTTAACTAGTGGGCCAGTTTTATAGGTCGGGTCGTTACGGACGCGGCGATACTAAATATGTGTACTTTTATTGTTTTTTTGTTTGTTTTTTAGATAAAGAAATGTATTTATGGGAATAATATTTTTTTTTTTCTTCTTTATTTAGGAATTTTTTTTTTTTTTTTTTTTTTACACGTGTGGAAATTTTTTTTTCTACTTTTTCACTTTGTCCCAGGGGGGGACATCACAGATCACCGATCTGACAGTGTGCACAGCACTCTATCAGATCGGTGATCTGACATACAGCCGGGCAGGATTAGAGCTGCAGCTGCAGCCTGATCCTGACCCGGAAGTGCTCCCTGCAGGACCCGGATGCAGCCCGGCGGCCATTTTGGATCCGGGGACTGCAGGGAGAAGACGCTCGGTACACGGTGAGTACATCACCGTGTACCGATCGTCTCAGGGAAGCACACAGGGAGCCCCCTCCCTGCGCGATGCTTCCCTGCACCGCCGGCACATCGCGATCATCTTTGATCGCGGTGTGCCGGGGGTTAATGTGCCGGGAGCGGTCCGTGACCGCTCCTGGCACATAGTGCCGGATGTCAGCTGCGATAGTCAGCTGACACCCGGCCGCGATCGGCCGCGCTCCCCCCGTGAGCGCGGCCGATCGCATATGACGTACTATCCCATCCCTGGGAATTAAGTCCCAGGTCACCTGGACGGGATAGTACGTCTTATGGGATTAAGGGGTTAACTGCAGATATTGAATTAATCTGCAGGATAATAGCATTATGGCTGGTGTACTGTAAGTGAGAAATTGTAGGATGCTAGCAGGTGCGTAAAATGCAGTGACACACAGGAGGCAGGGCAAGGGTTAACAGGTTCTTTATATATAGGAACAGTAATGGTACAAGCAGGGGGGTAAAGGATGTGATTGGAGGATGGGGAGAGTCAAATGCAATAGAATATAACAGGTTAACTTACCATTCTCTGTGCGCTGGAGGAAGGTGGCTGAAGGATCCCTCTGCGGCACTTTCTCCTTGCGATGACGAATCCTCCAGGCTCTTTGGTATGTGATCTCCTGATCCATGCACACTTTGGTGTAGAAGTGATGGTCGGTGGCAAAGAAGAAGGAGTAGAAAGTTTAATGGGCAAGGTTGCAGTAGAAGCACACAGTCCAGCAGACACAGCCAAAGGCACGGGCCGATCCTTAGCAGGCACCGCAAGGATGGGACTAAGCAGTGCCTCAGAGGTGGTGAGTGGAGCCAAGGTACGTACTCTATCCTGGTCACTACCCGGTGCGGAAGTCTCCCTGGCCTGAGGGTAGGATATGTCGGCAGTCTGGCTAGCTGGAGGTATAGACACAGCAGGCGGGCGTGGGTCCGTGGAGAGGGGGTTAACCATCTCACTACTCACAAGCTCATTCCACACCAAGTGTCCCGTCTTGCCGTTCAAACTGCTATTTATGTCGGACCCGCCTTCATCAGTCAGTGCTCCGGTCAGCAATCTCTTCCCCTGAAACATTGGTGACAGCCCCAACGGTTCTGGCCCAGATACGCAGGAGAGGCCGTTAGTTTGGCTCTCCTCCCTACACTCCTCCTCTCTTTTTCCTCACCATTCCACAGGCGAGACTCTTTGAGAAGTGTGTGACTGTCTTCTCTTTTTCTGTGCGAATTGTTGCCAGACAAAATTCTTTTGGTCATAGCGATTGGTGGACTTGCCAGCTGTTGTTCGGTCGGAGCATCTCAGATCAGGAAAAGTAGTGGAGCTCTCTTGTGGGGCTGTGGGGAGAAGAGCCATGGGGGAGCTTGCATCCTCTGGTTCTAACCGCTCAGAGCTTAATCCTTCACCCCCTTCTTTGTCCTCTGCTTCTATCATCAAGCAAAAATGCCCTTCCGTGCTCGGATTCCTTTCGTGGACCATGAAAGTACTCATAGGGGTAAGCTGAATTTTTCTTTTTTCTACTCTTCCTCCAGGACAGGGCATCAGCGTGGGTATTTTCTGACCCCTTCTGTAGGCGATTTTATAGCAGAATTTCACCATTCTGGCTACCCATCGCTGTTCTAAGGCCCCCAATCTCGCATTCTCCAGGTGCGCAAGCGGGTTGTTATCAGTACGCACCAACACTTCGGAGCCGGACAGATATTCCGCGAATCTCTCCGTCATAGCCCACACCAATGCTAGCAGCTCCAACTTGAAAAACTGTAATTGTCTGGATTGCGTTCGGAATCTTGAAGGGACCGACTTGCATAACTGATCACCCTCTCTCTTCCGTCCTGCATCTGTGACAACACAGCTCCAAGTCCCATCAGACTCCCATCGGTGTGGAGAATGAAGGTTTGTGAGAAATCTGCGTAAGCTAGGATAGGAGCTTCGGTGAGTGCTTTCTTGAAATCTTGAAAAAACTCTTCTTGGGACTCGTCCCAGCAGATCTTCCAGTTCTTGGCTCCCGAGGGTACCTTTTCCAACAACTCATGTAAGGGCTTTCCCGGTCAAGCGTAGTTCTTCACAAACCGCCTGTAATAACCGGTCAGTCTCAGGAATGCCAGCACATCATTCACGGTTTCTAGAGTGGGCCAGTCTTGAGTCACGGTGACCTTCTCTCTGGAGGGCTCTACCCCTTTGGCAGAAACAACATGGCACAAGTATTCAATTTGTGTGTGAAACAGATGGCACTATTGGGCTTTACTTTTAGTCCGTGCTTCTGAAGGTGGGCCAACACTCGTTCCAAGCATTGCAGATGTTCCTCGAATGAAGCCGCAAAGACTATAATATCGTCCAGGTGGATGAGCGCCAACTCAAAGTTCAAGTCCCCTAGACATCTCTCCATGAGACGATGAAAAGTTCAGGGAGCGTTAGCTAGGCCGAATGGCATACGGTTGAACTTGTATAATCCGATGGGGAGAATGAAGGCAGTCTTTGCTCGATCCTTTTCAGACATAGGGACTTTCCAGTAGCTGCTGGTGAGGTCCAGAGTAGAGAAGAAGGTGGCTTTCCCCCAAATCAGACAGAGACCCCTCAATCAGGGGCTGTGGGTACGAATCCCTCACCGTACAGGCGTTGAGTTTTCAGTAATCCACATAAAAACGCAAGGTGCCGTCCTTCTTTCGTACCAACACAATTGTGGCAGCCCACAGATTCTGGCCCTCCCGGATCAAACCGGCCTGCAACATCTGATTCAACATGCTCTTCACTTCCTGGTACAACTGTAGGGGAATTTGCAGGTAACACTCCCATATGGGTGTAGGACTTACAGTTTGTATTTTGTGCATAATGGCCATGGTGTAGCCAAAATCATCTTCGTAGAGGGCAAAGACTTCTTTATACTTTCCCAGCAGAGCTTCTATCTGTTGCACCTGAGCAGGTTCGAGTTCAGCCAGTTCAGCCCCCATCTGTTCCAATATGGGTCGGCCCTCTAAGGAGACAGTGAGGGTAGAGAGGTGTACCAAGGAGATGGCCTGATGGCTGAGAGTTGCGCTGAGGGCACAGAGGGACATTTAGGAGATGGCCTAAGATCAGAGATGAGTGCTGAGCATATGGCCTGTTGGCAGAGAGGAGCACAGAAGAGACTGTCTGAGAGCTGAGAGGAGCGCTGAGAAGTTGGCCTTAGGGACAAAAGGAATGCTGAGGAAACTGCCTGAGAATATAGATGAGAGCTGAGCAGATGGGCTAAGGACAGAGAGCAGAGCTGAGGAGAAGATTGAGGAGTGTAGACTGATAGGAACAAGAACTTAGGTTTGAGATATAATGAATACTTGGACAGAAAGTCAGTAGGGAAGGTTAGACTCTGCTGTGCATTTCATGACAAATCTGTCCTCAGCTGTTTTCTATTGATTTGCTTTTATAATGGACAGGACAATAGAAAGGCTTAGCAGTAGTGCAAACACAGCTTTGAAGGTGTTTTCCATGACTCTATAAACTTGTCTTAATGTATACAGGTGAGAATGAAATCGTAAATGGGTGTTGCTGTATTTAAGAGGATAGCCTAAAATTTTGCTGATGGCAGTGCATATTCTGTCCCTCCTTCAGAGGTATGGAAATTCCTGGACTGGCAAAACTTCTTCACATTCTATGTTTTTCAGCATCCCTGGTTCTATGTTTTATTCTTTCCTGCAAGCTTACTCAGTAGGTCTGTTCCTATGTGCCAGCTGACAACTCATTCTCAGTGTGCCATCATTTTTTGTCCCTGTGTTCGTCCTCCTGACCTGTAATTTTTTTCAGTCCATCTTTACAGAAGAGCCCTTACAATGATGTTCGTCCTTTGTAGTCGAAGATAACCATGACTTCAGGGTTAATGAAAGATGGTAGAGCTGTCCAGAAAGGACACGGTAAGCCCTCCACCAGAGGTGCTACCTCTATCTAGATACCCCATATACCCCTGCCCTTACAATATGAACAGGTAGTAAACCATACCTGCCTAGTATTTTTCTGTGCAAGTTGTTATAACTTGATTTTAAGAAGAAAATTAAGAACATTTGTGATATTAGATGATATCTATAAACTGAAGCTGACTATATGTCTTAAGATAATATATTTTTTACATTTTTTACACTATTAATTAAATTTGAGGATGGTTACTTTTCTTTACATTCCATCTGTAGATTTATAAAATACAATTATTACATGAGATACACCTCTCAATAACAAGTTACAGTATTGTTTTTATCAGCTACATGCATGGACCAACTGGGACTAAAAATTCATCTTTGACACTTCAAAGCACACAGGCATATGCTGTCCCCACAACATTCCCCAAATTGGGGTATCTATTACAAAAATTACCTTGCTTGGAGAAAATCAATATTTACTAATACCTATATCTCCAATAATACCATATACAATTTAATAAAAATAATAGTCCAATGTAAGTTTAAGTTCCCACGGTCAGTTTTTGACGCAATGCATTTTCGCTGCACAAAAAATGCAGCCTCTTATACCTCGAGCTAGTGAATTAGAATGATAGAAATCTCATGCCCATTGTACTTTTATTTTACGCTGAGTAAGCTGAGTTGCAGTGTTTGAAATGATCGACATGTCAATTGCGGGTACACTTAGTAAAGAAATGCTGAATAAAATCTATACACTGGTACACTACTATAACCAGTGGCCTACAGAGTAGTAATGCCCATCTGTGCAATGTACAGTAATATTACCCTCCTTTTTTGCCCCAAACAATAACAGTGCCCCAATGTACCTCTACACAGTAATAATGAGCCTACTCTTGATAATGCTCATTTTTTTTACTGACAGTTATACAGAACCATATAAAATGCCCTCCTGTGCCTCCTCATATTAATTCCCCTTGACCCTTTATAAAAATAATAATAACAACAACCCCATGCCTCCTTATAATAATGCAAACACACCCGTGCTTTCTTGTAATAATAATAATGCCTCCAGTGTTTTCCCTATAATGATGATGACCCACCATTGTGCCTTTTTATAGTAATGACCCTCAGTGCCTCTTTATTGTATTATTGCCCCGATCATGGGCGTACATAGAAATCATGAGACATGGCAATATGTCACATAGCGTGCAGTAACAAAAGAGCATATCTCCCTACATTTCAAGACAAGGAAATGAATGTATTGCAACACTTCCAGTTATTTTGCTCCTACTGAAATCCCTAAATGTTCTCACCCCCTATGATACCTCTTCCATTGCCCCCATAGGGTATGATTTCCCCAAAAATGCCCCATACACATTATGATGGCCCCATGAACTCCACACAGTAAAATGTACTCCAGAGCCCTCACACATTGTGATGATCCCCTAATATCCCCTCACACAGAATGAAGTCCCCCCACACCTCATGATGGTCTCCTCAGCCCGATATACAGCATGATTTCCACCACAGCACATCACACAGTATATTGGTCTCCCACATAGTCTGATGGTCCTTCTACAGCTCTGCCCACATAATATAATAGTCCCCCCAAAGCTCCCCCTTCCACACAGTATAATGATCCACCCATAACATCCCCTCAAACACAATATGAGGGTCCCTCAACATCTCCACACCCAATATGATGGTCACCACACAGGACCTCTCCACACCGAATGATGGTCCCCTTACAGACCACCATACAGTATAATGGTCCACCCACAGGTCCCATATATAAAAGGGCAGCACGGTGGCTCAGTGGTTAGCACTGCAGCCTTGCAGCACTGGAGTCCTGGGTTCAAATCCCACCAAGGACAACATCTGCAAAGAGTTTGTATGTTCTCCTCGTGTTTGTGTGGGTTTCCTCCCACATTCCAAAGACATACTGATAGGGAATTTAGATTGTGAGGCCCATCAGGGACAGCAATGATAATATGAGCAAACTGTAAAGCACCGTGGAATATGTTAGCGCTATACTGTATAAAAATAAAGATTACTATTATTATTAGTACGATGGTATCCCCACAGCCCACAAAAAACTCTTATATTAAAAAATCTTATATTCACCATATCCAGGCTCCCCATCCACTGCAGCCGCCGTTTCTTCCTTGATCCTACCTTGCAGTGGACATGAGCAGCGTGATCCAATGACGTTATTGTGCTGACCAACATCTCATGCATTGTGCTGGCCTCCAGAAGGAAGCAGGCCATAAACAGCCTGCGTTCTGCTGTAGTAAGTGACAGAACATCGAGCCAGTTGGCCTGTTCTCCAGCACAGCTGTTAACAGTGCTGGCATCTTGTGCAATCAATGTAGCCAATGGCAGGACCAGCCCATCTGGCATTTACCAGATTTGCCAAGTCCAGCCAGTCCGGCTCTTGCTTAGGCTAGGTTCACATTGCATTAGGGCAGTCCGATTAGCGCATAGCGCTACGGACTGCGCAACACAATGTCCCAAAAGGGATCGCATTTGCCGATCCCGCTAGCGCAGATGCCCGATCTGCGTTAGCGAGGAACGGACCGCGAACGCTGCAAGTGGGCGTGCGCTAGCAATGCGTTCGCCATTACAAGCAATGGCGGCGTTAACGGACTACGTTACACCGTGTTATGCCACGGTGTAACGTAGTCCGTTAAACGGGTTTACATAACGTAATGTGGACCTAGCCTAAAGTAGTGCATGTACTGATACAGGTATTGTCAATAATTTGTATTTTACAAAAGTTGCACTGGATATGCTGGAAAAATGGATTGGGGCTCTTTAAGTCTGGTGTTCAGCCTGAATGACTGTTTTTAAAAGAATGGCCTGATCCCACTGGATTTCGGTTATCATTTTATCACCTGTCTGTATAACCATAAAGTATGTACCATTTACCTGCTCTCTTTTTCTTCCTACCCTTCTATTTCTCTTTCAACTTCCAAAGTCACACTTCAGTGTATTTTGATTCTTGGTTTAATATGCAATAGAAATGCATTTCTACGTAACATAATGTCTTGTTGTAAAGAATAAAAGTATTTTTTATTGCATCTGTATATTTCTGTGCTGTTTTCAATAATACTTGTTACTTTAGAAAACACTCCTATATGTGGCTACACCAGGGCCCGGAGGTGGAGGGGGGCCCCTGCAGAGTGGCTAATAATGAGGGCAATCTGGCCTATATATGTGGCCCCGAGGCTCCAGGGGGTTCCTGGCCAGATTGCCCTCATGTGCGACAGCTCCGCTGCCTACAAGAGAAAATAGCAGCAGACCGGAGCTGCAGGGATCCATCCTGCTTCCTGCACGTGCTTCCTCTCACACAGACAGCAGCACCGCTGGATGACGTAATCATTCAGCAGCCGGCTGTACCAGATAGAGGAGAGAGAGGTGAGTGGTGCTGTGCGTGTGTGTTTTGTTGTATGCATGTGTGTTGTGTGTGTGTGTGTAGAGATAAGTGATGGTGGTGTGTGTGTGTGTGTGTGTGTGTGTGTGTGTGTGCATGCGTAGCGCTTTCGGGAAATGTGCAGAGAGGTAAATGGTGCTGTGTGTGTCTGTGTAGGTGGAGGAGAAGGCAATGATGGGGTGATGGAGAGGGCAATGATGGGGCGGGGGGAGAGGACCAAGATGGGTGTGGGGGATTGAGTTGGCAGGAAGGGGAACTTATAATGGACTTAGGAAAATGGGGATGTGGAGGAAGACATTATTATCTCTTATTATGTCTAACACAGTTCCTTAGTATATAGTGCACTCACTAATTCTGTATAACACCATTCTTAGTTACAAAGTCCCTTATTACATACCATCCTCTCTAGTTATACAGTATATGGTGCCGTCACTTATTATATATCTTCCTCTGCTGTTATGTACCGTGCTGTCTCTTACATAGTGTATTCTTGTTATTGTTGTTATTCACAGTGCCCTCTTTCATTACATAGTCCCCTCTCTTTTTAGACATAAAATGACTGCTGATGGAGCAACCGATGACCAGACGACCAGTCCACCTGCTCCTCCATTAGAAAGAAAGCTTTCCCATGCTCCACCAGCCATCATTGCATTATGCATCTAACAAGACAAGACAGTATGGAATAAAAAACAGGGCTCTATACAATCCAATATGTAAGGGACAGTGCTGTACACAACAAGAGAGGGCACTGTATAATAAGGCAACATACATAATAAAGAAGACTATGTAATATATATATATATATATATATATATATATATATATACATGTATGTGTATGTGGCTAAGAGGTGGCTATATATATATATATATATATATATATATATATATATATATATATACAGTTAGGTCCATATATATTTGGACAGAGACAACATTTTTCTAATTTTGGTCATAGACATTACCACAATGAATTTTAAACAAAACAATTCAGATGTAGTTGAAGTTCAGACTTTCAGCTTTCATTTGAAGGTATCCACATTAAAATTGGATGAAGGGTTAAGGAGTTTCAGCTCCCTAACTTGTGCCACCCTGTTTTTAAAGGGACCAAAAGTAATTGGACAGATTCAATAATTTTAAATCAAATGTTCATTTTTAGTACTTGGTTGAAAACCCTTTGTTGGCAATGATTGCCTGAAGTCTTGAACTCATGGACATCACCAGACACTATGTTTACACCTTTTTGATGCTCTGCCAGGCCTTCACTGCGGTGGTTTTCAGTTGGTTTGTTTGTGGACCTTTCTGTCTGAAGTTTAGTCTTTAACAAGTGAAATGCATTCTCAATTGGGTTGAGATCAGGTGACTGACTTGGCAATTCAAGAATATTCCACTTCTTTGCTTTAATAAACTCCTGGGTTGCTTTGGCTTTATGTTTTTGGTCATTGTCCATCTGTAGTATGAAACGACGATCAATCAGTTTGGCTGCATTTGGCTGGATCTGGGCACACAGTATGGCTCTAAATACCTCAGAATTCATTCGGCTGCTTCTGTCCTGTGTCACATCATCAATAAACACTAGTGCCCCAGTGCCACTGGAAGCCATGCATGCCCAAGCCATCACACTGCCTCTGCAGTTTTACAGATGATGTGGTATGCTTTGGATCATGAGCTGTACCACGCCTTCGCCATACCTTTCTCTTTCCATCATTCTGGTAGAAGTTGATCTTGGTTTCATCTGTCCAAAGAATGTTCTTCCAGAACTGTGCTGGCTTTTTAGATGTTTTTAGCAAAGTCCAGTCTAGCCTTTTTATTCTTGATGCTTATGAGTGGCTTGCACCGTGCGGTGAACCCTCTGTATTTACTTTCATGCAGTCTTCTCTTTATGGTAGATTTGGATATTGATACACCGACCTCCTGGAGAGTGTTGTTCACTTGGTTGGCTGTTGTGAAGGGGTTTCTCTTCACCATGGGGATTATTCTGTGATCATCCACCACTGTTGTCTTCCGTGGGCGCCCAGGTCTTTTTGCATTGATGAGTTCACCAGTGCTTTTTTTTCTTTCTCAGGATGTACCAAACTGTAGATTTTGCCACTCCAAATATTGTAGCAATTTCTCGGATGGGTTTTTTCTGTTTTTGCAGGTTAAGGATGGCTTGTTTTACCTGCATGGAGAGCTCTTTTGACCAGATGTTTACTTCACAGCAAAAGTTCCAAATGCAAGCACCATACCTCAAATCAACTCCAGGCCAATTATCTGCTTAATTGAGAATGACATAATGAATGGATTGCCCACACCTGTCCATGAAATAGCCTTGGAGTCAATTGTCCAATTACTTTTGGTCCCTTTAAAAACAGGGTAGCACATGTTAAGGAGCTGAAACTCCTAAACCCTTCATCCAATTTAAATGCGGATACCCTAGAATGAAAGCTGAAAGTCTGAACTTCAACTGCATCTGAATTGTTTTGTTTAAAATTCATTGTGGTAATGTCTATAACCAAAATTAGAAAAATTAGAATTTGAATTGTCAGCTCTATGCAGCTTATTGTGATTAGAGAATCTTTACTATACAAAAAAAGATAATAGGAGCCTTTTGAAATGTAGAATGCAGTGTAAACTTACCAAACCACCTGACTGATTAAAGACATATATACAAAACATATGCAACTAGGTTGCGAAATAGTGCAGACTGCTGTCAGTTCAGAATCACATCTAAAGATGTCTCTGATTAATCAGTAGGTATCACTGCTGTGCTTCAGGATCACACTGAAACCAATGCTAGGCTATGAGGCCATACAGATGTCCAATTTTTTTCCTCACACAGAGTCTGTCCGAGGAAAAAAATTACTGCCTACCTGCGTTTGATTGAATATTAGAATCGCACTCGACCACGCAAGTCAATGGGTCAATGGATACCATCCTGATGCAGTCGGATAACATCGGAGTGCATTCTGATATCTACAGACTAACACAATGGTGAACATGGAGAATTTTTTTTCTCCATCTTGTCCTTACCGTTTCGTCCGATTTTCTCATCGTCAGAGTTTTATCAGAATGTGGTTTTCATAATCGGCTTGATTCTGAATGAGAAAAATCTATGGCCATCAGCGCCTGCCCTTAGATGACTTCATTGCTGCCCTCTTTCCATTATGGAACAGCTATAGAGAAAAACAAAATGACAATACATTTAAGTATGAGTAGTATTTGAAGCACAATTTCTGACAGATTTCTGATTTCTCTCGCAAGTAGTTTTCTATGTAGCAGTTTACCTGGTGAGCACGGGGTAATATACCATATGTTACAATTGCTTGATTATCAGGATTAGTTTAACCCCTTTACCCCCAAGTGTGGTTTGCATGTTAACGAGCGGGCCAATTTTTACAATTCTGACCACTGTGCCTTTATGAAGTTATAACTCTGGAACGCTTCAATGGATTCTGACATTGTTTTCTCGTGACATATTGTAATTCATGTTAGTGGTAAAATTTCCTTGACATTGCTTGAGTTTACTTGTGATAAAAAAAAACCAGAAATTTGGCGAAAATTTTGAAAATGTCACAATTTTCCAACTTTGAATTTTCATGCCCTTAAATCACAGAGATATGTCACACAAAATAATTAGTAATATTAATAATAATAATAATTAGTAAAATAATAAGTAACATTTCCCACATGTCTACTTTACATCAGTACAATTTTGGAACCAAAATTTTTTTTGTTAGGGAGTTATAAGAGTTAAAAGTTGACCAGCAATTTCTCATTTTTACAACAACATTTTTTCTTTAAGGAACATTTCACATTTGAAGTCACTTTGAGGGGTCTA
The DNA here is from genome assembly GCF_032444005.1 of Ranitomeya imitator. Classification (NCBI taxonomy): domain Eukaryota; kingdom Metazoa; phylum Chordata; class Amphibia; order Anura; family Dendrobatidae; genus Ranitomeya; species Ranitomeya imitator. The sequence goes on from NC_091282.1 coordinate 980,292,139, forward strand.
TATGATAGAACATACCCAAGTGTGACACCATTCTAAAAACTGCACCCCTCTTGGTGCTCAAAACCACATTGAAGACATTTATTAACCCTTCAGGTGTTTCACAGGAATTTTTGAAATGTTTAAAAAAAATGAACATTTTTTTTTCACAAAACATTTACTTCTCCAATTTCTCCTGTTACCCTTGGTAAAATGAAATAAATTGGATCAGAAGTTGTTGTACAACTTGTCCTGAGTACGCTGATACCCCATATGTGGGGGTAAACCACTGTTTGGGCGCATGGCAGAGCTTGGAAGGGAAGGAGCGCCATTTTACTTTTCAATGCAAAATTAGCTGGAATTGAGATAGGACGCCATGTTGGGTTTGGAGAGCCCCTGATGTGCCTAAACAGTGGAAGCCCCCAAAAGTGACACAATTTTCGGAAGTAGACCCCCTAAGGAACTTATCTAGATGTGTGATGAGCACTTTGAACCCCAAAGTGCTTCACAGAAGTTTATAATGTAGTTCGGTAAAAATAAAAAATCTTATTTTTTTCACAAAAATGAATATTCGCCCCCAAATTTTTATTTTCCCAAGTGTAACAGTAGAAATTGGACCCCAAAGGTTGTTGTACAATTTATCCTGAGTACGCTGATACCCGATATGTGGGAGTAAACCACTGTTTGGGCGCATGGCAGAGCTCAGAAGGGAAGGAGCGCCATTTGACTTTTCAATGCAAAATTGGCTGGAATTGAGATAGGACGCCATGTCGCGTTTGGAGAGCCCCTGATGTGCCTAAACAGTGGAAACCCCCCAAAGTGCCCCCATTTTGATAAGTAGACCCCCTAAGGAACTTATCTAGATGTATGTTGAGCACTTTGAACCCCCAAGTGCTTCACAGAAGTTTATAATGATCTTCTAGCCCCCAATTTTGTATTTTCCCAACAGTAGCAGGAGAAATTGGACCCCAAAAGTTGTTGTCCAATTTGTCCTGAGTATGCTGATACCCCATATGTGGGAGAAAACTACTGTTTGGGCACATGGCAGAGCTCGGAAGGGAAGAAGTGGCATTTTGGAATGCAGACTTTGAAGGAATGGTCTGCAGGCGTCACGTTGCGTTTGCAGAGCCCCTGATGTTCCTAAACAGTAGAAAACTCCCTCAAGTGACCTTATTTTGGAAACTATACCCCCCAAGGAACATATTTTCATGTGTAATGAGCACTTTAAACCCCCAAGTGCTTCACTAAAGTTTATAACGCAGAGCCGTGAAAATAAAAAATATTTTTTTCCACTGTTTGGGTGCACGGCAGAGCTCGGAAAGAAAGGAGCACCGTTTTACTTTTTCAACGCATGATTGTATGGATTGAGATCGGACGTCATGTTGCGTTTGCAGAACCCATGGTGTGCCTAAACAGTGCAAACCTCCCAATTCTAACTCCAACCCTAACCCCAACACACCCCAAAGCCTAACCCCAACCCTAACCACAGCCCTAACCCCAACACACCCTAAGCTTAATCCCCACCCTAACCACACCCTTAACCTGAACACACCCCTAACACTAATCCCAACCCCCAACACACCCCTAACCTCAACACACCCCTAACCCTAATCCCAACCCTAACCATACCCCTAACCCTGACACACCCCTAACCAACCGTTAACATAATCCAAACCCTAACCCCAACTCTAGCCCCAACCCTATCTTTAGCCCCAACCCTAACTTTAGCCCCAACCCTAACTTTAGTCCCAACCCTAACTTTAGCCCCAACCCTAAGTTTAGCCCTAACCCTAACTTTAGCCCCAACCCTAACTTTAGCCCCAACCCTAACCCTAACCCTAGTGGGAAAATGGAAATAAATGCATTTTTTTATTTTATTATTTTTCCCTAACTAAGGCGGTGATAATGGGGGATTTGATTTACTATTTGTAGTGGGTATTTGACAGGATTTTTATGATTGGCAGCTGTCACATACTAAAAGACGCTTTTTATTGCAAAAAATATTTTTTGCGTTATCACATTCCGAGAGCTATAATTTTTCCATATTTAGGTCCACAGAGTCATGTGAGGTCTTGTTTTTTGCGAGACGATTTGATGTTTTTATTAGTATCATTTTCAGGCACATGACATTTTTTGATCGCTTTTTATTCTGATTTTAGTTAGGCAGAATGAACAAAAAACAGCAATTCGTGAATTTCTTTTGGGGGGTGTTTATACTGTTTCACGTTTGGTAAAATTGATAAAGCAGTTTTATTCTTCAGGTCAGTATGACTACCACGATACCTCATTTATATCATTTTTTATGTTTTGGCGCTTTTATACAATAAAAGCTATTTTATAGAAAAAACAATTATTTTTGCATTGCTTTATTCTGAGGGCTATAACTTTTTATTTTTTTGTTTATGACGCTGTATTGCGGCTCATTTTTTGTGGGACAAGATGACGTTTTCGGCGGTACAATGTTTATTTATATTCGTCTTTTTGATCGCGTGTTATTCCACTTTTTGTTCGATGGTATGGTAAAGCATTGTTTTCTGCCTAGTTTTTTTTCTTACGGTGTTCACTGAAGGGGTTAACTAGTGGGACAGTTTTATAGGTCAGGTCATTATGGATGCGGCGATACTAAATATGTGGACTTTTATTGTTTTTTTTTATTTACATAAAGAAATTTATTTATTGGAACAATATTTTTTTTTTTATAATTTAGGAATTTTTTTTTTACACATTTAAAATTTTTTTTTACTTTGTCCCAGTGTGGGACATCATGTTATAGTGTCAGATTGCTGATCTGACACTTTGCAGTGCACTCTGTCAGATCAGCGATCTGACATGCACTGCAGGAGGCTTGCAGGTGCCTGCTCTAAGCAGGCGCTTGCAAGCCACCTCCCTGCAAGACCTGGAAGGAGCCCCGTGGCCTTCTTGGATCCAGGGCCTGCAGGGAGGAGGGGACAGAGTAGACGCTTGGAGCAGCGTGATGCTTCCCTATGCTGCCGGAATGCTGCGATCATGTTTGATTGCAGTGTTGCGGGGATTAATGTGCCAGATGCCAGCTGTGATAGTCATCTGACACCCGGCTGCGATCGGCCACACTCACGCGTTAGACGTACTATCCCGTTGGTGGTCATACGGGTCCATATCACCTCGACGGGATAGTACGTCTAATGTCAGAAAGTGGTTAAGAATAGCTCATCAGAAGACTAATACCATTAACACTTAACTTTTATTACACTGATTTATAAACTAACAATAAACACGTATAATGCCTAGTAAGGCACACAAATATATAATTGACATAAAGCCAACTATTAGTACAAAGGGGTATCCCAATGGGTGAGTCTATTTCACCCTAGTATCCCCTTGGTTTACACTACCTGTCAGTGGAGGTTGGCACTCTATCTTGTATGCAAATTGGTGCACCCTGAAATACCCTATAAGTCCCTGTTAAGCTTGTAACATACATTAGCGGTGGACAACACCATAGAGGCAACCAAATCATAAATAAAGCCACTTAGATAAAGATAGGTTACCTCACCCCCAAATATATCTGAGATGATCGGATATTTATAGGGTGAGAGAATATACGGTAACTGCCAGTAACCTAATGCCAACCAACAGGATAAAAAGCAATCCAAATCAAGGAGTCACAATAGTCCTAGACAAGGCACAAAGACGTGAGTACACCAAAAAAATCTTTAATTTTGTAAAGGAGAGAGGAGGGAGTGTTCTGTTGCTAGTGGTAACTGTAACTTACCCTGTGCATTCCCTCTTAAAGGAGTCCCTTCCGTACTGCGGAGTTTGGCACCCTAAACTTGAATGTAAATGGCTGTGATGGCTCCGGAAGTGCCCAAAGTCTAAAAGCTGGTTGATTTGCTGCACTGTAGCCTTTCAACAAGCTTTATTAGACTGGCGAACTAAAACAGGAAACCAGACGTACAGTAATAAGTCAGTGGTTGGGGTTTATTACTGGACACTAGGTGTCACAGTACAGACCCAGAACTTTACCATTCAGGTTCACTCTTCCTTAATAGCAAGCAGTAGTAATATATAAGAAGAAAAGCTTGAGCACCAAGGTTCTATACATTGTGAGAGCTGCACATTCATCACAGGCAGGGCCGGACTGGCCATTTGGCAATTCTGGCAAAGGCCAGAAGGGCCTGTCTGGTTGTGGGCTGCCTTGTCTGCAACGTTGTTAACAGAATCAGTGTTCTCAAGACAGCCATGTTGTTATGAATTGTGATGGAGCACAAAGTCGCTGACTCCATCACTTACCCTTGCAGGAAACGGGTATCATTAGTATATTGGTCTTGTGGTAAATCTTATTTACCTCCATCCAGGGAAATATTAGTAATGTATTCCATCTGGTGCTTGGGGCATGGGCATGTGTGATTTCAATTGCCAGGGCTGAATTTCAGCCCCAGTCCGTACCTGATCACAGGGAACATAAAATGGACTACTCAAGATGGTCCAAGAATAAGATTAAAAATAAGAATACCTTAATAGCAAAGCGATGTGCATAACATATAATCAAAACCATTCAGTAAAGTAATTTTAATAATTGATGACCTTGAAATGTCTTTTCATATAGGATATAGAACTTCCATTAATACATTTCTTTCCAGTAGTATGAAATCCCACACTTTATTTTACATATTCTATTTATAGACAATCATTTTGGTTGTCAATGCTAAGAGCACCTTGGATGACTGACAAATAATAGGAAAACGATCAAATAGAATTTAAGATTTAAACAGAAAATATATGGGAATAGGTTTCTGTGTGTTTCATTGACAGATTAGTTAGTATCGAGAGTAGAATAAGTCAATAAAACCTGTGACATTTGGAATGATCACCTTACAGTTAACAGCACTTTCCTTGTGACCATTTCAACATATCTATTCTGTTAGGCTGATTGGCAATACAATTTGTATGAATGGAAGAAGGAGATGAGCATCCTTAAGACACCTCTACAAACTATTCGGATCTTAGTTTTCCAGAAGCACCTTGGGCAATACCATGGATATCACAAAAGCGTTAAAGGGGTGTTTATTTAAGACATTTGTTCATAAGCTAGTTTAGAACACATAAACATAATAGGAAGAGGATATTCTTATGGCCACAGGGCGTCACGATAGTATAATGGACTCACTAGACGACTGATGGTGCAGTGGAAGGTGTATACCAGATACTCAAGAGACATGAGGATGAGCTTCAAAAAACCAGAGGTATTTATTAAAGAAAATTTAACAAAATGGGAAATGGGGCCTGAAGGGAGAACCCTCTGGATCGCGACACTGCACCACATAGTGGAGCACCGGGCATGGTATACCCATATACAAGGATTCCTCCCATTGCGACACCAGGAGGCCCAAATGCCGCAAATCCAGGACCAGAGGGATAACATGTACAGACTGTATAAAAGAGACTTTGGAATGCTGGCTTTGTCAGTGGAAAGAATCCTGGAAGCTCCGTGTAATCCCGGAAAGGCTGATCCAGCAGGTAGACGTATGTGGATGGTTCCATGAGGAGAGGATTGGCCAGCCTGGAATGGAATCCAAAGTGTCCAGAGAGATCCAGGATAGGGGACAGCCAGCACAGGATTCTGAAGAGACTGAGGAAATAGTAACAATGCAAAGCAACAGTCTTCAAATCACAGAGCACCGCAGCATGTGGCCTGAGCAGGTGGCAATGATCCTATAGAATGAACACGTTGCCCATGCACCTCCCTTAAGGGGAGGATGCCTTTTATGTACAGAGCATCACAGCCCAGACAGCCCTAATAGAGAACAGGTGCCCTGTTGCTTTATGAATGCGCAGGAAGCGGGGCACGCCTCCTACCAGCATTTCTAGGAGATCTGCCAAAAAGATGCAGGTTGCTAGCAGAGAAAGGAGCTGCCGATCATCAGGAGCCATGGACAGGGTAAGCAGTACCAGTGGAGCTGCTTGATAGGTGCTGGTCTCCCTGCACAACGAAGACCGAAACCGCAGCAAGGACAGAGTGGATGAGGTGCATATTGCCGCATGATGAGCACTGGTCTCCCCATCCATGAGAGACCGGACCCACGGCTAAAGGTATGACGGTTATTCACCATTAAAAATCAATAGCAAGCTTTGGTGTCTTCCATACATCCTTGGATTGCATAAATGGCCATTCATCTGAATGGCTGCCATGTACAGTAATTGTACATTTCACTGCATTGTAATTTCCACCTGGACTTACCTCTTCAGCACTGTGTGACAAAGTCACTGGCAAAGTGCTGGAGGGGACATATGTTTCACTGAGGCTATTAGCTTCAGTGATTTGAAACCTAGAAGTTTGCTCAAGCACAATATGTGTTGAGAGGCGTTAGTTGGCCATTTTAAGGGCTGGTTTTTGTGAACAATTATAAAGCGGGTGGGAGGTTGTCCAATTTATCTCCACCCCGGGGTGTGGTCTGGGGTTTCAATAGTTGACTTTCTAAGACATAAAGTGTTCAGTGGGCCTGGAGAATGGAACTACAGTACTTTATATCCTGACAAGGAAGCTGAACCAGTGCATGTTGATTTTCCTGAATGGGCGGATACCCGCAACAACACAGACTGTGCTGTATGTTATTTGTTTCCTTAGGCTAATAAGGCCCTGTTTATTTGGCCTTGGCTTAGGCACTACTCCTAATAAACCAGAGAGAGTCTTAAAGAGACAGTGTTCCTTTGTCTACCTCCATGTGCAGCCAAGTGAGCCTATGAACCACAACTGACAAATTGGGTGGCTTGACCACCTTCCTCGATTGCTGTACTCTTAATACATAGCACGCGCAGTCAGCTAGGCGTGGGTATAACCCTCCCTGTGGTTCCCTTAGATTGTGTGCAGCAATGTAATGATGGGAAAGGTCACTGTCACAACTAAATGGGGGGCTTTTGAGGTACTATGTAGGTAATTGTTAATCAAATCCTTAATTAACCCTTTAAAAACTAGCACCATATATGTATGGAGCTCACTGGCAGCAAATGAATGGAGTTGGCTCAGAAGCTGAGTCCGCTCCTTTTCTAGCAAATAATGACTGTGTTATTCAGCCATCATCTGCATCTAACAGCTGTGAATGTGAATGGACCGGAGCTCCACACATGGTTGTTAACCTGTTGAATGCCATTGGCATTCCAAGGCAAAAGCATTTACAGTGCACAGTCCGGGGTTCTCTACTCTGAACATAATTAATTGTCATGGTAGCCCATCGGCACCCTGCAGTCTCGTCATGGGGAGACTGATGTGTTGCCATGAGGCCAGCTGAAGACTCACTAGCCTATCATGACGATGCGCCAGTGAATGCCATTCCATGTTATGTGGTAAAATTAACGATACCATTCACATGTACAACTCATCCTGCAAAAAAATAAGCCGTCATACAGTTACGTGGGAGGAAGAATAAGAACAGCATGGGTCTTGGAAAAAAATGAAAACGCAAAAACAACAACAAAAAAACACCTTAAGGGGTTAAAAGAAATTTGTCATCAGACTTTTGCTAACCCATCTAAGAGCTATATAATGTAGGGCAAGACACTCTGATGTAAGTGATGTGTCATTTACTGGACTTCTTGATTTTTTTTTCATTAAAATGACAGTTTTCTCTGTTGTAGATCTACCAGCACTCTGAATGCGGAGCTCTGTGTAACCACGCCCATAGCACTGCTTGTCACCTCGGCTAATCACTGGTCGGGTGGGGTTATACAGTGCTCATAAATATGCTTGACTACCTGGCAGCAGGATTACTAGTCCTCATAATCTCATGCTTATAAAACAGTGATTTTATCAAACCTACCAGAAAGTAACCCAGTAAGTGATACGTCTCTGAAATCAAGGCTTCCACCCCATGTCATGCTGCTCTCAGATACAAAGTAAAAAAAATCTGGTGATAGATTCTCTTTAATTCCTTCACATGTTACTCTGTATAATTTTTTAGAGTTAAGATAATATTTAGCAGATTATATAACATGATTTCTATAGAAAAAAACAAGCACGTATTATGTGTAAATATCAATACTATTCCAAACTTTTTTTAATGGGAATTAATTTAAAGTAAAGCACTAATAATACAATGTTATCTATATTGACTAGGAGTAAGAAAACAGGAAATCTGGAGCTTCTTATTAGGTCAAGACAACAAGGAAAGCATAAGAACCAGATGTGTCATAAATAAGATCAACATACTTGATTGATAGATCTGAAGTATACCCATGTCTTCACAGTTTAGATCCGAAAGTGGATGTGATTGCTTGTTACTAATAAACATAGACATTTTCCTTTCTGCTTTTACTGATAGGAGTAACTGAGTAAATAAATAACATTCATTTTCCTTCAGGAGAAACTATTGTGTTTATAATTTTAAGGTATTTTATTTCAATAAAACCTAAACGTATATTTTTTATATTTATTTCATTCATGTTTTTATTTTTATTTTTTTCTTGTTTCAGTTTTTTTCTAAATTAATATTGTGCGTAGAGAAGATATTAAATTTGACAGAAGACATTGCTAAGCTTCTCCTTGTGGAAACTTGAAAACTTACATTGTCAGCGCTGTAGGTCAACTGATATGGATACAAATGATACATGTTATTTCTATTCCTCAGAGTTTAACTTTTGCATTAAATAATAAAAGAAAATGGAATCTGTTCGCTGCTTTTATAAAAACATTAATGTGTTCTTTTCCATGACTAAATCTAAAGATGACTGTAAATGTCTATTGTATATACATATACTGTATAACTATAAAGAAGTTGGAGACAGAGCAGCAAAACACCTGTCTAGTAGTATACCTATTAATAATAATAATAATAATAATAATAAAAAGAACATAAAGTTGTGCAAAGAGCAAAAAAATTTTTAAGGAGACATTTACAACACATCAGACCATGGGCTAAAAAATGGAGAATTACGTACATACCAAAGAGGAGTAGCCACTATGAGCAAGTTAAAGAAGTATTTAGTATTTTTGTAAATGTCTATGCTATGTTTAAAGAACTTAAGTATAAGTTCTTCAGATCTTATATTTATCGAACCTCAGCTATATTTCTAAAACTAAATAATAGATGTATGTAATTCCATTGAAATATATGCATATCTCCAAACTTTAACGTAAAAGAAAGAGGGACAAATTATATTACGCATGAAGGGCACTGTGAAAAATTTTGACAACGCATCACATCCATTAACCATCTCTTTCTACCCTGGCAAAAGGAGTTATCAGAGGGAAGTAGTAGTACTGAGAGACATTCAACAGATGCCCAAGACTGGAGGGAGTAGACCCAAATCAAAGACTGTCCCATTGTATCTTGGACAGCTGGAACTAGAGATGAGAGGATCAATTCACAGGTCTCCGGTCCAGCATCCAGGTCAGTGGTACTTTGCATCTGGATGGGAGGCCTGTGAATCTCTTACCTTCTGGGCTACTTTGGATTAGCCAGTCATGCGTCACCTGTGCGTCCTGTCCTGCTCATTTCTAGTTGGGACTAGTGATGAGCGAATATACTCGTTACTCGAGATTTCTCGAGCATGCTCGGGGGACCTCCGACTATTTTTTAGTGCTCGGAGATTTAGTTTTTCTGTGCTATAATGTTCATTGTACACTATATTTCTATGTGTTATTTGTCTAATAAAATTCATTTTATTTTATTATACGGTGTATTTCTTGTATCCTATTCTTTTGGTGTTAGTATGCCAAAGACACATCACAGTACATTGAGGCTTGCTACATAAAGAGATTTTAAAGAGATACATAACGAGATTTTTTCAAGTTGAATCTTTAAGAATGCACTTCTTTTGGCCCTTGGCTTCCTGCTATGCTGGTGTGAGGGACAGGACTAGTCAGTGGTTACTTCCATGGCGGTGAGGTTTCCTATGTCATCCCTAAACACCCTGCTACGGTACCCCTGAGTGTGTTTGTGCCTGGCTGGGGTTTGCTGCTTACCACTTTTCGGACACCTCAAGTGGTATAATGGTATTAGGACCTTAAAGTCATGAGATGAATCAGGGAGGCCAATAACTGTTTAAAAAGTTAAAAACGTGAATTTACTTGAATTCTAGAGCAAGATCTTCAACGTTTTTACCAAATTGCATTTCTTCAAACATTTCTCCTTCATAAGGCAAAGACTCATACTTTAGTTTCATAGCAAACAGAATAACAATGTTCAGGTACAGTTAGAGAATGACAGAATTTCTTCCCAGAACTTCCTTGCTCTAACCGTGCACTGACAGTGTGCTGCACTACGGTGCTGCACGCTGTGCTCCTTCCTGGTCAGAAAAGACTTCTCTCCAAATCATCATGACCGCTTTGACACATTACCCTATAGCTGACTTCTTCCAGCTGCCTATGAAATTACACCTCCATCAGCTTTGTTTGTGTTACAGCAGGTACACACTGATGGTGAAGGATCTTTCTTGTTAGTATATAAGGCTAGGGTCACATTGCGTTATGTGACCCCGTTTAACGGACTATGTAACACCGCGGCATAATGCGGTGTAACGTAGCCCGTTAATGCCTCTATTGATTGTAATGGAGAACGCATCGCAAGCACACGCCCACATTGGGCGTGCGCTAGTGATGTGCCGTCATTTGAGTGACGGACCGTGCACGCTGCTTGCAGCGTTCGCGGTTCATTCCTCGCTAGCTTAGATCGGGGATCTGCGCTAGCAGGATCGGCAAACGCGATCCCTTTTGGGACATTGCGTTAGCGCAGTCCGTAGCGCTATGTGCTAAACGGCTGCCCTAACGCAGTGTGACCCTAGCCTAAGAATCACATGCGTCAATGTGTGTCGCTATGACTCTCTGTCTCTGCACTCCAGCGTTGCAGATGGTAAGTTGGTCTCTGTAACACTGTTCTGGACTCTAATCCTTCGATTCTCCAGTTGCTATATACTATCCACTTGTGGCCTACTGGTCAACAGTACTGCTTATCTCTTCAGAATCTATTCAATAACTAACTAACGAACCAGAATTTAGCTTTTTAAAATGCCCATGAAATTCCTCCCCGCTGGTCTGGATTCTAACCCTGTTGTAAGCTAAGAGTAGTGCTGCAAAGCATAACACAAATAAGTTACATTGAAAACAGGTAACTGTACCACAGTCAGAAGCATGTATTATGGTATATCTTCTGGCTTGCTGACACTCCTTTGACTTCTTTACATTGGGGCTGCACACTTCTTAAAACTGACAATTTGAACATATTGCTGCTGAATATGGCATATTCTCCAAAGAGTCTAGCAGAGGCAGCAATCTCCGATTCGCGGCAGCTTCAGAGTGGTGCGAGAAGGCTGTTAACCCCTTAACGGCATCGGACGTACTATACCGTCCGATGCCGGCTCCCCTGTTTTGATGCAGGGCTCCGCGGTGAGCCCGCATCAAAGCCGGGACATGTCAGCTGTTTTGAACAGCTGACATGTGCCCGTAATAGGCGCGGGCAGAATCGCGATCTGCCCGCACCTATTAACTAGTTAAATGCCGCTGTCAAACGCAACAGCGGCATTTAACTACCGCTTCCGGCCGGGCGGCCGGAAATAACGTCATCGCCGACCCCCGTCACATGATCGGGGGTCGGAGATGCTTGTGAATGGTAACCATAGAGGTCCTAGAGACCTCTATGGTTACTGATGACCGGTGGCTGTGAGCGCCACCCTGTGGTCGGCGCTCACAGCACACCTCCATTTCTGCTACATAGCAGCGATCAGCAGATCGCTGCTATGTAGCAGAGCCGATCGCGTTGTGCCTGCTTCTAGCCTCCCATGGAGGCTATTGAAGCATGGCAAAAGTAAAAAAAAAAAAGTTTAAAAAAATGTGAAAAAAATAAAAAAACATAAAAGTTTAAATCACCCCCCTTTCGCCCCAATCAAAATAAATCAATAAAAAAATATTAAATCTACGCATATTTGGTATCGCCGCGCTCAGAATCGCCCGATCTATCAATTAAAAAAAAGTATTAACCTGATCGCTAAACAGCGTAGCGGGAAAAAAAGTCGAAACGCCAGAATAACGTTTTTTTGGTCGCCGCGGCATTGCATTAAAATGCAATAACGGGCGATCAAAAGAACGTATCTGCACCGAAATGCTATCATTAAAAACGTCATCTCGGCACGCAAAAAATAAGCCCTCAACCGACCCCAGATCACGAAAAATGGAGACGCTACCAGTATCGGAAAATGGCGCAATTTTTTTTTTTAGCAAAGTTTTTTTTCACCACTTAGATAAAAAAATAACCTAGTCATGTTAGGTGTCTATGAACTCGTACTGACCTGGAGAATCATAATGGCAGGTCAGTTTTAGCATTTAGTGAACCTAGCAAAAAAGCCAAACAAAAAACAAGTGTGGGATTGCACTTTTTTTGCAATTTCACCGCACTTGGAATTATTTTCCCGTTTTCTAGTCCACAACATGCTAAAACCAATGATGTCGTTCAAAAGTACAACTCGTCCCGCAAAAAATAAGCCCTCACATGGCCAAATTGACAGAAAAATAAAAAAGTTATGGCTCTGGGAAGGAGGGGAGCGAAAAACGAACACGGAAAAATGAAAAATCCCCTGGTCATGAAGGGGTTAAGTATAGAACCTTTTCTCACCATTAGGCTTGAGCGAAATGGATCGGACAAATTCAAAAGTTGCCGACTTTTTTCAAAGTCGGGTTTCATGAAACCCGACCCGATCCTAGTGTGGGATCGGCCATGCGGTCGGCGATCTTCTTGCCAAAGTCGCATTTCCCATTTTTTCAGCCAATGAAGGTGCGTGGGCAGAGTGATGACATAGGTCTTAGGGGCGTGGACGCCTATCGCCATCTTGTCGCTTGTGCGCTGTAGCGATTTGCAATGTGTAACACCAGCTTTACTGTTCAGGGACGGAGAGGAGAGAGAGAGAGAGAGAGAAAAAAAAAGTTAGATGACTTTGACTTTGCATTGGGTTTCGTGTTTCGGTCGATCCCCGACTTTTCGCCATAATTGGCCGATTTCACTCGACTCGACTTTTGAGATAGTCGGGTTTCGCGAAACCCGACTCGACCCTAAAAATGTAAAAGTCGCTCAACCCTACTCACCATGCTATTTGCCTAGGTAACTCGCCATGCAGTGACTGCAGTGTGACCAGTAACCTAGGCAATGAGCTGTAGACTGGAAAGTTAAATATCCCTCCCTTCTTGAGACAAAGGGATTTTTAATAAGAACTAAATTGCAAAGTTGCTTATTTTTACAAGCATTTTGCAAATTTTACCAAATTTTCAACCCTGTAACAACAAATCCTCTGTTTGCGGTTGAATAAATTACTTGGCTTGCCAATTCTATTCAGTATGTAGACTTCCAGAAGCAAAGATACCATTTCATTTTCTGATGTCACTGAATTATAGACTGCCTCAACTATTACTCGACCCTGTAACAAACAAGTAAAGACCCAGAACAAATCATACTGACATGACCTCAACACAAACCACATGTCAGATCCCTATTGCTGAACTTTGAGGTCTCTTAATAAAATCAAAGCCATAATCTACTTTCTGAAACAATTACACTTGCCTTTGGTCACTATAAAAATAGCAGAGGGCACAAAGACATAAACGATATGTTGGTTCTCTGTCTATGTTACTTGATTAGGTAGAAAAATATATATGGTTCACATTGTAGAGCATCTTTCAGATGTAATCATGACTCGTGCAGCATATTTAAAATGAAAACTTGAGAATGTGGCTAATTTATATTTCAACATCGAAGAATATTTTGATTACATCTTTTTTTGGCTGGAACTACAGATGTAGCTAATCTGAATGTGCCATTTATCATTTTAGCTAGTCTTACTGCCGTCTTGTGTAAAACCATTGATAGTACACCATGATGAAATTTGTAATACACAAACCTATCAAAACTCAAGAGATTGTGAATGACTGAGCAAATATGTTTTTTATTACTTTTGCATGTATTAAAATGAATGAAGATTTCCACAATCTCCTTCAGCAATAGTGTAGTGACAAATTCACCATAATTGTATCGTATATGATGAAAATCCTTTAGGCTGGTTTCGCACATCCAACATTCACAGTCCGAGTATATAAAACATTGCTCAAACTGGGAGCGGTCTCCTGACCTGAACTCAGTAACCTCGTGAGGGTTAGTTCTGTTAATAAAAACCTCGGCCACTCAAGACATTGCGGTTTGTATTTGGACGGTGGATGTTGGAAATGAAAACATTTTCTTCAAGTGGTTCACCCTTTATATTTAATTTAGCAACTGTATGAGGGACAATATTTTGTGGCAGGTTTCATTACAAACTGCACAGTACTTCAGTTCTCAAAATGGCTGCCAGTGGAGCAACATGTGACTACACCTGTCCATCAATCTCCTCCAATTGAAAAACAGCTCTCTTACCTGCATTGCCTGGTTGCATCATCCTCTGCTGCTATTTTGAGAAAAAGAGAGCCAGTCAGTCTATGAGGAAGGCTGCACTAACAAGTACAAGAAGAGAACCTATAAATCATGTCCCCAATACATTGGATAGAAAATTTGTAATACAAATGAGTGGCACGCAAATCACAGTCACTTGCAATTTTCATTGAAGTCTAAGTCGAGTAGGCCAAGTTTGACTTCCAACCAGCTTTAGAAAATAAAACACATTTAGAAACATTTGCAGCTATGTATTGTATTTGCAATAGGTGGCAAAGTGACATAATAGTTAATTAATCTACTCGCAGTCATAATACACCACCACAATCTCAATGTCGCTCGGTATGTTAACATTTAGCCCAAGTCTGAAGTTTAACATCTTCAGGACCAGTCAATTCATTGATTTTGTGCTTTCAATTTTTCCTCCCCTTATTCCTAAAGCCATAACCTTTATATTTTACTGTCAATATAGCCATATGAGAGCTTGTATTTTGAGGGACAAGTAATAGCTTGGAACAACATTCGTTTTACCATCTTGTACAAAAAAAATAGGAAACAAGTGAGGTGAAATTGTGAGAAAGCTACAATCTGAACATCATTTTTTTTGTTATTTTTCCATTGATACAGCATTGTGAAAGGTTGTGTTAGGTGTCCAGTTCACACTGCTGCACAGGGGGAATCTCGAACCACCTCCACTGTGGTCTACCATTCTCAGTGGAGCCTGCTCAGCGGAGACGTCGGTCCCAGCGTCTGGCTCAGGCAGATACTGTGCGCTTGGTTACTGCTGGTCTTCCAGGCTCAGCCATTGTAACCAGCACTGTTCTGCGGAGAGCAGATGCTCCTGGGACTAAGTCCTGCCTTTCCTCTGCTGGGCATGCCCAAGGGACGACCTCTCATTGGAGGTCAGGGGTCACATGCTCAGGTCCTGAAGCAGTTCCTATTGCACCACTAGGAAGGTCCTGGAGATTTTTCTCTATAAAAGGTTTGCATGGCCGCACTGCCATGCGCTAGTATCAACTTAAGTTCATGTGTGTATGAGCTTAGCTACTTTGTGGTCTGTGTCAGCATGTGCTCAGGGTCGGCTGTAAGCCGTTAGAATTCCGGCACCTCCGGAGAGGAGTTTGTGTGTATTAATTCAGGGCTGGCGTATAGCCACTAGAATTCCGGCACCTCCGGAGGGGAGTTGTTTGAGTGCTGTTGCTGACTGTATGACCACTATAAGCTACCTGCTCCATTAGAGAGCTGTGATCCTCTGTGAGGTTAACAGGGCACAGCATTACCTTTTATCTCGGCGACTCTGTGAAGCGACAGAGATCGCTCCTATACAGACCGGGTGATGGAACCCGTGTCTGTTCAGGCTTAATTCCGCCATATAGTTCCGCCATTTACTAGCATCAGGTTCCACTCCTTCACGCTGGACCCCTGGCTGTGAATGCACCAATATTATCTCCATATTTACTTGGTGCGTTCCGCCAGCCCTAACTGGTTGTTTTTGAATGCTGAGCTGAAGGTTCTATTGATAGAATTTCAGACTACCCAAAACATATTGCTCACTTTTTAATGCAATTATCATGGGAACAGACTGAAGAAAAAAAAATGAAAAGCTCACTTTTTTTTTTTTTTTAGTTTCAGTGTATATTTTAAATAATATTATATTTTGATAGATCAATCCTTTATGGACACAGTGATTCAAAATATGTTTTTTTTCTATTTCTGTATTTTAAACCTAAAAGAGAGGTGATTTAAGTAATATATATATATTGTACATTCACAATTGTACATTCACACTGAAGGCATCAAAACTATGAATTAACACATGTGGAATTATATACTTAATAAAAAAGTGTGAAACAACTGAAATTATGTCATATATTTTAGGTTCTTCAAAGTAGACACCTTTTGCTTTGATGACTGCTTTGCAGACTCTTGGCATTCTCTTGATGAGCTTCAAGAGGTAGTCACCGGGAATGGTCTTCCAACAATCTTGAAGGAGCTCCCAGAGATGCTTAGCACTTGTTGGCCCTTTTGCCTTCACTCTGCGGTCCAGCTCACCCCAAACCATCTCAATTAGGTTCAGGTCTGGTGATTGTGGAGGCCAGGATATCTGGTGTAGCACCCCATCACTCTCCTTCTGAGTCAAACAGCCCTTACACAGCTTGGAGGTGTGTTTGGGGTCATTGTGCCTTTGAAAAATAAATGATGGTCAAACTAAACGCAAACCGGATGGAATAGCATGCCACTGCAGGATGCTGTGGTAGCCATGCTGGTTCAGTATACCTTCAATTTTGAATAAATCCCCAACAGTGTCACCAGCAAAGCACCACAACACCATCACACCTCCTCCTCCATGCTTCACGTTGGGAACCAGGCATGTAGAGTCCATCCGTTCACCTTTTCGCACAAAGACATGGTGGTTGGAACCAAAGATCTCAAATTTGGACTCATCGGACCAAAGCACAGATTTCCACTGTTCTAATGTCCATTTATTTTGTTCTTTAGCCCAAACTAGTCTCTTCTGCTTGTTGCCTGTCCTTAGCAGTGGTTTCCTAGCAGCTATTTTACCATGAAGGCCTGCTGCACAAAGTCTCCTCTTAACAGTTGTTGTAGAGATGCATCTGCTGCTAGAACTCTGTGTGGCATTGACCTGGTCTCTAATCTGAGCTGCTGTTAACCTGCCATTTCTGAGGCTGGTGGCTCGGATAAACTTATGCTCAGAAGCAGAGGTGACTCTTGGTCTTCCTTTCCTGGGTGGTCCTCATGTGAGCCAGTTTCTTAAAGTGACCTCATGTGACCTTCATTTCTTAAAGTGATGATGGACACTCGTTTTTCGTTACTTAGCTGCTTTTTTCTTGCCATAATACAAATTCTAACAGTCTTTTCAGTAGGACTATCAGCTGTGTATCCACCAGACTTCTGCTCAACACAACTGATGGTCCTAACCCCATTTATAAGGCAAGAAATCCCACTTATTAAACCTGACAGGGAACACCTGTGAAATGAAAACCATTCCCGGTGACTACCTCTTGAAGCTCATCACGAGAATGCCAAGAGTGTGCAAAGCAGTCATCAAAGCAAAAGGTGGCTACTTTGAAGAACCTAGAACATAAGACATATTTTCAGTTGTTTCACACTTTTTTGTTAGGTATATAATTCCACATGTGGTAATTCATAGTTTTGATGCCTTCAGTGTGAATGTACAATTTTCATAGTCATGAAAATACAGAAAAATCTTTAAATGAGAAGGTGTCCAAACTTTTGGTCTGTACTGTATATATACTGTATATATTTTTTTTTACTGCATATATATCTACTGTATATATATTGTATATTTACTGTACATATCTTTCTTTAATTATTATTTTAAAAAATATTTATTTAGAATTATATTTATTACGTTATTTTATAGCCTCCCTATGGGACTTTAAACTGTGATTGCTGATACTACGTAACACAATGCACAATATTGCAGTATATAGTGTAAATCACATTCTACCTTGAAGATCTACTTATCACTCAGCTTCAGAGGAGTAGCCTGATCGAGTAAACAGAGGACTGTTAAGGTACCGTCACACTAAGCGACGCTGCAGCGATACCGACAACGATGTCGATCGCTGCAGCGTCGCTGTTTGGTCGCTGGAGAGCTGTCACACAGACAGCTCTCCAGCGACCAACGATCCCGAAGTCCTCGGTAACCAGGGAAAACATCGGGTTACTAAGCGCAGGGCCGCGCTTAGTAACCCGATCTTTACCCTGGATACCAGCGTAAATGTTAAAAAAACAAACACTACATACTTACCTTCAGCTGTCTGTCCCCGGCGCTCTGCTTTCCTCTGCACTGTCAGCGCCGGTCAGCCGGAAAGCAGAGCGGTGACGTCACCGCTGTGCTTTCCGGCTGTCCGCCGCTGACACAGGATGCAGGAGGAGTGCAGAGAAGCAGTGCGCCGGGGACAGACAGCTGAAGGTAAGTATGTAATGTTTGTTTTTTTAACATTTACGCTGGTAACCAAGGTAAACATCGGGTTACTAAGCACGGCCCTGCGCTTAGTAACCCGATGTTTACCCTGGTTACCAGTGAAGACATCACTGGATCGGCGTCACACACGCCGATCCAGCGATGTCAGCGGGAAGTCCAGCGACGAAATAAAGTGCTGTACTTTCCTCAGCGACCGACGATCTCCCAGCAGGGGCCTGATCGTTGGTCGCTGTCACACATAACGATTTCCTTAACTTTATCGTTGCTACGTCACAAAAAGCAACGATATCATTAACGATATCGTTATGTGTGACGGTACCTTAAGTAGACCCCTGGCTGTCAGGGTATAATGTTTTTTCCCCACAATTACGTAGGGCAGGCTCTGCACGCACCCATACCTGTGACTGAGCTATTTAAATGCTGCTATCAGTGATTGACAATGGTATTTAATTAGTTAAGTAGCAAAACAGCAGCAGTGGTGGCTAATGCTTTTCGCTGTTGTAACAGACATATGCCGCCTACATATTACATCCGATATCTGCCTTATATGGAGCAAACCCAGCTCCTGAGCCCGCTCCTTACACCCGCATCCTGACCGTGACATACCTGTACAGAAGATTTTGTGACAGGGTTTAGGAACAAGAGTTCCACCTATTAACATTATTTTACACTTCCAAACACTAATAATCGACACAAACAGTTGATATCTTTGTAAATATGTGCATTGCTTTACTGATGCAATTCGACGTTCTTCTGGCTCACAAATGAGATTTATCTCATCCCTCTCCTGTCTGCAGCGCCTACTCGCTACTCATAAGATTAGGGCAGCCGATGCTGAGAACAGAGGGATGAGAGCACGCACACACTGACACTGCAGGAGCAGAGCATGTACATGCAGAGTTTCCAGCAAAGTGTAGAACTGTAAAATCTTCTTGGGCTCAATCTTTTCATGGATATTTGACCAATCACATTTTTCTAAAGGCTACTGGATAAAAAAACATTTTGTGCCTATCCTTGAACCCTGACCTCCAAAAAATATTTGTTAGAGGCAAACACTGGGTAAATAAAATCCTTGCATGAAGACTGGTTAATGTGGTCCACGAAAACAAGGCAAAACACTCGGATCACCCACCCTGATAAAAAAAGTCATAAATTTGCATACAGGAAAACGTCATCTGTTTTTATAACATTAAAGATTTACATGCCGCTATGTCAAGATCTAGACATTATTTCTCATGAGAAAGTAGAAGGTCACCAAATGTTTTTAATAATAACTGATGGTTAGTCGCATTACTCAGGAGCAGTCTGAATGTTAGGAGGAATCAGTCTTATCTTCTTGAGATGTAACATTGAACAGACGCAGGTGAGTCATTTTTTCTTTTAATCAGTTTCATTGTCCATTAAGCAACTTTGATATTATTAAAATGCTAAATTTCCTTTCTATAAATTCCTCATGTCATGCAATGTGAAGCTACAGTTACATTCGCCCTAAATCTTATAGGAAAGCAGGATTAAAACATACGAAGGCATTTTTAGGCATTGCTAGTTCCAATAAGAAACACATTACGAAATACAGAAATAATTTATTTTCCCATTTTAATTTTACCCTTACACAAATGTTATTTTTTTCTGTTTTCTTCTCTTTTATTACATGTCCATATATTCTTTTTCATAAAAAAAAATCATAGTAAAGGTCTAGCCAGATGAAAAGCTTCAGATGACAGAATTGGATCACCATGGGTCCATGATGCAACCAGTGGTGTCAATAAATCCTGAAAAGACAAACATATTTTTAATTTGGCATATGACGATGAATTACCTTATTTTTTCTCATAAATTAACAGGAGATCTATTAAAAACAACCAAAGAAGCTATAGGAGCTATATTGGGAATTTCTTTGAGAATTACCCAGATACCTACACTATGACTACAAAGCGGCACGTACCATACAACACTGAAATCACAACGTCCCATTGCAACATTGGAGATAATGATTTCTTTGTGTCATATTTTGAACTTAAATATGTAGCAACTGTGCACAGTCATACATACTGTATTTCCAAATGATTTGTATATTCTGTTGCTGGACGTAAGTCGCACTTGACACACCATAGAATTCAGTGCAAGTCACACGTGACATCCGACTTGCATTTGACTTGTCTACAACTTAGCTGTTTGTTTTTTTACAGCATAATCAGAGGTCAAAAAGCACCGACAAGTAGCACGGTGGCTCAGTGGTTAGCACTGCAGCCTGGCAGCACTGAGGTCCTGAGTTCATATCCCACCAAGGACAATATCTCTAAGGAATTTGCAGGTTCTCCAGTGTTTATGTGGATTTCCTCTTTCCTTCACCCCTGTCTCTCGTCATGCGACTCAGCTGTCACTCCCTCCTTGCACTCAATTGCATTCATGTCTATCAGCTGAAAATGCAATTGCTGTGTGCACAGCCTGAGAGAGAAGCAGTCATCTCCTCTGCTCCTCTGGGATCTCCAGCAAGGCACAGGCCATTTCTGGCCTATGCCTTGATGGAGAAGTTGGACGTTGAATGACACAGTATAGTGACGTTATTGCACCCATTGCTGCACAGAGGACAAGGTAAATGGGAGCCTAGATTAGGTGAGTATAAGATTTTTTTTTTAAAATTCTTATGTTACTGTGCAGTGGTGCATAAAATGAGGGGAGGAGCTGTGTAGATTAGATTGGGGGATAAAATAAGGGGAGGGTCTGTGCTGTTGGGGGGAAAAAAACAAGGGGCTCTGAAGATGGGGAGAATTTAAATAAGGGGAGGGGATGTGCTGATGGAGAAATATAATGAGGTGAGGGGCAGTGCTGATGGGAAGAATACATTGAGGGGTTGTGTAGATGTGGGGAATAAGCTGAGGGGCTGTTCTTAGGGGAAAATAAACTTAGGGGCTGTGTAGATGGGGTGATAAGCTGAGGGGCTGGGCAGGAGGGATAATATGAGGGGCTCTGCAGATGGGAGAATAAGCTAAGGGGCTGTGCTTATGGCGAGGAATAAACTGACAGGCTTTGCAGATGGGGAATAAGCTGAGGGGCTGGGAAGAGGAGGGGAAATAAAATGAGGGGCTGTGCAGATGAAGGGAATAAATAGGGGGGCTGTACAGATGAAGCAAAATAAACTGATGGGCTGTGCAGATTGGTGAATAAGCTGAGAGGATGTGCAGAGTGAGAAATAAAATAAATGGCTGTGCAGATGGGGAATAATATTAGGGGCAGTGCAGATATGGTGAACAAATAAAGGGTCTGTGCAGATGGGGAATAAATAAAGGGGCTGTGCAAATGGGGGGAGTAAGCTGAGGGGTTGTGCAGAAGGCGAATAAAATGGGGGGCTGTGCAGATGGGGAAATAAAATGAGGGACTGTGCAGATGGAGGGAAATGGAGGGAATAAGTGTGCAAATGGAGGGAAAAAACAGAGGGGCTGCGGAGATGGGGGAATAAACTGAGGGCCTATGCAGATGGGGGACTAAACAGAGGAGCATCGCAGATGGGGAAAATAAGCTGAGGGGTTATGCAGAGGGTGAATAAAATAAGGGGTCTTGCAGATGTGAAAATATAATGAGGGGCCGTGGAGATGGAGAATAAAAACGAGGTGCTGTGTATAGGGGGAATAAAATAATGGGCTGTGCAGGTGACGGGAATAAACTGCGGGGCTGTGAAGATGGGGGAATATAATGTGGGGCTTTGTACAGAGGGGTAAAATGAGGGGCTGTGTAGTGGGGGAATAAAATGATGGGCTGTGCAGATATAGAGAATAAACTGAAGGGTTGTGCAGATAGGGGGATAAAATGGGGGTCTGTGTAGATGGTGGGAAATAAACTGAGGTGCTGTGCAGAGGGCATGCAATAAATTGAGGGGCTGTGCAGGGGGCATGAAACGAGAGGTAATACGGGGGGCATGTTGTTTCCAAAATTGTGCTGATGTAAAGCTGACATGTTGGAAATGTTATTTATAAACTATTTTCTGTGACACCACTCTCTGATTTAAGGGTGCAAAAATTAAAAGTTTGAAAATTGCAACATTTTCTAAATTCTTGCCAGATTTCGTTTTTTTTCATAAATAAACTCAAGTTATGTCAAATAAATTTTACCACTAACATAAAGTACAAAGTGTCTCGAAAAAAACATTCTCAAAATCAGTAGAATCCATTAAAGCGTTCCAGAGCTATAACTTCATAAAATGACAGTGGTCAGAATTGTAAGGCTATATTCACACTTTGCGGATTTTGCTGCGGATCCGCAGCGGATTTGACCGCTGCGGATCCGCAGCAGTTTCCCATGAGTTTACATTTCAATGTAAACCTATGGGAAACAAAAAACGCTGTGCACATGCTGCAGAAAAATCCGCGCGGAAACGCTGCGGATTACATTCCGCAGCATGTCACTTCTTTTCTGCGGATTTTCAGCTGCTCCAATAGAAAACTGCAGTTGAAAATCCGCAGAAGAAAACGCAGTAAAAACCGCGATAAATCCGCAGTAAAAACCGCGATGGGTTTTCACTGCGGATTTTGCAATTCCGCTGCGGAAAAATCCGCAGTGGAATCTGCAAAGTGTGCACATAGCCTTGAAGTAGGCTTGGTCATTAAGTACCAAATTGGCTCTGTCACTTAAGGGATTAAAAACATTTTGTGTTTATTTGTTTTATCTCTATCTAATATTTAAATCTGTTTGGTGATCTGAAATAATTTAAGTGTGACAAACATGCAAAAGAATAGGAAATCAGGAAGGGGCAAACATTTTTTTTCACACAACTGTGAGTAAAATAAATAAATAGTATTATGCAGATGATGTGTTTGATGTACATAAGATTGTCCAAACTGGAAGATATTGTACCAATACTAGCCTCAGGACTGTAATGATTCATTCTCAACCCATGGATAACAGCAAGCAGAGATTTTGAATGTTTAGAATAGAAATTTAAATTAGAAACATTTTAGAATTTGCAATAAAATGGGTATTCCCATCTCCAAGATCATATCCTAGTAAATAGTAGGTGTAGTAATAATAATATTAGCAAATACCTCCTATTAGAAATGCAGTGCAGTTCTTCTGATTCACTGTGTGGCTTACCCTATGTGCAGAGCATTGCAGTAACTTAAGTATCCATGGTTACGACCACTCATATAGTGAGAGTTAGCAAGCTGATAGAGGTCAATGAATACCATGGATACCTAAGCTACTGCAATGCCCCGGACAATGGGTAAGCGACATTGCTAATCATTAGCGTTATGCTACATTTCTATTGGAGAGATAATATTATTATTAAATCTACTACATATTGGTATAGGCTCTTGTAAATAAGAATACTCCTTAAAGCTAAAAATTAATAAATCATTATAGCCAAAATGATTCCAGAAACGAAAACTCACTGTCCTACAAACCAGAATTTTTTAAATGTATCTAACAGATTTCAAGGTTTCCTCTCTTTGTGTATGTTCCCTCTCTTCTGCTCTACAAGTGGATAATCTACTATATAATTGTCTAAGGGTCATTTCCGTCTTTCTGTCTGTCTGTCTGTCACGGAAATCCCAAGTCGCTGATTGGTCGCGGTCACCCACATAGAGTTGTATCAGTCCGTTAAACCGACTATGTTACACCGCGGCATAACGCGGTGTAATGCAGTCTGTTAACGCTGCTATTAACCCTATGTGATAAACTTTTTACTATTGATACTGCCTATGTAGCATCAATAGTAAAAAGATCTAATGTTAAAAATAAAAAATCGTGATATACTCACCTTCCAGGGCCTTTCCCGCTCCTCGCGACGCTCCGGGTCATGCATTGCGATCTCGCGAGATGATGACGTAGCGCTCACGCGAGACCGCTTCGTCATCATCTCGTGAGACTGCAATGCATTGTTAGGACCGGAATGTCGCGAGGAGCATCGCTGAACGCCTCGCCTGGATCCGGGGGCCGCCAGAGGGTGAGTATATAACAATTTTTTAATTTTTTGTTTTTTAACGAGGATATGGTGCCCACACTGCTAGAAAGTACTTGTGCTGTGTTATATACTACGTGGCTGCTACATACTACGTGGGCAGTGTTATATACTGCGTGGGCTGTGTTATATACTGTGTGGGCTGTGTTATATAGCATATGGGCTGTGTTATATACCACTTGGGCTGTGCTATATATCACGTGGGCAGTGTTATATACTACATGGGCAGTGTTATATACTGTGTGGCCAGTGCTATATATTACGTGGGCAGTGTTATATACTGCATGGGCAGTGTTATATACTACGTGGGCAGTGTTATATACTACGTGGGCTGTGCTATACATTACATGGGCAGTGTTATATACTATGTGGGCAGTGCTATATACTGCGTGGGCTGTGTTATATACTATGTTGGCAGTGTTATATACTGCGTGGGCTGTGTTATATACCACCTGGGCAGTGTTATATACTACATGGGCTGTGTTATATACTGTGTGCGCTGTGCTATGTACTGCATGGGCAGTGTTATATACTACGTGGGCAGTGTTATATACTACATGGGCAGTGTTATATGCTACGTGGGCAGTGTTACATACTGTGTGGGCATTGTTATACAGTGCATGGGCAGTGTTATATACTACGTACCTGTGTTATATACTACGTGGGCTCTGTTATATACTGCATGGGCTGGGCTATATACTGCGTGGGCAGTGTTATATATTGCGTGGGCAGTTTTATATACTACGTGGGCAGTGTTATATAGTACGTGGGCAGTTTTATATACTATGTGGGCTGTGATATATACTACGTGGACTGTGCTATATATTACATGGGCTGTGTTATATACTACGTGGCTGTACTATATACTACATAGGCAGTGTTATATACTAAGTTGCTGCCATGTACTAAGTGTCTGCTATTTACTATGCGGCTATACTATAAACTACGTGGCTGTCTGTGTTATACATTGTGTGGCCTGTGCTATATATTACGTCAGCTGTGTTATATACTATGTGGCCTGTGCTATATATTACGTGGGCTGTGTTATATACTACGCGACTGTGCTATATACTACGTGGGCAGTGTTATATACTAACTGGCTGCTTTATACTAAGTGGCTGCTATATACTATGTGGCTATGCCATATACTACGTGGCTGTGCTATGTACTACGTGGCTGTCTGTGTTACGTGGGCAGTGTTATATACTGTGTGGGCTGTGCTATATACTGCATGGGCTGTGATATATACTATGTGGCTGTGCTATATACTACGTGGCTCCTATATACTACATGGCTGTGTTATACTGTATACTAAGTGGCTGCGTTATATACTACGTGTCAATTTTATATACTATGTGGCTGCTATATACTTCGTGGCTGCTATATACTACGTGGCTGCTATATACTATGTGGCTGCATTATATACTATGTGGCTGTGCATATACTATGTGGCTCCTATATAATACATGGCTGTGTTATATACTAAGTGGCTGTGTTATATACTACGTGGCTGTTTTATGTACTATGTGTCTGCTATATACTACGTGGCTGCTAAATACTACATGGCTGCTATATACTATGTGGCTGTGCTATATACTATGTGGCTATGCTATATACTACGTGGCTGTGCTATATACTACGTGGCTGTCTGTGTTACGTGGGCTGTGCTATATACTATGTGGCTGCTATATACATACATACATACATATTCTAGAATACCCGATGCGTTAGAATCAGGCCACCATCTAGTATTTATATAAATGTCCAAAATAACAATGTTTTCCATCTACAACCTCACTTATTACTGAAAAGGGTTTTCCAGTTTTGGAAAGTCGCTGTCGCCTTCTTTAGTTTATTTTAAAATAGCAAACTACTAACCCTCCCCAGGTCCAGTGCTAAGTCTCGGCTGCTGCTGCCGGTGTCTGTTATTGTCTCAGGCCCTGATGTCATATTGACATGTCTCAGAGGCTCTGATCGGCTTGCGCTGTCAACTCGGGCATAGCTCACTTATTGGTTGCAGTTGATGCTGTTTTTCTTCTATTAAAACTGCAGTCAGGAGACTGGGATTTCCAAAATCGGAAGCCCTTTTAACCCCTTTCTGACATTAGATGTGCTATCCCGTTGAGGTAGTATGGGCCCATATGACCACCGACGGGATAGTTCGTCTAACGCGATCAGCCGCGCTCACGGGGGGAGCGCGGCCGATCGCGGCCGGGTGTCAGCTGACTATGGCAGCTGACATCTGGCACTATGTCCCCAGAGCAGTCACGGACTGTTCCTGGCACATTAACCCCCAGAACAATGCGATCAAACATGATCGCAGTGTTCTGGCGGCATAGGGAAGCATCGTGCAGGGAGGGGGCTCTTTGCGTGCTTCACTGAGACCATCGGTACAACGCGATGTGATCGCGTTGTACCAAGCTTCTCCTCCCTGCAGGCCCCAGATCCAAAATGGCCACGGGGCTCCTTCCAGGTCCTGCAGGGAGGTGACTTGCAAGCGCCTGCTCAGAGCAGGTGCCAGCAAGCCTCCCTGCAGTACCTGTCAGATCGCTGATCTGATACAGTGCTGTGCAAAGTGACAGATCAGCGATCTGACACTATATTATGATCCCCCCTGGGGCAATGTAAGAAAGTAAAAAAAAAATATTTACATGTGTTAAAAAAGGGGGTTAGGGGTGTGGTTGGGATCAGGGATAGGGGCATGTTTGGGTTAGGGGTGTGGTTAGGGTTATGGTTAAGGTTGGGATTAGGGTTAGGGGTGTGTTTGGGTTAGGGTTTCAGTTAGAATTGGGGGTTTCCACTGTTTAGGCACATCAGGTGCTCTCCAAACCCGACATAGCGTCCGATCTCAATTCCAGCCAATTCTGCGTTGAAAAAGTAAAACAGTGCTCCTTCCCTTCCGAGTTCTCTCGTGCGCCCAAACAGGGGTTTACTCCAACATGGGGTATCAGCGTACTCAGGACAAATTGGACAACAACTTTTGTGGTCCAATTTCTCCTGTTACCTTTGGAAAAATACAAAACTGGGGGCTAAAAAAAAATTTTGTGGAAAAACTGCGGTGTAAACTGCAGTGAAACAATTGGGGGTTCAAAGTTCTCACAACACATCTAAATGAGTTCCTTGGGGTTCTAGTTTCCAATATAGGGTCACTTGTGGGGGGGGGGGTTATACTGTTTAGGTACATCAGAGGCTTTGCAAATGCAACGTGACGCCTACAGACCAATCCATCTAAGTCTGCATTCCAAATATCGCTCCTTCCCTTCCGAGCTCTGCCATGCACCCAAGCGGTGGTTCCCCCCACATATGGGGTATCAGTGTACTCAGGACAAATTGCACAACAACTTTTGAGGTCCAATTTCTCCTGTTACCCTTGGGAAATTACAAAACTGGGGGCTAAAAAATAATTTTTGTGGAAAAAAAAAGATTTTTTATTTTCAAAGCTCTGCGTTATAAACTGTAGTGAAACACTTGGAGGTTCAAAGTTCTCACAACACATCTAGATAAGTTCCATAGGGGACCCTTCCGAGCTCAGCCATGCGCCCAAACAGTGGTTTACCCCCACATATGAAGTATAAGCGTACTCAGGACAAATTGCACAACAATTTTTGGCATCCAATTTTTTCTGTAACACTTGGGAAAATAAAAAATTGGAGGCGAAAAAATCATTTTTGTGAAAAAATATGATTTTTTGTTTTTACTACTAAACCTTATAAACTTCTGTGAAGCACTTAGTGGGTCAATATGCTCACCACACATCTAGATAAGTTCCTTAGGGGGTCTACTTTCCAAAATGATGTCACTTGTGGGGGGTTTGAATGTTTAGGCACATCAGGGGCTCTCCAAACGCGACATGGCGTCCTACCTCAATTCAAGTCAATTTTGCATTGAAAAGTCAAATGGCGATCCTTCCCTTCTGAGCTCTGCCATGCGCCCAAACAGTGGTTTACCCCCACATATAGGGTATCAGCGTACTCAGGACAAATTGCACAACAACTTTTGGCGTCTAATTTCTCCTGTTACCCTTGTGACAATACAAAATTGGGGGTGAAATATCATTTTTGTGAAAAAATATGATTTTTTTATTTTTATGCTCTGCATTATAAACTTCTGTGAAGCACTTAGTGGGTCAAAGTGCTCACCACACATCTAGATAAGTTCCTTAGGGGGTCTACTTTCCAAAATGGTGTCATTTATGAGGGGTTTCAATGTTTAGGCACATTAGGGGCTCTCCAAACACAACTTGGCATCCTATCTTAATTCCTGTCAATTTTGCATTGAAAAGTCAAACGGCGCTCCTTCCCTTCCGAGCTCTGCCATGTGCCCAAACTGTGATTTACCCCCACATATGGGGTATCTTCGTACCCAGGACAAATTGTACAACAACGTTTGGGGTCCAAGTCTATGGGTGTGAGAAAAACTCGCACACCACACGGACCATCAGTGTGTCCTATAGAGAAGCAGATAATTCAGTGTGGTGTACAATAAAATCACAATGACAGGGTAAAAATAGAATAGATAAAATAAATGTCTACACATAGAATAGGTGTATATATATATATATATATATATATACCGTATATACTCGAGTATAAGCTGACCCGAGTATAAGCCGACCCACCTAATTTTGCCACAAAAAACTGGGAAAACTTATTGACTCGAGTATAAGCCTAGGGTAGGAAATGCAGCAGCTACCGGTAAATTTCAAAAATAAAAATAGATGCTCCATACCGTTCATTATTGCCCCATAGATGCTCCATATAAAGCTGTGCCCCATATAATTCTCTGCACCGTTCATTATGGCCCCATAGATGCTTCATATAAAGCTGTGGCCCACATATAATGCTCTGCACCGTTCATTATGGCCCCATAGATGCTCCATATAAAGCTGTGCTACATAGAATGCTCTGCACCATTCATTATGACCCATAGATGCTCCTTATAAAGCTGTGCCATATAGAATGCTCTGCACCGTTCATTATGGCCCCATAGATGCTCCATATAAAGCTGTGTCATATAGAATGCTCTGCACCGTTCATTATGGCCCCATAGATGCTCTCCTTATAAAGCTGTGCCATATAGAATGCTCTGCACCGTTCATAATGGCCCCATAGATGCTCCATATAAAGCTGTGTCATATAGAATGCTCTGCACCGTTCATTATTGCCCCATAGATGCTCCATATCAAGCTGTGTCATATAGAATGCTCTGCACCGTTCATTATGGCCCCATAGATGCTCCTTATAAAGCTGAGCCATATAGCATGCTCTGCACCGTTCATTATGGCCCCATAGATGCTCCTTATAAAGCTGTGCCCCATATAGAATGCTCTACACCGTTCATTATGGCCCCATAGATGCTCCTTATCAAGCTGTGCCATATAGAATGCTGCTGCTGCAATAAAAACAAAATAACATACTCACCTCTCTTCGCTCAGGACGCCGGCGCTTTCAATATTTACCTGCTCATCGTGCGGCTCCGTCTCCAGCACTGATGCTCAGCAGAGGGCGCGCACTGACTACGTCACTGCGCCCTCCGACCTGAGAGTCACAGCCAGAGGACGCTAGAGACTGAGCAGCAGCGGAGCGAGGAGCAGGTAAATATTGTGCAGTGCTCCCCTCCCCGTATACTTACCTGCTCCGGCGCGGTCCCTGCAGTCCCGGCTTCTCCCGGCGCTGCAGCTTCTTCCTGTATTGAGCAGTCACAGTTACTCGATGGGAGGTGGAGCTGCATATTCATTTCTGTAATGAGCGGTACCATGTGACCGCTCAATACAGGAAAAAGATGCAGCGACGGGAGAAGCCGGGACAGCAGGGACCGTGCCTGAGCAGGTAAGTTTAACTAGATAGCCCCCGCTCCCCCTCACCTGCCGAACCCCCGGGTATGACTCGAGTATAAGCCGAGAGGGGGACTTTCATCCCAAAAAAATGGGCTAAAAATCTCGGCTTATACTCGAGTATATTGTTGTGAATTCTGTGGCAGAGTTCACTCCTGTGGTCACAAGTGGTACTTCGGCTGATTCTCTCTGGGAGCTTCTGTTTGTGGAGGAAAGTGGTACTGCAGCTTCTGAGTTTCCTCCCTCAGGTGATCTGGTGAGGTCGTTAGCTGCTTCTCTACTTAACTCCACCTGATGCTTTGATCCATGCTTCCTGTCAATGTTCCAGTGTTGGACTTGTGTTTCTCTGGATCATTCCTGTGGCCTGCTGCTCTGCATAGCTAAGTGCTTCTTTGCTATTTGTTGCTATTTTTCTGTCCAGCTTGTCTATTTGTTTTGCTGGAAGCTCTGGGACGCAAAGGGTGTACCTCCGTGCCGTTAGTTCGGTACGGAGGGTCTTTTTGCCCCCTTTGCGTGGTTTTCTTTAGGGTTTTGTGTAGACCGCAAAGTTATCTTTCCTATCCTCGTTCTGTCTAGAATATCGGGCCTCACTTTGCTGAATCTATTTCATCCCTACGTTTGTCTTTTCATCTTACTCACAGTCATTATATGTGGGGGGCTGCCTTTTCCTTTGGGGTATTTCTCTGAGGCAAGGTAGGCTTATTTTTCTATCTTCAGGCTAGTTAGTTTCTCAGGCTGTGCCGAGTTGCATAGGGAGCGTTAGGCGCAATCCACAGCTGCCTCTAGTTGTGTTTGGAGAGGATCAGGAATTGCGGTTTACAGAGTTTCCACGTCTCAGAGCTCGTTCTATTATTTTTGGGTTATTGTCAGATCACTGTATGTGCTCTGATCGCTATGTACATTGTGTTACTGAATTGTCTATCACAACAGTACAGGAAGCCAAAGTACTAATGATTCTCAATAGAGGGAAAAAAGAAGTTCTGAGACCATTTTTTTTCCTTTGCACTGTGATTTGTCTTTTTTTTCCCCTAGACATTTGGGTGGTTCAGGACACAGGTGTTACAATGGACATTAAAGGTCTGTCTTCATGTGTAGATCAGCTTACGGCAAGAGTTCAAGATATTCAAAATTTTGTGGTTCAGAATTCTTTGTTAGAACCTAGAATTCCTATTCCAGATTTGTTTTTTGGAGATAGAACTAAATTTCTGAGTTTCAAGAATAATTGTAAACTGTTTCTGGCTTTGAAACCTCGCTCCTCTGGTGACCCAGCGCAACAGGTTAGGATCGTCATTTCTTTTTTGCGTGGCGACCCTCAGGACTGGGCATTTTCTCTTGCGTCAGGAGATCCTGCATTGAGTGATATCGATGCGTTTTTCCTGGCGCTTGGATTGCTGTACGATGAGCCTAATTCAGTAGATCAGGCAGAAAAAAATTTGCTGGCTCTTTGTCAGGCTCAGGATGAGATAGAGCTATATTGCCAGAAATTTAGAAAATGGTCCGTGCTCACTCAATGGAATGAATCTGCGCTTGCAGCCATTTTCAGAAAGGGTCTCTCTGAAGCCATTAAGGATGTCATGGTGGGATTTCCTATGCCCGCTGGTTTGAATGAGTCTATGTCTTTGGCCATTCAGATCGGTCGACGCTTGCGTGAGCGTAAATCTGTGCACCATTTGGCGGTATTACCTGAGATTAAACCTGAGCCTATGCAGTGCGATAGGACTATGACCAGAGTTGAACGGCAAGAACACAGACGTCTGAATGGGCTGTGTTTCTACTGTGGTGATTCCACTCATGCTATCTCTGATTGTCCTAAGCGCACTAAGCGGTTCGCTAGGTCTGCCACCATTGGTACTGTACAGTCAAAATTTCTTCTGTCCGTTACCTTGATATGCTCCTTGTCATCGTATTCTGTCATGGCGTTTGTGGATTCAGGCGCTGCCCTGAATTTGATGGACTTGGATTATGCTAAACGTTGTGGGTTTTTATTGGAGCCCTTGCAGTGTCCTATTCCATTGAGAGGAATTGATGCTACACCTTTGGCCAAGAATAAGCCTCAATACTGGACCCAGCTGACCATGTGCATGGCTCCTGCACATCAGGAGGTTATTCGCTTTCTGGTGTTGCATAATCTGCATGATGTGGTCGTGTTGGGGTTGCCATGGCTACAAGCCCATAATCCAGTATTGGATTGGAATTCCATGTTGGTGTCCAGCTTGGGTTGTCAGGGGGTACATGGTGATGTTCCATTTCTGTCAATTTCATCATCCACCCCTTCTGAGGTTCCAGAGTTCTTGTCTGATTACCGGGATGTATTTGATGAGCCCAAGTCCGATGCCCTGCCTCCGCATAGGGATTGTGATTGTGCTATCAATTTGATTCCTGGTAGTAAATTCCCAAAAGGTCGACTGTTTAATTTATCCGTGCCTGAGCACACCGCTATGCGCAGTTATGTGAAGGAATCCCTGGAGAAGGGGCATATTCGCCCGTCATCGTCGCCATTAGGAGCAGGATTCTTTTTTGTAGCCAAGAAGGATGGTTCGCTGAGACCGTGTATAGATTACCGCCTTCTTAATAAGATCACTGTTAAATTTCAGTATCCCTTGCCATTGTTATCTGATTTGTTTGCTCGGATTAAGGGGGCTAGTTGGTTCAATAAGATAGATCTTCGTGGTGCGTATAATCTGGTGAGAATCAGGCAAGGCGATGAATGGAAAACTGCATTTAATACGCCCGAGGGTCATTTTGAGTATCTAGTGATGCCGTTCGGACTTGCCAATGCTCCATCAGTGTTTCAATCCTTTATGCATGACATCTTCCGTGAGTACCTGGATAAATTCCTGATTGTGTACTTGGATGACATTTTGATCTTCTCGGATGATTGGGAGTCTCATGTGAAGCACATCAGAACGGTTTTTCAGGTCCTGCGTGCTAATTCTTTGTTTGTGAAGGGATCAAAGTGTCTCTTTGGTGTGCAGAAGGTTTCATTTTTGGGGTTCATTTTTTCCCCTTCTACTATCGAGATGGATCCGGTTAAGGTCCATGCCATCCATGATTGGACTCAGCCGACATCTCTGAAAAGTCTGCAAAAGTTCCTGGGCTTTGCTAATTTTTATCATCGCTTCATCTGCAATTTTTCTAGTGTTGCCAAACCATTGACCGATTTGACCAAGAAGGGTGCTGATTTGGTCAATTGGTCTTCTGCTGCTGTGGAAGCTTTTCAAGAGTTGAAGCGTCGTTTTTCTTCTGCCCCTGTGTTGTGTCAACCAGATGTTTCTCTTCCGTTCCAGGTCGAGGTTGATGCTTCTGAGATTGGAGCAGGTGCTGTTTTGTCACAGAGAGGTTCTGGTTGCTCAGTGATGAAACCATGCTCTTTCTTTTCCAGGAAGTTTTCGCCTGCTGAGCGAAATTATGATGTGGGCAACTGAGAGTTGCTGGCCATGAAGTGGGCATTCGAGGAGTGGCGTCATTGGCTTGAAGGAGCTAAGCATCGCGTGGTGGTATTGACTGATCATAAGAACTTGACTTATCTCGAGTCTGCCAAGCGCTTGAATCCTAGACAAGCTCGTTGGTCGTTGTTTTTTGCCCGTTTTGACTTTGTGATTTCGTACCTTCCGGGCTCTAAAAATGTGAAGGCGGATGCTCTGTCTAGGAGTTTTGTGCCCGACTCTCCGGGTTTATCTGAGCCGGCGGGTATCCTCAAGGAAGGAGTAATTGTGTCTGCCATCTCCCCTGATTTGCGGCGGGTGCTGCAAAAATTTCAGGCTAATAAACCTGATCGTTGCCCAGCGGAGAAACTGTTTGTCCCTGATAGGTGGACGAATAGAGTTATCTCTGAACTTCATTGTTCGGTGTTGGCTGGTCATCCTGGAAGCTTTGGTACCAGAGAGTTAGTGGCTAGATCCTTTTGGTGGCCCTCTCTGTCGCGGGATGTGCGTACTTTTGTGCAGTCCTGTGGGATTTGTGCTCGGGCTAAGCCCTGCTGTTCTCGTGCCAGTGGGTTGCTTTTGCCCTTGCCGGTCCCGAAGAGGCCTTGGACACATATCTCTATGGATTTTATTTCTGACCTTCCCGTTTCTCAAAAGATGTCAGTCATTTGGGTGGTCTGTGATCGTTTTTCTAAGATGGTCCATCTGGTACCCTTGTCTAAATTGCCTTCCTCCTCTGATTTGGTGCCTTTGTTCTTCCAGCATGTGGTTCGTTTGCATGGCATTCCAGAGAATATTGTTTCTGACAGAGGTTCCCAGTTTGTTTCGAGGTTTTGGCGAGCCTTTTGTGGTAGGATGGGCATTGACTTGTCTTTTTCCTCGGCTTTCCATCCTCAGACTAATGGCCAGACCGAACGAACCAATCAGACCTTGGAAACATATCTGAGATGCTTGTCCCAGGAGAAGGCTCAGCTTTTCGCTAATCGCAGACGCCGTGTGGGTCCCCGACTTCGTGTTGGGGATCTGGTTTGGTCATCTTCTCGTCATATTCCTATGAAGGTTTCCTCTCCTAAGTTTAAACCTCGTTTTATTGGTCCGTATAAGATTTCTGAGGTTCTTAATCCTGTGTCTTTTCGTCTGACCCTTCCAGATTCTTTTTCCATACATAACGTATTCCATAGGTCATTGTTGCGGAGATACGTGGCACCTATGGTCCCATCTGTTGAGCCTCCTGCCCCGGTTTTGGTGGAGGGGGAGTTGGAGTATATTGTGGAGAAGATTTTGGATTCTCGTGTTTCAAGACGGAAACTCCAGTATCTGGTTAAATGGAAGGGTTATGCTCAGGAAGATAATTACTGGGTTTTTGCCTCTGATGTCCATGCTCCCGATCTTGTTCGTGCCTTTCATGTGGCTCATCCTGGTCGGCCTGGGGGCTCTGGTGAGGGTTCGGTGACCCCTCCTCAAGGGGGGGGTACTGTTATGAATTCTGTGGCAGAGTTCACTCCTGTGGTCACAAGTGGTACTTCGGCTGATTCTCTCTGGGAGCTTCCGTTTGTGGAGGAAAGTGGTACTGCAGCTTCTGAGTTTCCTCCCTCAGGTGATCTGGTGAGGTCGTTAGCTGCTTCTCTACTTAACTCCACCTGATGCTTTGATCCATGCTTCCTGTCAATGTTCCAGTGTTGGACTTGTGTTTCTCTGGATCATTCCTGTGGCCTGCTGCTCTGCATAGCTAAGTGCTTCTTTGCTATTTGTTGCTATTTTTCTGTCCAGCTTGTCTATTTGTTTTGCTGGAAGCTCTGGGACGCAAAGGGTGTACCCCCGTGCCGTTAGTTCGGTATGGAGGGTCTTTTTGCCCCCTTTGTGTGGTTTTCTTTAGGGTTTTGTGTAGACCGCAAAGTTATCTTTCCTATCCTCGTTCTGTCTAGAATATCGGGCCTCACTTTGCTGAATCTATTTCATCCCTACGTTTGTCTTTTCATCTTACTCACAGTCATTATATGTGGGGGGCTGCCTTTTCCTTTGGGGTATTTCTCTGAGGCAAGGTAGGCTTATTTTTCTATCTTCAGGCTAGTTAGTTTCTCAGGCTGTGCCGATTGCATAGGGAGCGTTAGGCGCAATCCACAGCTGCCTCTAGTTGTGTTTGGAGAGGATCAGGAATTGCGGTTTACAGAGTTTCCACGTCTCAGAGCTCGTTCTATTATTTTTGGGTTATTGTCAGATCACTGTATGTGCTCTGATCACTATGTACATTGTGTTACTGAATTGCCTATCACAACAGTATATACGGTATATATATATGTCAGTGAGACACATATATATATATATATATATACAGTATATATACTGTGTGTTTGTGTATATATATATATATATATATATATATATATATATCCTTGTGCCAGTCATTACACTGGCTACCCATCCACTCCAGAATCCAGCACAAAACTACTACCCTCATCCACAAAGCACTCCATGGCTCTGCACCACCCTACATCTCCTCTCTGGTCTCAGTCTACCACCCTACCCGTGCCCTCCGCTCCGCTAATGACCTCAGGTTAGCATCCTCAATAATCAGAACCTCCTACTCCCGTCTCCAAGACATTACACGTGCTGCGCCGATTCTTTGGAATGCACTACCTAGGTTAATACGATTAATCCCCAATCCCCACAGTTTTAAGCGTACCTTAAAAACTCATTTGTTCAGACTGGCCTACCGCCTCAACGCATTAACCTAACAATCCCTGTGTGGCCTATTTATAAAAAAAAAAAAAAAAAAACAATCAGGTTCCTCGCATCATGTTCTCATTCACTTTATGCAGTTAATAGCACTCTGTGTCTGTACTGCTACATACTTAGGCAGTTAACTGGTTCATGCAGCTTTACATGAACACCCGAGCCTTACACTATGGCTGGTCCGAATAACTAAAGCAATTGTTACCATCCACCTCTCGTGTCTCCCCTTTTCCTCATAGTTTGTAAGCTTGCGAGCAGGGCCCTCATTCCTCCTGGTATCTGTTTTGAACTGTATTTCTGTTATGCTGTAATGTCTATTTTCTGTACAAGTCCCCTCTATAATTTGTAAAGCGCTGCGGAATATGTTGGCGCTATATAAATAAAAAATTATTATTATTATTATATATATATATATATATATATATATTTATATTTAAAACAGAGCTCGATAGCAGAAAAGCAGGTAATTCAATTGTCGGCTTTTGTTAAATCCTTACCGAACCCGGCAGGATATGAGACATGTTTCTGAATATTTTCCCATGCTACAGTTCATATGACTTCATGCAGCCAGGGGGCGGAGTTTTGGTGACGGAACCGCTAGTCACCGAAGCTCTGTTCCCTACATTTAATTCATTCCCCAGTCGTTTACTGCCATGAGCTGCCGCATTAGCAGCGCTCCCGGTTGTAAATGTAAATGCCCCAGATAGGGATTACTGCATGGGACATGACTGTATGGCAGACAGGTATGGGATATTGTTGCTCTTTTTGTTTTGTTTTTTCAGAAGAACGAGGGCTTTGCTTTGGATTGAGCGTACAATGAAGATGTTAAAACCTGTGTGTTTCTTTAATTAAAATACTTTATTCTTAATGTGTGTGTGTGTATTTTTAACCCTTTCCTACTATTGGATTAATAATGGATAGGTGTCTTATTGACACCTCTGTCTCCATTA
Source organism: Ranitomeya imitator (assembly GCF_032444005.1). Lineage (NCBI taxonomy): Eukaryota > Metazoa > Chordata > Amphibia > Anura > Dendrobatidae > Ranitomeya > Ranitomeya imitator. Next base: position 980,329,363 of record NC_091282.1, read on the forward strand.
TTAACCAGGCTTAATGTCACCTTACAATAGCAAGGTGACATTAACTACTTATTACCCCATATGCCAATGCCACAGGACAGTGGGAAGAGAGAGGCTAAGTGCCAGAATAGGCGCATCTTACAGATGCGCCTTTTATGGGGTGGCTGGCGGCAGATGTTTTAAGCCGGGGGGTGGGGCCATAACCATGGACCCTCTCCAGGCTATTAATATCTGCCCTCAGTCACTGGCTTTCCCTCTCTGGCGGAGAAAATTGTGCGGGAGTCCACGCCAGTTTTTTCCATGAATTAACCCTTTAATTTAACACCTACAGCTCCCAAATTTTACTCACAAGCACTTCTAACATTATTAGTGAGTGATATATTGAAACCTAATGGATATGAAATGATTTACTGTATGTAAACCATGTCTCATATCTAGTGTTGAGCGATACCGTCCGATACTTGAAAGTATCGGTATCGGATAGTATCGGCCGATACCCGAAAAGTATCGGATATCGCCGATACCGATACCCGATACCAATACAAGTCAATGGGACACCAAGTATCGGAAGGTATCCTGGATGGTTCCTAGGGTCTGAAGGAGAGGAAACTCTCCTTCAGGCCCTGGGATCCATATTAATGTGTAAAATAAAGAATTAAAATAAAAAATATTGATATAATTACCTCTCCGGAGGCCCCTGGACATCACCGCTGGTAACCGGCAGGCTTCTTTGCTTAAAATGAGCGCGTTTAGGACCTGAGAATGACGTTGCGGCTTCTGATTGGTCGCGTGCCGCTCATGTGACCGCCACGCGACCAATCAGAAGCCGCGACGTCATTCGCAGGTCCTAAATTCCTAGAATGAGGAGTTTAGGGCCTGAGAATGACATCGCGGCTTCTAATTGGTCGCGTGCCGCTCATGTGACCGCCACACGACCAATCAGAAGCCGCGACGTCATTCTCAGGTCCTAAACTCCTCATTCTAGGAATTTAGGACCTGAGAATGATGTCGCGGCTTCTGATTTGTCGCGTGGCGGTCACATGAGCGGCACGCGACCAATCAGAAGCTGTGACGTCATGGAAGTCCCTAAACGCACTCATTTTAAACAAAGAAGGCTGCCGGTTACCAGCAGTGATGTCCAGGGGCCTCCGGAGAGGTGAGCATATCAATATTTTTTATTTTAATTCTTTATTTTACTCATTAATATGGATTTGATACCGATTCCCGATATCGCAAAAATATCGGAACTCGGTATCGGAATTCCGATACCGCAAGTATCGGCCGATACCCGATACTTGCGGTATCGGAATGCTCAACACTACTCATATCTTGTCGGGTTCGGTAAAGATTTAGCAAAAAATTGAATTACCGGCTTTTCTGCTATCTAGCTCTGTATTAAATATAAATATATACAGTAGATATACACCATGTTCCAAATTATTATGCAAATTTGATTCAAGTGTCATAAAGATTTAATTGTTTTTTCAAATAAACTCATGGATGGTATTGTGTCTCTGGGTTCAGTGGATCACTGAAATTAATCTTAAACACATGTGATAATTACAGTAGCTTTTGCAGGTGATTCTAATAAAAAGAAAACTAAAAATGATGCTCCACATTATTAAGCAAGTCACAGGTTTCAAGCAATATGGGAAATAAAAAAGATCTCTCTGCTGCTGAAAAGTATTAAATAGTGCAATGTCTTGGACAAGGTATGAAAACATTAGATATTTCATGAAAACTTAGGAGTGATCATCATACTGTGAAGAGATTTGTGACTGAAACAGAGCACATATACAAGAAACACCATGTGCACAGCTAGGGGGTGGTGGTAAGGTTAGGTTCCCAAACTGTCAATATAGTAGAAGTAAACCAAGCACTCAACTTAAATTCGTGAGAATAAGTTTATTGTAGCACATGAGATAAACGTTTCGGTCCACGTGGACCTTCGTCAGTAACGTAATGTGCTGGGCAAATATATAGCGTGTTTCCCAGAGAAGAATAGAAAGACTGCACCTAGTAGTATATGTAAACCGAGAGAGGGAGAAAGGGCGGGTGCATCTACCGCAAGACACTTACCAAAAGTTAAAAAAAAGTTTTTAAAAATATAAAAAAAATATATAAAAGTTCAAATCACCCCCCTTTAGCCTCATTCAAAATAAAACAATAAAAATAAAATCAAGCATACACATATTTGGTATCGCCACATTCAGAATTGTCTGATCTATCAATAAAAAAGTAATAGCCTCATGCTAAATGGCGTAGCAAGAAAAAAGTCAAAATGCTAAAATTATGTTTTTTTTGGTCTCCGAAATGTTGCATTAAAATGCAATAACGGGCGATCAAAAGTTCATATCTGTTCAAAAATGATATAATTGAAAATGACAGCTTGGCATGCAAAAAATAAGCTTTCACCCAACCCGAGAGCCTGAAAAATGGAGACGCTACAGGCAGGGGCAGATTATCAGAGGGTCAATATGGGCGGTAGCCCAGGGCCCAGTGGTCTGGGGGGGCCCTGGGCTACCGCACAGATTGACCCTCTGATAATCATCTGTGAATGCCGCCGGCATTTATGTGCCCCCGCCGTACCCAGTGGGCAGAGAGAGGGGGCCCGCATCGGGCCCCTTCTCATCTGCTCACCGGGCCCCTTCCGGCGCTGCGGCGGTTTCCTATTGACGTCAATAGTTAACAACAGCCGCCAGCCAATTGGAGGCTGGCGGCTGATGTCGGCCGCAGGCGCACACGTCGCCGGCGTCTGACGTCATTGTCAGTCGCCGGCGAGTGTGCTCTGTTGGAGGGAGCTCACCGCTGGAGCGCGGACAGGTGAGGAGACTTTGTTGTTTTTTTTTTTGTTTTTTTATAACGGTGGACACACTGAGGGCAATGCTGGAGGACACTGGGGCAGATTGCTGGAGGACACTGGGGCAGATTGCTGGAGGACACTGGGGCAGATTGCTGGAGGACACTGGGGCAATGCTGGAGGACACTGGGGCAGATTGCTGGAGGACACTGGGGCAGATTGCTGGAGGACACTGGGGGCAGGACTGGAGGCATGGGCAGAATGTAGACACGGGGCATGATTGGAGACACGGAGCAGAATGAAAGACATGGGGCAGGATTGGATCATGGGGCAGGATGGATACGATGGAGACATATGGGGCAGGATGTGGAGATCATATGGGGTAGAATGGATACTCATGAGGGCAGGATGCTAGAACATATGGCTGGAGCCAGGAATGAGACACACGGGGCCAGGATGTGGAATATTATTACCATAGGGGCTAATTAAGGGATATTATTCCTGCAGTGATGTATTTATTTTATTTTTTGAGTATACTGTTTTAAATGGGGGTCGTTCCTGTTACTGTGCAGAGTGACACTATATCGCCTTTTTTTTTCATGTGGTGTAATGTAGAAGTTGTGAAAAATTAAGTAATGTGTTCTGCAAGCGGAGCTCGAGATAACTGTGTTATTTCCTGCTGAAACGAGTCCTGGCTGGAAGAAATGATGGCGGTCTGTGCTGGATGAAAGATGAAGGACTTCACCTAGAGACGTCACTGGTGAGTCAGTGTTACCTATACACTGACACTATACACTGTATACTATATAAAGGTCCTGTGTATAATACCACCAGTGATCTCTGTATTACCTCTACACAGACACTGCATACTAAGTACAGATCTCCTGTGAATACTGGCACTTATGGTGATAGTATTGTGTTGTTGTTTTTTACTGATCAGTATTGTAGTATTCAGTGACTATGTGGTGGTAATATGTGGTCTGGAAATGGTGTTGTGGTATTTGTCCCTTGTATGTGATATTGTTCGATCACTGTGGTTGTAATTTGTGGTCTGGTCATGGTGCGGTGGTATTTGTTCCTTGTATGTGATATTATTCGATCACTGTGGTTGTAATTTGTGGTCTGGTCATGGTGCGGTGGTATTTGTTCCTTGTATGTGATATTATTGGTCAAAATATACCTAAATTGTATTGCAGATTCTAACAAATATTTAATAGGTTACAGTAGAGTAGGGCCCGGCCATTTTTCTGGAATAATCTGGTTCGGGTATATCATGACCCCCGTCACATGACCCCCGTCACATGACCCCCGTCACATGACCCCCGTCACATGACCGGGGGGGGGGCCCACAGTGTCTGAACAGCCCGGGGGCCCTGGCTACCCTTAATCCACCCCTGGCTACAGGTATCGGAAAATACACATTTTTTTTTTTTTTTTTAACAAAGTTTGAATTTTTTTCACCACTTAGATAAAAAGGAACCTAGACATGTTTGGTGTGGATGAACTCATAATGACCAGCAGAATCATTATGGCAGGTCAGTTTCAGCATTTAGTGAACCTAGCAAAAAAGCCAAACTAAAAACAAATGTGGGATTGCACTTTTTTCGCAATTTGACTGCACTTGGAATTTTTTTCCCTTTTTCTAGTACACGTCATGGTATAAACAATGGTGTTGTTCAAAAGTACAACTTGTCCCACAAAAAACAAGCCCCCAGATGGCCATATTGATGGAAAAATAAAAAATGTATGGCTCTGGGAAGATGGTGAGCGAAAAAACGAAAAACAAAAAAGCTCCGGGGGTTAAGGGGTTACAGACATTTTTTTTCTTTAGATTAAAGAAAATAATTACAGACAGAAAGAAATCTACTTTAGCAACAAATTATTAAGATTTCATTTTCAGTGCAAGGAAATAGCGTCAATGCTGTGACCATGCAGATTTCTGCCCCAGCATTGGCCTTGTCTATACACACATCCATACAAAAGTATAAGGAATGTTATGTTTTTGCAGTTATCCTTATGTCCATGCATGGATGGTACACAGATACATTGATATATGTTGCCATGTACTGGGTGGATTACATGTACCACCAATAATGCATATTGGAATTCTTCTACACATCCATACAGCAGTCTACTTGTAAAATCTGCGTACACAGAAGCAAGTCACAGTTTATTTATAGATAGTTTAATTTGGGGTATAACAAGTTTGTTCCTCTCAGTTTGCCACTGCTTGTGATAAAGCAGAGATGAAGTGATTACAGCCACTGGCTATATATCAACCTGTCAATATGGAAAGACTCTACAATATGGGCTCTGACGGGTGGTCTGTTATATATTCACCATTGTCAGGAACTTCAACTGATACATACTATGCACTGAATTTCAATAGCATATACCGTATTACCAGGTTTTATTTGACATTCGTTTTGTTTTCCACTTATATTGGCTTATTAATTAATACTTTATAGCAATTCTTTTTACTAATGATATATTACCTTCTTAAATATTGACAAGGGTATTTCTAAGTAACATAGTAACATAGTAACATAGTTAGTAAGGCCGAAAAAAGACATTTGTCCATCCAGTTCAGCCTATATTCCATCATAATAAATCCCCAGATCTACGTCCTTCTACAGAACCTAATAATTGTATGATACAATATTGTTCTGCTCCAGGAAGACATCCAGGCCTCTCTTGAACCCCTCGACTGAGTTCGCCATCACCACCTCCTCAGGCAAGCAATTCCAGATTCTCACTGCCCTAACAGTAAAGAATCCTCTTCTATGTTGGTGGAAAAACCTTCTCTCCTCCAGACGCAAAGAATGCCCCCTTGTGCCCGTCACCTTCCTTGGTATAAACAGATCCTCAGCGAGATATTTGTATTGTCCCCTTATATACTTATACATGGTTATTAGATCGCCCCTCAGTCGTCTTTTTTCTAGACTAAATAATCCTAATTTCGCTAATCTATCTGGGTATTGTAGTTCTCCCATCCCCTTTATTAATTTTGTTGCCCTCCTTTGTACTCTCTCTAGTTCCATTATATCCTTCCTGAGCACCGGTGCCCAAAACTGGACACAGTACTCCATGTGCGGTCTAACTAGGGATTTGTACAGAGGCAGTATAATGCTCTCATCATGTGTATCCAGACCTCTTTTAATGCACCCCATGATCCTGTTTGCCTTGGCAGCTGCTGCCTGGCACTGGCTGCTCCAGGTAAGTTTATCATTAACTAGGATCCCCAAGTCCTTCTCCCTGTCAGATTTACCCAGTGGTTTCCCGTTCAGTGTGTAATAGTGATATTGATTCCCTCTTCCCATGTGTATAACCTTACATTTATCATTGTTAAACCTCATCTGCCACCTTTCAGCCCAAGTTTCCAACTTATCCAGATCCATCTGTAGCAGAATACTATCTTCTCTTGTATTAACTGCTTTACATAGTTTTGTATCATCTGCAAATATCGATATTTTACTGTGTAAACCTTCTACCAGATCATTAATGAATATGTTGAAGAGAACAGGTCCCAATACTGACCCCTGCGGTACCCCACTGGTCACAGCGACCCAGTTAGAGACTATACCATTTATAACCACCCTCTGCTTTCTATCACTAAGCCAGTTACTAACCCATTTACACACATTTTCCCCCAGACCAAGCATTCTCATTTTGTGTACCAACCTCTTGTGCGGCACGGTATCAAACGCTTTGGAAAAATCGAGATATACCACGTCCAATGACTCACCGTGGTCCAGCCTATAGCTTACCTCTTCATAAAAACTGATTAGATTGGTTTGACAGGAGCGATTTCTCATAAACCCATGCTGATATGGAGTTAAACAGTTATTCTCATTGAGATAATCCAGAATAACATCCCTCAGAAACCCTTCAAATATTTTACCAACAATAGAGGTTAGACTTACTGGCCTATAATTTCCAGGTTCACTTTTAGAGCCCTTTTTGAATATTGGCACCACATTTGCTATGCGCCAGTCCTGCGGAACAGACCCTGTCGCTATAGAGTCACTAAAAATAAGAAATAATGGTTTATCTATTACATTACTTAGTTCTCTTAGTACTCGTGGGTGTATGCCATCCGGACCCGGAGATTTATCTATTTTAATCTTATTTAGCCGGTTTCGCACCTCTTCTTGGGTTAGATTGGTGACCCTTAATATAGGGTTTTCATTGTTTCTTGGGATTTCACCTAGCATTTCATTTTCCACCGTGAATACCGTGGAGAAGAAGGTGTTTAATATGTTAGTTTTTTCCTCGTCATCTACAACCATTCTTTCCTCACTATTTTTTAAGGGGCCTACATTTTCAGTTTTTATTCTTTTACTATTGATATAGTTGAAGAACAGTTTGGGATTAGTTTTACTCTCCTTAGCAATGTGCTTCTCTGTTTCCTTTTTGGCAGCTTTAATTAGTTTTTTAGATAAAGTATTTTTCTCCCTATAGTTTTTTAGAGCTTCAATGGTGCCATCCTGCTTTAGTAGTGCAAATGCTTTCTTTTTACTGTTAATTGCCTGTCTTACTTCTTTGTTTAGCCACATTGGGTTTTTCCTATTTCTAGTCCTTTTATTCCCACAAGGTATAAACCGCTTACACTGCCTATTTAGGATGTTCTTAAACATTTCCCATTTATTATCTGTATTCTCATTTCTGAGGATATTGTCCCAGTCTACCAGATTAAGGGCATCTCTAAGCTGTTCAAACTTTGCCTTCCTAAAGTTCAATGTTTTTGTGACTCCCTGACAAGTCCCCCTAGTGAAAGACAGGTGAAACTGCACAATATTGTGGTCGCTATTTCCTAAATGCCCAACCACCTGCAGATTTGTTATTCTGTCAGGTCTATTAGATAGTATTAGGTCTAAAAGTGCTGCTCCTCTGGTTGGATTCTGCACCAATTGTGAAAGATAATTTTTCTTGGTTATTAGCAGAAACCTGTTGCCTTTATGGGTTTCACAGGTTTCTGTTTCCCAGTTAATATCCGGGTAGTTAAAGTCCCCCATAACCAGGACCTCATTATGGGTTGCAGCTTCATCTATCTGCTTTAGAAGTAGACTTTCCATGCTTTCTGTTATATTTGGGGGTTTGTAACAGACCCCAATGAGAATTTTGTTACCATTTTTCCCTCCATGAATTTCAACCCATATGGACTCGACATCCTCATTCCCTTCGCTAATATCCTCCCTTAAAGTGGACTTTAGACAAGACTTTACATAGAGACAAACCCCTCCTCCTCTCCGATTTTTACGATCCTTTCTAAACAGACTGTAACCCTGTAAGTTAACTGCCCAGTCATAGCTTTCATCTAACCATGTCTCGGTTATTCCCACTATGTCAAAGTTACCTGTAGATATTTCTGCTTCTAGTTCTTCCATCTTGTTTGTCAGGCTTCTGGCGTTTGCGAGCATGCAGTTTAGAGGATTTTGTTTTGTTCCAATCTCCTCACTGTGGATTGTTTTAGAAATGTTCTTACCTCCCTTCTGAGTATGTTTTCCTGGGTCGTCTTTGTTCGAGTCTAATGTTTTTCTTCCCGTCCCCTCTTCTTCTAGTTTAACGCCCTCCTGATGAGTGTAGCGAGTCTTCTGGCGAATGTGTGTTTCCCAGGTTTGTTGAGGTGTAGTCCGTCTCTGGCGAGGAGTCCATCATACCAGTAATTCACACCGTGGTCCAGGAATCCAAATCCTTGTTGTCTGCACCATCGTCTTAGCCAGTTGTTTGCATCAAGGATCCTGTTCCATCTCCTGGTGCCATGCCCGTCTACTGGAAGGATAGAAGAAAAAACTACCTGTGCATCCAGTTCCTTTACTTTCTTCCCCAACTCTTCAAAGTCCTTGCAGATTGTCGGTAGGTCCTTCCTTGCCGTGTCATTGGTGCCAACATGTATCAGAAGAAATGGGTGGACGTCCTTGGAGCTGAAGAGCTTTGGTATCCTATCGGTCACATCCTTGATCATCGCACCTGGAAGGCAGCATACTTCTCTTGCAGTTATGTCCGGTCTGCAGATGGCTGCTTCGGTGCCTCTCAGTAGTGAGTCTCCCACCACCACCACTCTTCGTTGCTTCTTGGCTGTACTTTTTGCTGTCACTTGTTGCTGTGTGCCCTTTTCTTTTTTGCTTGCTGGTATTGCTTCATTCTTAGGTGTGCCATCTTCATCCTCTACAAAGATTTGATATCGGTTCTTCAGTTGTGTGGTTGGTGATTTCTCCATGGTCTTCTTGCTTCTTTTGGTCACATGCTTCCACTCATCTGCTTTTGGAGGTTCTCTGACACTTTTTGCACCTTCTGTGACCAGTAGAGATGCTTCTGTTCTGTCTAGAAAGTCTTCATTCTCTTTGATGAGTTTCAAAGTTGCTATTCTTTCTTCCAGACCCCGCACCTTTTCTTCTAAAAGGGCCACTAGTCTACACTTCTGACAGGTGAAATTGGATTCTTCTTCTGGTCGATCTGTGAACATGTAGCACATGCTGCAGCTCACCATGTAGGTTGTCACATCTGCCATGTTGCTCCTAGATCCTGCTGACTTGCTGTGTGTTTTCCTTCTTGTGTAATCTACTCAGCCAAGCTCTCTTGCAATAATGTCCTACAGGCAAAAATCCCTGGTTTGGTGATGCTTTCGAAGCAGCTGGTCCCGGCTGTACCCAACGATCTTCTAGCTTAGGGAGACTTCGCTTCTCCCAGAAGGCACCTGGAATATGCAAATTAGCCTCCTGAAGCTTGAATCCCTGGTTTGGTGATGCTTTCGAAGCAGCTGGTCCCGGCTGTACCCAACGATCTTCTAGCTTAGGGAGACTTCGCTTCTCCCAGAAGGCACCTGGAATATGCAAATTAGCCTCCTGAAGCTTGAATCCCTGGTAAGTGAAATATAATATATCAAGTTTCCAAAACCGCTATTATAGGCTTTATGGTGTAGATAGTTACCCCAGCACGACTGCAAACAGTGTAATTGCTTATTAAATGAATATTTTTTTTCATCTCTGGCTTTTTTTGGTTTTCATCATATTTATATTTAGTTGTCATTAAAGCCTCTTTTAGTTAATTTGGTTGTCCGGGCTTTCTGTATAATTTGTATGTGTACCTAGGATGCAGAAATCTGACAGTTTGCAATATACTCCCTTTCAGCATTCTGCATGGTGTCCTTGGTATCACACTTGCTGAGCAGCTCTCTCCTGACTCTGGAAGAGCTGCTCATTCTCCGACTACAGTTTTCCTGTCATAGACTTGTTATAACTGCCCCCAGCCTCTGCCAGTCCCTCCCCCTCATGCTCCAGCCTCCCCATGCAGCACACAGTGTGAGGCAGCAGGGGAATGACTCAACTGATTGGATTAGCCAGGAAAGAAAAAATATTTCTTCTGTTATAAACGTCATACAGTAGGGGACATCTCACATTCAAATTATTTGTAGCATCTAGTGTATGTTATACAGGCGACATCCACAGGCGCAATATATTTCTTGTGTTACTAATGTCATACAGTAGGGGACATCTCACTTTCAAATTGTTTGTAGCATCTAGTCAATGTAATACAGGCCTCATCCACATGCTATAAAATAAATCTTCTGTTACTAACATTCTACAGTACAGGAGATCTCACTTTGAAATTCTTTGTAGTATCTAGTCTATGTTATAAAGGCCTCATCCGTAGACCCAAAAATATTTCTTGTGTTAATAACATCATACAGTGGGGGAGATCTAATTTTAAAATTGTCTATAGCATATATGTTCTTTGGCATTCAGGCCTCATCCACACTCGAACAATTCTTTCTTCTGTGACTAACGCGATCAGCACGTCATATTTCACTTTGTCATTTATTGTCGCTGAAATTCATCTTTTTGCAGAGCTGATGCAGAGTTTAAAATGTATTTTTGTTGCTAATACTGTGCTCCTACAACATACAACGAGGTCGTTGTGAAAGGGGATTAGGCTTGGTGTTCAAGGTATACCTGGGGAAGGTGGTAATGTTTGTGAAAGCTCTAGTGAACCAACAACGTCACGTCCTATATAAAGACAACTGCCAACTTCTGCTACTGGATGGGTTACTCTACTACCTTTCTTTGGCAAATGCACAGCGGTACGCCTTGTTGGCGAGTCCCAGAAAGAGCATGTGTTCTAGTGGATTTCAAGCACAGCTTCAAATGGCCTCTTCTCCTCTTCCTCCACATCACACCCAGTACAGTCCACAGACATGGCACCCAAATTAACCTTTATTTCCCCTCACATCACAACTCTCCAACCATACAACTGTAGTGAGCCACAATGGGTGTGTCTGAAGAGCTGTTCACATATTCTATGCCATGGGCAGCAGAAGTGTACTCAAAAGCCTCAGTGTCAAGAAGAGGAAATCTACACCGATGCCCAAATTTTTTTTTTCCTGGAGCTGGGTCAGGAGTGCGGTCCAAGTGGATCCTGATCCTCGTGACTAGATGTTAACCCCCTCGGTGAGGGAGGTGATCCTGATGAGACTCAGATGCCTGAGTTTGGACTGTGCTGTGCTGTCAGGGCATGAAGAGGAGGAGGGTGACACTAAGGGCGGGGAATGTGATAACACAGAGGATGATGATGATAAGGTGGTACATCTCAGTTGGCATGAACACACAGGCACACGGCTGAGTAGGTCATCTGAGGAGGAAGACGAGGAGGTTACGCTGTGCTGTACAATGCAGACACGTAGTGATGCAGCCACAACAAGCAATGCTTCCTCAGCCACAACTTTGCACTGTGACCAGCAGCATTCACAGGTATGCAGCTCACATGGGTTGCAAGGATTGCCTTGCATGGGCTTTTTTGGCACTGCAAAGGATGAGCCAACTCACATAATCTGCCAACTTTACAAAAAATACTAAGTAGAGGAAAAAAGTGCAATAATTGCATGTATGAACCTTCATATACATAATCAAAATGCGTTACTCTGGGAATCCCACTGCGCTAAAATTTGGACCAGCGGACCTCAAAAACCATTAGCCGCCCCATTAATTGCATCTGCTCCTTCTTCCTCCTCCTCTGTTTCCATGCCAACTATTGTGCCTCAGATCTCTGACTGCAGAACCTCAGGTTCTTTATCGGCTCCAGTCACGCTGACTGATTTCTCACCCTCAGTTGAAATGGAATCAGACATGCATGCTGTTTTTGATTATCTCATAGAACGAGCACACCATAACTTTCTCAATCCACCTTACCATCTCTGTCAGCACCTCCCTCATGGTCCAGCAGTTACTGTACTCTGCCCTCTCGCAGCATTGCAGCCAGCCCACGGTCCAGCAGTTGTGTTCACATAAAAGATTGTTTCTTCCTACATATGACAAAGCTAAGAGGTTGAACTCAACCAATTCCAACCTGTTAGACATGGATATGCTGCCTTTCCGCCTGGTAGATACAGACGGCTTCCAAAAGCTGATGGCCATCACAGACCTCCCCAGTACCAGTTGCCCAGTCGCCATTACTTTTCTAAGAAAACTGTGCCTGCGCTACACCAGTATGCCTCAGGCAAAATAACCCATTCCTTGACAAAATCTACTTCTGCCTGGGGTGTATTTCACCTCAGACACTTGGACGAGTAAGCATAGCCAAGGGCGTTACATCTCGCTGTCTGGGCACTGGGTGACTCTTGTGGCTATGGGGGCAGGCACTGCCCTACAGTCTTGGAATCCCCTAGGCTTGCAGGACAAACCTCTATATTTCACACTTCCTCCACTACTTCTGCTTCCTCCACCTACTCTAGGGCCTCCACCTGCACCTTCAACCTCTGCCTTAATGAGACACATGTTCCAATAGTGCAGAGCAAATCCCCATCACCTCCATAAAGCGTAGCCAGGGCTTACCGCAATCAGGCAGCGTTAACATTGATATGCCTTGAAGATCGCAGTCATACAGCTGTAAAGTTGTGGACAACTCTCCAGACCATGTTTGAGCAATGGCTACCTCTGCTGAACCTGCATCCAGGGAAAGCCGTGTCCGATAACAGTGCGAACCCGGTGGCAGCCCTCTGGGAGGCAAGCTCACACACGTGCCTTGCATAGCTCACATTCTCAACCTGGTGGTACAGCATTTTATCCACCACTATCCTGACCTGGGCGAGCTGCTGCAGAAAGCACGGAAGCTGCATACTTACTTCTGCAGTTTGCACCCCTTCTCTGCGCAGGCGCCGGCTTGCTCCCCCTACTTCCGGTCGGGCGCCTCTTTAACAGCGCGCCGCCAGCTCCATAGCACATCCGCCTCCCTGCCAGGACACTGCGTGTCGGCATCCTTAACCTGTACTTCCAGGCAGACGGGACCCCTGCACCACCAATGGATGTGAGATTCCTATTCCAGATAAGTACTCCTTCTTCGATTATTCCGCTATTTAGTTATTTTGCTTTTCTATACAGGTGAACCCACATTATTCCAGTGTTCATTCTTAGGGCCAATATCCGGACATCTTTTTACAAATTACACCGGCTGGGCTGGGACCCTGGGCAGACGGCACCTTGTATGCACAAGTACCATTGTACGTTAAACCGCTTCTTTTAGCATAATTTATACCCCCACATGGGTTAACATCATACATTTTCTATTATATCTCTCTACAGTAATTCTATGGGTTGTTCCCACACGGACAGATCTATGCTGAATGCCACTGCCATCTACCGTCCCTCCATATAGTTCTATTGAACCTGGGATCCTAGGTAGTTATTCCTTTATGGGTAACACATTCTACTACGCTATTGCTAGCATATTACCCCACACATTGCATCCGTAGATATGGATACATGTTCACATTTGTTGTTGCAGTTGAAATCTACACTGGACCATTGTACCACACAAAACCTATTTCTTTAATCACCTGCTGGCATCCATCTGGGTAAATAACTCCTACATATATATTCTTTTCTGGACCAATTACATATATCATTTGAGCCTTCGTTTTGTGTTTAGTCGTTTTCTTACCCACATGTGTCTTTTATTTTTTATCCCATTTCGTATACCAATCCCCCCTTTTTTTTCGTTTCCCTATTTTGCGTTACTAGGGAACCTCAGGCCGCATTCTTTATTGATCTTGATACTCCATATTATTCATTTGGGACTACTACTGAGGGTATGTATTTCTACTCTGTCCTCCTGGTGTTAGAATTGTATTCATACGTCCTCTGTACCTATGTTTAGCTAACTCCTACAGGCCCCTTTTCTTTGTCCTTTGCCTTTTAAGACAGCATTGTCCTCAGGTTATTGATCTCCTTGTCTTGCTTGTTTCATTAAACTCTATTGACATTGATTCTCCCTAGGGCTCGGTGTGTGGTCCATTATTCCACACCGAGGCTTCTTGTACATATTATGTATATAATTGTTTGTGTACCACTGTATATATTGTATATTTGTATATTTATATGTTTTTTTCAATTTTACAGCACCACTCTGTGATCAAGGCCACTGCGTGGCCGAAACGTCAGAAACTTTGAATTGTTGCCTTATTACGTCCTTCATTTTCGTTGCACCTGAATAAACTTTCACCTCAGCAAAAATTGACTGATTTTGACGTGTGCAGTGATTCGTTTCCTTCTAGCATTGGGGGTCACCCGACTCCTTTCACTTGCACCGTCCACATCCCATTCACAGTCGAGTGCTAGCTCTTTGTTTATTTTACCCCTCAGGTCATCGACTTGCATCGATACAGAGGTTCCTGCCAGTTAACAGGTTGTCACGATACTAGTGGATACAACTGGACACCAGTGGGTAGGTCAAAGATACTGCAGACACAATGGTTTAAACAAGCAATATTATATTTGTGATCTAAATGCAATATAGCATATAAGTCCAGATAAATCTTTAGTCAATCCAATAAACAATAGCAGCAGACCTGATACTCTGCAATACAGCATGCAAAGTTACTGAGCAATGAGTGGACAAGAATGTCCAGCACTGACACAGTCTCTTGCAGAGCAGAGGAACACACAAGCTGGCTGGAGTTCTTACTTCACAACAGGTGTGGTCAGGCAGAAGTTTCTGAAATCAAGTGTTCAGCAATAAATCGGTCAGCAGGCAGGGATCCAGACGTGCAGGTTGGCAGAGGACTCCGCCGTTAGGAAAGGACCAACAGGGATCATAAGTCCAGGCTTGAGACTGCAGAGGAACAAGGTCCAAAACATAATACACAAGCAATGAAACAGAACAGGTGCTGGCTTTATATACAGCTTTGGCAGGAAGCAAGATGGCCGACGTAAAACATCAAGATCCATGTTAACTGAGGGCAAGTCTAAGGGCATGAGAAACAGATTCCAGGACTAGATACTGACACAGGTTGATATGCGATGTGCCGACACAGTGGAATTCCACTGTGCACATGTTGCAGTGACCGTAGCAGCAGCATCAAGCCCTGACGCAGTATGTCATGTCGTATAGCCTGGTCCAACGCAGTATGGACATGGCGCATATCACGTTTACAGAGTGGGCACAGATTAAGGACCTCTGCACCCTTCTGAACAGTTTCGAAATGGCTGGTAAGATGGTTATCGCTGAAGACATCCTACTCAGCATCACTTTTCCAGTCATTTATATGCTGGAGCAGACTTTAAATAGCCTGCGGGAGGAGGTGGTGGTCCCAGAGGAAAAGGAGGAAGCAGTGGAAGATGGGCAAGGGATAACATTGTCTCAAAGTTCCAGACTGTCATGACACAGGAGCTTGCAAAGCAAGGGTGGATTATTGCTATTGAGGGGGGCTAGTGATAACAGACAAACTATTAGTGAAGGTGCAAGATGCGAGGAACAAATGGAGGAGGAAGAGGTGATGGGCGAGCAACTGTCAGGAGATGAAAAGGATAATCTCATAAAACCACATTTTGTCAGATGCTTCCTGCCCTGGAAAGGGACCCACAAATGCTGGAGTATCGAAACATGCTTTTACACAAACTTAAGAGAGGTTTTCCCAAGACAGCAGTGAAGCACACAGCGCATTGCAGCTCTAGAATTCCAACCTCCGGCAAGTCAATTTGTCAATGGCAAAAAATTAACAGCAGCTGCAGTAGTGTAAATAGAAGAAGCAATTTCTGTGAGTCCTTTGACACTTTTTTTACACCAGCCCATGCACCAGCATAACAGAGTACAAGTCTGACACATGGTGAACAAATGGGGAGGATGGTGCAGGAGTATCTAGAACTGAATATCAATACCATCAAGGAGGGTTTGGACCCTTTCACATTTTGGTCTTAAAAAATGGATTAGTGGCCCTCCCCTTCTCCCTCTCTCTGCGCATTTTCCTTTTCTTAATCTATCTATTGTCACTATGAATGCTGACTTTACCTTTCAGGTGGTAGCTAGTAGATGAGGCATCCCCATTACTTTTACAAAAGGGGTTATGTACCTTTTAATCGCTAAATTAGCACAAAACCAGCAACATCAAGATCCTGAGTGGACGTATGTAAAGTATTATGGTAGTTATGGTAACGACTAGGCAAGTCCGGTCATGCGCAACACATCAATCATTACCATGATAACAGCAGCATTAGGGAATTGGTTTGGCTTACCAAATAATGGGACTTTCCTTCAATGAGTAACGCGGTACAGTGCAGGCGCAGTTATGGAGTTCCATAGCAATGACACAGGAGCTCAGTGTCATGCGTGATTCCTTGGTGTGGGGATGATGTGAATTGGGTCATGGACATGTGCAATTTCACTAAACACCTAATGATACCTCTAGCTACTGAGCGGCATGGAGCATGCGCAGTCACTTGTTGCAGACATAGTGGTGCTGCTTCTTTCAACCTGATATATCATTCCACTACCGGAAGGTGTGTATTGGGGAAGGGAATTGAAATCACATGGGGGTTATTTAAACATGGTTGGGTGGTTATGGGGCATGCCATCTTTACAGCATCATACTCATCTGCTACATGAAGCCTCCTAACTACATGGCAGGCGAAACGTGTTAAAGCAATATGGCATCATGTACATCTGATAGATGGATAAATACCTATTTCTACCAATTTATACCACTGTGGATTATCAAGTGTATCAATGATTCAGTGCATGGGTGGTTGCATGACCTCAGTATTTTTCAGATGCGGGGTTGGAATGAGAGGTCACTCACCTGTTAGCAAGGGTATTGGACTACACATCTAGGGGCAAACCCAGGTAGAAAACAGGTGATTTAACCATGTCAACAGTATATTGTTGGTATATTAGGGAACATTTAGCTATCATTGGTTACCGTCCATCTGATGTAGTGAGGTATTTTTATTGATTCACTTGTTTATTTTGATTTTTTTTCTTGCTACCTTTTGTGTCTTACAAATATCAGATAAGGTTGGTTAGACACCTTTACGTAGGTTTTTTGTATCTTGTCTGAGATAGTGCTACCTGAATGTGATGGGGAAACTTGCTTGGCATGGGATTAAAGCACTCAGGCACGGTTTCTCCATATAAACAGTCTATCCGGTTTATTAAACTTCATAAACCACACCACGAACAGTTCATTATTTACATCAACAGAACACATTAACCACCGACAGTCTGTTCCAATGGCAGATACGTCTCTGCCCGTAACCCCCTTTATCTGGAGTTACCTTACAGGACCTCCGGCTCCACAGACTGACTCCTGTCAATCCTGGGTCCCAGGGGAAAAGCTGCCTCACTTGGATCACCGTCCTTGGGACCAGGGCACCTCAGATAGTCGAGACCAGCAATAGGAATTGTAGCTTCCCCAACACAGTAGATGTCCCAGGCTCTGCAGATACAGCCTCTCCATGCGCTATTCAGGAAGTCCAGTCCCAGGCACTTCCAACACACAGGCCTTCAGTCCATGGTCTCACCGTGTGCTTCCAGGAATCCTGTCCACTCCATGACATTCCAACACACTGACCATTCAGTCCATAGCCTCACCAGGTGCTTCCAGGAATCCAGTCCATCCTAGGACATTACAACATATTGACCATTCAGTCCATAGCCTCAACAGGTGCTTCCATGAATCCAGTCCATTCCAGGACATTCCAACACACAGGCTATACAGGAAATCACGCTCTCAACCATGTGACCGAATCCTGGTCACAGTATGTAGCTGTAACCACCCCCATAGGTGGTGGTGTGTGTGGTTAGCCAGTCCCGCTTAGCTCACCAGCTAACACTATAAGCCCCCTATAAGTAAATAGAGCAAACACTTGTGAAACTATAAGTCCCATCATAACCATATCATTTTGGGCTTACAGTGCAGAGCACCTCTGCGACACATATCGGCCATTTACAATAATGCCAGTCCCTAATTCACCATCATAATTATGCCTCCAAGTGCATCCTGAAGCGCACACACAGCGCCCCCTGGCTGTAACATGGGTCACTGCATTACACTTGGCTGTCTGATATCCCTCTACAAATTATCAGAGTATGGGGTTCCACCTTATTAGCAAGTAGGGTTTGTCTACAGGGACAGTAGGGACAGCCGTTGAGGAGTGGGGGCACAATTTACCCTCAGATTAGGCAGGTATTCACCGCAAGGTGCATATAGGTTAAAATCAGCCAGACATTACATTAAGGGAATACTTACACTAACAGCCTATAAGAAGCAGCTCACTCCTCATCATACACCTGCCTAGAAAACCTGCCCCAACTGGGTGTGATAGACGCATCAGGCCTAGTTCCACCTGCTACATAGGCGGCCTGGGTGATATACTAAGTTCATCTTTTTCTCCCTTTTCTTTACTTCCTTTTGTCTTGGAAGGGCCATCTAGGGCAGAAGAAAGAGCCGCATAGGAGCAGGGGGTCGCCACTATTGTCGTATCCCCTAGGGTGCCAACCTCCACTGCCAGGCAGGTGGTAATGTAGGAAATGGTGCAGGGCATTGGTAACAATTATTCCATTTTCTTTTCTTATTGTCTATATGTATGTTGTTTGTGTCTAGGATGAATATTTCCTTTTAATATACAATCTATTTAATAAAAATTATTTTAGGTCTTTTTCTAAAGTTAGGGTTGGGTTAAAGTTAGGGATAGGGTTGAGCTAAAGTTATTGCTGTGGTTATGGTTGGGATTACGGTTAGAGTTAGGATTAGGGTTAGAGGTGTGTTAGGGTTAGGTTTGTGGTTAGGGTTATGGTTAGGGCTGAGATTAAAGTAAGAGGTATGTTGGGTAAGGGTTGGAGTAAGAATTGGGGGAGTGCACTGTTTAGGTACATCAGGGGGTCTCCAAACGTGACATGGCACCACTATTGATTCCAGCCAATTTTGTGTTCAAAAAGTCTAAAATGTTTATTTTTTCCTTCCACATTGCTTTAGTTCTCGTGAAGCACCTGAAGGGTTAATAAACTTCTTGAATGTGGTTTTGCGCACCTTGAGCGGTGCAGTTTTTAGAATGATGTCTATTTTGGGTACTTTCTGTTATACTGACCCCCCAAACTCACTTCAAATGTGAGGTGGTCCTTAAAAAAATGGTTTTGTAAATTTTGTTGGAAAAATGAGAAATTGCTGGTCAACTTTTAACCCTTATAACGTCCTAAAAAAAAATTCCGTTTCCAAAATTGTGCTGATGTAAAGTTGACATGTGGGAAATGTTAAAAAAAAAACCCACCAAAAACAGGCAAAGATGCTTACCTGTCTAAACAGGCCTCAATACAAATGCACAAGCAGGGTGCAGCGGACCCAAACAAAATAGCAAATGCACAGGTGCAATACCTAATGAAACAGCCAGCCTTCAATAAGGGTTTGGCCTTGTGGTACACCAATGCACTAAGATAAAATACTCTGTATGTGGCGTGTTCACACAAGGAATACAAAGCATCTGGCTACAGCCTATTAATAACGCCCTATGGCGGGCTGCCCAGTGCTAAAAAGCATCCCGTGTGAACAGAGGCCACAGTGTACAGAACAATTCGGGCCCAGCTGCACCCTGCAAAAAATATACGTGCAAAAAAACATATAAATATATGTAAGGTCTTAGTTGATATTAGGGCCATAATATGGAAGCTGGCAACCCACACCAAGGGTCCTTACGTATTGCCAGTCCTACTCTAACATGAAAAACACCAAAAAAGGACACATTCAAGAAAAAACACCAAAAACAGGCAAAGATGCTTACCTGTCTAAACAGGCCTCAATACAAATGCACAAGCAGGGTGCAGCGGACCCAAATAAATAAATAGTATTGAGGCCTGTTTAGACAGGTAAGCATCTTTGCCTGTTTTTGGTGTTTTTTCTTGAATGTGTCCTTTTTTGGTGTTTTTCATGTGGGAAATGTTGTTTCTTAACTATTTTGTGTGATATGACAATGGTTTAAGGATACAAAAATTAAAAGTTTGAAAATTTCAAAATTTTGCCAATTTTGCCAATTTTTTTCATAAATAAATGCAAGTTATATTGAAGACATTTTAGCACTAACATGAAGTACAATATGTCACGAAAAAAACATTCTCAGAATCAGTGGTAAACGTTGAAACATTTTAGAGCTATAACTTCATAAAATGACAGTGGTCAGAATTGTAAAAATTGGCTTGGTCATTAAGTATCAAATTGGCTCTGTCACTAAGGTGTTAAAAAATTTGATTTCAGGGTCGTACAACCTCTTTAAAGAGGCAGAAATGTTTATATCTCAGTGGCATTATGCTAAGATGAAGATGTTAGTCCCTGTGACCTGGAGTTATTTTGTATTGTTGTGTAGTTATCATACTGGTCATTTCCATCAGTTATAGATTTTCAAACCCTGGTAACAGTGGTTAATTGCAAGTATTTGACTTCTTACTTAAAATTGAGTTTTCTGAATCCTTCAAGAGCCACCAAGTGCAATCATCAAAGAAGCAATGTTGCTTTAAATATTAATTTTACCCTATTTCTTTCAATGGTTACATAAACACAGTCGATAATTTTCCACAGTCAAGTACCACATATAATATAGATGGCTGTTGGATGAATCATTGTTTGGCCAGCAGCTATTTCAACAGTGTCTTCATTACACAGAAGTGCCTGCTCAGAACGACTGCTCATGTGTCCTTTATGTTAAAGTGGCGGCTTATCTCAGGGAGAACAAATGGTTTGGCTGTTGAAAATTTGACATACTGGATCCTTATACACATTAGACTGTTGTCCAAATCATTGATATACAGTGCCTTGCGAAAGTATTCGGCCCCCTGGAACTTTTCAACTTTTCCCACATATCATGCTTCAAACATAAAGATACCAAATGTAAATTTTTGGTGAAGAATCAACAACAAGTGGAACACAATTGTGAAGTTGAACGAAATGTATTGGTTATTTTAAATTTTTGTGGAAATTCAAAAGCTGAAAAGTGGGGCATGCAATATTATTCGGCCCCTTTAACTTAATACTTTGTTGCGCCACCTTTTGCTGCGAGTACAGCTGCAAGTCGCTTGGGGTATGTCTCTATCAGTTTTGTGTATTGAGAGACTGAAATTCTTGCCCAATCTTCCTTGGCAAACAGCTCGAGCTCAGTGAGGTTTGATGGAGATCGTTTGTGAACAGCAGTTTTCAGCTCTTTCCACAGATTCTTGATTGGATTGAGGTCTGATCTTTGACTTGGCCATTCTAACACCTGGATATGTTTATTTGTGAACCATTACAGTGTCGATTTTGCTTTATGTTTGGGATCATTGTCTTGTTGGAAGACAAATCTCCATCCCAGTCTCATGTCTTTTGCAGACTCCAACAGGTTTTCTTGAAGAATGGTCCTGTATTTGGCTCCATCCATCTTCGCATCAATTTTAACTATCTTCCCTGTCCCTGCTGAAGAAAAGCAGACCCAAACCATGATGCTGCCACCACCATGTTTGACAGTGGGGATGGTGTGTTCAGGGTGATGAGCTGTGTTGCCTTTACGCCAAACATATCTTTTGCCCTTGTTGCCAAAAAGTTCGATTTGGTTTCATCTGACCAGAGCACCTTCTTCCACATGTTTAGTGTGCATCCCAGGTGGCGTGCTGCAAACCTTAAACAACACTTTTTATGGATAACTTTGAGAAATGGCTTTCTTTTTTTCCACTCTTCCATAAAGGCCAGATTTGTGCAGTGTACGACTGATTGTTGTCCTATGGACACACTGTCCCACCTCAGTTGTAGATCTCTGCAGTTCATCCAGAGTGATCATGGGCCTCTTGGCTGCATCTCTGATCAGTCTGCTCCTTGTTTGAGATGAAAGTTTAGAGGGAAAGCAGGTCTTGATAGATTTGCAGTGGTATGATATTCCTTCCATTTCAATATGATCGCTTGCACAGTGCTCCTTGGGATGTTTAAAATTTTGGAAATCATTTTGTATCCAAATCTGGCTTTAAACTTCTCCACAACAGTATCACGGACCTGCCTGTTGTGTTCCTTGGTCTTCATGATGCTCTCTGTGCTTTAAACAGAACCCTGAGACTATCACAGAGCAGGTGCATTTATACGGAGACTTGATTACACACAGGTGGATTATATTTATCATCATTAGGCATTTAGGACAACATTGGATCATTCAGAGATCCACAATGAACTTCTGGAGTGAGTTTGCTGCACTGAAAGTAAAGGGGCCGAATAATATTGCACTTCTCAGTTTTTGAATTTCCACAAAAACTTAAAATAACCAATACATTTTGTTCAACTTCACAATTGTGTTCCACTTGTTGTTGATTCTTCACCAAAAATTTACATTTGGTATCATTATGTTTGAAGCATGAAATGTGGGAAAAGGTTGAAAAAGTTCCAGGGGGCCGAATACTTTCGCAAGGCACTGTAGGTGTGTTTTGCTGACGTTAGTCTATTCATGTGGGTCTGTGTTCTCGATAGCAGCTTATTTCCATACCATTCTCTTGAACATGGTAGTGCTGCTGCACTAGGGACAATGGCATGTACAGATTTGTACCTATATCTGAATTGTCATTCAATGGGTCAATGGTGAGCAGCAGCCCCTTGTTGTGGTAATGAGTATGTGGAACCACTACTTACATAGACAGTAAATGGAGCAGTGGTTGCACGTGCTCACTACCACTCCATTTAGACAATGGATGTTAGGACCCCTGTTCTCATGATTGGTAATGATGCCAGCAGTCAGACCCTTTGCGATCATACATTTATCTATTTTGCCTATGGGACAACCCTTTTTAGTGTCCTCTATTGCATATTTATATCCTCTTAAAATGTATAACAGTACAGATCCTGATAAAAGAATACACAAACATACAGACTGCTTATCAAAGACAAGAACGTTTTGCACACTTTCTTTTTGTTATTGACATTAACACTTCATTTTATATGTCGGTTTGATACTTTCCTTTTAGCCTTGGTTAATCAAACAAGATGCCTGCTGGCCAACATATTAAATATCCTACACAAAAGGGAACATTAAGGTCGAATTAAAGAAATAATGTTACCCTAGTAACCAGTAAAAAATCTTACTGCTGAGAGGGGAAAAATCTAATAACCAAATTATGTGAAAACCAATCTTCCTTTACGCTGCATGTGGGTTTTAATTTCAGGACAATCAGGGGCGGCTTTGTGAAACTAAAAGACAGATAAAACAGAGTTGTATCTTTACAGTGTATGAGGGAAAATAAATCTCCTGGACAAGGAAGACAAAACAATAATAGTGATGTACATAATTCTACTATAAGTTCCAACTCACAGGGGAAATACTAATTATTTTGCTATTATTAAATGTAATTGAACTGAGAGCTTTCCTGTGTGAGAATGTTTTGATGTGTCACTAGAAATACTATGTCAGTACTGGTGTTTTATTAAATTGGCTTATATCAATTTCATCAGTAAAGATGGGTCAGACCACCCGCTTTATGTTATTCAGAAGAATAGAGGCTCCAAAAAGACTGAATTTTATTATGTTACATTGTATAAATATACCATAGATCTTGAAATACTTAAAGGGGTTAACCAACCCTGAATTGGAAAAAAACATCAATAAAGCTGTAAAATAAAGTATAAATATCTTACCAATTCCCTGCTGCACCAATCCAGCTTTGCCCCCCACTGCTCTCCATACCTCTAGTTTAGTCTGGACAGCAATGCGACTGCTCCTGTCAGTCACCCTCTTACCACTGCAGCCAGTGATAGTCTCCAGTGTTCACGTATATCTAGGTAAAAAAGGAAGCACAGAATTGATAAAAGAGATTGGAACTTGATATGATGATTACCGTATACCTAATTATTTTTCAGTAATCTGAAAAATTTAAAAAAATCAGGGGTAGAGAACTCTTTTAACAAAGTTTTTCATAGCGAAGATGTAGGATACATAAAGAAAGGCGTGAGAGCCTAAAAAGGCATTAACAACCAATGTTCAAAATACTAAAAATGCTTTTTTTAAGAAATTGTCAAATGGTGGCAGTGGTAGAGAACAACGACCCCTCCCATAGACAGTGAATGAGGCAATGATTGCACATGCTCACTGCTCATTAGCGACCATTGGTCTCTTGGCTGGTGGGGTCTCATCAGTTTATTTCAATTATTATTTATTTTGAAGTGCCATGTTTTCCTGGCTGCATTGTGGAAAATGGTTCAGGTAAATAACAAAAGATGAAAAAAACATACCGTATGTATTCAAATATAAGCCGACCTGAGTATAAGCCGAGGCACCTACTTTTACCACAGAAAACTGGGTACGCTTATTGACTAAACCGGGAATGCATTGTCCCCTCATCCCTATCCTGCTATGCATGGCTCCCCCTGTCCTGTCCTGGTATGTGGCTCCCCCTGTCCTGTCCTGGTATGTGTTGCTCCCTCTGTTGTATGCATGGCTCCCCTGGTCCTTCATTGCTCAGCTCCCCTGGACCTCATGGCTCATCTCCCCCGGTCCTCATGGCTCGGTTCCCCCATCCGCCATGGCTCGCCCGCCTTCCCCTGGTTGTATGCATGGCTCACATTGCTCTCCCCCTCCCTGTCATACTCACCCTCCTCGCGGCTGCATCTTCTTCCCTGCATCTCTGTTCTCCAGGCTCTGGCAGCTTTCCTCTCCTCTGCTCAGCAGTCATGTGGTACCGCTCATTAAGGTAATGAATATGCGCTCCACGCCTATGGGAGTGGACAGGCATCCATATTCATGGCTTACATCACCAACAGGTGGCACTATAAAGTTCAAGTCCTCTTTTTCTCTGAAGAGGCAATTTGCATATTTGTCAGTGGACAAACTTACAAAATCAGCAAGGGATCAAATTCTTTTTTCCCCCACTGTATTTAACAGTGCCATACATTCCAGGCTTCTGAATGCAAAAGGGTTCAAATAAATAACATAAAAGAAAAAAAACATTAATAATATTATGTATTTCAAAGCAACATTTATTACAGACTGCAGTGTGTAAAATGGTTTAGATATCATAAGATAAAAAATAACATACACAATACATGAAGAAAATCAGGGCAGACTGGTAAAGAGGGAGAGATGACCAGAGGTGGGCAATTCATTTTCCCAAATGGCCATTGTTGTGGAGGGCTGAATCAATCTACTGAAAAAAAAAAAACGCTTAATATTAATTATATTAATTTAATATATGCATTTGCATGTGTAACATAGGGCGAGGCGGTAACCATGGGCGAGGTACTCGTATTTCACTCTCAAGTCAAACTGCATGAAAATGGGGATCCTGGCTATGTGTGCGCTTCTTACATGGGCAATATGCCTCTTAAGACTGCATGGTGCTGCTATATCGGGCAGGCCAGGACCAAATGTTAAAGAACAAGTTGAAGGAGACCAAAGTCCATCATTAAACTTGTTTTTACTGAATATGATCATGATAAGAACTATGTACATCAGATAATCAGCACATTTCTTCAGAAAGGTTTTTCTTCCTTTTAGCAGGCATAGGTACTTCTCAGTTACATTTAATAATAATAATAATAATAATTTTATTTCTATAGCGCCAACATATTCTGCAGCACTTTACATTTTAGGGGGGACTTGTACAGACAATAGACATTCAGCATAACAATGTCCAAGAAATATTGTTTCTCCTTGCGGAGATTGACATGCTAAGCATGCCGAGATGAGGAGACTTAAAGGGAACCTGTCACCTGAATTTGGCGGGACTGGTTTTGGGTCATATGGGCGGAGTTTTCGGGTGTTTGATTCACCCTTTCCTTACCCGCTGGCTGCATGCTGGCTGCAATATCGGATTGAAGTTCATTCTCTGTCCTCCATAGTACACGCCTGAGCAAGGCAAGATTGCTTTGTGCAGGCGTGTACTATGGAGGACAGAGAATGAACTTCAATCCAATATTGCAGCCAGCATGCAACCAGCGGGTAAGGAAAGGGTGAATCAAACACCCGAAAACTCCACCCATATGACCCAAAACCAGTCCCGCCAAATTCAGGTGACAGAGTCCCTTTAAAGCCGCAATGCTCCTCTGGGAAATATGCTAATTATGCAAATTGTCTCTTCAGAGAGGAAGAGAACCAGAACTCTAGTGCCACCTATTGGAAGTAGCAATCATACAAGTCAATGTTGACTTTGTTCACACAGCCAAACCAGATCTCCACTTTGCACTGACATGGGACAGTACCCCGAAACACAGTGTCTACAAATTGAGATTCTGGTTTGGCTATTATTCTAAGTCATGTGACAAGGCTCTTTAAAGGGTCAACATTGACTTGTAGGATTGCTAGCATAACAATGAACACATAGATCAAAACATACCAAAAGGAATGAGGGCCCTGCTTGCAAGCTTACATCTATGTGGAAAAAGGGGAGACACAAAAGGTGGATGGTAACAATTGCTTTTGGATCAACCATAGTGCAAGAATCAGGTGTTCATGTAATGCTGCTTTAACCGGTTATTGGCCTAAGTATATAACAGTACAGACACAGAGGGCTATTATATACATTAAGCATGTGAGAACATGATGCGAAGAACCTATTTATGGTAAAAATTTTCAATGGGCAAAACAAACAGGGATAGTTAGGTTAATGCGATGAGGCGGTATTAACCTGGGTAGTGCATTTCAAAAAATTTGCGCAGCACATGAAAAGTCTTGGACACAGGAGTGGGAGGATATTGAGGATGTTAACCTCAGGTCATTAGCAAAATGGAGGGCTCGGGTAGGGTGCTAGACTGAGATGAGGGAGGAGATGTAGGGTGGTGCAGAGCCATGGAGTGCTTTGTGGATGATGGTAATAGTTTTGTACTGGATTCTGGAGTAGATGGGTAACCAGTGTAATGACTGGCACAAGGTAGAGGCATCGGAATAACGATTCAAAACAGATTGGAGAGGGGAGAGTTTGGTAAGAGGGAGACCGATTAGTAGAGAATTACAATAGTCCAGACACAAATAAATAAGGGAAACAGTAAGAGTTTTTGCAGTGTCGAAAGTAAAAAAAGGTTGAATTCTAGAAATGTTTTTAAATTGCAGATAGCAAGAGCGAGCCAGTGATCGGATTTGGGAGGTCAATGAAAGCTCAGAATCAAGTATGACCCCAAGACAGCAGGCATGTTGCTGGGGAGTAATGGTGGAACCACACACGGAAATGGCAACATCCAGCATAGGTAGGTTAGTAGATGGAGGAGACACAAGGGATTCAGTTTTTGACAGGTTCAGTTTCAGATAGAGGGAGGACATGATGTTAGAGACAGTGGTAAGACAATCACTGGTGTTTTCTAAAAAGGAAGGCATGATATCAGGAGTAGAGGTGTATAATTGGGTGTCATCAGTATAGAGATGGTACTGGAAACCAAATATACTGATTGTTTGTCCACTAGGGGCAGTATACAAAGAGAAGAGGAGGGGGCCTAGAACCGATCCTCGAGGAACCCCAACAGTAAGGGGAAGAGGAGAGGAGGAGCCAGCAAAAGATACAGTGAGGGAGTGGTCAGATAGATAGGAGGTGAACCAAGAGAGAATGGTGTCCTTGAGGCCAATGGAGCGGAGCATAGTGAGGATGAGCTGGTGACCCACAGTGTCGAATGCTGCCAAGAGATCCAAGAGAATTAGCATGGAGTAGTGACCATTAGATTTAGCTGTTAGTAGATCATTAGGGACTTAAGTGAGGGCAGTTTCAGTAGAGTTTAAAGCAGGGGTGTCAAACTGCATTCCTCGAGGGCCGCAAACAGGTCATGTTTTCAGGATTTCCTTGCATTGCACAGGTGATAATTTAATCACCTGCAGAGAATGATTCCAGCACCTTGTGCAATGCTAAGGAAATCTTTAAAGCACGCATGGTTTGAGGCCCTCGAGGAATGCAGTTGGACACCCCTGGTTTAAAGAGCAGAAACCATATTGTAGAGGGTCAAGAAGAGAGTTATCTAAGAGATAGCAGATAAGACGGGAGAGGACCAGGTGTTACAGGAGTTTAGAGATGAAGGGAATATTAGAGACAGGTCTATTGTTAATGGGGCAGTTCTGTTTCAGGGATGGCTTTTTAAGTAATGGGTGTATGATAGCATGCTTAAATGAGGAGAGAAAGATATCGGAAGAGAGAGAGTGGTTGAATATTTTTGTTAGGTGAGTGGTGACAGCAGAGAAAAGGGACTGAAGGAGTTGTGACGGAATGGGGTCACTGGTGCAAGTGGTAGGGCGAGAAGACGCAAGGAGCCTGATTACTTCTTCCTAGGTGACTGGTTAAAAATCAGAGAGTGAGCGAAATGTAGTAGGGGAGGGAGGACAGTGCATGGTATAAGGGCATCGGGAGATAATTTCAGATATCAGATATGGTCAATTTTTTCTTTGAAATAATTGGCCTGATCGTCAGCGTGGAGAACCGTGGTTGGGGCCTGCACTCTTGGGTCAAGTAGGGAATGAATAATGAAAAATGTCAGAGACGTTTTGGGTTATTAGATAGTGAGGTGATGAGGGTGTTGAAATAGGTTTGTTTGCAGAGGTGAAGGGCAGTGTTATATGTTTTAAAGGGAATCTGTCACCTCATTTTTCGCATATAAGCTGTGGCCACCACCATTAGGGGCTTATCTAAAGCATTCTGTAATGCTGTAGATAAGCCCCAGATGTAACCTGAAAGATAAGAAAAACAATTTAGATTATACTCACCCAGGGGCGGTCCGGTGTAGTCCAGGTTCGGCGCCTCCCATCTTCATACGATGTTGTCATCCTCCTTGCTTCGTGTCGCAGCTCCTGCGCAGGCATACTGATTTGTCCTGTTGAGGCAGAGTAAAGTACTGCAGTGCGCAGGTGCCGAGCCTCCCTGAGCTTTCCCGGCACCTGCGCACTGCAGTACTTCGATCTGCCCTCAACAGGGCAGAGAATCACGCCTGTGCATGACCCGTGACAGAAGCAAGGGAGAGGACGTCATTGCATAAAGATGGGAGGTGTCGTAGCCGAACCTGTGATACCCATCAGATCTGGACCGCTCCAGACTGCCCCTGGGTGAGTATATTCTAAGTTGCTTTTCTTATTATCTTTCAGGTTACATCGGGGGCTTATCTACAACATTACAGAATGCTGTAGATAAGCCCCTAATGGCGGTGGTCACAGCTTATATGCGAAAAATGACAGATTCCCTTTAAGCATAAACTTATAATGGATGAAATCTTCGGATAGATTGGATTTTTTCCACAGACCTTCGGCGCACCTGGAGCACCACTGTAGGAAACGTGTTTGCAGTGTGTGTGGCGGTTGTCGCCATCTGTGCCGAGTTGTTCTATGTATAGAAGGTGCAGTTTCATCCAGGGCACTTTGCAGTGTTTTGTCATAATGCTTCAATGCAGGATCAGGACATGAGAGGGAGGAGATAGGGGCCAATGATGACTTCAAGTTTTTCATAAATTGTGGGTGTTAATGGCCTGTATTTTTCTATAAGTGTGGAAAGTGGGGGTGACCTGAGCGGGCTGGCAGTTCTTGATAGAGAATGAAAGAAGGTTGTGGTCAGAGAGCGGGAGAGTGGAGTTTGTGAAATCATCCACTGAGCAAAGCCAGGAGAAGACCAAGTCGAGGGAGTTTCCATCTTTATGCGTAGGAGAGTTAGTAAGCTGTGAAAGGCTTAAAGAGGAGGTTAAAGATAAAAGGTGAGAAGCAGATGGGGAGAGGGGATATTTTTTCCCAATCCTCCAAAGCCGTATTGCTATTCAAATTTCACAAATTCCAAATTGACATGCTTTAGCACGATAGAGTGCAACCTTTTTTTGTATATGGAGGTAGCTCCTCCTGGTATGCACCTATTCACACTAGTCTGGATGTGCCAGTCAGTTTTTTGTCTTTTGGAATGTTAGCTTACTGACCGAGCACTCCATCTTTCACCAGGTAGTGATTTTAACTACAGCAGGTCCCTACTTACCCCTAAATACAGGCATTGCTGACAGAGGGGTCCACATTCACCCAAGAATTCAGTCATCAGCTTTTAGAGAGGTATTCACACTGGTCAGGGACTCATCAAGCTGAGACCACCTTGACGATGGTTGATGGGCACATAATATTTGGCCAAATTTTATGCTAAGCGTCTCATATTTTTTCCTAACCCTCCAAAGCCGTATTGCTATTCAAATGTCACATATTTCAAATTGACATGCTTTAGCATGATAGCGTGCAACCTTTTTTTGGATATGGTATATGGAGGTAGCTCCTCCTGGTATGGACCTATTTACACTAGTCTGGATGTGCCAGTCAGTTTTTTGTCTCTTACATTCAGATATCAGTTTTTTTGACATACCGGAAAAATGGAATGAGCTTCATAAGTGATTTTCATTAACGTTTCATCGGAGGTTGGTTTGCTATAAGGATATGTGCCCACATTGCGGATTCGTGTGCTGATCTTTCTGCACTGTTTTTTAAAAATCCGCAGGTAAAATGCACTGCGGAATCCGCACAAACAATTGACATGCTGCGGAAAATACAATGCAGTGTTTCCGCGTGGTATTTTCGGCACCATGGGCACAGCGGATTTGGTTTTCCATAGGTTTATATGGTACTGTAAACCTGATGGAAAACTGCTGCAAATCCGCAGCGGCCAATCCGCTAGAGATCCGGAGCCAAATCCGCACCGTGTGCACATAGCCTAACAGTTTTTTCACTGATGACGATGAGAGAAAAAAAAAGTTTCTTCACTTTCTCCTCTGTATCAGTCAGTGAAAAATGGACAGCACACAGATAGCAACTGAATGCTGTAGCCCATAGACTTGCATTGCCGATTTTGAGAAAACCCTCGGATCAATATTAGAAATGTTTCCGTGATTTGCACTGATCACTCGATCCAAGGAAAGTAATCTGGAATGTGAACAGCTTAATGTAGAGTCGGATACCCTGATTCCAGTCATTTGTCACTAAGGCTATGTTCATACTAGACTTTTTTGCAGCGTTTTTTTAATGCGTTTTTTATGCAAATTTTCTGCTGCATTTTACAGTACCAGCAAAGTCTGGGAGATTTCAGAAATCTCATGCACACAGCTTGGTTTTTTTAACATCAGTATTTTGTGCTTTGCATGTTTTTTGCACAATGGAGCATGTCACATCTTGCATTTTTCACCCATTGAAAGTAATGAGTGGTGAAAAAACGCCAAAAATAAATGCAGGTATCAGGTTTTGCAGAATTTTTCTGTGCCAATAACTGATCAAATAGAATGAGATTTTTTTGTTCACTAAACTTTATCAGCATGCACAAGAGACAAATGTACCATGACAAAACCACAGAAAACATGTGCAAAAACACAGCAAAAAAGCACCAAAAACACAGCAAAACCTCCTTTTTTTGTCTTAGCTTCATTCCTGCCAAGAGATCAGATTTTCTTCAGAAAAAGAACATTGCAAAAACACCTAGTGTGAAGTAGCCTTACTGAGCTGCTTGTTTAGTTTTGATAATCACCTGCTGATAAAACAGTCATTTTATCACTAAAGGGCTAGTAAACGTGCTGCAATGTAGTTTTCCATATTTATGAGTTCTGTATAACCCTACCTCCACCACTGATTGGTATGCATGTGTAAGGGTGTGCCCCGTTTCTGTCCCTGAAGGCAATAATTGCGCAATGTAAATAATGTCATATGTTTTACATATACTGTAGGTATAGTGCCATGTGAAATGTGAACTATGTACTGTGGTTTTAGTGTATGTTGTAACTAGGCTGTAATGTGGAATATGATGAGTACTGTTAACCCCTTCCGACCCATGACGCCACGTAGGCGTCATGAAAGTCGGTGCCAATCCGACCCATGACGCCTATGTGGCGTCATGGAAAGATCGCGTCCCTGCAGATCGGGTGAAAGGGTTAACTCCCATTTCACCCAATCTGCAGGGACAGGGGGAGTGGTAGTTTAGCCCAGGGGGGGGTGGCTTCACCCCCCCGTGGCTACGATCGCTCTGATTGGCTGTTGAAAGTGAAACTGCCAATCAGAGCAATTTGTAATATTTCACCTATTAAAACTGGTGAAATATTACAATCCAGCCATGGCCGATGCTGCAATACCATCAGCCATGGCTGGAAACACTAATGTGCCCCCACCCCACCGATCGCCCCCCCAGCCCTCCGATCTGTCCGGTACACTGCTCCGGCTCCCCTCCGTCCTGTGCTCCGCTCCCCCCGTGCTCTTGTCCGCTCCCCCCATGCTCCAATCACCCCCCCATGCTCCAATCACCCCCCCTGCACTCCGATCCACCCCCGTGCTCTGTTCCACCCCCCCCCCCCCGTGCTCCGTTCCACCCCCCCGTGCTCCGTTCCACCCCCCTCGTGCTCCGTTCCACCCCCCCATGCTCCGATCCCCCCCCCGTGCTCCCCACCACCCCATCATACTTACCGATCCTGCCGGGGTCCGTCCGTCTTCTCCCTGGGCGCCGCTATCTTCCAAAATGGCGGGTGCATGCGAAGTGCGCCCGCCGAATCTGCCTGCCAGCAGATTCGTTCCAAAGTGCATTTTGATCACTGAGATATAATCTATCACAGTGATCAAAATAAAAAAAATAATAAATGACCCCCCCCCTTTGTCACCCCCATAGGTAGGGACAATAAAAAAATAAATATTTTTTTTTCCGCTAATGTTAGAATAGGGTTAGGGTTAGGGCTAGGGTTAGGGTTAGGGCTAGGGTTAGGGTTAGGGCTAGGGTTAGGGCTAGGGTTAGGGTTAGGGCTAGGGTGAGGGTTAGGGCTAGGGTTAGGGTTAGGGCTAGGGTTAGGGTTTCGGTATGTGCACACGTATTCTGGTCCTCTGCGGATTTTTCCGCTGCGGATTTGATAAATCCGCAGTGCTAAACTGCTGCGGATTTATGGTGGATTTACCGCGTTTTTTCTGCGCATTTCACTGCGGTTTTACAACTGCGATTTTCTATTGGAGCAGTTGTAAAACCGCTGTGGAATCCGCAGAAAGAAGCGACATGCTGCGGAATGTAAACCACTGCATTTCCGTGCAGTTTTTCTGCAGCATGTGTACAGCGATTTTTGTTTCCCATAGGTTTACGTTGAACTGTAAACTCATGGGAAACTGCTGCGGATCCGCAGCGTTTTCGGCAGAGTGTGCACATACCTTTAGAATTAGGCTATGTGCACACGGTGCGGATTTGGCTGCGGATCCGCAGCGGATTGGCTGCTGCGGATTCGCAGCAGTGTTCCATCAGTTTTACAGTACCATGTAAACCTATGGAAAACCAAATCCGCTGTGCCCATTGTGCGGAAAATACCGCGCGGAAACGCTGCGTTGTATTTTCCGCAGCATGTCAATTCTTTGAGCGGATTCCGCTGCGTTTTACACCTTTTCCTCAATAGGAATCCGCAGGTGAAATCCGCACAAAAAACACTGGAAATCCGCGGAAAATCCGCAGGTAAAACGCAGTGCCTTTTACCCGCGGATTTTTCAAAAATGATGCTGAAAAATCTCACACGAATCCGCAACGTGGGCACATAGCCTTAGGGTTAGGGTTGGAATTAGGGTTGTGGTTAGGGTTGTGATTAGGGTTATGGCTACAGTTGGGGTTAGAGTTAGGGGTGTGTTGAGGTTAGTGTTGGAGTTAGAATTGAGGGGTTACCACTGTTTAGGCACATCAGGGGTCTCCAAACGCAACATGGCGCCACCATTGATTCCAGCCAATCTTGTATTCAAAAAGTCAAATGGTGCTCCCTCAATTCCGAGCCCCGACGTGTGCCCAAACAGTGGTTTACCCCCACATTTGGGGTACCAGCGTACTCAGGACAAACTGCGCAACAATTACTGGGGTCCAATTTCTCCTGTTACCATTGTGAAAATAAAAAAATGCTTGCTAAAACATTATTTTTGAGGAAAGAAAAATTATTTTTTATTTTCACGGCTCTGCGTTGTAAACGTCTGTGAAGCACTTGGGGGTTCAAAGTGCTCACCACATATCTAGATAAGTTCCTTGGGGGGTCTAATTTCTAAAATGGGGTCATTTGTGGGGGGTTTCTACTGTTTAGGCACACCAGGGGCTCTGCAAACGCAACGTGACGCCCGCAGACCATTCCATCAAAGTCTGCATTTCAAAAGTCACTAATTCCCTTCTGAGCCCCGACGTGTACCCAAACAGTGGTTTACCCCCACACATGGGGTATCAGCGTACTCAGGAGAAACAGGAAAACAATTATTGGGGTCCAATTTCTCCTGTAACCCTTGGGAAAATAAAAAATTCTGGGCTAAATAATTATTTTTGAGGAAAGAAAACGTATTTATTATTTTCACGGCTCTGAATTATAAACTTCTATGAAGCACTTGGGGGTTCAAAGTGCTCACCACACATCTAGATAAGTTCCTTTCGGGGTCTAGTTTCCAAAATGGGGTCACTTGTGGGGGGTTTCTACTGTTTAGCCACATCAGGGGCTCTGCAAACGCAACGTGACGCCCGCAGATCATTCCATCAAAGTCTGCATTTCAAAACGTCACTACTTCAATTCCGAGCCCAGGCATGTGCCCAAACAGTAATTTACCCCCACATATGGGGTATCACCGTACTCAGGAGAAACTGGAAAACAAATATTGGGGTCAAATTTCTCCTGTTACCCTTGGGAAAATAAAAAATTGCAGGCTAAAATATCATTTTTGAGAAAGTAATTTTTTTTTTTATTTTCATGGCTCTGCGTTATAAACTTCTGTGAAGCACTTGGGGGCTCAAAGTCCTCACCACACATCTAGATTAGTTCCTTTGGGGGTCTAGTTTCCAAAATGGGGTCATTTGTGGGGGATCTCCAATGTTTAGGCACACAGGGGCTCTCCAAACGTGACATGGTGTCCGCTAAAGAGTGGAGTCAATTTTTCATTCAAAAAGTCAAATAACGCTCCTTCCCTTCCAAGCCCTGCCGTGCGCCCAAACAGTGGTTTACCCCCACATATGAGGTATCAGCGTACTCAGGACAAATTGGACAACAACTTTCGTGGTTCAGTTTCTCCTTTTACCATTGGGAAAATAAAAAAATTGTTGCTAAAAGATAATTTTTGTGACTAAAAAGTTAAATGTTCCTTTTTTCCTTCCATGTTGCTTCTGCTGCTGTGAAGTACCTGAAGGGTTAATAAACTTCTTGAATGTGGTTTTGAGTACCTTGAGGGGTGCATTTTTTAGAATGGTGTCACTTTTGGGTATTTTCAGCCATATAGACCCCTCAAACTGACTTCAAATGTGAGGTGGTCCCTAAAAAAATGGTTTTGTAAATTTTGTTGTAAAAATGAGAAATCGCTGGTCAAATTTTAACCCTTATAACTTCCTAGCAAAAAAAAATGTTGTTTCCAAAATTGTGCTGATGTAAAGTAAACATGTGGGAAATGTTATTTATTAACTATTTTGTGTCACATAACTCTCTGGTTTAACAGAATAAAAATTCAAAATGTGAATATTGCGAAACGTTCAGAATTTTCACCAAATTTCCGTTTTTATCACAAATAAACGCAGAATTTATTGACCTAAATTTACAACTAACATGAAGCCCAATATGTCACGAAAAAACAGTCTCAGAACCGCTAGGATCCGTTGAAGCGTTCCTGAGTTATTACCTCATAAAGGGACACTGGTCAGAATTGCAAAAAACGGCAAGGTCTTTAAGGTCAAAATAGGCTGGGTCATGAAGGGGTTAATATAGATATGTGACTCAGGAGTGGTATAGTACATAAGATAAGGACAATAAGCAAAGTATATACTGGTATAGGAATGGTTAATGTTTGGGGCTAGCCCATGGTGGGAGAGGATAAGTGAGGTTAGAAAAGGGACTTCCTGGTAATTGTCAGATAGGGAAATACAGTGACAAGGTCAAGTTCAGGTGCAGTGGGCTGCTAGGGCCAGCATGTTGTTCAAGGCAGTGGGAAGCCATACTGATATCCCTTGTGGATATTCTGGCATCATCATTAGCCCACAGCTCAGTGTGGGGGTTGGTGGGTGCATTGTGCCCTCTGACGTATAAGGCAAGATAGTTGCGGAACTGTATGAAGGACAGTTGGCAGATCCCAGGTGCACTGAGGAACTGGGCAGGAAATCCCTGGAGCTGACAGAGTCAGTATGTTTAGGGATAGTCCAGGAGGAATGAATGGTTGGGCTCAAGATGTGTCGTGCTAAGGAAGTAAGGAATATGAAGTGTGGTGCTCTATCCCACATCTTAGACCCTGATGAACTTGAACTAGCGGCTCCTGACGATGGAGGCCTGGAGACAGCGGAGCCCTATGGCCTACAAGTGAGGGTGTGTTTTCCTGTAAAGTGCTAGAGGAAAACCAGACAGCAGCTCGGTCCAGACTACCGCTCTTGGCCACTGTACACATGAGGCATAAAGCTGCCATTTTTTTTTTTATAGATTGTATTCCAGTTCCCAAAGTTATTTAGCAAACTTCTGTAAGATTTGTAAGATTCTGGTCCATGTACTCTTCAGTTGAATACTTACAGCATATTCTCTTATTTAACAAGTTTAAATATCACTTTTTATTGTTTATTGATGTTATTATTAGACATAATCTGAAGTATGACAGTTTATTACTGAAGATGTTTCTTTATTGCTATGAGCGTACAAATGCCATCAGGATCTGCATATAGACTGGAAAAAGACGTGTAACTAATTAGGACGTCATAAAGAGATTCTTTACCATTATCCGCTGACACAATGATACTAGATTTATATCATGAGCTTAGTGCAGAACTTGATCCCTCAGCTTTGCATATTAATGCTGGTGTCCTTGCCGCGTAGAAAGCTTCTTAATGATTTTCATTGTCTCTTCTCAGAGTCCTAGCAAGGGATGATGCCTTCAGCGGCATCAATCATTTCTGCCAGTATACGGGCTGTGCTTTTTATACACATTATTTGCTTGTTGTTAGTTATGTTTTGTAAGGTTTTACTTCATTAGATCTAGCTGGTTTTGATTTTTTTGGAACCTTTATTCGGTTATTATGCAGCTATACTTTAGTTTTGGTGTTAGCTACATTACTAAAATATCTCAACTTATCCCATTACTTGACCATTTTGACAAGTGACATGGATAAGTGAGCACGGTCTCCAAGAATTCGGTGTTTTGCTTACTTTTGAACATAGACGATCCCCCTAAAGCTGTGCCAGACTGTGGTCCCACGGGCACACATGTAACCTTGATTCTAGGTACGCAGTCTACATACAAATATTACCTGACCCTTCATCGCAAATTCCTATTTAACGCTTTGTTCATACATTTGAATGGAACAGTTTTACCACAAAATGTTGCAGTTTTCATATTGATTTTTAATGGCCTCTAAGTTATTGTCAGATCCTGTGTTGGCCATAGTTAAGCAGTAAACAGTATGTACAGTCGCGGCCAAAAGTTTTCAGACTGATACAATTTTTGATTTTCACAACGGATGTAGTGACACTGCCCATGCAAGTCCGCAGTGCCACTATAGGAGGCCAAAAACACATTGAGATGATTCATTAAGTTTGACAAGCCATATTTATGACCTGCAAAAAACTTAAAATCTCACTTCAGGTGGGATAGTTTTCCCAGACAGAAGTAATAATTTAAAAAATGCCCCAAATATCAAACATCGTGAAATACTCTGATAACTGTAATAGCAACAAAGCCACAAATCCCACCATAAATCCCATAAACATGTAACTCCCATGAAGAAAAATACACTCAAACATTTAGCTTTGATGGGTGAAGTCGGCCACAGCTTCATGTAAGATTTATTTAACCAACAACTTTTTTAATACACACAACTAGCAAAACCATAACGGTATGCCCCAGCGGACTCCCGGTGGGCCAGTCAGTCTTCAGGTCCTTTAGCTCTCCACCAGATACTTTTTACCGCCAGCTGTGACTTGCTTCTAAAATAGACAAAATAGCTCGTAAAAACTTTTTTTTCTTACAAACACAAGGGAGGGAGAGAGGGGAGATCCCTCTCAGAGGGTAGCGGTAAACGGCAAAAAAGTGAGGGAAGGGGAGTTTTATTACTGGATGCTGTACATGAAACATACAAAGGGGAAAGGGGAGTGCTAGGAAAGGGGAGGGCGGACAGCCATAAGCAGCACACTGGCAACAAAAATACCCCTCCTGATGTAGCATATCATTTTTGTGGTTAAAATTAACCAAAACCGCAGCAAAACACCAAAATAAAGAAAAATGGGGGTAGGGGGTTCCGAACGGTAAGAAGGGCCAGCCTTTCTCACCAGTCAAGGACCTCTTCCCTATAAGGAATGTGGTCCACAAGGACAACATCTGCAAGGAGTTTGTATGTTCTACCCGTGTTTGCGTGGGTTTTCCGCCATGTAGCCCCCACCATCCTGTATAATGTAAGCCCGCAAGGGCAGGGTCCTTGCCCCTCTGTATCAGTCCGTCATTGTTAGTCTGCTTACTGTAAGTGATATCTGTAACTTGTATGTAACCCATTCTCATGTAAAGCACCATGGAATCTATGGTGCTATAGAATCAATGGTGATTTATATATTTATAAATCACCAAATATAAGTTATATATTTATATTTATTTAGCACCAGAATCAATGGTGCTATATAAATAAATAAATAAATAAATAAATAATAATAATAATAATAATGTACTCCAATTTTCTCCCATTCTCCAAATACTTATTGTTAGGGAATTTAGATTGATGGAGAACTCAATGGTAATGTCTGTACAGCGCTGTGGAGTATGATGGTGCTATATAAGAAACGCATTATAACTAAATACGCAAAACTGATTGCAAAAATTCTCCTTGTGATAAATTCATTAATGTGTGTGATAGTGCTGTAACATTCTGCAGGTGAAAAATGTCCCTGCATTACTTTGTCTTGAATGAAGCAATGTCAGTCTGCATTCTGTGAATAGAGAGACTGCCTTCCATCAAATTGCTGCACAGCTCCAGATGTACTGATGACTAGTGTTGAGCGATGCCGTCCAATATTTGAAAATATCGCTATCAGATGGTATCGGCCGATATCCGAAAAATATCGGATATCGCCGATACCGATATCCGATACCAATACAAGTCAATGGGACACAAATATCGGAAGGTATCCTCTATGGTTCCCAGGGTCTGAAGGAGAGGAAACTCTCTTTCAGGCCCTGGGATCCATATTCATGTGTAAAATAAAGAATAAAAATAAAAAATATTGATATACTTACCCTCGGACGCACCCTGGTTGTCACCGCTGCAACCGCCATGGTTCCCTTCCTAAGAATGAGCGCGTTAAGGACCTTCGATGACGTCGCGGCTTGTGATTGGTCGCTGAGCGGTCATGTTACCGCTCACGCGACCAATCACAAGCCACGACGTCATTGAAGGTCCTTAACGCGCTCATTCTTAGAAACGGAAGCATGGCGGTTGCAGCGGTGACAACCAGGGCGCGTCCGAGGGTAAGTATATCAATATTTTTTATTTTTATTCTTTATTTTACACATGAATCTTAATCCCGATATCGATTCCCGATATCACAAAAATATCAGAACTCGGTATCGGAATTCCGATACCGCAAATATCGGCCGATACCCGATACTTGCGGTATCGGAATGCTCAACACTACTGATGACACGTTCTATAATGCAGATCACCGGGGCAAGTTGTGGACAGACAGTCATCCTACAGAATTTTCGGCTCAGATGTAAAAAAAAAGGGAAACAATCTGTAATTTTTGATCAGAACGAGATAGATAATGCAAAGTATTTCAAACTTGCCATTTAGATTCTTTGTGTATGTCACACTGCAATCACGCCAGATGTAGGCATGATAGCGGCTGCTTTGGCAATAGGAATTATAAGGGAAATTTCTCAGCCTGATGAAAATAAAAATAAAAAACAATAGAGGAAAGCTGTCAGTAGGTTTTTGCTATGTAATCTGAGAGCAGTATAATGTAGGGGTTGAGACCCGGTTTCCAGTGATGTTTTACTTACTTGGCTATGGATTGCAGTTTCAATAAAATCAGTGTTTTATCGCCAAAAGATTATCACTACAGGACTAGATGTCATGTGCCTCCTAGCCAACAGCTATGTGTAAAGCGCTCCCATCACTGACTGTCAGCTTTCTGAGAATGTACTGTACAGTGCATACAGAAAGCTACCAATCAGTGGGGTTGGCCCACTTACACAGGGCTCAGCATTAGAGAACTGTATAGCTTCAGCATATAATACAGCGATTGTATCAAAATGACAGACTGCAGACCAGCAAGTGACACATCGCTGGAATGAGATTCTCAGCTCAATATGATGCTGTTGATTATGAGACATACTGTACTTTATGATAGTGGTAAAGTTTCTTCGATATGACTTGTGTTTATTTGTGAAAAAAATGGAAATTTGGCCAAAGTTTTGAAAATCTTTACAATTTTAAACTTTGAATTTTCATGCCCTTAAATCAGAGATATGTCACACAATATAGTTAATAAATAACATTTCCCACATGTCAGCACAATTTTGGAACCAATTTTTTTTTTCTTAGCGAGTTATAAGGGTTAAAAGTTGACCAGGGATTTTTCATTTTTCAACAACATTTTCAAAACCAAATTGAAGTGACTTTGAGGGGTCTATATGACAGAAAATACCCAATAGTGACACCATTCTAAAAACTGCACCTCTCAAGGTGCTCAAAACCAAATTCAAGAGGTTTATTAACCCTTCAGGGGCTTCACAGGAATTTTTGGAATGTGGAAAAAATGAACGTTTAACTTTTTTTCACCAAAAATTTACTTCAAATCCATTTTTTTTATTTTGACAAGGGTAGCAGTAAAAAATGGATGCCAAAATTTATTGCGTAATTTCTGCTTAGCATGCCGATACCCCATTTGAGGAAGAAAACCACTGTTGGGAGCACGGCAGAGCTCGGAAGCAATTGGCGGACACAATGTCGTGCTTGGAGAGCCTCTAATGTGCCTAAACAATAAAAATCCCCCACAATTGACACCATTTTGAAAACTAGACCCCTCAGGGAACTGATCTTGATGGGTGGTGAGCACATCTAACTCTCAGTTTCTAACATTGAGCTGTGAAAAAAAAAATTCCCCACAAATGTTTTTAGAACCAAATGTTGCATTTTCATAAGGGTAACAGGAGAAATTGTACAACAAATTGTATGGATGCGGGGGAAATACTATTTTTACGTCACAATGCACAGCTCAGAAGGGGAGAGGCGCCATATTAGAGTTCAGATTTTGCTGGAATCGTTTGAGGGTCCTATGTCACATTGGCAGAGCCCCTGAGGTGCCAGAACAGAAACTCATGTGAACTCATTTTGCAAACTACACTCTCCAATTAATTCATCTAGGGGTGCAGTGATAATATTAACACTACTTACCTCACAGAATTTTATACCACTGATAAGCCCCCGATGTTACCTGAAAAAGGAGAAAAAGACGTTATATTATACTCACCCAGGGGCGGTCCCGCTGCTGGTCAGGTCGGATGGGCGTCTCCGGTCCGCTGCGGCGCCTCCTATCTTCATTACAAGACGTCCTCTTCTGATCTTCAGCCACGGCTCCGGTGCAGGCGTACTTTGCTCTGCCCTCTTGAGTGCAGAGGATAGTACTGCAGTGTGCAGGCGCCGGAAAGGTCAGAGGCCCGGCGCCTGCGCACTGCAGTACTTTGTCTGCCCTCAACAGGGCAGAGCAAAGTACGCCTGCGCCGGAGCCGTGGCTGAAGATCAGAAGAGGACGTCTTGTAATGAAGATGGGAGGCGCCGCAGCGGACCGGAGACGCCCATCTGACCTGACCAGCAGCGGGACCGCCCCTGGGTGAGTATAATATAACGTCTTTTTCTCCTTTTTCAGGTAACATCGGGGGCTTATCTACAGCATTACAGAATGCTGTAGACAAGCCCCTGATGCTGGTGGGCTTACCTCACCCCGGATTTTCGGGGTGACAGGTTCCCTTTAAAACTTTTGTGTATCTGCAAGAGAAATTGACATGTTGCAGATTTGAAACCCGCATTGCAGGTCAGTTTGCGTGTCTTAAAAATGCCCAGTGAGCATGAGATTTCTAGTAATCCCACTCACTGTACTGTAAATGTAAGGCTATGTCCACGTTGAGTAAATGGATGGAGAAAATTCTGCACCATTTCTGCATGTCTTGGCAGGAAAAATTCAGTAGCTAAAATACTTCTTTTTAGATGCATTTTT
This sequence comes from Ranitomeya imitator, assembly GCF_032444005.1. Taxonomy (NCBI): domain Eukaryota; kingdom Metazoa; phylum Chordata; class Amphibia; order Anura; family Dendrobatidae; genus Ranitomeya; species Ranitomeya imitator. The sequence goes on from NC_091282.1 coordinate 980,371,506, forward strand.
AAAGCGTTTTTGCCTTGCATTTTTGACAGATTTGAGTGATGTCAATGGTGAAAAATCCACAGAGATTTGACACGCTGCAGATTATTTTCTGCACTAAATCTGCAAGTCAAATATACTCAACGTGTGCATGACACTTCCACTTCAGGTTTCTCGTTCACTTTGCTGGTATCAGCATTGCTTCAGGTTCTGCAAGCAAATCTGCATGGCAAAAACGCACCAAATACTCACCAAATCAGCAACGTGTTCACAAGCCCTAAGACACTGCCTTTTTGACACAGAGAAAGTACACAGCAAGCATCAAAAATTCATTGTCGGAATATAACCTTACACTTCTGAGTTCTATAGGTTTTCTTGCAGTAAAATTAGGCACAAATGTGCAATCCTTTGGAAACATGTTTTTCCAGGAACATGATAACTGCGACTTATATGCCCTTTATGCTTGACCCTAATCCTGACAAGACCATCTGGGCTTATGTCAGTTAGGATTGGGCATTCAATGGATAGACTTGGCTACAGAACACAGGAAAAGTCAATCATGTGTTTACAAATTTCTAAAATAAGTCCATATAAATATGTAACCTTTCACTTTAGGGTCCTTCAGCACATATTCTGACCAGGTGTACTGCCCACAACCTCCGCTATTAATCCATTATAATAACGTGCAGGTCATTACCAATAGCACAGATTAAGTAGTATTAAGAATTGACTCTGCAGGTCAGAATAAATAATTGCTAAAAGAACAGGCGAATGTTTTCCTCTTTTAGTACAGGGCATTGAAATGTTTGGTAAACCTGAATAATTTGTAATTCTGTTCCATAAAAGAAACAGCACTGTCACAAGATATCCATTTCCTTTGTATACTGTAGTAATGCTTAGTGAGCATTCAGTAATATCAATAGCAGACTCTTCAAAGGAAATGTTAACTCTTACATTATCAGAAGTCAGAAATTGCATCTTAAGCTGGGTTGAGTTTCTATCTGGCTATTTAACGAGACTCTTAAAGGAAGCATTTACATAGTCTTACACTAGGAACAAATCTGGGCTTCAGACTGGCAAAAATGAGACATGTCTCAAATTCATGAAAATACATACCTAAAAAAAATTGATCTTTAAACTTGAAATTATTATAATTGTTATGCTTGACAATGATCTACTTTAGGGCTCATACCCATTTGCGAGAAAAAAAACGGTTCGATATCTGGACTGAAAAAATGCACGAGTGCTATGTGAGTGTCATGCTAGTGTCATGCGAGTGTAATGAGATTTCCGTGCGATTTTTCCACGGAACATCAGTATGACATGTGTATGCAATTCGTATGCAATGCGATTTTAACATGAGGTTTTACAAACAGCAGTTCTCTCTATGTAAAAGCTCATGTTAAAATTGCATTGTAAAATATAACTGTACACATCATTTTAAAACCAAATAATCTTCAAAACATAGATAGATAGATAGATAGATAGATAGATAGATAGATAGATAGATAGATAGAAAGCCGGAAGATGCTGCGTACAGTATAGAATACAAAAGGTTAGAATAGGATAGAATAGAAATATATATATATATATATATATATATATATATATATATATATATACAGTGGGGCAAAAAAGTATTTAGTCAGTCAGCAATAGTGCAAGTTCCACCACTTAAAAAGATGAGAGGCGTCTGTAATTTACATCATAGGTAGACCTCAACTATGGGAGACAAACTGAGAAAAAAAAATCCAGAAAATCACATTGTCTGTTTTTTTAACATTTTATTTGCATATTATGGTGGAAAATAATTATTTGGTCAGAAACAAAATTTCATCTCAATACTTTGTAATATATCCTTTGTTGGCAATGACAGAGGTCAAACGTTTTCTGTAAGTCTTCACAAGGTTGCCACACACTGTTGTTGGTATGTTGGCCCATTCCTCCATGCAGATCTCCTCTAGAGCAGTGATGTTTTTGGCTTTTCGCTTGGCAACACGGACTTTCAACTCCCTCCAAAGGTTTTCTATAGGGTTGAGATCTGGAGACTGGCTAGGCCACTCCAGGACCTTGAAATGCTTCTTACGAAGCCACTCCTTCGTTGCCCTTGCGGTGTGCTTTGGATCATTGTCATGTTGAAGGACCCAGCCACGTTTCATCTTCAATGCCCTTGCTGATGGAAGGAGGTTTGCACTCAAAATCTCACGATACATGGCCCCATTCATTCTTTCATGTACCGGATCAGTCGTCCTGGCCCCTTTGCAGAGAAACAGCCCAAAGCATGATGTTTCCACCACCATGCTTTACAGTAGGTATTGTGTTTGATGGATGCAACTCAGTATTCTTTTTCCTCCAAACACGACAAGTTGTGTTTCTACCAAACAGTTCCAGTTTGGTTTCATCAGATCATAGAACATTCTCCCAAAACTCCTCTGGATCATCCAAATGCTCTCTAGCAAACTTCAGACGGGCCTGGACATGTACTGGCTTAAGCAGTGGGACACGTCTGGCACTGCAGGATCTGAGTCCATGGTGGCGTAGCGTGTTACTTATGGTAGGCCTTGTTACATTGGTCCCAGCTCTCTGCAGTTCATTCACTAGGTCCCCCCGCGTGGTTCTTGGATTTTTGCTCACCGTTCTTGTGATCATTCTGACCCCACGGGGTGGGATTTTGCGTGGAGCCCCAGATCGAGGGAGATTATCAGTGGTCTTGTATGTCTTCCATTTTCTAATTATTGCTCCCACTGTTGATTTCTTCACTCCAAGCTGGTTGGCTATTGCAGATTCAGTCTTCCCAGCCTGGTGCAGGGCTACAATTTTGTTTCTGGTGTCCTTTGACAGCTCTTTGGTCTTCACCATAGTGGAGTTTGGAGTCAGACTGTTTGAGGGTGTGCACAGGTGTCTTTTTATACTGATAACAAGTTTAAACAGGTGCCATTACTACAGGTAATGAGTGGAGGAAAGAGGAGACTCTTAAAGAAGAAGTTACAGGTCTGTGAGAGCCAGAAATCTTGATTGTTTGTTTCTGACCAAATACTTATTTTCCACCATAATATGCAAATAAAATGATAAAAAAACAGACAATGTGATTTTCTGGATTTTTTTTTCTCAGTTTGTCTCCCATAGTTGAGGTCTACCTATGATGTAAATTACAGACGCCTCTCATCTTTTTAAGTGGTGGAACTTGCACTATTGCTGACTGACTAAATACTTTTTTGCCCCACTGTATATCAGTGACACATATATATATATATATACTGTATCTTTATATTTCATAGAGAGATAGATAGCAGAATAGCCGTTAATTCATTTGTCGGCTCCTGCAAAATCATTGTAGTAGCCGACAAGATAGGAGACAGGGTTCACATACAGTAAACCAATGCAGAACAGTTACATTTATAGATTTCGGTGTCTAATACTGTTAGTACTATGTGTGTGTAAAATTTGGGGTTTAGACGAGCGGTGGACTCCACTTCGGTGAGCACATTTGCTAAAGGAATTACCTCTCAATCATATAGCAAGGCAGCAAATATTCGCTGCAAAACAAGTGTATCTAAGTTTACATATGGAATAACCTACTTATTTGCATCTATCGGACAATAGCTATATGTAACTGATGAAGGTCACTACGGACCGAAACATTTTTCCTGTATACTACCAATAAATGTTCCTGCATTATACCATTAAGTTGAGTGCTAGGTTTTTACTATTAGTCTGTGGAGCAACGTCATGTTGGTGGATGTAGCGAGATATGATGTCCCAGATGTGCTCAATCAGATTCAGGTCTAGGGAATGGGTGGGCCAGTCCATAGCTTCAATGCCTTCATCTTGCAGGAACTGCTGACACACTCCAGCCACATGAGGTCTGGCATTGTCCAGTATTAGGAAGAACCCAGAGCAAATCACACCAGCATATGGTCTCACAAGGGATCTGAGGATCTCACCTCAGTACCTAATGGCAGTAAGGCTACCTCTGGTGAGCACATGGAGGGCTGTGTGGCCCTCCAAAGAAATGCCACCCCACACCATTACTGACCCACTGCCAAACCGGTCTTGCTGAAGGATCTTGCAGGCAGCAGATCGCTCTCCACGGCATCTCCAGACAATGTCATGTCTGTCACATGTGCTCAGTGTGAACCTGCTTTCATCTGTGAAGAGCACAGGGCGCCAGTCCTGGTGCTCTGTGGCAAATGTCAAGCATCCTGCACGTTGTTGGGCTGTGAGCTGAACCCCCAGCTATGGACGTCCGGCACTCAGACCATCTTCATGGAGTCGGTTTCTAACCCTTTGTGCAGACACATGCACATTTGTGGCCTGCTGGAGGTCATTTTGCAGGGCTCTGGCAGTGCTCTTCTGGCTCCTCCTTGCATAAAGGCGGAAGTAGCAGTCCTGCTGCTGGGTTGTTGCCCTCCTACGGCCCCCTCCACGTCTCCTGGTGTACTGGCCTGTCTCCTGTTAGCGCCTCCAGCCTCTGCACACTACGCTGACAGACACAGCAAACCTTCTTGCCACAGATCGCATTGATGTGCCATCCTGGATGAGCTGCACTACCTGAGCCACTCGTGTGGGTTGTAGAGTCCGTCTCATGCTACCAAGAGTGTGAAAGCAGAACCAACATTCAAAAGTGACCAAAGCATCAGCCAGAAAGCATTGGTACTGAGATGTGGTCTGGGGTCCCCACCTGCAGAACCACTCCTTTATTAAGTGTGTCTTGATAATTGCCAATAATTTCCATCTGTTGTCTATTCCATTTGCTGAACAGAATGTGAAATTAATTGTCAATCAGTGTTGCCTCCTAAGTGGACAGTTTGATTTCACAGAAGTTTGATTTACTCGGAGTTATATTCTGTTGTTTAAGTGTTCCCTTTATTTTTTTGAGCAGTGTATATATATATATATATATATATATATATAATGTGTATATATCTATTCTATCTTTTCTATTCTTAACAAGTCAGAGTGATTTTACTGTACGCCAGATATTTATTGCCGGCTTTTCAATGGACACTGGCGCATAAAAATCGAACAGCACTCGCAGAAGCCTGCCGTTGGAGCCCGATGAGAAGAAGAGACGGGGCCCAATGCAGGCCCCCTCTGCTCATCGGGCCCCATATGCCAGTCAGGGCAGTAATGCCGTGATGGTGGCCCTGCACATATCAAATGTAAGGCATCCAACTATGCTTACAGAACTCAAACTATGCTTACAGAAATCAAACTGAGTTTGCACAACATGCGGTGGTGAGCTTGATGTACAGGTGTTCCACTTACCTTGCATCACCTCTCTCACAGACTATCATGGTGCATAGCAAGATGACAATGGAGACTGGACTTTTGTCATGGGTGCAATGATAGCCAGATATCGTTCTAGAGACCACACTGGTAAGGCAATGAAGAGGCCCTTCATGAAGGAAAGTATCTCAAGAGCCATTTTTCAACATGACCACACCAGGCCATATGATGCTCGTACTGCAGCGTCTCCAAGCTTGTCTCCCATTAAATACATATGGGACATCATTCATTGGCAATTGGAATGGGAACAGCCAGCAACAGATCTTGATGATTTGCATGCTAAAATACATTCAGAATGTAAGGAGATTCTTTAGACAACTATTATTACCCGCACTGATAGCATGCTAAGGGAGTGTACTTTTGCACATGGTGCTCTACCTACATACTAATACATCAAGAATGCTTCTTAACACTTGTTTCCTATTTTCATAATTTAGCATTTCTGTAATTTTCATAATGTAATGACTTTTCCTTCTTGGTGTTGTAACTGTATGTTTGGGGTCATTATCTTAGTGTAGAAGAAATGTGGAGCCAGTCATATGCCTCCCTGATTGTATTGCAAGATGGATACGTTTCTACCTCTTTTTCTTAGCATTTATGACATGATTATGATGACCAAATCACCCACTTCTTTTACTGAAATGCAGTTTCAAACTTGCAAGGAACCTCTACCATGCTTCACTGTTGCCTGTAAACACTCGTTAGTTTGCTGCTCTCAAGTTCTCCATCCAACAAACTGCCTTCACAATATTTCACATTTTAACTCTTCATTCCAGAGAACCTACTGCTATTTTTCTGCAAGCAATTTCATATTCTTTAATAGTTATGAGCATGTCCTTGTTTTCATTTCTAATGTACGTATTTTTATCCACATTTCATTTCAATTCACTTTCATGAAGACCACTTCTTACGTGACTTTTCCAAGCAGAATGGCACTGCTGGACATCTTCTGTTAAGAAAAGAAAGTAAACAGTCTTTGATCTGCTGCACTAAGTTTCCTTTGGTGGACTACTACATCTAAACTCTTCAATATTGTCCATTTCTTGATGCTTAAAAGCTTGAACAGAACATTATGGAACCCTAGTCTCCTTTTAAATCTCTTGTTAAACTTGTTAATGTAGCATAATTACCTTGTGTCTTGTTGCTGTGCTCAGTCTTGCCATGGTGTATGATTGGTTTCATGAAACGGTGTTCCACAATCTCATCTTGCTAGCAAACTTTGGCAGTTCCTCACCCAGGTTTAGGCCTCCTACACAGCTGTTTCTGTTTCATCGATGACTGTAATACAACCTTCTTATGAAAATGATGGTATAACTGGTTATTCATACACCTAACTATAAACTACACACTCCGCTACTCTGCACAAGTGTTCCTAGAAGACTTAATACTGTTTGGAAACAAATTGTGGTCATTGGTCACACCAAATGTTAATTTTATTTACATTTTTGTTTTGTTCATCCTCTTTATTTCTATCAATTAAGAAAATGCATAACCACTTTTTTTTTTAAAGCATTATTACTTTGCAACTTTTTTCCCAAATATATCTCTCATCAAACTTATCTAAATGCATTTACCCTGCCTGGTTGACTTTATCTGCTGCCATCTACATCTACAGTATATAGCTGCCTGTATGGTTTACAGAATTGATAGCTGCTTTACAGCAGAGCTCAACTCTCCTGCACCCATCTACTTGTAGAGGGTGATATTAATGGGCAGTGCAGAGTTGAGCTGTGTTTGTTTCCTGCTGCTGACAGAACAGTGATGTGAAACTGCAATTACTGATCTGTTGATGCATATGACAGACGATAATCTTTTGCCATTTGCATCAGCGCAGCATCATTTGGAGTGTAACATCATTGCTTTCAGCAGCAGGCAACAAATAGCTAAACTCTTCTCATTCCCGTACATACATCCCCTCCTTGAAGTACATTCTTTACATACAGCCCCATCCTATATTATATCACTCTTCACAGCTCCTGTAGACACAGCCGATCATTGAGTATATACCACCTCTCAGAACCTCTACATAAAACTCCATCCTGCAGTATATGAAACCTTTAACCCCTTCATGACCCAGCCTATTTTGACCTTAATGACCTGGCCGTTTTTTGCAATTCTGACCAGTGTCCCTTTATGAGGTAATAACTCAGGAACGCTTCAACGGATCCTAGCGGTTCTGAGATTGTTTTTTCGTGACATATTGGGCTTCATGTTAGTGGTAAATTTAGGTCAATAAATTCTGCGTTTATTTGTGATAAAAACGGAAATTTGGCGAAAATTTTGAAAATTTCGCAATTTTCACATTTTGAATTTTTATTCTGTTAAACCAGAGAGTTATGTGACACAAAATAGTTAATAAATAACATTTCCCACATGTCTACTTTACACCAGCACAATTTTGGAAACAAAATTTTTTTTTGCTAGGAAGTTATAAGAGTTAAAATTTGACCAGCGATTTCTCATTTTTACAACGAAATTTACAAAACCATTTTTTTTAGGGACCACCTCACATTTGAAGTCAGTTTGAGGGGTCTATATGGCTGAAAATACCCAAAAGTGACACCATTCTAAAAAATGCACCCCTCAAGGTGCTCAAAACCACATTCAAGAAGTTTTTTAACCCTTCAGGTGCTTCACAGCAGCAGAAGCAACATGGAAGGAAAAAATGAACATTTAACTTTTTAGTCACAAAAATTATCTTTTAGCAACATTTTTTTTATTTTCCCAATGGTACAAGGAGAAACTGAACCACGAAAGTTGTTGTCCAATTTGTCCTGAGTACGCTGATACCTCATATGTGGGGGTAAACCACTGTTTGGGCGCACGGCAGGGCTTGGAAGGGAAGGAGCGCCATTTGACTTTTTGAATGAAAAATTGGCTCCACTCTTTAGCGGACACCATGTCACGTTTGGAGAGCCCCCGTGTGCCTAAAAATTGGAGCTCCCCCACACGTGACCCCATTTTGGAAACTAGACGCCCCAAGGAACTTATCTAGATGCATAGTGAGAACTTTGAACCCCCGGGGGCTTCACAAATTGATCCGTAAAAATGAAAAAGTACTTTTTTTTCACAAAAAAATTCTTTTAGCCTCAATTTTTTTCATTTTCACATGGGCAACAGGATAAAATGGATCCTAAAATTTGTTGGGCAATTTCTCATGAGTACACCGATACCTCACATGTGGGGGTAAACCACTGTTTGGGCACATGGTAAGGTTCGGAAGGGAAGGAGCGCAATTTGACTTTTTGAATGAAAAATTATCTCCATCGTTAGCGGACACCATGTCGTGTTTGGAGAGCCCCCGTGTGCCTAAACATTGGAGCTCCCCCACAAATGACCCCATTTTGGAAACTAGACCCCCCAAGGAACTTATCTAGATGCATATTGAGCACTTTAAACCCTCAGGTGCTTCACAAATTGATCTGTAAAAATGAAAAAGTACTTTTTTTTTCACAAAAAAATTATTTTCGCCTCAGTTTTTCATTTTCACATGGGCAATAGGATAAAATGAATCCTAAAATTTGTTGGGCAAATTCTCCCGAGTACGCCGATACCTCATATGTGGGGGTAAACCACTGTTTGGGCACACGGCAGGGCTCGGAAGGGAAGGCGCGCCATTTGACTTTTTGAATGGAAAATTAGCTCCAATTGTTAGCGGACACCATGTCGCGTTTGGAGAGCCCCTGTGTGCCTATGCATTGGAGCTCCCCCACAAGTGACCCCATTTTGGAAACTAGACCCCCCAAGGAACTTATCTAGATGCATATTGAGCACTTTAAACCCCCAGGTGCTTCACAGAAGTTTATAATGCAGAGCCATGAAAATAAAAAATAATTTTTCTTTCCTCAAAAATGATTTTTAGCCTGGAATTTCCTATTTTGCCAAGGGTAATAGGAGAAATTGGACCACAAATGTTGTTGTCCAGTTTGTCCTGAGTACGCTGATACCCCATATGTGGGGGTAAACCACTGTTTGGGCGCACGGCAGGGCTCGGAAGGGAAGGCACGCCAATTGGCTTTTTAAATGGAAAATTAGCTCCAATCATTAGCGGACACCATGTCACGTTTGGAGAGCCCCTGTGTGCCTAAACATTGGAGATCCCCCACATATGACCCCATTTTGGAAACTAGACCCCCAAAGGAACTAATCTAGATGTGTGGTGAGGACTTTGAACTTCCAAGTGCTTCACAGAAGTTTATAACGCAGAGCCATGAAAATAAAATAAAAATTTTATTTTCTCTAAAATGATTTTTTAGCCTGCAATTTATTATTTTCCCAAGGGTAACAGGAGAAATTTGACCCCAAAAGTTGTTGTACAGTTTCTCCTGAGTACGCTGATACCCCATATGTGGGGGTAAACCACAGTTTGGGCACATGTCGGGGCTCAGAAGGGAAGTAGTGACTTTTGAAATGCAGACTTTGATGGAATGGTCTGCGGGCGTCACGTTGCGTTTGCAGAGCCCCTGGTGTGCCTAAACAGTAGAAACCCCCCACAAGTGACCCCATTTTGGAAACTAGACCCCGAAAGGAACTTATCTAGATGTGAGGTGAGCACTTTGAACCCCCAAGTGCTTCACAGAAGTTTATAACACAGAGCAGTGAAAATAATAAATACATTTTCTTTCCTCAAAAATAATTTTTTAGCCCAGAATTTTTTATTTTCCCAAGGGTTACAGGAGAAATTGGACCCCAAAAGTTGTTGTCCAGTTTCTCCTGAGTACGCTGATACCCCATATGTGGGGGTAAACCACTGTTTGGGCACACGTCGGGGCTCAGAAGGGAAGTAGTGACTTTTGAAATGCAGACTTTGATGGAATGGTCTGCGGGCGTCACGTTGCGTTTGCAGAGCCCCTGGTGTGCCTAAACAGTAGAAACCCCCCACAAGTGACCCCATTTTGGAAACTAGACCCCCCAAGGAACTTATCTAGATATGTGGTGAGCACTTTGAACCCCCAAGTGCTTCACAGACGTTTACAACGCAGAGCCGTGAAAATAAAAAATCATTTTTCTTTCCTCAAAAATGATGTTTTAGTAAGCAATTTTTTATTTTCTCAAGGGTAACAGGAGAAATTGGACCCCAGTAATTGTTGCCCAGTTTGTCCTGAGTACACTGATACCCCATATGTGGGGGTAAACCACTGTTTGGGCACACGTCGGGGCTCGGAAGGGAAGGAGCACCATTTGACTTTTTGAATAAAAGATTGGCTGGAATCAATGGTGGCGCCATGTTGCGTTTGGAGACCCCCTGATGTGCCTAAACAGTGGAAACCCCTCAATTCTAACGCCAACACACCCCTAACCCTTATCCCAACTGTAGCCGTAACCCTAACCACAACCCTAACCGCAACACACCCCTAACCACAACCCTAACCCCAACACACCCCTAACCCTAACCACAACCCTAATTCCAACCCAACCCTAACCCTAAGGCTATGTACCCACGTTGCGGATTCGTGTGAGATTTTTCCGCACCATTTTTGAAAAATCCGCGGGTAAAAGGCACTGCGTTTTACCTGCGGATTTACTGCGGATTTCACCTGCGGATTCCTATTGAGGAATAGGTGTAAAACGCTGCGGAATCCGCACAAAGAATTGACATGCTGCGGAAAATACAACGCAGCGTTTTCGTGCGGTATTTTCCGCACCATGGGCACAGCGGATTTGGTTTTCCATAGGTTTACATGGTACTGTAAACCTGATGGAACACTGCTGCGGATCCGCAGCGGCCAATCCGCTGCGGATCCGCAGCCAAATCTGCACCGTGTGCACATAGCCTAATTCTAAAGGTATGTGCACACGCTGCGGAAAACGCTGCGGATCCGCAGCAGTTTCCCATGAGTTTACATTTCAATGTAAACCTATGGGAAACAAAAATCGCTGTACACATGCTGCGGAAAAACTGCACGGAAACGCAGCGGTTTACATTCCGCAGCATGTCACTTCTTTCTGCGGATTCCACAGCGGTTTTACAACTGCTCCAATAGAAAATCGCAGTTGTAAAACCGCAGTGAAATGCGCAGAAAAACCGCGGTAAATCTGCCATAAATCCGCAGCGGTTTAGCACTGCGGATTTATCAAATCCGCTGCGGAAAAATCCGCAGAGGACCAGAATACGTGTGCACATATCGAAACCCTAACCCTACCCCTAACCCTACCCCTAACCCTACCCCTAACCCTACCCCTAACCCTACCCCTAACCCTACCCCTACCCCTAACCCTACCCCTACCCCTAACCCTACCCCTAACCCTAACCCTAACCCTAGTTCTAACTCCAACCTTAGTGGAAAAAAAAAAAAATTCTTTATTTTATTATTGTCCCTATCTATGGGGGACAAATGGGGGGGGTCATTTACTGTTTTTTTTATTTTGACCACTGTGATAGATTATATCACAGTGATCAAAATTCACATTGGAACGAATCTGCCGGCCGGCAGATTCGGCGGGCGCACTGCGCATGCGCCCGCCATTTTGGAACATGGCGGCGCTCGGGGAAGAAGACGGACGGACCCCGCCAGGATCGGTAAGTATAAGGGGGGGAGATCAGGGCACAGGGGGGGGAGATCAGGGCACGGGGGGGCGTCGGAGCACGGGGGGGAGGGATCGGAGCATGGGGGAGAGTGATCGGTGTGCGGGCGGGTGGATCGGTGTGCAGGGGGGGTGGATCGGTGTGCAGGGGGGGTGGATCGGAGCACGGGGGGGGATCGGAGTGCGGGGGGGTTTGATTGGAGCACGGGGGGTGTGATTGGAGCACGGGGGGAGCGGACAGGAGGACGGGGGAGCGGAGCACAGGACGGAGGGGAGCGGGCCACAGATCGGGGGGCTGGGGGGGCGATCGGAGGGGTGGGGTGGGGGCACATTAGTATTTCCAGCCATGGCCGATGATATTGCAGCATCGGCCATGGCTGGATTGTAATATTTCACCATTTTTTTAGGTGAAATATTACAAATCGCTCTGATTGGCAGTTTCACTTTCAACAGCCAATCAGAGCGATCGTAGCCACGAGGGGGTGAAGCCACCCCCCCTGGGCTAAACTACCACTCCCCCTGTCCCTGCAGATCGGGTGAAATGGGAGTTAACCCTTTCACCCGATCTGCAGGGACGCGATCTTTCTGTGACACAGCATATGCGTCACAGGTCGGATTGGCACCGACTTTCATGACGCATACGCTGTGTCACAGGTCGGGAAGGGGTTAAGGCCCCTCAATACACAGCCTCATACTACAGATATCACTCATCTAAACCTCTTTATACATAATGCATCACTAAGTTTAGTCGCCAATAGAGATGAGCGAATTTGATCGGCTCCCTCCTTATTCAGTAAGTTATAGCGCTTACCGAATAAGCTGCAGAGGGAACCTGGTCTCCAAAATTGTGTTGGCTGATCAGCTGATCGGCGTCGTAGCTGCATGTGTCGTGGCTGTGTGACTGTCACAACACATGCATCGAGAGCCTGTTTGTTGTGACCAACACTCCCTACACCGCTGCTTCCTTATATGAGCTCTGTACTGTAATGAGTGGAGCTCCGCTCAGTACCAAAGCAGAGATATTTATCAGAAAACCAGCTGAGAGACTACACTGCACATGATTGACCAGGATCAGAGTAAAGGTACCTTCACACTAAATGATATCGCTAGCGATCCGTGACGTTGCAGCGTCCTGGCTAGCGATATCGTTTAGTTTGACACGCAGCAGCGATCAGAATCCTGCTGTGATGTCGTTGGTCGGGGCTAGAAGGCCAGAACTTTATTTCGTCGCTGGCTCTCCCGCTGACATCGCTGAATCGGCGTGTGTGACACGCTGCGCTTAGTAACCCGATGTTTACTCTGGTTACCATCCTAAAAGTAAAAAAAACAAACACTTCATACTTACCTTCCGCTGTCTGTCCCCGGCGCTCTGCTTTCCTGCACTCACTGTGAGCACAGCGGCCGGAAAGCAGAGCGGTGACGTCACCGCTGTGCTTTCCGGCCGCTGTGCTCACAGCCAGTACAGAGAAGCACAGCGCCGGGGACAGACAGCGGAAGGTAAGTATGAAGTGTTTGTTTTTTTTACTTTTAGGATGGTAACCAGGGTAAACATCGGGTTACTAAGCGCGGCCCTGCGCTTAGTAACCCGATGTTTACCCTGGTTACCGGCATCGTTGGTCGCTGGAGAGCTGCCTGTGTGACAGCTCTCCAGCGACCAAACAGCGACACTGCAGCGATCCGGATCGTTGTCTGGATCACTGCAGCGTCGTTTAGTGTGAAGGTACCTTAAAGGTACCGTCACACTCAGCGACGCTGCAGCGATATAGACAACGAGCCGATCGCTGCAGCGTCGCTGTTTAGGTCGCTGTAGAGACATCAAACACAGCAGCTCCAGAACGATGCAGGAGCGATCCAGTGACGTAATGGCGACTCACTTATCGTTCTCGCTGGTTGTTAGCTCCCTTTAAAACATTGCAGGCATCGTTGCTTTTGCTGTCAAACATGACGATATACGCCGACCTGATGACGAAATAAAGTTCTGGACTTCTAGCTCCGACCAGCGATGGCACAGCGGGATCCAGATCGCTGCTGCGTGTCAAACACAACGAGATCGCTATCCAGGACGCTGCAACGTCATGGATCGCTGTCGTTCTCGTAAAGTTGCTGAGTGTGAAGGTACCTTAACAACAGCAGGACCAATGGCTGCTGGAGGGTAAAGAAAACCATTAATAGGTTCTCCTTTAATCCTGATGTATAATCTACATATGTTTTCCAAAGCTGTTAAATTTAGGGTTGTAGTCTTTTGGTCTAGAGCTAATTGTTTAATCAATTCATAATCAGTTTAACCAAGTAATGGCCCTCAAACCTTGTAGATATCCCAGAGTGCTGATAAACTGTATTCATCATTCCTTTACAATCACTCTATAAACAAAATTGTTGGCTTCCAAAGCATAAAAGCACTGAACTCTGTTTCCTTGTAGTGACATAGCACAGATAACACCACATAGAACAAGGAGTTTAATATCACTGAAAGCAAGAAATGTCATACAATGCATACTTTGTAGAATTAGGTATTTGCTGTGCCCACTATCAAGGACTCTATTCCTTTATCGTCCTTTGATTATGAATGTGATGATAACATTTGAACCTCTCTTTTCCCCCTTTCCAGTTTCTGCCGGCATTTTTGTTTTATCCCCACTCACACAAAGTTCAAAGTAGCACACAGATGTACATAAAAATACTATGGGGTCTAAATGAGCCAGTGTAGGGGTGCTGTTTTCAGTTTTGTAGCTATGAAAGATATATGATTTATATTATTTTTATGCCTGAGAATGATAGGCATAGGTTACTCATGGGTAACCGTAAAGGGGCTTCAGTTGAAATTGTTTTGCATCAATAGGAAAAAACATATAATCCGAGTTATTCACCTCCGCAGATACAGTGATGAATCTCTGCCGCAGCTCCTGGGGATGGCATTGTAGAATAGCACAGCTGAGCCTAGTGATTGACGGCAATAACCACTGAAATCAATGTCACCTTTACAGCCTGTCAACAAGCAGGGGAGAGCCATTGCATGATCTGTGGAGGGTAAGCAATTCTGATTGTATTTTCCCTATACAAGGTTTGTATTGTTATTGGAATGATCGGGGTGAAATGGAAAGAAAGTTTTTCATTTTTACAATCAGGAAATTCTGATTTTCACTTGTACATTCTAATTGGGAACCTGTGATATGGGAAGTCGTCTCTGATCTGCAGGCGGGATATTATAAAGCAGGAGAAGCTGATCAGATTGATGTACATTCTTGTGAGAAAAGTGTCAGTAAAACTTGGATTTCCTCAATTAAAACCCTAGTGTTTGTTTGCACACAGGTCCAGTGGGCGGTTCTACTACTGATTGGACGTCTTCTCTGTGTGACTGTGCATCTCCGGTAAGTCACTGAGTAGGACCACCCAATGGACTCAATCGTACAGACAATAAAATACTGAATAAGATATACTGAATATTTTGCCATAGACGTATATATAAGATTCAGCACAGCTTCTCCTTCTATTTAATACTCAGTCCACAGATCAGACTGCATGTACACTGTGACAGGTTCCCTTTAAGCTGAAAATACAGCTTTAATGGAGAATTCAGGTTTGGATCACTTTTGCATCGTGAAGTGAGCTGTGTTCATGGTATCGCAAGCGCAATTTCATTACAGTAATACATTTGCATGAAACCTATTGAAATGTCAGCTTTCAGTAGCAGTGAAGGCACCAACTGCAATCACCTTCTGAAGTGGAGATGAGCGGAATTAGAACATCCCTTTAAGCTGAGGCCACATTAAGTTATGGGGATTGACCTGACACATGACAGATGTCCTAAGCCATACCGGCACGTGGTTCCCATTGATCACACTAAACCCTTTTAGAAGGGAACGGTCTGTACTAAAGAGAGAAGAAATAATACTTACCCAATTTTCTCTGTTGTTTTAAGTTACATGATGTGGGTCTAGCAAGACTGTCACAAAGTTGCAGTGCAGTAATTATAAAATTAGTTTTTGTCACACTTGCCTCGCTCTATAATAATATTCCAATCTCAAAGTGCCTCTATGCATACGTATAATAGGTATGCATTGCCAATGTATGTAGGGGAAGTTTAGGCACATACTTTAGCTGCATCCATAGACCCCTATTCATCTCACAGACATCAGTTTGTCCTATGCTCAATGTTAGATATCTCGATTAACAGGTTTTTTTTTTGCTGCACTATATATATATATATATATATATATATATATATATATACAAAACTTTTTTTAATAATGGATTGTTAAGGGTTGAGGATGTTATGTATGATGTGCACCACAGGCCTACAATTGCCATATGTATCAGGACTCAGGAGCTTTCCCCAGCATATATGCTTAACAGAAGGAAAAAACCCATAAGCACCACCGCTTGGCAAGGAGCAATTCACATTTGGGTTTCCATTGACTTAGAGACTGTCTCGGAGTTAAAAAAAAAAAAAGATAAATATTAAATCTTGCGCTACTCCAGCATTAATGCTCCCATTTTTCATTGCTAGTCTTTGATAACATGACAACAGTGATGATGCCGATAATTGTGGCGTGCAGGGTTGTCAACCGCTCAGAAAACCGTTTTAGAAATCTCTAAAACGGGGTGGAACATTTTTCAATAAAAATTTGCGACTGATTTTTATTTAATTTGTCCAGAAGTAATTAAAATGGAGGTTGACAACCCTGGTCACTGTACGTATTAGCACTGTGTGAATGCAGCCTGTCAGGGACTATTGTTAACAGGAAATCATATTATGATTAATCCTGAAAAATGACCTTGCCTGTCTTACTAGTTGCACTTTGCGTGCCGAAGGGGAACTCTGGTAGTCAACAGGCTTCCTATGGCTCTCCATTCTGCCTCAATATTTAATAATATCCGCATCCTAGTGATATGGACACCATTGAAAGTGGTGTATAAATTTGTCCACACGTAAAGAGGTCACATCCTCATGTGGTGGTAAAAATGGGACTAAATGTCATTAATAGTGGTGGCAATAGGGATGTTGCGTAAAATCAATGGTGGTGAAGGTAAATATACCTTCTCCATTGGGGTCTATGACTTTAAAGCTCCTCTAAAGCTTTTTTTATTAACCTACAACATATAAATAAAATGTTAAACACTATAAATAAATGTATCATTTATTTTACATCTTTGAAATATGAGAACCTTGTAATCACACATTTTTACACAAGTAGCAAATACAAAAAGAAAAAAAAAACACAACCATAAAAAATAACATATGAATACAAAGATAGTGACATTTTTTCAGAAATACTTCAAGATAGTAAAACACACATCTGATCAAAAACTGACTAGCAGATATAGGAAATCTGCCCATAGACCTTTGATATTTGTAGATGAATACCCATGACAATATTATGACTATGGTGGCTTACAAACCCTTCCACGACATCTCATGTTGGTTAAGAAAACAGATTGAGTAAAGTTGATCTATTGGTTTTGTTTAATTTTATTTTGTTACTTTTAGCTCTCCTCTTCCAGGGAATAAATATGCTTCTCATGTTAGTAGAATATCGGTTACATTAAGTTTATTATGTATTGCTATATCTACTAAAAAAAAATAAGGAAGAAAGAAAAAGCAGCACTAGCCGTACGTGTCTTGTAACTTTATTTAGCAGGAAATGTAGCAGTTAGGACACAACAGGAGGAATCTGGTGAATGTAGACCAGTGTTTCTCAACTCCAGTCCTCAAGTCCAAACAACAGGTCATGTTTTCAGGATTTCCTTAGTATTGCACAGGTGATAATTTCATCACCTGCTCAAGCATTAATTCCATTGCCTATGCAATACTAAGGAAATCCTGAAAACATGACCTGTTGTGGGGTCTTGAGGACTGGAGTTGAGAAACACTGATGTAGACGATGGTCATTTTGTGCTGCGCTGCGCTTCGTCTGGCCTGTGTTACCATGCGTTATCCTAGCCGCAACATCTTTCTTCCTTATTTTTTTACTGCACTGTCTTTTTTCATGCTGAGCACCACTTGTTATTTGTTTAACGTCTGGTTACATTTGTGCCGTTCGATAGTTGCCCAGCCATAACCTTCATAGACATTTTGCTTTATATCTAGGGTCATCTTTATTTTTTCTGAGAGTGTATTTATTGATATAATCTTAAGTTCCCTATACACAGTAGACAAACGTTGGATGAATTAACCGACCTTTGGAAGTCTATTGTGTAAGGAGGTTTCCCAACTTTTTTCTTGGCTAAACCAAATGACGCCCAAGAAGTAAGGCAGCAGCTTTCATACAGAACACCGGAGCGC
Source organism: Ranitomeya imitator (assembly GCF_032444005.1). NCBI lineage: Eukaryota > Metazoa > Chordata > Amphibia > Anura > Dendrobatidae > Ranitomeya > Ranitomeya imitator. The sequence goes on from NC_091282.1 coordinate 980,389,579, forward strand.
TCGGCAAACCATACGCTCCTGTCTATAGAGCATTTGGATGAGATAGCTGCCAGCTGAATGATTGGCCAACAGCTATCTGTTTTGTATAAAGGAGTAGGGAAGAGTGACTGATGGGTCATGTATACATGGTGCCCACAAGCTATACTGCCTTGGTCTGAGTATATAGGTAGTGACCCATGACAGTAACATGAATCATTTACAGTTTTAAAAAGTTATGCCTGTGGTTTATTTCATTTTCTTTCACTCATCTGCTTTTCTGATGCTGAGTAATTGTATGATGCGGAGTTTGTATAGTATCTTACAATGTACTTCTGTTGAGTGATACAATTTAACACCAACATTCAGCCAGTTTCTGTACTGCCTATAGAAAGAAACACAATGCCCTTCATTAATAACATCTTGTCATCACAACACCACCTTGAAAAGGCTGAAACATTTAGTTTTGTGGATTAGACTACAAAGTGCTGTCAGTTATTGTGTGTTTTATCTCTTTTTATGCTACTCTTTATACTGGGTGGCCCTTTGAATATGTTTCTTTTAGGCCAACCGCAATACAAATGTCTGCTTTGTACTCCGTTTGATCCATAGTCTATTTTCTCCTTGCTATGTGATTTCTTTACATGTATACTGTTTATATCTGCATATAACTATATGATAGATTTAGATATTTTGCGCACATACTGGCATACAACAATTAAACAAGAGAACAAAATGCTTACATACAAAGTTCAGTCTCAATCTTGATTTAGTATGTCAGACATTGGGTAAACTAAAGAAATATATAATCTCGTACTTTTAATTTTTTTTATGTACATGAATATATGTTTGACAACTTTATACATACAATACATATTTAAAAAATAAACCTGTCTAGTAGGAATGTACAATAGCCAAGGAAAAGGAAAGTTCCAGTTAATACTTAGGAATGGGATCAATCTGTAGTTCTCAGAAAGGATTTTACAGTTTACCGTCATAGAGCTTAAACATTTCGGACAAAACTTTATAAAATAATTTACAGATAGTCTATCATCTCTAGATAGGATTTATGTAAGTATGAATAAGGCCAGGGGACTTGCCTTGGCCATGTATTTAGTAAAATAATTTAGAAGCAGTTCATGCACTGTGTGATGCAATTGAAATAGTCTCTTCTTTCTCCATTATCTACTATTATTACTTCATCTACCGAGAGTCTGATATTGTGCCTTACTCATGATATTGGTCTCTCAAAAAAATCCAGAGAAGCAGCAGGATACCCACTCACAATCAAACCACTTCAATATGTAAACAGGAGTATACAAGTTGACACCATTCTACATTAGGTTTTGTGTACTTGACAGGTCACGAGCTCTCTACTGCACAAGTAGTCAGTCAATATGGCCATCGTAGGATATATTTCACACACAAGTTCACATGGAATTTAACAGAACTTTCTTGTCTTTACAACTTTACTTTGATATTTGACTGAATGGCCTCCATGACCCATGACATAGACATCCAACACGTAAGACTTCCCAGCCTCAAGGCCTTTTATTGTCTCTGTGGTGACTGCTTTATGCAGGTTCTGACTGTAGAAATATTTGCAGAGGACTTTCTCTGATTTCTTTCTGGTATCAGGACCCAAACACTGGTTTTGTTCTCGTTTCTTTTGCTCTTCATTGTAGTCATCATCCACCTCTTTTTTATATACACAATACTTGTTTCTTTCTTGTGTTCCCAGCCACGCTATGGTGACTGAGGAGCACGTGCGTAATTTATCAAATCCTTTGATTCTTGTGTCTTCAGGGAGAGAAGGAAAAGGTTGTTTGTTGAACTTTGAAGTAGCCAATATCTTTAACATGGAAGCACCTTTCTTGCTGCCTTTAAGTCTGATCATATATTTAGCTTTAGGTTTTCCTCTTAGTTGGAATTGACGCACACCTTCCACACTCTGTGACAGAAGAAGTTTTCCATCTCTTCTAACCTGGATTTGGATAGCTTCCAAGCAAGAGTGAACTGAAAAGGTGACTTTTTGATGAGATGAAACTGGAGCAAATCTTAAAAACTTAGCACCTTTTCTCTTGATGAATACATCAGTAACTTTGCCATCTTTCAGCTCCATTGTCTTTTGTTTGGCTTCTTCTTTGGTTCGAGCAAAAGTTCCAACGTAAGCAGTACTCATATTTGTGGCAGAGTTAACTGCAAACACATCAAAGTAGTACTGGGTGTCAGGTTTCAGATCAGACACTGTAAATATATTTTTGTTTCCAATGCAAACCTTTTGAAGGTCATCTTTAGGTTTTGCTGTCATCTGACGGACCAACTTTGCAGATAAAGTCTTTGACATAAAATGCCGATCTTTGCTAGCATCATTTTCTGACGAAAACCCAAAATGTGCAAAGTCAAAAGGACTAAAGTCCAATCCAGGTTTAGGTGCCATCATAAAGGCATCATCAGCATTAATTTTAGCTTCAACAGCACAAATACTTTTAAAGTTGTGTTCTTTGTTTATAACAATGCAGTACTGGATAGGCTGTTTTAGTATGGATGATGTAGGTGTTGGTTTCCATGCCAGGGTGACTGTGGTCCTCCCAAGTGATGTCACATCAACTCTTGGATCATATGGTAATTCTGGGTAAGGCTGATCAGATTCTGGTGTTGTAGTGGCATAAACTTTAAAATGTGTGTCTTTTTCTGTAGAAATTAATTCAAGTTGATACAAACCAGATGGTGAATTGGTAGACACAAAGTATTCCACATCATTGCCTTTATAAGAGAACAACTCGGTACCTTCTTCATTCATAATCTGCTGTTTTTGCTGCTCTAGTGGTTCAGGTTCACCTGGAAATTCAGATAGGAAAATAGATCAGGGTACATGTTATTACAAAGAAATGCAAGTCTGCATTTGACTACCTGACCTTGCTTAATTATCCTAACTCCTGAACTCAACATCTGCTTGAAATCGTGAATCAGCAGTGGAAAAACTAAGAATCAAACTGTGCCAGATGGAAAAAGTAGAATGCATGTAAAAATTGACAGAATCAAATGGCTTATGAAATATAGACCAGATAGCCTCGCAGTCTGCCTTTCCTAACATTTGTGAAAAGATGGGTTGTCCTAAAAAGAGTGCTGTATTTGTGTGTGGTATGGTAATAGGATGGCATCCCTGCAACAGGACAGTTTAGAACAGTGGAAATGCATTTTCTGGAGTGATCAATCATGCTTTTCTATTTGGCAGTCTCATAAACATCTGCATATTATGCTGCATTCGCCACACCCATGTGAAAGTTATCATCCACCAAAAATGGAGACATGTCATCCAGGTTCTTTGTGGTGTGTGTTTGGTTCCAAGGCAATTAAAGACCCCTTGAAGGTCACTAAGTGAAAAATTTGTGAGGAGTAGATTTTGGTCTGTTCCCAATAGACTTTAATGGTCAAATTGGATCAAATTAAGACATGCTCTGAGTTATATGAATCTCACACTCAGATCCATGATTTTAATGGTAACAGAAGTGTGAATGCATCCATTCTACTCTATGAGTCCACATGCTGTCCGATAATTAACTGGACAGTGCACGGCCACGTCACACAGTTGAGAAAAAGCAGACCAAGACATTTAGTTTGATGATGGTCCTTTTTTGTTCCAGAATGATTGTGTCTCAGTACAGAAAGCAAGGTCTGTGAAGGCATTGTTGAATTAATTTGGCATGGAAGAACTTGACTGACCCACAACGAGCCCTAACCTGATTCCCCCTTAAAAACCTTTGGGATATTGTAGAATGGAAATTGCGGGCCAGGCCCTCTTGTCCAACATCAGTATTTGACCTCACAAATGCTCTTTTGCATGAATGGACAAAAATTCTTTCATCCACGCTCCAAAACCTTCTCAAAAGTCAAAGCTGTTATTACTGAAAATGCGGACCAATGCTATAGAAATCCCATATATCGCATATAGAAAATTAACCGAAAATGTATTAGGTTATCAGAGTATGACATAATTTATTTACAATTAATATGATGTATTTTCTTGTGTGAAAAAAATGCTGTGGCTTATAGGTATAGCTACAGGATACAAATATCGGTTATAACAACGTTAAGGATATGTTTACTGGCTTTATTTTGCATTGAATCTCAAAATCTTGAGAAAGGATATCCTGATATACAAAATTCATACATACATTGTAGAAAATATATATAATTACATAGGTTACATCACACATTATTACCTGATCCTTCTCCACTAGCCTCCTCAGGTAGTTCCTGCAAAGTAAGCTTCCACTCTAGAGGTGCGTCACATGGTGTGACAATGACCGAGAGAGGAGTGTTGTCTTCTTCCACCACAAAAAAATACCTACAATGAAAATAATTTACATTTTTTTTCATTGTATTACCTCATGTTTCTTATGGCCCCTTCACATTTTGCGACGCTGCAGCGATACCGACAACGATCCGGATCGCTGCAGCGTCGCTGTTTGGTCGCTGGAGAGCCGTCACACAGACCGCTCTCCAGCGACCAACGATGCCGGTAACCAGGGTAAACATCGGGTAACTAAGCGCAGGGCCGCGCTTAGTAACCCGATGTTTACCCTGGTTACCATGCTAAAAGTAAAAAAAAAAAAAACACTAGATACTTACCTACAGCCGTCTGTCCTCCAGCGCTGCGCTCTGCTTCTCTGCTCTCCTCTTGTACTGTCTGGGAGCCGGAAAGCAGAGCGGTGACGTCACCGCTCTGCTTTCCGGCTCACAGCCAGTACAGGAGGAGAGCAGAGCACAGCGCTGGAGGACAGACAGCTGAAGGTAAGTATCTAGTGTTTGTTTTTTTTTACTTTTAGCATGGTAACCAGGGTAAACATCGGGTTACTAAGTGCGGCCCTGCGCTTAGTAACCCGATGTTCACCCTGGTTACCAGTGAAGACATCGCTGGATCGGTGTCACACACGCCGATCCAACGATGTCTGCAGGGAGTCCAGCGACGAAATAAAGTTCTGGACTTTCCTCAGCGACCAACGATCTCCCAGCAGGGGCCTGATCGTTGGTCGCTGTCACACATAACGATTTCATTAACGATATCGTTGCTACGTCACAAATAGCAACGATATCGTTAACAATATCGTTATGTGTGAAGGTACCTTTAATGTTATTATTTGTTTCTAACAAAATTAATCTAAAAAATAATAATATATTCTAAGAATCACAATCAATTGTCTTAAGGGGGCTTTCAGATGTATCCATGGGTTGTCCAGCCACTTGTCTAAACAAAGGACTTCTAATACTTGGGTGGCTCTGCTTTTGGGACCCCTACTTCCCTGTTAAACTCTAATGTTTATGCTAGTTTCCCTGCAGCTGGGAAAACAATAGCAGCCTGTCAAGAATAAACACGATGGTATTCTGGTGCTATTAACATAGTAGATAGATAGACAGACAGACAGAAGACAGATATAGATAATATATAATAAATAGATAATAGATATATCTACTGTATAGATAGATAATAGATAGATAGACAGATAGATAGATAGGTAGATAGATAGATAGATAGATAGACAGAAACCATGGAAAGTCTACTTCTAAAGCAGATAGATGAAGCTGCAACCCATAATGAGGTCCTGGTTATGGGGGACTTTAACTACCCGGATATTAACTGGGAAACAGAAACCTGTGAAACCCATAAAGGCAACAGGTTTCTGCTAATAACCAAGAAAAATTATCTTTCACAATTGGTGCAGAATCCAACCAGAGGAGCAGCACTTTTAGACCTAATACTATCTAATAGACCTGACAGAATAACAAATCTGCAGGTGGTCGGGCATCTAGGAAATAGCGACCACAATATTGTACAGTTTCACCTGTCTTTCACTAGGGGGACTTGTCAGGGAGTCACAAAAACACTGAACTTTAGGAAGGCAAAGTTTGACCAGCTTAGAGATGCCCTTAATCTGGTAGACTGGGACAATATCCTCAGAAATAAGAATACAGATAATAAATGGGAAATGTTTAAGAACATCCTAAATAGGCAGTGTAAGCGGTTTATACCTTGTGGGAATAAAAGGACTAGAAATAGGAAAAACCCAATGTGGCTAAACAAAGAAGTAAGACAGGCAATTAACAGTAAAAAGAAAGCATTTGCACTACTAAAGCAGGATGGCACCATTGAAGCTCTAAAAAACTATAGGGAGAAAAATACTTTATCTAAAAAACTAATTAAAGCTGCCAAAAAGGAAACAGAGAAGCACATTGCTAAGGAGAGTAAAACTAATCCCAAACTGTTCTTCAACTATATCAATAGTAAAAGAATAAAAACTGAAAATGTAGGCCCCTTAAAAAATAGTGAGGAAAGAATGGTTGTAGATGACGAGGAAAAAGCTAACATATTAAACTCCTTCTTCTCCACGGTATTCACGGTGGAAAATGAAATGCTAGGTGAAATCCCAAGAAACAATGAAAACCCTATATTAAGGGTCACCAATCTAACCCAAGAAGAGGTGCGAAACCGGCTAAATAAGATTAAAATAGATAAATCTCCGGGTCCGGATGGCATACACCCACGAGTACTAAGAGAACTAAGTAATGTAATAGATAAACCATTATTTCTCATTTTTAGGGACTCTATAGCGACAGGGTCTGTTCCGCAGGATTGGCGCATAGCAAATGTGGTGCCAATATTCAAAAAGGGCTCTAAAAGTGAACCTGGAAATTATAGGCCAGTAAGTCTAACCTCTATTGTTGGTAAAATATTTGAAGGGTTTCTGAGGGATGTTATTCTGGATTATCTCAATGAGAATAACTGTTTAACTCCATATCAGCATGGGTTTATGAGAAATCGCTCCTGTCAAACCAATCTAATCAGTTTTTATGAAGAGGTAAGCTATAGGCTGGACCACGGTGAGTCATTGGACGTGGTATATCTCGATTTTTCCAAAGCGTTTGATACCGTGCCGCACAAGAGGTTGGTACACAAAATGAGAATGCTTGGTCTGGGGGAAATTGTGTGTAAATGGGTTAGTAACTGGCTTAGTGATAGAAAGCAGAGGGTGGTTATAAATGGTATAGTCTCTAACTGGGTCGCTGTGACCAGTGGGGTACCGCAGGGGTCAGTATTGGGACCTGTTCTCTTCAACATATTCATTAATGATCTGGTAGAAGGTTTACACAGTAAAATATCGATATTTGCAGATGATACAAAACTATGTAAAGCAGTTAATACAAGTGAAGATAGTATTCTGCTACAGATGGATCTGGATAAGTTGGAAACTTGGGCTGAAAGGTGGCAAATGAGGTTTAACAATGATAAATGTAAGGTTATACACATGGGAAGAAGGAATCAATGTCACCATTACACACTGAATGGGAAACCACTGGGTAAATCTGACAGGGAGAAGGACTTGGGGATCCTAGTTAATGATAAACTTACCTGGAGCAGCCAGTGCCAGGCAGCAGCTGCCAAGGCAAACAGGATCATGGGGTGCATTAAAAGAGGTCTGGATACACATGATGAGAGCATTATACTGCCTCTGTACAAATCCCTAGTTAGACCGCACATGGAGTACTGTGTCCAGTTTTGGGCACCGGTGCTCAGGAAGGATATAATGGAACTAGAGAGAGTACAAAGGAGGGCAACAAAATTAATAAAGGGGATGGGAGAACTACAATACCCAGATAGATTAGCGAAATTAGGACTATTTAGTCTAGAAAAAAGACGACTGAGGGGCGATTTAATAACCATGTATAAGTATATAAGGGGACAATACAAATATCTCGCTGAGGATCTGTTTATACCAAGGAAGGTGACGGGCACAAGGGGGCATTCTTTGCGTCTGGAGGAGAGAAGGTTTTTCCACCAACATAGAAGAGGATTCTTTACTGTTAGGGCAGTGAGAATCTGGAATTGCTTGCCTGAGGAGGTGGTGATGGCGAACTCAGTCGAGGGGTTCAAGAGAGGCCTGGATGTCTTCCTGGAGCAGAACAATATTGTATCATACAATTAGGTTCTGTAGAAGGACGTAGATCTGGGGATTTATTATGATGGAATATAGGCTGAACTGGATGGACAAATGTCTTTTTTCGGCCTTACTAACTATGTTACTATGTTACTATGTTACTATGATAGATAGATAGATAGATAGATAGCTAGATAGATAGATAGATAGATAGATAGATAGATAGATAGATAGATAGATAGAGAGATAGGTAATGATGGATAGCTAGACAATAGATAGATAGATGATTGATAGATAGATAGATAGATAGATAGATAGATAGATAGATAGATAGATAGATAGATAGATAGATAGATAGATATAGGATAGATAGACGATAGATAGATGGACAATAGATAGATAGACAATATAGATGGAAAATAGATAGATATATAGATATATAGATAGAGAGATAGGTAATGATAGATATATAGACAATAGATAGATAGATGATAGAAGATAGATAGATAGATAGATAGATAGATAGATAGATAGATAGATAGATAGACGATAGATAAATGGACGATAGATAGATAGACAATATAGATGGAAAATAGATAGATAGATAGATAGACAGAGAGATAATAGATAGATGAACTGGTCTTTATTTTTGCAGCTTATTTGATAGAACATGTACCTTTTAGGGTTATCTCTAAATAGATAACCATTGATCTCCGCTCCATCAGGAACTACAGATGAATCATGGAACATGGTTTTATCTTTGATCTGCATCTGGAACAGTTCTTCATCTCTTGTTGGTAATTTTTGGCCATTCAAACAAATCGGCAACAGGATCAACGTAATATACCAGTGAGACAGCAACATCCTGAGGAAAGAATAGAATAATATCAGAGTCGCTCGTATGTTTGCATGACATTCTGTACAAAATCCAAAATAAACTGTTCAATCTTTTAAATCCAATATGTTTGTCAGCTATAATATTGCGTATGCAACACCACAAAGACTTGATAACAAAAAAGTCAAAAAACACCAGAAACACTTTGCATCGCCTTTGTGCTATCAAGGCTTGTGGCATGTTTTTACATGAGACGCATGAAATACTATTACTGAGAACATATCGCCCTCTCACGGGTAACAACAGACGCCACTCTTACTCCCTATTACAGACACTTCAAGCACTGACAAGAATAATAAAGTAGGAAGCTGGTCACATACAACCCGGATGTAACTCAAGAATGACTTTCCTGAATCTGAGTACCAGCAGCTTCTTGTACCCTTGAGCTATGCTAACTATGTCATTATATGGGTATATCCAAAATCGTCACTTGTTTTTTTGCTAAACTGAAATATCACTAAGTTAAAATCAGAAAACCAAATGGAAAAAAATTATAATCTGGGCAAGAAACTGAATGCAAATTATATATTTTACTGCAAATTTTCCGACATTAACACAAGTCACAGGATGTCCTGGGACATGAGAAGTTTGTCAGCCGGTACATCATCCATGACTTAATAGTCTCCAATAAATAAATGTAAAAAGTAAAAAATATTTTCCCATATTAATCCCCCTTATTAAATAGACACATCTCTGTTATGGGATTACACAGACCAAAGCCTGACTCCTTAAATTCTTTGGATGAATAATCCACTTGAAAGACTCAAAATATGAAGAAGACACAATCTCCGCATCCTTTCTTCCTGCTTTTAATCTGTCATTTTTATGAGATCTGTAATCCCTAATTTTATAATGTGTTCTCCAAAACGTGATATGAATCCTATTCCAAAAGTTTGAAACGTATGTCTCACAGTCATTCAAAAAGATCTCTGTTGATTTGAGTTAAAGGGTAGTACATCAACAAGCAATTATTTTATCATTGCATTTCATATTCATTTTCAATGGCTCTCGGTCCTTTTGATCACTGAGAAACAAGTAAATCATAAAAGTATATGGCCATAAAACAGATATTTGCTTTACAAATGTAAGTACACCCCATCGATGATGATTGCAAATTAATTAACATTAAAGATCCCAGTCCCCTGATGAAGCCATACTAATCAGTGAAACATGTTAAAGTGATCAAAGTGCATAGACTGTTAATCAATGTGCTGCTTTTGGTGCTTTACTTCGATCCTCTCTCCTGAGGGGTATGTGGGCAGGGATTACAACTGAAATATTCTAATATTTTATAGGCTAGCATTGATAAATATAGGACACCACTATCATGAGACAAAAAGGGAATAAAAAAGCTTTATTTAACCCCTGGAAAAATCAAAGGGGAAGGCTGAAGAATGAGTGTCAGGAATAAGAGATAGCACCAAAATTATATGTCACACATGTTTTAGCATTTTTTTATTGAATAAATAACAAACCCATGAAGGAAGCACAGAAAATAAATGATGCAATTACATTTTCAATAGTATATTCACATTAATGAGTCCATTTAGTGGGCTTCCTAAAAAGAAGTATTTAAAGGGAATCTGTAATCAGAAAATTATCAGGTTTCTGTGTTCAATTTTTTTTCACCATATCCCAAACTTTATTAAAATTAGAATTGAAATTTTCACAGTGGCCACTGCGCCTTTTTTTTATACTTCCAGCTGTTTGTTGTGTTGTGCATATTAGTAGCAATGAACAGACTAAAGTTTTGGTTCGGCAACCAAAATGGTACCTGACCTTAATCGCAAACCCAGACCCCACTTAAGTGAATGGGGGGATCCCGAACATCTGGCCGTTCCCATGCTCTCATCTGTGTGACAGCAAAGAAAACACCGCCTTTGAATGCCGGTTACATTCCTGACGTTAACGACCACCATAGCTTGTCAGTAGCTGTGATTCGCGGTAAAACGTTTACCGCCGGCCAGGCATCGGTTGATGATTACTACTCTCATCAGCATGCGCCTGGTCTCGCTGATAGCAGAAAGGACACTCGACCTTGATGAGAGTATTCACCAGCCGGCATCTATGCATAATAAGAAAGATGTCAGTATGATATATAATTAGTGCAGTGCGTGACCTGCAGATTAACCGCATATCTGAAGGTTAACAGCGTAATTTCTGGTGACAGGTCCCCTTTAAATGTTTCAGATCACCAAACAAATTTAAATGTTAGACAAAGATAACACAAGTAAACATAAAATTCAGTTTTTAAATGATGATTTTTTATTATGAACCCCTTATTGACCAGAGCTTTTTTCGGTTTTGCGTTTTTGTTTTTCGCTTCCCTTCTTCCCAGAGCCATAACTTTTTTATTTTTCCGCCAATATGGTCATGTGAGGGCTTATTTTTTTCAGGACGAGTTTTACTTTTGAACGGCACTGTTGGTTTTACCATGTTGTGTGCTAGAAAACAGGAAAAAATTCCAAGTGCGGTGAAATTGCAAAAAAAGTGCAATCCCACACTTTTCTTTTTTTTGCTAGGTTCACTAATTGCTAAAACTGACCTGCCATTATGATTCCCCAGGTCATTACGGGTTCATTGACACCAAACATGTCTAGGTTATTTTTTATCAAAGTGGTAAAAAAAATTGCGCAATTTTCCAAGACCTGTAGCCTCTCCATTTTTCGTGATCTTGGGTTGGGGGAGGGCTTATTTTTTGCGTGCCGAGCTGACATTTTTAATGATACTATTTTGGTGCAGATACATTCTTTTCTTTGCTGGTTATCGCTGGAGCCTGCATCAAAGTCGGGGTTCTGCCATTGGACTTACTATTCGGTCTGATGGCAGAAAGGGGTTAAGGTAAAAAGGAAATCAAACCTACATGGCATTGTGTGAAAAAGTGATTGCCCCCTAAACCTAATAACTGGTTAGGCCACCCTTAGCAACAACATCGGCAATCAAGTGTTTGCAATAACTGTCATTGAGTCTTTTACAGTGCTCTGGAGGAATTTTGGCCCACTCATCTTTGCAGAATTGTTGTAATACAGCCACATTAGAGGGTTTCCGAGCACGACCCTCCTTTTTATGGTCATGGCACAGCATCTCAATCAGACTAAGATCAGAACTTTGACTAGGCAACTCCAAAGTCTTAATTTAGTTTTTCTTAAGCCAATCAGAGGTAGATTTGTTGGTGTGTTTTGGATCATAATCCTGCTGGATAACCCAAGTGCTCTCCAGCTTGAGGTCAGACATTTTCCTTCAGCATTTTCTGGTATACAGCAGAATTCATGGTTCCATTTACCACAGCAATCCCAGACCATCAAACTATCACCACCATATTTTACTGTTGGTATGATGTTTCTTTTCAGATATGCTGTATTTTTTCTATGGCAGATATAATGGGACATACACATTCCATAAAGTTCAACTTTAGTCTCGTGAGTCCACAGGGTATTCTCTCAAAAGTCTTGACAGGTCTCTTTCTTATAGTGGAGTCATGAACAGTGACCTTAACTGAGGCAAGTGAGGCCTGTAGTTCTGTGGATGTTGCTGTGGGGTCTTTTGTGACCTCTTGGATGAGTCACCTCTGTGCTCGTGGGGTAATTTTGGTCAGCCGGACACTCCTGGGAAGGTTCCCCACTGTTCCATGTTTTTGCCATTTTGCCATTTGTTGATAATGGATCTCTTTAGATCGTGGCAAGATGTCAGGCTTTTGGGGAACTTTTAGTCTGCTTCACTTTGTCAGGCAGGTCCTAGTTAAGTGATTTTTTGATTGAAAACAGGTATAGCTGTAATCAGAGCTGCATATGGCTAGGGAATTTGAACTTAGCTTACCAAAGATGTGATCAACCACAGGTAATTGATGTTTTAAGAGAGGGGGCAATCAACCATGCAAAAGAATAGGAAATAAGGAACACCTTTTAACAACACTATATTTATTTATTAACAAGTACATTAAAATACACACCCAAGATAAAATTAGTTCACAGCCACCCGGTATTCCAGCAGCTGGAAACTCCAGTAACCTTAAAGTCTCTCTTAAAGTCTCATTTAAGGTATCTGGGCCTCACACCTGCCAGGAGACCTGATGGCTGTAAACTCTGGTAAGCTTTAAGGTTACCTGAGTTCACAGCCACCTGGTCTCATGGTAACTCTAGTGCTGGACTTATGAGTGCCGGAGTGTCGAATGCCAGACTCGCGGTCGTTCATCAGTACGGCACTGGCGCTGCAACGTGTAAGAACCAGCTGCTATGAACAAAGGTGACCTTACAGTAGGGTTACTGCAGGTCACAGAGTGACTCACATAGAGGTTACCATGAGAACTGCCACCTGTGACCTGTGGTAACCTTAATCACATTACGGCTCATCACTGAAGCCGGCAGTACTCACGCTAAGCTCACCCTATTCCAGATGCAATGGTGAATGGTCACTTTCCTAATGTCAGGGATTATTGTGAGACCTCATCATCAAGGATTAATGGCGGACAGGTAAGGATTACTTTTATTTTTTAATTTTTTAATCTTAATAAATGAGTAAAAGAGAGAATTTGTCGAGGAGTGTTTTGTTCAATTAAAGGACTTTTCTCTGTGCGTGTCTTTCTTACTTTGATTATGGAGTTAGTAACAGGGGTGTCTAATAGACACCTCTCTATTACTAACCATTGGGCTTGATGTCAGCTGACATTACAATGCTGACATCATCCCCAAAATATTACCCTGCGTGCCAACACACCAGGGAAAGTTGGAAGAGCAGAGTCAATGCACCAGAATGGATGCTTCTTATGATGTGCCTTTTCTGGGGCAGCTGCTGGATGCTATTTTTAAGGCTGAGAAGGGCCAAATATCCATGGACCTTCCCACCCTGAGAATACCAGCCCCAAGCTGCCTGCTTTAACTTGGATGGTCATCAAAAAAAAGAAAAATGTTGTATGGGCCCTCTATTTTTAATAGCCAGCCAGCCTTCAGTTGTATGCTTTCCCTGAGTTAGTTATCAAAAATAGAGGGGACTTCACGTCTGGTTTTTTTTTACATTTATTTGTTTAGATGGTTCACCAGCCAATCACTGCCATGCCAATACTTGACATGGCTGTGATGGGGCCAGAAGTGCCCACACAAGAAAAGCTTGTTGATTGGCTGCACTGCAGCCTTTCACTAAGCTTTGTTTGGGCTGCTGAACCCGACCAGTCACACTACCTTCTGCATGTAGTTCGTGTTCATGGTCCATGCATAGACACTTGATATTCGGTGCGAACCTCAAACTTTACCATTCGAATTCACCCATCTCTACAGATCTTTTCTATTGAAGTATCAACTGAGCATGTACGAAGGTCATAGTGGATCCTGTTAGGGTTGAGCGAAACGGGTCAGCCATTTTCAGAAGTCGCTGACTTTTGGCAAGGTCGGGTTTCATGAAACCCAACCCGACCCCTGTGTGGGGTCGACCATGAGGTCAGCGATCCTCTGAATCTGGTATCGGAATTCCGATACCGAGTTCCGATATGTTTGCAATATCGGAAATCGGTATCGCAATCCATATTTAAGTGTAAAAGAAAGAATTAAAATAAAAAATATTGCTATACTCACCCTCTGACGCGCCTTGGTACTAACCGGCAGTCTTCCTTCCTTAGAATCAGCACTTGAAAGACCTTCGGTGACGTCGTGGCTTGTGATTGGTCGCGCGACCAATCACAAGCCGCGACGTCACCGAAGGTCCTTCAGGCGCTGATTCTTAGGAAGGAAGGCTGCCGGAAAGAAGCAGGGCGCGTCCGAGGGTGAGTATATTCTTATTAGGTATATACTCACCCTCGGACACGCCCTGCTTCTTTCCGGCAGCCTTCTTTCCTAAGAATCAGCGCTTGAAGGACCTTCGGTGACGTCGCGGCTTGTGACTGGTCGCGTGAGCGATCACATGGGCCGTCGCGCAACCAATCACAAGCCGCAATGTCACCGAAGGTCCTTCAAGAGCTGATTCTATGGAAGGAAGACTGCCGGTTAGTACTAGGGCGTGTCAGAGGGTAAGTATAGCAATATTTTTTATTTTATTTCTTTCTTTTACACTTAAATATGGATCCCAGGGCCTGAAGGAGAGTTTCCTCTCCTTCAGACCCTGGGAACCATAGTAACCTATTGCAATGCATTGGGTTTTGGCCGACCCCGACCCCAACTTTTTTATAGGATCGGCCGATTTCACTCGACCCGACTTTTGAGAAACCCGACCCGATCCTATAAAAGTAAAGTTCGCTCAACCTTAGATCCTGTGGATAGATATCACAGGATCCACTCTCTATGCAATATCACCTGTGTATAGATGTGTTACCTGTTATTGCAATCCTGACTCTGATGATAAAAGCCTGCTGAAAACTCTTCCTGAAATAGCAGGAAATAAGAAGTGAAAATAGCCCCAGTGAACAGTGTGAAAATTGCAATATTACTGCATACAGTGGGGAAAATAAGTATTTGATACACTGCCGATTTTAAAAGTTTTCCCATATGCAAAGAATGGAGAAGGGCTACATGCAAGATCGCGCCTTGTGGGGTAAGGATCATTGTGAGAAATGTCAGGAATCAGCCATAAGAACTACAAGGAGGTCCTGGTCAATGACCTGAAGACAGTCTTAAGCATTCCTGCTAGTAACACACTACGCTGTCATGGATTAGAATCCTGCTCATGCCAGCACATGTTCAGGCCTGTTTGAAGTTCGCCAGTGACCATCTGGATGATTCAGAGGAGGCATGGGAGAAGGTCATGTGGTCACATGACACCTAAATACACCTTTTTGGTATCAAATCTACCTGCCATGTGTCGAGGAAGAAGGCTGGGTACAACCGCAAGAACACCATCCCAACCATGAAGCATGATGGGGAAACATTATACTTTGGGGTTGATTTTCTGCAAAGGACACAGCACAACTGCATTGTGTTGAAGGTAGAATAGCTAGAGTCATGTATCACAAGATTTTAGCCAACAATCTCTTTCCCTTAGTAAGAGCATTGAATGAAGACTGGTCATGGCTGGGTCTTCCAGCATGACAATGATCTGAAATGCACAGCCAGGGCAACTAACAATTGGCTCTGTAAGAAGCATTTCAAGGTTCCTGAGTGGCCTAGCCAGTCTCCAGATCTGAACCCAATAGAAAATCTTTGGAGGGAGCTGAAACTTTATGTTGCCCATCAATCGCCCCAAAACCTGAAAGAGCTGGAGAAGATCTGTATGGAGGAGTGGGCCAAAATCCCTGCTACAGTGTGTGCAAACTTTGTCAAGAACTGCAGGAAACGTCTAACCTCTATAAATGCAAACAAACGTTTATGTACCAAATATTAAGTTCTATTTTTCTATTGTATTAAATAAAATGCAAACTAATTATGTGAAAAAACATACAAGGTGATTATCTTGATTTTTTTTAAGATTCTGTCTCTTACAGTTGAAGTGTACCTACAATAAAAATGATAGACCCCTGCATTCTTTGTAGTTGGGAAAACTTGCAATATCGGCAGTGTATCAAATACCTATTTCTTCCACTGTATATTTGTTTTTAATAACGATATACAAAACCTAATTTAAGCAATGATTATATTCTAATGACACATTACCTAAAGTATTAAGACTTGATTATAACTCAGCAGGTGTGAAAGTACAGGTCTCATCCTTGGTATGTTTAATTCTTTGTTTAGATATAAATAGTCAACTCAATGAATGATCTTTGATTTTTTTCAGTCTGTCAAATGTAACAAATGCTATGATCACAGGTTGTTTTAGAAATTAAAAAAAAAGCCTACACCACCTGAGGCATATTTAAACAAAACATCCACAAACAAAAATGCCCACTCAAGCCAGTCAGGTGAGCTACGATTCTTTTTTGCTTTTTTTGCTACTAAGCAAGTTCCTGCATAATAACTATGAAATCTGTCAGCCATTGGATCAGTTTGACAAAGAGTAGACACTTCAAGAGGCTGAAGATGACAGCTGTGGATGAAAAGAAGAGCAGAGCCAGTATACTTCAGTAAAGTACTTAACGCTGCACTTATTACTAAGAGATAAACCAGCTAGGTGTTAGCATGGAAATAGACACATTGTTTGGAGCTACAACTCAGCTTTAATGGTCCTTCAGGTTGTAAAACTGGTAGAAAAAAATGACAGTGTAAACACCCTCCCTCTTATAATTGGGGATGTGGTTGTGATGAGAATTAGTCAATCACATATAACCTCATGTTTAATAGTAGTCCGTACACAGCTGCCATCCTTTATAGTGATTCTGATTAACCCCCATATAAAGTTTATCTGTTCTAGTAGAATACTGCTGACATTTTCTTAGGTGCATTTACTGCAAAAGCAATGGTCCATAAACAGTTTACACCAAATCTTCGGGGTCTGATTGTTGAAAATTATCAGTCTGGAGAAGGTTAGAAAAACATTTCACAGGCCTTAGATTTATCATGGAAGACTAAGAAGATGGTCATCAAGAAATCGATTAAATTTTGCACAATAGTGATTTTACCTAAAAAGCCTTTTCTTGAATAAAAAAACATTCAAGTACAGCTATGTTTTGCTAAAACCTACATCAAGTCTACAAAAAGCATGTGGGAAAATGTGTTGTGGTCTGATGAGACAACTTTTAGCTATAATTCCAAAAGATTTGTTTGGTGCAAAGATTTTTTGGAGCTTCTCCAAAAAAAACATCACACCCACAGTGAAGCATGGTCAAAGTAGCATTATGCTTCAAAGCTGTTTTTCAGCAGCCGAAACTGGAGCTTTAGATAAGCGGAGGTAAACATAAACATTTCCAAATATGACTCAATTTTGCATCAAAACCCTCAAGCCTCTGCTAAAAAGCTGAAGATGAAGAGGAATTTCACCTTTCAAGACAGAGATCGTAAACATAACTCAAAATCAATTAAAAATGACTTTTTCCTGAAGAAGAACAGAATTTTGGAATGGCCGAGCCAAAGCCCAGACCTTAGTCCAACTGAAAATCTATGCGGTACCTGAAGATGATGCTGTACACAGAGGTCCTTACAATTGAGCGCTACTGCAAGGAAGAGTGGACAAAGATAACCAATTCTAGATGTGTCATGCTGATAGACTCCTATCCAAAAACACTGAATGCTGTCACAAATTAAAAGGGTCCTTCAACAAAGTATTATTTTAATGGTGTACATATTTATTGCACCACGTTATTTCAGTTCTTTATTTTCCTTTTTCATCTTAAAATAATTCAGTTTGTGTATCAATTGAATTGTACAGGTTATACGTGGCATTAAAGATGGAAAAAGTTCTGAAATGATTCCTCTTGCTATGATGTTTACATGACAAAAACCTGGCATTTTAGAAAGGATGTGTAGACTTTTTATATGTTCATATAAATGTGTATGCCTAGTATTGATGATATTTATTATTATGTAATACACTGGCAGAAATAGGCAAAATGGATAAATGTATAAAGATGATTTCACATCCTAACTTTTGTTCTTATCACAAAAGTGGAATAAGGTCATTTGTACTGTGGGAATATTTCATGAGACTGATAGCAGCGTTAATCCACTAACTCTTATTCTGCTCCATTTAAATAATCAAAGACATATCTCACGTAGTGAGGCAGAACTGCATGACCGTGGTAAAGCCTTCTCTCCCTTGTCATCTTTACATGAATCGGGAGATTTCCTATATGAGCTTTAAAGCTTCATTACAGGCTGTGATCTTCCTTGCATGGATTTCAGCACCCTCTGCAATGTCAGATGTCCTTATATCGCCATGCCAGATTTTATATGACAGAATTTCATAATCCTCTTTTAATACGGGAGGTCTAATTAATAGAATGAAGCAAAAATATTCAGCGCTTGTCTGGTCATTATGCATTAGGATTTTCCCCTAAGTTTTTTGATCCGGATTAAAGACAAGAAAAAAGAAATAAATGGGTTTCAATTGCCAGACACAAAATGAATACTGATTGACTGTCAAATAAGCTCTGCGGTGAAAGCAAAATATTATATACATCTGTTCTCATATTTCTGCCATCATCTTTGGAAACAGTGTATCTGGATTGTCTGACTTATATAATACTAGATGGCGGCCCGATTCTAACGCATCGGGTATTCTAGAATGTGTATTTATGTATGTATATAGCAGCCACATAGTATATAGCACAGGCCACGTAGTATATAGGAGCCATGTAGTATATAGCAGACAAATACTACGATGTGTTAATACAGGCCACTCAATATAAAACAGTGGCCACGCAATATATAACAGTGGCCACGCAGTATATAACACAGCCACGTACTATATAACACAGCCTACGCAGTATATAGCAGCCACGCAGTATATAACACAGGCCATGCAGTATATAACACTGGCCACGTAATATATAGCACAGCCCACGCAGTATATAGCAGCCACATAGTATATAACACTGCCCAAGCAGTATACAGCAGCCATGTAGTATATAACACTGCCCACACAGTATATAACACTGGTCACATAGTATATAACACTGCCTATGTAGTATATAGCAGCCACGCGGTATCTAACACAGCCCAGGTAGTATACAGCAGTGTGGGCACCATATTCCTGTTAAAAAAATAATTAAAATAAAAAATAGTTATATACTCACCCCCTGGGATCCACCGAAGCTCCGGCGATACGCGCGCGGCTGCCACCATCTTCCGTTCCCAGAATGCATTGCGAAATTACCCAGATGACTTATCGGTCTCGCGAGACCGCTAAGTCTTCGGGGTAAGTTCGCAATGCATCGCCGGGAATGGAAGATGGCGGCTAGTGCAAGCGCATCGTCGGACGACGGAGGGTGAGAATAGCAGGTTTTTTGTTTTTTTATTATTTTTAACATTAGATCTTTTTACTCTTGATGCCGCATAGGCAGCATCAATAGTAAAAAGTTGGGGATACACAGGGTTAATAGCAGCGGTTACGGAGTTTCAAGGAGTCCTTGAAAAAGCCACTGAGGCGAAACGTACGTTGGAGTCGGAGTCCCTGTGAGCTACAGATCACCTCCACACTGGTACTAGTATTTCTCCAAAGACTTTAATGCACCTTGCTGTCTTGATAGACCATTTATTATATTTTGCACAAGCAAAGTCTGGTTAGACGGCTCACTATTGTTGTATATGTGGGTTTTTTCTCCCCTGGAGTATATCTTGTCTGGTATCCTTTATTATATTATTTGGATCTGTTCTTTGCACTTATTATTTATTATTTTTTTGTAATATGATATTGTACAGTTCTGTTGTCAGTTTTTCGGTTTTATATCTTATTTAAAATAAATTTGGTTTTTAAAACTTCTTTGATGCTTTAGTTTCTTGTCCACTTTGATGTAGGTTTTGTGGCGTTCAAATCCTGCACCAATTCGCGGTCGGACTGCGCCTGTCACTGATTGTTTGTGGCTGGCCATGTAGTATATAGCACAGACACGTAGTATATAACAGCCCATGCAGTATATTGCACAGCCACATAGTATATTGCACAGCCACATAGTATTTTGCACAGCCACGTAGTATATAGTACAGCCACGTAGTATATAGCACAGCCCACTGAGTATATATCATATATCACAGCCCACAGAGTATATAGCACAGCCATGTAGTATATAACAGCCCAGAGTGTATAGCACAGCCACGTAGTATATAGCACAGCCCACATAGTGTATAACAGCCCACATAGCATATAACACAGCTACGTAGTATATAACAGCCCACGCATGCAGTATATAACACAGACCACATAGTGTATAACACAGCCCATGTAGTGTATAACACAGCCCACGTAGTGTATAACACAGCCCACGTAGTGTATAACACAGCCAATGTAGTGTATATCACAGCCACATAGTATATTGCACAGTCACGTAGTATATTGCACAGCTCACATAGTATATTGCACAGGCCACATAGTATATTGCACAGGCCACGCAGTATATTGCACAGCCCAATCAGTATATTGCACAGCCCATGCAGTACATTGCACAGCCCACGCAGTATATTGCACAGCCCACGTAGTATATTGCACAGCCCACGTAGTATATTGCCCAGCCCACATAGTATATTGCACAGCCCACGTAGTATATTGCACAGCCCACGTAGTATATTGCCCAGCCCACGTAATATATTGCCCAGCCCACGTAGTATACTGCACAGCCCATGTAGTATATTGCACAGCTATGTAGTATATTGCACATCCCACGTAGTATATTGCACAGCCCATGTAGTATATTGCAAGCCATAGTATATTGCACAGCCCACGTAGTATATTGCCCAGCCCACGTAGTATATTGCCCAGCCACGTAGTATATTGCACAGCCCATGTAGTATATTGCCAAGACCACGTATTATATTGCACAGCCCATGTAATATATTGCACAGCCCATGTAGTATATTTCACAGCCACATTGTATATTGCACAGCCCACGTAGTATATTGCCCAGCTCACGTAGTATATTGCACAGCCCACGTAGTATATTGCACAGTTCACGTAGTATATTGCCCAGCCAAAGTAGTATATTGCCCAGCCCACGTAGTATATTGCACAGCCCACATAGTATATTGCACAGCCCACGTAGTATATTGCACAGCCCACATAGTATATTGCCCAGCCCACGTAATATATTGCACAGCCCATGTAGTATATTGCACAGCCCATGTAGTACATTGCACAGCCCATGTAGTATATTGCACAGACCATGTAGTATATTGCCCAGCCCATGTAGTATATTGCACAGCCCATGTAATATATTGCACAGCCCACATAGTATATAGCAATGTGGGCATCATATCCCTGTTAAAAAAAAGAATTAAAATAAAAAAAAGTTATATACTCATCTTCCATTGGCCCCCGGATCGAAGCGGTTACCGACGCTCCTCGCGCGCTCTGGTCTGAAGAGTGCATAGCAGTCTCGCGAGATGATGACGTAGCGGTCTCACGAGACCGCTACGTCATCATCTTGCAAGATCGCAGTGCATGGACCGGTCACCAAACCGTCGTGAGGAGCGGGAAACGCCTGTTTGGGATCCGAGGGGCCGATGGACGGTGAGTATAGGCAGCATCAATAGTAAAAAGTTGGTCACACAGGGTTAATAGCAGCATTAATGGAGTGCATTACACCGCAGCATAACGCGGTCCGTTAGCGCTGCCATTTACCCTGTGTGAGCGCTGACTGGAGGGGAGTATGGAGCGGGCACTGACTGCGGGGAGTGTTGTGAATTCCGCTTTTGGGCTCCCTCCGGTGGTTGTAAGTGGCACTTTTGTGAGTTCTGCTCTTGGGCTCCCTCTTGTGGTTTCTAGTGGTATGGCTGCTCCTTGGAGTTAGCTGTCATCAGCTGCCTCCACTTATTGTCCGCTATTTAAGTCTGGCTCTTTCTTCAGCCTGTGCCACTTGTCAATGTTTGTGGCTGGATTCACATCTCTGCTTGGATTGTCCTGGTTTCCTGACCAGTTCTGCAAAGATAAGTTCTGGCATTGCTCATTTCAGTCCACATGTTGTGGACTTATTGTTCTGTGCATTCTATATTTGTCCAGCTTGTCAGTATGGATTTTTTCTGTTAGCTGGAAGCTCTGGGAAGCAGATTTACCCTCCACACCTTTAGTCAGGTGTGGAGATTTTGTAAACTCTGTGTGGATTGTTTTGTAGTTTTTATATTGACCGCACAGTATCCTTTCCTGTCTTATCTATCAAGCTAGACTGGCCTCCAGTGCTAAAATCTGATTTCATTTCTGCGTATGTTATTTTCCCCTCCTCTCACCGTCAATATTTGTGGGGGGCTATCTTTCCTTTGGGGATTTTCTCTGAGGCAAGATAGGTTTCCTGTTTCCATCTTTAGGGGAAGTTAGATCTTAGGCTGTGCCGAGGGGTCTACGGAGCGTCAGGTACCCCCCCACGGCTATTTTTAGTTGCGCTGCTAGGTTCAGGGTTTGCGATCAGTACAGATACCACCTCCTTCAGAGCTTGTCTCATGTTGTTCCTAAACCACCAGATCATAACAGGGGAGTAAGGAGCGGCCATTTTGCCGCCGGACTGTGGCCATCGCTGATTGGTCGTGGCTGTTTTGCCGCGACCAATCAGCAACTTGGGATTTCCGTTACAGACAGACAGAAAGACGGACAGAGAGACAGACAGACAGAAAGACGGAAGTGACCCTTAGACAATTATATAGTAGATAGCAGAGTTCAACAGCAAGCATTGTACTCCCCTGCAGCGCCACCATAGGACGAATATGGCATAACAGGCTGCACAATGCAATCATTATGTGATGCATATAAAGGACAGACATGCTGTGAACTTTTGAAAGAAACAGGTTGTTCTAAACTCCTCTCCTTCAGATAATTAACAATATCCCTATATTCATTTAGAAGTTCCTACTATGGCATGGAAAAATAGGGTTTTCAAAACCAGAAAACTTAAAATTGTCAAGATGAGGGTTCATTAACACTGTACATAACTCTGTATGTAACCCGTTTCTCATGTACAGCATCATGGAATTAATGGTGCTGTATAAAGAATAATAATAATTAACAGTGGCAACCTAGATGTTTTCATCTATTACCAGACTGTTTGAACAGTAATAATCATTGTGTTTATTATTTAAAATTCATTCAAAAACTGTTTATAATTAACCTATTTTTTATGAATATTTATAGTCAGGAATCTCATGAACTGTCAGTTTGGGGTGGAGCATAGAAAGGTTCAGAGAGGGGAAGTCTGGACACTGATTACTTGCATACAAAGTATCTGTCATCAGGTTTTTGCTACATCCAATGATATATCACTTAGATTACTGGTTGCAGCAGTGGTGACACACTCAGAGATTGTAAATGCAGCTTGTAGCAGAGCTCAGAAAGCTAACCCCGCCCATACCAGGCTTCTCCAAACATTGTCTATTGATAGGTGCTTATGACAGAAGGGGCGTGGTCAGACAAGTGCTCAAGAGTCAGTTAGTCAAAACAGTGATAATGTCCCAGTGATAAAACTTTCATTATATGTAAACAGCTCACAGCCTGATAAGTGACACATTTCTGAATTCAGTGTTTTAACCCTTACCACATGTTGTCCTTAGATGACATAGCAAAAACCTGCCGACACATTCCCTTTGAAAAGAGGATGAACTCTGAAAACAGCACTGCAGCATAGTGTTTGAGAAAGGAGGAAACAAAATAAGGTAATGAGGTATATTACAATGATTCATAAAGTCTGAATGAATTATAAACAAAAAAGTTTATTTGCCTATTAAAGCACCACTTCAGTGTTTTTTTTTATTTCAGCGCTGAAGTCGTGCACTAAGGCCGGGGACACACACAACATATAAAAAACGGACCGTTTTTGACGGACGAGAATCGCACAAATGTTACCAAAACATTGATCCATGTGCAGTGCGAGGATGTGATTTTCTCGCATCAAATGATCCGTGTGACATCCGTATGGCATCCGTATGGCGAGATTTTCTCACAGGCTTGCAAAATGGACATATAACGGATTTTCCACCTGAAAAAATTTAAATCATCACCAAGAACATTATTTAATGGCCCTAAACACAGGTGCCACCCACCAATCTATGCAGTAGAGTCCCTGCTTGTGTTGATGCACTTCGGATTGATGAGCAACATGTCTGATCTACTGACTTTTAACACCACAGAGCGTGTGCTTTTCAACTGGGTACTTTCCCAGCGTTTTGGCCAGCCATACCCAGTTATTGTAGATCCGAGGAGGCGGAGACGGATGTGGGTACATCCACTTATAAAGCAACAGATCAATAAAGGCCATTTCAGCCGTCTGTATGCTGCTCTGAGGACAAATCCGGACAAGTTCTTCAACTATTGTCGGATGAGGATTCAAACCTTTGATATTTTGTTGGATATTTTGCGACCAGGGATAACAAAGAAGGACACCAGGATGCGCAAATCTATTTCAGCAGAGGAGCGCCTTATCCTTACCTTACGGTATGTATAAATACTCTTTGTCCCAAATTATTTAACACTTTAATGTTTTTCCCCCTTATTCAAAGTAGCTAATTAAATGTTTAGGTAACTTCAACATCATTTGGCCTTCTTAGATAATATTTAATTTTGTCAAAGATGAGAGCCATCGCATGTCCTTAATGATTTATTAAGCATGCCATTTTTGAATAAATTTTTGTTGTTGCAAATATAACACTGTATTGTGTTCACTTTATATTTTTAAAGAATACTCTCTTTTCTTTTAGCTTCCTTGCCACTGGCCTATCATATGCGGCACTGCATTTAGAGTTTCTACTGGGCAAATCTACAATTTCTGGTATTGTGCGGGATACATGCACGGAAATCTGGAGAAGACTCCATCAAGAGGTGATGCCTGAACCCAAAATGGCAGACTGGTTAAATATTGCTCAAGGATTTCAGGACACCTGCCAGTTTCCGCACTGTATTGGGGCACTTGACGGAAAGCACATCCATGTGCGTAAGCCGCCAGGTTCAGGGACCCAATTCTATAATTATAAACAGTTTTTCTCTGTAGTGCTGTTGGCCCTAGTCGACAGCAACTACAGGTTTATAATTGTAGATATTGGGGCCTATGGGAGAACTGGAGACTCTAGAGTCTTCAGTTCTTCCATTATGGGTCGGCGGCTGCGCAACAATGAATTGGATCTCCCACCCCCAAGTCACATACCAGGTGCTAATTTGGATGCGGTGCCTTACATGATGGTAGCAGATGAGGCGTTTCAATTATCAAGGAACGTCATGAGGCCCTATCCACGAAGAGGCCTGGACTACCGGCGCAGAATTTTTAATTTGCGTCTTTCCCGTGCCCGCCGTCTGGTCGAGTGTTCATTCGGCATTCTCAGTGCAAAATGGCGGGTACTTCAGTCAGCAATCTAACTGAGTGAAGGCAATGTAAATGGCGTGATAAAAGCATGTGTTGTTCTTCACAACTTTACAAGATACCATGATTGCCCATCATCTGCTGCTGATGAAGTTGATTCTGCAAATACTGTCTTGACAACAACACGTGTTCTTCCTTCACGTCATCAGCCCTCTGGCCTAAAAGTTCGTGATGTTTTAACAAATTATTTTGTGTCACCAAAGGGATCGACTGTTTGGCAAGACAATGCTGTTTTGCAGTAAAGTTAAGTTAGATTGTAAGTTAATAAATACCCTAATTTTCCGGATGCAATTGTGTATTATGTATCTCAACCAGAAATTAGCTAAGTGTGTGAAGTTGACAAATCATGTATGTAGTTTGACCAATACATAACACTCCGATTTTTGAACAAATTTTTACTGCTCATAGTATATATATACATATTCTCCAAACATATTATCAGCATATGTAATTAGAGCATATGAGCAAGACAGATTTCCATGCCAAGGAAAAATAAAACTTAGGCCATACAACAGCCAAAATGACAGGCCAACAAAATGGAAACAAAATTACTGGTTCTGGTAAGTTGGGGGTGGTGATGGTGATGGCGGGTGTCCAGCATGTGCAGAACTTTGCCTGGATGGTTGACCAACCAGACTGTCAACCTATGTTAGTGTTGATCTAAATTGAGGTTGTTGTGGCAAGTTCCGATCATGTGTCTGACTTAACACTTGATGTTGAGGGTAGAAGGGCATCAAGTCCTGGGTACCGGCTTGGCCCATTTGGTCAGAACCCCCAATATGGCCATGTCGAGCAGACACATGTTGGGACCAGCCTCCAAACATGTGTCTGTTCAAGTGGTCATATTGGGCAGTTGCAGGATAATCATAAATTGCCCTGTTTTGGGGTTGTTGGGTGCTTTGGGCATGCTGATGTTGTGGAGCTATAGGTTGCGGGGGTGGTGCTGCGACAGTTTGTGATTGGTCCTGTGGAAGGTCTTGCACCGCAAGAAGGTTGGTAGCTGACATTTGCCACCGTTCAACATAATTAAAAATATCAGTGGGGTTGTTTGGGGGTGTGGCTGCATCTATCAATATTTGGATACAACCTCTGGTCCGCAGCCTGAGCGAGCGTGGAATGGGCCGTAAATAGCGGGCAAGACTGCGGAAGTAAGCTTCCTCCCCATCGTCATGGGCAGCTCTGGACAAATAGTCCAACACCCCTGTATCCACTTGCCTCCTGGTGCCAATGTTCGAAACCACCCTTCTGCGCCGACCACGGATTGGTCTGGTATTAGGCTGTGGTGAGGTATCCAGAGCCAAGGTTGGACTGCTGCTCTGGGCTCCTTCCTCCACCTCTGGATTTGCCTCCTGTGTGGCAGAAGATGCTGCTGCTGGGTGTGGTGGTGGTGGTTGGTTGCTGCCTGTTGTTTGCCCAGATGGTCCAGCCATTTCTGCCTCTTCACCAACAGGGTCAATCACCAACTCTGAGTCAGATGCAGTCTCCCTTTCTGTCAGATTTGATTCTGTTCTGTATTTCACAAAAGATTTTTATTTAGATAAAAAACATACATATTCACGTAATAAGATGTGTCACATTTTTTGAGACATGCATGCACTTACGGTCTGAGCTCCATCACCGGTGCCAGAAAATTAAGGCAATCAAAATAAAGGTATTTCCTTTTTTTGGTGGCTGCATCACCACTCCGCCCAGAAAGTTGTTGTTCACGCCGGTATTGGTCCCGGCAACTCCGCCAGCGTCTAGTGACATCATTGACTGCAAAGATACAACATTTTTGGTATATAAAAATCACGCACATAACTCAAACAGGGTTTGCAATCACACACGGGCCCAGGAGCCGAGGGGGACATAAAATTCCTTGGGGAATATATTAAAGGATAATAGCTATTAAATTTCATCCAAATTTGTGTGTCTTGGTAATGTTTTTGCATCTTCAACCAAGAGCATGGATCATTTACTTCAATCATAAACACACCACATATGATGTGTTCATGCTTATTTTTATCATGAACCCAATATAAAAACCCATTTTTGCATAAAGGATGGTACTTACAAATTTCTTGCTGAACCTCTTGAGGTCGATCATCAAAATCGGGGAACATGTGGTGACATATTGACCTCCATGCTGCGTCTTTACGTGCACGGTCCGCATAATGTGCGTCGCGTTGGTCCCATAATTCGGTCTATCATGGACCAGAGCAATGAGCATCTCCACATTTATGTGCCTGGCCATGCTGCTACACAGTAGACTCCGTGGAGGCGTGCTTCCTGGTTTGCAATCCAGCGTGGGCCAGAAATTAGCATGCCAAAGCTTCCTGATAATGGATGATTCAATTTCCTGTCACCTGGAGAAGTCTTCCGTATTTCTCGCAATGCACACGCATGGTCCGTATGTAATCCGATTTTTTCTCGCACCCATAGACTTGCATTGGCGATTCTCGGCCGAGATACGCTGACAAAAGCACCATGCTGCGATTTCACTCGGATCCTGAATACGGCCGAGAAAATATCGGATGATGGGAGCTGCCCCATAGATTAACATTGGGACGAGTGCTATGCGATTTTTTAGCGCATTGCACTCGTTCGTATTACGTTCTAGTGTGACCCCGGCCTAACTCTAAGTTCCCTGACCCTAGTATTACACTAGTACTGATCACAACTTCTGACTGACAGGAGAGCAGAGGAAATGGCCATAAGCTCTGAATGTAGGTCTATAGGAGCCAAGTTCTGGCCTTATTCTGGCTCTCATAGACTTACATTGAGTAACGATTGTCCAGCAAACACTGGAGCGATCCGGCAGGTCACAACCAGCAGAAGACGACCAGCGCAATGTCAAAAACAGTAGAAGATGGCATATGGTAAGTATAATACGGGGGAAGGGAACTTATATTAGCTGCACCACTCCAGCGCTGCAATAAAAACCCACTGAAGTGGTGCTTTAATATACTGTCTGTAAAACATCATTGTACAGTTTGCATACACAAAAACAGAATAATTGACCGTTTATAAATATAGTGATCAATATTTGTACTTGTCATGAGTTACGACCTATATTTTAATCTAAGGCCGGGGTGACACTTGCGAGTGCAATGCGAGAAACTCGTGTGAGTCTCTCGCCTCAATACCCGGCACTCGCGACCAGAGTGTGCGGCTGCCTGTATTTCTATGAAGCCGCACGCTCCGGTCTAAACCGCCAGTAGCAGTGCCGGGTATTGAGGCGAGAGACTCCCGTGAGTTTCTCACATTGCACTTGCAAGTGTGACCCCGGCCTAAATCTGAATTCTAATTCTTAAGCAGATCTACAAGGGCTATTATTTATGAAGGTGGTAATCCCTGATTCTTTCCCTCCCTTGCATATAGTTGTATTTTATTTTCCAAAATCTTTGTTTCTAACTGCTGAAAGTAATTTTAGACTTTGGGTAACAATGTCTAATATAAGGATCGCCTTACCCAATAAAAGGAATCCAAAGTACTGTAATCTCTTTTATGAGATCCCTGCACTGTTACACGAGTTTACAGGGTGCAGTGATTAATGTTATACAACCAGCCATGTGCAGAATAGGAAAAAAAAAATCTGCATCCTGAAGTATGCCAAAGTCATCGCTGTAATAATAAAATGTAATGAAATTAAACTTAACAGAATTACCCTTCCTGCCTTGATCTGGATAAAACATTCACCACAGTGCTACATTGTCATCAAGTTAAAGAGACATGATTGTAATTTACGGCCTCCACTTCATCTGGTAAAGCTAAAACAATGCATCTGGAACAAATAAAATTCAACGCTTAATTACAGGGAGCAGAGAGCCCATGATTGCAAGTTAGCAAGCCGAATTTTAAGGACGCCGCGTACATTCCACCCTGGCACAGGCGCGAGTATGGGTGGCGCTTAAGAGTGGAGTTTGTCAGAAGCATTTTATTCTAATCCTTAAGATTTATGCCGCTGAGCAGCTTTTTAAGCCGAATATAAAAGCTGGTTTTTTTTTCTGCCGCCACTGCCAAGAAAATATTGAAAGTGTTTATCACTGGCAAGCCAGACGTTTAATACAGTAATGAAGTCAGAGGAATATAATATATCTGAAATAACTCCATCATCATCTGAAATGAAAAATGCAACACTATGCAAATCTAACATTGATGTGTATATGAGCAATCCCATACTTGGACCTGCACCTAATCACTGGAGATGTCATACCCCAACTATGTGATGATGTCATGCTGTAAGGGATCTGTACATGGTATAGACGGGAAGCATTCGTTTCTACAGAATGGCAGCTCCATCTAGAGTAATTATAGCTTTCTGCAATTAGTATCAAATTTCATCTTAACAGGACTGCCACTTGTGGTCCGGCTACTTGATATAGTCACGGTGCATTCCAGGAGACGAGACCGATACAAAACCGCAGCAATAGCATCAAATTGAGTATATCAAAATGAAATATAATTTTGGAAGATGATGTCATAACAAAACATGAAGAATTACATTTAAAGGGGTTGTCTGGTCTAAAATGTCTATGACTGCGTGCGGTAAGGATTTTCTGGAGTGATAGGCCATGTGACTGAGATTATGTGATTTGCATACTTCCGGCCATATTCCAACTAGACTGTATTCAGCCTCTCAAGAGTTTAGTTGGCATGTGACCATATGTATGCAGGTCACATACTTGTGGTCATGCCCCTTCCCCTCCAGCGCTGGAACCGGAGAATCCTCACAGTGCACGGTGCATGCGATGTGAGGATTCACAAGTCTGCAGTTACACGGAGTAGTTGTAGACTCGACAACTCCTTTAATGGGGATTTCATCTCCAGGCTAAACTTTCGACAGGCGGTATTTTTCACCTGTTTCTTTCAATAGAAGACTGAGAGATGTGGATGAGAACATAGTGGGCACGTGCAAATTGCATATGTGGATCATGTGATGATCACTCGTATTGGCTAGCAGAGCAAAATCCTAATAGTGTGTATATTGCACACAGTTAGCATTTTGCAAACTGCACTGATGGCCAAAAATGTGCTCGAGGGAGGAAAACTCTTATAGAGGGGTTGTCCACTATTCAAACCATCCCTTCTCAGTCACCATAGTTGCCCCATGTAAAATAATAACAGTCATACTCACCTCCGTTGTGGGCACCCTTCCAGTGTTGTCGGTATCTGGTCTACCGGTGCTCACTTGACATTATTATGTCATTGCGGCCACGCAGACAATCTTTGTGCGAGTAGTGGACAACCATTTTAAGATAATGCATCAAGTGTCTCTCAAGGCCTTTGTAAAACAACAAATATATAATAACTGAATTAAATGACAAACGCAGATCTTCTGAATTGATCCACTTAGCTTTGCCTCATCAGGGTGTAAACCTAATCTGATAATTCTACAAATATTTTTGACTGAGTAATCCATACACAAGCCATGGAAGGAATGATCTTCGCTGTGTTTGCTGTTGTTGTGAACCGACAAGGAGAACAATAGGAGACTTTTAGAAGAGGTTGTGAAGAGGCAGACTGTACAAGACTCTTTTATTTACAAAGATGGGGCTCTCTTTCATCTTACAAAAGGAATGGATATGAAAGCCAATGGAAACAACTTTAATGTGGGACTTGAGAAGATAAGAGGTAATCTGTTCACATGTTTCACACTGGCTTTCTCTAGAAGTTTAAGGCATGACAGATGTTCATCGGGGTTAAAGTTAATAGTGTAACCCTGATCGTGCCATTCTTTACATTTAATATTTATAAGAAAATTATAATTGAATACAAATTTATCAAGCGGAGCGTGCCAGAATTTTGTCCTTTGTGACTTGTACCGGATTTATTAGGAGCTTTTGACCCTCTCTGAGCCTAACTAAGGTAAATCGAACTTCTCGGACGAGTTTGAGTGAATCATCAAATTCAAATTTTGGCAAATTCGCTCATCTGTACCTGTTAGGTTGTTAATAAGGTCTATGGTTTAAAGTGTTCACAGTGTAACAATGAGCCAGACTAGACAGCTGCTGATAAATAGCGATTTTCATTCAGACCCTTGCATCCATGTATCACATGGATGGCCATTCATTTGACTATGGTCCATACATTATTTCTCCTGTACTGGTCACTGATGATTAAATAAACTGACATTGGCAACTTTCCCCAACAAAGTACGGTAAGCTGTTTGTCTCTGAAACCTCATCAGAGGTGATCAGTTGATGGGTGGCATATTTAAGGGGTGTCCTTTAAACTATGCTTAGGGGAACACTTTTTTCTCTTATGTTTGGTCTGCAGCTCTAAGTTTATTCTGCTATTGAGATCATTAGTGGATTCAGCTACCTTCTCCCACCAGCAGTCTCTTTACTGCTTTACTTGCTTGGTATATTTCACTATGGGTCGACTTATGCAAGGCAAAGGAAACCCAACCAACATTTCTGTCTCATTCATTATGCACAATGAATAAAACGGAAATGTTGGCTTTGCTTCTTTTGCTTGCATTGGTTGACCTATAGTGAGCAGATAGGGACCTAACTAAGTGACTGCATGGTATTCACTAGAACCTCTGATGGTGAAGATAGGGTTGGCCACAGGTAGTCACCAGTTACCACTCCAGGGCAGTCCCTGAGTCTGCAGCAGCTGACTGGAGGGTCAGAAACACATGTATGAGGTATTGGAAGATGACGTCAAAGACGTGGTCAGACAATCTGAGGTCAGGGCAGGCAACACAGGACCAGAGTTCAAAGCCGAGGTGAAACAGTATGGGTGTACAAGCAGGATTGCTAAGGGGAGAATCAATAGGTGGTGCGATGAACTGCCTAATAAACCCAGTGCTGTGTAGTGAAGTTAAACCCTGCAGGCCACAGCAGAGTAAAGTTACTGCAGGATCTGCTCGTGCCTCCCTACAGCCAGATGGAGACAGCAGGGAAATGCAGCAGAGCTGCATGAGGACTCAACATGGTGCACTGACACAGGAAGGGGCATACCGTATATACTCGAGTATAAGACGAGATTTTCAGCCCACTTTTTTTGGGCTGAAAGTCCCCCTCTCGGCTTATACTCGAGTCATACCCAGGGGTCGGCAGGGGAGGGGGAGCGGGGGCTGTCTAATTATACTCACCTACTCCTGGCACGGTCCCTGCAGGTCCCTGGCTTCCCCGGCGCCGGCAGCTTCTTCCTGTACTAAGCGGTCACATAGTACCGCTCATTACAGTAATGAATATGCGGCTCATAGAGGTGAAGCCGCATATACATTACTGTAATGAGCGGTAACAGTGACCGCTCAGTACAGGATGAAGCGCGGCGTCGGGGAAGCAGGGACTGCACAGCGCCAGGAGCAGGTGAGTATAGCAGGGGGTGGAGTGCAGCACTACGCGATATTCACCTGCTCCCTGTTCCGGGCACCACTCTGTCTTCATCAGTGACTCTCAGGTCAGAGGGCGCGGTGACATGGTTAGTGCGCGCCCTCTGCTTAACGTCAGTGCAGGTGCGCTGAAGATGAAGTGGCGCCGAAACAAGTAGCAGGTGACTATTGAAAGTGCCGGGGGCCTGAGCAGCGGAGATGTGAGTATGTGATTTTTTTTTTTTATCGCAGCAACAGCAAATGGGGCAAGTGTCTGTATGGAGCATATATGGGGCCATAACGTTTGTGCAGCACTATATGGGGCCATAACATATATGAGGCA
Organism: Ranitomeya imitator; assembly: GCF_032444005.1. Classification (NCBI taxonomy): domain Eukaryota; kingdom Metazoa; phylum Chordata; class Amphibia; order Anura; family Dendrobatidae; genus Ranitomeya; species Ranitomeya imitator. The sequence goes on from NC_091282.1 coordinate 980,422,870, forward strand.
AGTGTCTGTATGGGGCATCTTATAGGGCCATAATCAAGGTTTGTGCAGCACTATATGGGGCAAATATCTTTATGGAGCATCTTATGGGGCCATAATCAGCATTTGTGCAGCATTATATTGGGCAAATGTGTCTATGGAGCATCTTATGGGGCCATTATTAAGCTTTATGCAGGATTATATGGGGCATATTTTTATATGGAGCATCTTATGGGGCCATCATAAACTTTATGGAGCATTATATGGGGCTCCTGATTCAATATGGATATTCAAAAACACTTAACGTACTGATGTCTCAATTAATTTTACTTTTATTGGTATCTGTTTTTACTCCACAGGTAGGAATTGGTTGGCTGTGTAAATTTAGAAACTAATCTGCAGCATTGCACGCTTGGCGGTTCCAAGTGCTGTGGATTAGACTGGGGTGGAAAGAGATGATTTGCATATCTCCGCCTACTGCAAAGGATTCTGGGTAAACCTGCTATTCTTTGTATTATGCTGCTTGCAAGTACTTTACGTTTCAGGAAAGCATCCACTATGTATTTCCTTTAAGTAGAGGGCTTTTCGGTCTCTTTCGTCCCGCTACATTTAGCCCAACTTGGGTCTCTCCCTAAGGTGGCTAGCATATTTGTATCGCTTGCTCACCGAGCCCCACTCCATACAGCCAACCAATTCCAGCCCTGTGCTGATGAGGGCCTAAAGCCCGAAACACGTGTCCACAGGTAGGAATTGGTTGGCTGTGTAAATTTAGAAACTAATCCGCAGCATTGCACGCTTGGCGGTTCCAAGCGCTGTGGATTAGACTGGTGTGGAAAGAGATGATTTGCATAGCTCCGCCTACTGCAAAGGATTCTGGGTAAACCTGCTATTCTTTGTATTATGCTGCTTGCAAGTACTTTCCGTTTCAGGAAAGCATCCAATATGTATTTCCTTTAAGTAGAGGGCTTTTCGGTCTCTTTCGTCTCGCTACATTTAGCCCAACTTGGGTCTCTCCCTAAGGTGGCTAGCATGTATGTATCGCTTGCTCACCGAGCCCCACTCCATACAGCCAACCAATTCCAGCCCTGTGCTGATGAGGGCCTAAAGCCCGAAACACGTGTCCACAGGTAGGAATTGGTTGGCTGTGTAAATTTAGAAACTAATCCGCAGCATTGCACGCTTGGCGGTTCCAAGCGCTGTGGATTAGACTGGTGTGGAAAGAGATGATTTGCATAGCTCCGCCTACTGCAAAGGATTCTGGGTAAACCTGCTATTCTTTGTATTATGCTGCTTGCAAGTACTTTCCGTTTCAGGAAAGCATCCACTATGTTTTTACTTTTGACATTTACCGGTAGCTGCTGCATTTCCCACCCTAGGCTTATACTTGAGTCATTAAGTTTTCCCAGTTTTTAGTGGCAAAATATATATATATCCAGAAAAACACTGCCCAGGTGGATGCCAAACTCCACCAAGAAAACTGGCAAAACTTCTTGTCAAATGCATAAAAAACAAAAAAGCAGGCAGAATGTCCAAAATATTGAGAAAGTACATTGCATATAGAAAGTCTTTGCCTGAGAAAGACTGCACAGAAAGTGCTGAAACATAGCTGCTGTTAGTGCATAAAGTGTCCTAACTTTTTCACTATTTTGGATGTGTTACCACTTTTTCAGTATATATACTGCTAAAAAAAAATAGACAGAAGACTTAAACAATACAATATAACTCCAAGTCAATCACACTTCTGTGAAATCAATCTGTCAAGTTATGAAGTAACACCGATTGTGAATCACTTTCTCCTGCTGTTGTGCAAAGGGCACAGACAACAGGTAGAAATGATAGTCAATTAGCAAGACCACCCCTATAAAGGAGTGGTTCTGCAGGGGGTGACCACAGACCATTTCTCTGTTATCATTTTTGGCTGTTGTTTTGGTCACTTTTGCATTTTGTCATTACTCTCAATCCTAGAGGTACAGTAGAATGAGTTAGTATCTACAACCCACAGAAGTTGCTCAGGTAGTGCAGCTCATCAAGGATGGCACATCAATGCAAGCTGTTGCAAGAAGGGTAGCTGTGTCTGTCAGCAGTGTCCAGAGCATGTAGCAGATACCAAAAGACAGGCCAGTATGTCATGATCCCAATGGCAGGGGATCACAAAAGGACAAGCACAAAAAACAAAACAAGCTCTAGGGTGATGGAAACTGAGCTGACCGCGATCCTGAACCTCAACACACAACTAGCTGTAGCCGGGGAACGTGCCTACGATGATTCCTAGACGTCTCGCGCCAGCCGAAGAACTAACTTTCCCTATTAGAAGAAACACAGACCTCTCTTGCCTCCAGAGAAACACCCCACAGAAATAGCAGCCCCCCACATGTAATGACGGTGAAATGAGAGGAAAGCACATACGTAGTTATGAAAACAGATTCAGCAAAATGAGGCCCGCTAAAGCTAGATAGCAGAGGATACAAAAGTGAACTGCGCGGTCAGCGAAAAACCCTACAAAAAACCATCCTGAAATTACTTGAACTCATGTTCCAACTCATGGAACATGAGGAGTAATATCAGCCCACTAGAGCAACCAGCAAAAAGGAATCACATATCTGCAAGCTGGACTAAGACAAAAATTAAGCAAAACGTGGAACAGGAAAATCAAAAACTTAGCTTGTCCTGAAGAATACAGAAGCGGGAAGCAGAGGTAACAAGACACACTGATTACATTGATAGCCGGCGAGGAAATGACAAGAAAGCCAGGTTAAATAGGAAACTCCCATATCCTGATAGAACAGGTGGACACCAGAGACCGCAGAGAACACAAGTCACCCAGTACCATCTGTAACCACCAGAGGGAGCCCAAAAACAGAATCCACAACAGTACCCCCCTTGAGGAGGGGTCACCGAACCCTCACGAGAACCACCAGGGCGACCAGGATGAGCCCTATGAAATGCACGGACCAAATCAGCAGCATGAACATCAGAGGCAACCACCCAAGAATTATCCTCCTGACCATAACCCTTCCACTTGACCAAATATTGGAGTTTCCGTCTGGAAACACGAGAATCCAAGATCTTCCCCACAACATACTCCAATTCTCCCTCCACCAGCACCGGAGCAGGAGGCTCAAGTGAAGGAACAACAGGTACCTCATACTTCCGCAACAACGACCGATGGAACACATTATGAATAGCAAACGATGCCAGGAGATCCAATCGAAACGACACAGGGTTAAGAATTTCCAAGATCCTATAGGGACCGATGAACCGAGGCTTGAACTTAGGAGAAGAGACCTTCATAGGAACAAAACGAGAAGACAACCACACCAAGTCCCCAACACGAAGTCGAGGACCCACGCAGCGACGGCGATTAGCAAACTGCTGAGCCCTCTCCTGGGACAACTTCAAATTGTCCACCACATGACTCCAAATCTGATGCAACCTATCCACCACCATGTCCACTCCAGGACAATCAGAAGGCTCCACCTGACCAGAGGAAAAACGAGGATGAAACCCCGAATTACAAAAGAAAGGAGAAACCAAGGTAGCAGAACTAGCCCGATTATTAAGGGCAAATTCGGCAAGCGGCAAAAAGGTAACCCAGTCATCTTGATCAGCAGAAACAAAACACCTTAAATAAGTTTCCAAGGTCTGATTAGTTCGTTCCGTCTGGCCATTCGTCTGAGGATGGAATGCAGACGAAAAGGACAAATCAATGCCCATCTTAGCACAGAACGTCCGCCAAAATCTAGACACAAACTGGGATCCCCTGTCAGAAACGATGTTCTCCGGAATCCCATGCAAACGAACCACGTTCTGAAAAAACAGAGGGACCAACTCAGAGGAGGAAGGCAACTTAGGCAAGGGTACCAGATGAACCATCTTAGAAAAGCGGTCACACACAACCCAGATGACGGACATTTTTTGAGAGACAGGGAGATCCGAAATCAAGTCCATGGAAATGTGCGTCCAAGGCCTCTTCGGGATAGGCAAAGGTGACAACAATCCACTGGCCCGAGAACAGCAAGGCTTAGCCCGAGCGCAAACTTCACAAGACTGCACAAAAGAACGCACATCCCTCGACAAGGAAGGCCACCAAAAAGACCTGGCCACCAAGTCTCTAGTACCAAATATTCCAGGATGACCTGCCAACGCAGAAGAATGGACCTCGGAGATGACTCTACTGGTCCAATTATCCGGAACAAACAGTCTTTCAGGCGGACAACGATCAGGTTTATCCGCCTGAAACTCCTGCAAAGCACGTCGCAAGTCTGGGGAGACAGCCGACAAAATCACCCCATCCCTAAGGATACCAGTGCGCTCAGAATTTCCAGGGGAGTCAGGCACAAAACTCCTAGAAAGAGCATCCGCCTTCACATTCTTTGAACCTGGCAGGTATGAAACCACAAAATCGAAACGGGAGAAAAACAGTGACCAACGAGCCTGTCTAGGATTCAGACGCTTGGCAGACTCAAGGTAAATCAGATTTTTGTGATCAGTCAAGACCACCACACGATGTCTAGCACCCTCAAGCCAATGACGCCACTCCTCAAATGCCCACTTCATGGCCAAAAGCTCTCGATTACCATCATCATAATTCCGCTCAGTGGGCGAAAACTTTCTAGAAAAGAACGCACATGGCTTCATCACTGAGCAATCGGAGCTTCTCTGTGACAAAACCGCCCCCGCTCCAATCTCGGAAGCATCAACCTCAACCTGAAAAGGAAGCGAAACATCTGGCTGACGCAACACAGGAGCAGAAGAAAACCGGCGCTTAAGTTCCTGAAAGGCCTCCACAGCCGCAGGAGACCAATCAGCAACATCAGCACCCTTCTTAGTCAAATCCGTCAAAGGCTTAACAACACTAGAAAAATTAGTTATGAAACGACGATAAAAATTAGCAAAGCCCAAGAACTTCTGTAGACTCTTAAGAGATGTAGGCTGCGTCCAGTCACAAATAGACTGAACCTTGACGGGATCCATCTCAATAGTAGAAGGGGAAAAAATATACCCCAAAAAAGAAATCTTCTGGACTCCAAAGAGACACTTTGAACCTTTTACAAACAAAGAATTGGCCCGCAGGACCTGAAACACCTTCCTGACCTGCTGAACATGGGACTCCCAGTCATCCGAAAAAACCAAAACATCATCCAAATACACAATCATAAATTTATCCAGATATTCACGGAAAATATCGTGCATAAAGGACTGGAAGACAGAAGGAGCATTAGAAAGTCCAAAAGGCATCACCAAATACTCAAAATGGCCCTCAGGCGTATTAAATGCGGTTTTCCACTCATCACCCTGCTTTATCCGCACAAGATTATACGCACCCCGAAGATCAATCTTAGTGAACCATTTAGCCCCCTTAATGCGAGCGAACAAATCAGTCAACAATGGCAAAGGATACTGATATTTAACTGTAATCTTATTCAAAAGACGGTAATCTATACAAGGCCTCAAGGAACCATCTTTTTTGGCCACAAAAAAAAAACCTGCTCCCAAAGGGGACGAAGATGGACGGATATGTCCCTTTTCCAAGGACTCCTTAACATAATCCCGCATAGCAGTATGCTCTGGCACTGACAGATTGAACAAACGACCTTTAGGAAATTTACTGCCAGGAATCAAATCTATAGCACAATCGCAATCCCTGTGAGGAGGAAGCGAATTGAGCTTAGGCTCCTCAAAAACATCCCGATAATCAGACAAAAATACCGGAACCTCAGAAGGAGTAGATGAAGCGATAGAAATCGGAGGTGCATCATCATGAACCCCCTGACATCCCCAGCTTAACACAGACATCGTTTTCCAGTCCAAGACTGGGTTATGAGTTTGTAACCATGGCAGACCAAGCACTAAGACATCATGTAAATTATACAGTACCAGGAAGCGAATCACCTCCTGATGAACGGGAGTCATACGCATGGTCACTTGTGTCCAGTACTGAGGTTTATTCATAGCCAAAGGTGTAGAGTCAATTCCTTTCAAAGGAATAGGGACTTCCAGAGGCTCCAGACTAAACCCACAGCGGTTGGCAAATGACTAATCCATAAGACTCAGGGCAGCGCCTGAATCCACATAGGCATCGACGGAAATGGCTGATAATGAACAAATCAGAGTCACAGACAGAATGAACTTAGACTGTAAAGTACTAATGGCAACAGACTTATCAACCTTTTTTGTGCGTTTAGAGCATGCTGATATAACATGAGCTGAATCACCACAATAAAAACACAACCCATTTTTCCGCCTATAGTTTTGCCGTTCTCTTCTGGACTGAATTCTATCACATTGCATTGTCTCAGGTGCCTGTTCAGAAGACACCGCCAAATGGTGCACAGGTTTGCGCTCCCGTAAACGCCGATCAATCTGAATAGCCATAGTCATAGACTCATTCAGACCTGTAGGCGCCGGGAACCCCACCATAACATCTTTAATGGCCTCAGAAAGGCCATCTCTGAATTTTGCAGCCAGAGCGCACTCATTCCACTGAGTAAGCACCGACCATTTCCGAAATTTCTGACAATATATTTCTGCTTCATCTTGCCCCTGAGAGAGAGCCAATAAAGATTTTTCAGCCTGAATCTCTAGGTTAGGTTCATCATAGAGCAAACCCAATGCCAGAAAAAACGCATCCACATTGAGCAACGCAGGATCCCCTGGTGCCAATGCAAATGCCCAATTCTGAGGGTCACCCCGCAGGAAAGATATAACAATCTTGACTTGCTGAGCAGGGTCTCCAGAAGAGCGAGATTTCAAAGAAAGAAACAACTTGCAATTGTTCCTAAAATTCAGAAAACTAGATCTATCTCCAGAAAAAAACTCTGGGATAGGAATTCTAGGTTCAGACATAGGAGCATGTACAACAAAATCTTGTATATTTTGAACCTTAGCAGCAAGATTATTCAGGCTGGAAAACCAAACTCTGGACGTCCATGATAAACAGCTGAGGTCAGAGCCATTCAAGGATTAAGAGGAGGTAAGACGCAGCCAGGCTGCAATTAAGGCTATGCAGCAAACTCTGAGGGGAAAAAAAAAAAAAAAAAACTTCCTCAGACTACTTTTCCTCCTATTTCAGCCAATACGATTACCACTTTTTGGCCGGCTATACTGTCATGATCCCAATGGCAGGGGATCACAAAAGGACAAGCACAAAAAACAAAACAAGCTCTAGGGTGATGGAAACTGAGCTGACCGCGATCCTGAACCTCAACACACAACTAGCTGTAGCCGGGGAACGTGCCTACGATGATTCCTAGACGTCTCGCGCCAGCCGAAGAACTAACTTTCCCTATTAGAAGAAACACAGACCTCTCTTGCCTCCAGAGAAACACCCCACAGAAATAGCAGCCCCCCACATGTAATGACGGTGAAATGAGAGGAAAGCACATACGTAGTTATGAAAACAGATTCAGCAAAATGAGGCCCGCTAAAGCTAGATAGCAGAGGATACAAAAGTGAACTGCGCGGTCAGCGAAAAACCCTACAAAAAACCATCCTGAAATTACTTGAACTCATGTTCCAACTCATGGAACATGAGTAGTAATATCAGCCCACTAGAGCAACCAGCAAAAAGGAATCACATATCTGCAAGCTGGACTAAGACAAAAATTAAGCAAAACGTGGAACAGGAAAATCAAAAACTTAGCTTGTCCTGAAGAATACAGAAGCGGGAAGCAGAGGTAACAAGACACACTGATTACATTGATAGCCGGCGAGGAAATGACAAGAAAGCCAGGTTAAATAGGAAACTCCCATATCCTGATAGAACAGGTGGACACCAGAGACCGCAGAGAACACAAGTCACCCAGTACCATCTGTAACCACCAGAGGGAGCCCAAAAACAGAATCCACAACACCAGTACACCAGGGGATGTGGAGGAGGCCGTAGGAGGGCAACAACTCAGCAGCAAGACTGCTGCCTCCGCCTTTGTGCAAGGAGGAAGTGGAGGAGCAGTGCTAGAGTCTGGCAAAATTACCTCCAGAAGGCCACTAACATCCATGTGTCTGCTCAAACTGTCAGAAACAGACTCCATGAGGGTGGTATGAGGGCCCGACATCCACAAGTGGATGTTGAGCTTACAGCCCAACACTATGCAGGGTGATTGGCATTTGCCAGAGAGCACCAAGATTGGCAGATTCGGCATTGGTGCCCTGTGCTCTACGCAGATGAGAGCAGCTTCACACTGACCATGTGACAGACGAGACAGGTTCTGGAAATGCCATAGAGAATGTTCTTTTACCTGCATCATCCTCCAGCATGACCGGTTGGCAGGAGGTCAGTAATAGTGTGGTGAGGGCTGCACAACCTTCCATGTGCTAGTCAGAGGTGCCCTGACTGCCATTAGGTACTGGGATGAGATCCTCAGACCCATTGTGAGACCATATGCTGTGCACTGGGCCCTGGGTTCTTCCTGAAGCATGACAATGCTAGGCCTCATGTAGCTGAAATGTGTCAGCAGTTCCTACATGATGAAGGCATTGATGTTATGGACTGGCCGTCTCATTCCCTAGACCTGACTCCAATTGAACACATCTGGGACATCATGTCTCATTTCATCCACCAACACCACATTGCACTACAGACAGTCCAGGAGTTGACTGATGTTTTAATCTAGGTCAAGGAGGAGATCCCTCAAGAGAACAACTGCTGCCTCATCAAGAGCATGCCCAGGTGTTGTAGGGAGGTCATACAGGCACGTGGACAGCACACACACTATTTTTCTTGAGACATTTCGACTGAAGTTAGACCAAACTGTGATTTGATTTTCCACTTTGATTTTGAGGATTACTTCAAATCCAGACCTCCATTGGATATTAATTTTTATTTACATTGACCATTTTTATGTTTTATTGTTCTCAACGCATTCCATTATGTAATGAATAAAGATTTGCATCTGGAATATTTCATTCAGTGATATCTAGGATGTGGTATCTTAGTGTTCCTTTTATGTTTTGAGCAGTGTATATATATATATATATATATATATATATACACACATATAATGTATATATATCCGGTGAGGCATTGCCAGTGGCTTCACTGCTTGTATTTGATGCAGCTGTTTCTGACAAAGACATTCCGTGCCGAGCAAACAGGATGTGCACGAGCCCAGATCATTTCCTGTTGGTTGTATAAACTTTATTACGTAAAATAAATAGTTATCACTGAGATATTGTTATCAGCTCCCACAGTTTAGAATAACAATCCAATGACTAGATTGTGTTGTAGAAAACAATGACACTTGACCATGGCTGATACTGTGTACTAGTGACGTAGGGAAGTCCCTAAGATGTCTTCTAGAAGTCTAACTCCACCTGTGGTTTAATAAGGGAGTTCTTATATCAGTTCTTACATTGTTATATACTGTACTTTTGTGGGTTGAAAAAAATGAGTAATAAAATAATCCAATACCTGCCTTTTGTAAAACGGGCTTCATCCCAGAGGAAGGGTTATTTTGTTGTTTCATATAGCGCAGAAGGTGGGCCCACTACTTAGGACTCCCATGGGCCAGAGCAAGGAGTCATTCACAGATAGTGTCTATTTGCTCTGGTAGACATTGTTCATCTTTGTATGATGGAGCTGGCTTTTTTCCTGCAGTGGCCAGTTCCCTTGTAATTAACAGCTAATCATTGGGGGTAGATACTTTTAGTTCATATTAAAATTCTTACATTTTTCTTGCACAGTTGAAGTCAACATTATTTATAATTTTTACATGGGAAAGGTTCAATCAGCTTCTTTAGAGCGGTGCTTTCTCCCATGAAGGAAGTTTTACTCCATGAATTCTACTCTTTCAGTGTAGTAAAAAAATCTCTGTTACTCCTTGATGGAAGTTGCTGGATTAGGAGAGGAAACGGGTGTACGAAACGCCCCTTATGTGAACAAACGGAAACCATCAAAGCCCATAATGATATGATGATGGTAAAGCAACAGCTGCATGAGGATTTCATGTTCTGACCTTACTTATCGCTCCTTCCTGATTGCATCTTCCACATTTTTATTACTTAAAGGTGATCACAGAAAATGTCTGCATGCTTTATTGTATTACCTAAATGGAACGACCCCTGTGTGAAATAAAAAAATCAATTAAACTCCCCTACTGGTGTTGTTCAAATGATGTCAGCACTTATGTTACATTGCTACGCCCCGTAACTGCTGCAGACAGTCAGTGGCTGCTGAATGGCTGCAGCGCTCTCTCACAAGGCATAATTAAGTCTTGGGCGGTCAGTATAAGGTTTTTTAAATAACACGGGGGATTATTTATCACTAGAATACTAGTAATCCTGCTGTCATATAGTCCTCCATATTTATAACCTTTATACAGTGGGGCAAAAAAGTATTTAGTCAGTCAGCAATAGTGCAAGTTCCACCACTTAAAAAGATGAGAGGTGTCTGTAATTTACATCATAGGTAGACCTCAACTATGGGAGACAAACTAAGAAAAAAAAATCCAGAAAATCACATTGTCTGTTTTTTTATCATTTTTTTTGCATATTATGGTGGAAAATAAGTATTTGGTCAGAAACAAACAATCAAGATTTCTGGCTCTCACAGACCTGTAACTTCTTCTTTAAGAGTCTCCTCTTTCCTCCACTCATTACCTGTAGTAATGGCACCTGTTTAAACTTGTTATCAGTATAAAAAGACACCTGTGCACACCCTCAAACAGTCTGACTCCAAACTCCACTATGGTGAAGACCAAAGAGCTGTCAAAGGACACCAGAAACAAAATTGTAGCCCTGCACCAGGCTGGGAAGACTGAATCTGCAATAGCCAACCAGCTTGGAGTGAAGAAATCAACAGTGGGAGCAATAATTAGAAAATGGAAGACATACAAGATCACTGATAATCTCCCTCGATCTGGGGATCCATGCAAAATCCCACCCCGTGGGGTCAGAATGATCACAAGAACGGTGAGCAAAAATCCCAGAACCACGCGGGGGGACCTAGTGAATGAACTGCAGAGAGCTGGGACCAATGTAACAAGGCCTACCATAAGTAACACACTACGCCACCATGGACTCAGATCCTGCAGTGCCAGACGTGTCCCACTGCTTAAGCCAGTACATGTCCGGGCCTGTCTGAAGTTTGCTAGAGAGCATTTGGATGATTCAGAGGAGTTTTGGGAGAATGTCCTATGGTCTGATGAAACCAAACTGGAACTGTTTGGTAGAAACACAACTTGTCGTGTTTGGAGGAAAAAGAATACTGAGTTGCATCCATCAAACACCATACCTACTGTAAAGCATGGTGGTGGAAACATCATGCTTTGGGGCTGTTTCTCTGCAAAGGGGCCAGGACGACTGATCCGGCTACATGAAAGAATGAATGGGGCCATGTATCGTGAGATTTTGAGTGCAAACCTCCTTCCATCAGCAAGGGCATTGAAGATGAAACGTGGCTGGGTCTTTCAACATGACAATGATCCAAAGCACACCGCCAGGGCAACGAAGGAGTGGCTTCGTAAGAAGCATTTCAAGGTCCTGGAGTGGCCTAGCCAGTCTCCAGATCTCAACCCTATAGATAACCTTTGGAGGGAGTTGAAAGTCCGTGCTGCCAAGCGAAAAGCCAAAAACATCACTGCTCTAGAGGAGATCTGCATGGAGGAATGGGCCAACATACCAACAACAGTGTGTGGCAACCTTGTGAAGACTTACGGAAAACATTTGACCTCTGTCATTGCCAACAAAGGATATATTACAAAGTATTGAGATGAAATTTTGTTTCTGACCAAATACTTATTTTCCACCATAATATGCAAATAAAATATTAAAAAAACAGACAATGTGATTTTCTGGATTTTTTTTTCTCAGTTTGTCTCCCATAGTTGAGGTCTACCTATGATGTAAATTACAGACGCCTCTCATCTTTTTAAGTGGTGGAATTTGCACTATTGCTGACTGACTAAATACTTTTTTGCCCCACTGTATAATCCTGCTCATACCACTGATTGGCAGCTTTCTGCCTATGCACAGTGTACACAGAAAGCTTCCAATCAGTGGTGTGGGTGGGTTATACAGAGCTCAGCATCTAGTAACTGCTACCTATATAATATCTCCAGTCGCCAACTCAGTAAGTGACACATCACTGGAATCAAGGTCTCTGCCCCTATAGCAAAAACCTGGTTACAGTTTCCCTTTTTTATTCTCTTTGGCACCATGTAAATATGAAGCAAATGTTAGATGGGTGACATTAATAATTAATAAATGCAACATATGAAAAACAGTATAAAAATCTAAATTAAATACTTTCCATCTTAACCATTTAAGGCCAATTTGGCTTTATTTTATGAAATCTTATATTCTGAATAACTTTTTTACTTTTCTGTCTTTCGGCTAAAAGAGTTATGTTATCAATGGTAGCAATTCTGGGTATGAATGCTTTCATTAACTTTCATTTATTTTTTTGGTACCAGAATTTTTTTTTTTTTGCATGTACACATATCTCGAGCATAACTTTTTTTTTTACCTTTTCATTAATATAGTTTTACAAGAGTTTTTCTTTTTGCTGAATAGTACCATGCAGTTTATTTTATTTTTTAATTTCAGTTCATTACTAAAAGTGATATATCGCTGGAATCGAGGACTCTGCTGCTCTTAGAGTAGTAGTCACCTGGCATGACAGAATCTATTTAATAATGCCAAATCATTCTACATACAGAATATGGACCATTAGTTTGGGAGAAACTAGAATAGAGTCCTACATGATCATCTATGTGGGCTGGGATTTCTTACAGGCTTTTACCGCTCTACAGCCTCAAAAGACAACCTGCAAGTAACTTACTTGCACGCTCATTTTTATGGTCTCATATGTCACTTGCAGGAATATTAGATGAAATTCTTCTATATTGCTATAGATTGCCATTTCATTTGATTCTGTCAGACTCTTACAACAATTATTTCAACCTGATGAAGGCCTACAAAGTAGAAACGTGTTGTAAATTTTAATAAGCTTTTATTACCCGTCCTTTATTAAGTTATTTGCTACTCATAGCCAATAAAATATCACCTAATTCAACATCAGAGATACTTGGTTTTTTTGGGGCTATACAACCCTGTTTTTCAAAATTAGGTTAAGGATCCCCTGAAGGAACAATGATTTCCTTTACAAAACGTATATTTCTTTCCCCTACAAGCGCTGCTCCTGTATCTGTAGCTCTCTAGTATTTGCTTATAGCTATGCCATGGAATACTCTCAATATAGACAGAAGTGGTAGTAAGTCGGTGTTCTGGAGAACAGCTATATCCTCGCCTCGGATTTGGCACTCCACAAATCAAATCAGGCTTTTGATGTCCGTTCATTTATGTAGCAGTCTGGAAATGAGCTGGACTCCATTAAAGGCATAATTCTCCAGAATACGACAGCTGCCGAGCTTACCAGAAAATAGAAGCATTGAGCCGCGGCGCTGTTCATTTACAGGCCTCAGCATTGCTCTTACATTTGATAAATGTGCAGGATACCTTTTGACATTAGAAACACAAGTAGGCCGAGCTGTAGCCGTGGCTGTAGGATCCACTTTGTAGCTCCCCACTCGTAATGTGTCACTCAGACCAGCGTATCGGGCCCATGTCTACCAGCCATAAACCTTGGTTCTTCTAAACTCTAAACCTGCAGCATCAAGGTAGGCTCACTGCTGTCTCGTAGTTTGATATAGTGCTGATGTGGCAAAACCAGACCTTTTAGGATGGTTAATGTGTGTGCAGTGCCTTCTGCTGCACTTTCAGAGATTAAAATTAATTGCTGTTGCATTTGACATATAAATCCACTTCTAGGTCACCAGTTCCACGTTAGCAGACCAGGCCCAGAATGTGTGACAGAAGGGAACATCATTTATCTGTGATCATATCTATCTACAGCTGTTCTAAATATGTCTGAACGCAACAACCAATGTCTGAAAATCATAGCAGAGATACAATCTAAACCTCTGCTTCAGTGAGCAGCACATCAATGAGGCTGTAGCCTGACAGGAACATGGAAACTTTACCAGCCAATTTGTCAACCTGAAAAGTGGCCGTGTAGTAACTGTGTGTACTGGCTACCAGTCACTCCTAATTATATTCATTTAGGGTGCTCTGCCAATAATGTACCATGTCTAATTGCAAGTTTGACATCTGTAATTGTATTAATGATGGAATACAAATCTAATAGTAATTACTCGCATGTGTTAAAAAAAATTTGCCACACTATAAAGAATAAAAAAGCATTAACTTTATCTATTTATCTACAATCTACTTATCTATTATCTATCTATTATCCATCAATCTCTATACTATCTATCAATCAATCTATCATCTATATATATTTATTATCTATCATCTATCTATTATCTATCTATCTTATATCTATCTATCTATCTATCTATCTATCTATATATCTATATATCATCTATCTATCTATCTATCTATCTATCTATCTATCTATCTATCTATCTATCATCTATCTATTTTCTATCTATTATCTATCTATCCATTATCTATCTATCTATCTATCTATCTATCTATCTATCTATCTATCTATCTATCTATCTATCATCTATCTATTTTCTATCTATTATCCATCAATCTCTCTACTATCTATCAATCTATCATCTATATATCTATTATCTATCATCTATATATCTATTATCTATCATCTATCTATTATCTATCTATCTATCTATCTATCTATTATCTATCATCTATATATTATCTATCTATCATGTTTATCTATCTATCATCTATATATTATCTATCTATATATCTGTCTATTATCTAGATATTGATCTATCTATTACCTATCTATATATCTTAGCAAAAAAAAAAAACAGCACCAATAATTAAGGAAAGATAAAGTAGGGTGCAAAGTCTCCCAAACAATTTTCTAGTTGTAAAATATATAAAAAAGCTTGAGAAAGGTTCTGTGTCACTGAAACATCGTCGTCAAGCCACACGAGCTATTAAAGGTCTTGTTTTCTTTGCTAATTTTGGAGTGCTGCCTATTTTTTATTCTATCTATCTATCTATCTATCTAGCTAGCTATCTATCTGTCTGTTTGTCTATCTTTTATCTATCTAAATTGAACAAATTTAAGCAACACACCATAGCCTTCCAAAAATAAAGGTGATTTAATAGCCCATAGTGGCTATTATTGGTTCGCATTTTTTAACCGAAATGTCGCTACCACTATGAGCTTTTAAATCGCCTTTATTTTTTGGAAGACTATGGCGTGTTGCCTCAATTTCCTCTTTTTATATTGAAAGCTGGCAATTACCTGAAGGCTTGGCACCCTGATAAAACCAATTTGGCTGGTGCTGCTTCATACTTTTTTCTGTCTATCTAGAGGAACGTCTCTTGCTGCAAAAATAGTAGCTGCAGGTTCTTTCATATGATAACGCATTTGTAACCCTACTTGTGTTTTTTCAAGTCAAAAAAAGTCGTCATTAGTTTTTTTTACTTGAAAAAGATGCCAGTACGGCATAGAAAAGCATTTTCCAATAAAAGAACCGTCATCTGCTATTTTTGCAGTAAGAGACTTTTTCCAGTCGCACGTCCTATTTCACACTATTTCCATATTATGCATGTCTCTGAGTCTTAGCATTCTAGCCTTTGAACACGTCCTTTAAATATGCCTAAACACAAATGACTCTCATATTTTTTAGATATACAAGGAACAACAATATCTACGCCATAGATGTGCGGTTTAATCGAGGTTTAACATCAGTGCTTGGCAAAGATTTCTTCTAGGCTGCAATATAGTTCTGAGCAAAACGCCGGAATTTTAGCTTCGCTCATCTGAAGAATTCCTTTTGCTAAATAATCCGCTTAAGAATAGCATTTTATGTAACCAACGCCTTTACATCCCTCCTCACAATAATGCTCTAAACTGTGCAGAACACTGTCTCTGATGCCAGCATTCCTCACATGCATGTAACAGAAGAAGACAAGTCTTGTATATGCAGAACACATGAATTAGGTAGATGATCCATAACCACATGCGATACCTTGAGTTTTTCCTCTTACACTACAGTGCTAGGCTACAAAGATCAAGAGAACTGAAAACACTTGCAAAAACAACTCAAATGTTCTTTTCAAAATGGCATCCACACCTGTTTTTGCATATTCTCAGAGCATTAAATATTAATGATATATTTTATATAAAGTTAGTGATTGGAAAACTTTATTTGGCAAAACTTAATTCCCGAAGTACATCATTGGATTAAAGTTGTCGGAACATCCAATTTCAGCAGTACTGGATGGCCTTCTAATGTGTATAGGGCCTCCCGACTCTTCTCCGACACATGAGGTATTGGGCATTATGAATATAAATCCCATTTTTTTGTCCTTCCTAATGATAAGTGAGTATCAGAGGTGTCTGACAATGGCTTACTTCTCTCTCCCCAACCATTGAAAACACATGCACATTCATGGGTATGGGGAGTAGGTACGGCTAGCTGGTGACTGAACAAGTGTTAAACTGACTTTTATTTAAAAGTGTAGAGGCACAACTAGGTTCTACATACGTGAAAGCACCACTCCAACATTTCTTTAATGCAGCTCTGGAGTGGTGCTTCTTACCCACCGCCATCTTCACCTTCTATCGCCGCCACTCCTGACAGTCGGCAGCAGATTGTGGCCTGCCATATCACGCTAGTATTTGCTGGAGAGAGCCAGGGGTCACTTATCATTGTAAGTCTATGAGAGCCTTGTTGGGCCTCGTTCTGGCTCTCACTTATATTGAGGGCTTGTTACTGTTACTTCTGACTTCTGACCAGTCAGAAGTTTTAGCCACAAGATGGCCCTGCAAAACTGGACCGGCACTAATAAAATGTGAAGATGACGGCGGTAAGTATAAGACTTCGATCAGGGAATTAAATTAAAAGCACCACTCTAGTGCTGCCATAAAAAAACACAGGAGTGGTGCTTTAAAGTTCAAAGCCCCATTTGTGTTTCCATTACCATTTCCATTTTTTATGGATAGAAGAACACAATCTCCATAATTTGTGTCTATTATCTGTAGTATATACATGTGCTACACTATCGTTTCCAGTAGGAGGCAGTGTGACCCATATTAAGGGGAAGAATATTTAACCCTTCTAGTCCATAATGCCAATAGGGAGGGATGACTATGGCAATTTGAAGAATGCTTGGCACTTCCAGTCCCACCCTTGGCAGCCCAACATACGGGATTGTTCCTCAATCCACATTATATGGCACATTTGGAGATTGCAAGTGTAGTTCAATGATTCAGCTCCCGGTAGGCCGCATTAAAGTTAAGTACACAGCTCCTGTGTCTTTAAGGGTCTTTATGTACACATATTTATTCATATTTTTTCGCAGTTAACTTTTCAGTCCAGATGTACAACATGAAACCAGCGTCTACTCAACCATATCATTATAGATGAAAATCTGACATGTCGAGTGGGCAGCTACATAAAGAGTCTTTTAATGATAAAACTTTGGCTGAACCGGACTATATTTTACAAGCAAATTTTGTTCTAGGAACACATGTACATTCAATAAGAGGAACATCTTTTTAACCTCTCAACTATTCCAACTGAGGAGTCGTATTTTTGTCTACCAAGCATGCCAGGGCCTGACTCATCCACTCTTTCCATCAATTATTTGTAAAACTGTAAACGCCATCTTCTGTGGCTGGAAATGATTGTGTATGTCCCAGCTCGTTTCACCATTATCTTGCCGCCGTGTAAACAGGCTGCCAGTCACCTGATGAAACAGCAAAACTCTCGTTCACTGGGTGAAATGATTTTTTTATGCAGCATAAATGATCATCATTCGTTGTGGTGCATTTTCACTGCCGAGAATAATGGCAGCCTAGTACTGATCACTTAGTTATTTGCTTTGGTATTCCTGTGTGAACAGGCAGTCAAATGAAAAAGTTTACCGTACGGCAGTCGTATTGTGCCTCCGGTTGATCCTTGAAAAAAAACACAATTTTAACATTTTTAAGACCATTCTACAGTTTATTATCTATATATATTTCTATGTATAAGCAGATTACAGTGCATAAAATCCACGGTGGCCTCTCACCATCATCACATAAGACTAAAGAAAGCACTGGCAACCCATGCCAAATATAAATTTCCTGTGCAGGAAGGGTCCCTCCTATTCAACAAGGCAAATAATAGAAGGAACAATACAGATAAGAAAATCTTTCCCGACACAAATGCAAATCAGGTCATTATTGTGACTAGACCAAGGCTTGAGATAGTTTTTGAGATGTCATATCATTTGCTCCTCCAGATTAAAACCTCAGAGGACAGTAACTAGTTCTACTTCTTCATCAGCCATTGACTGGTTTGGTTGAATGAAACATACAAAAACTTTATTGTTCAGAAAGATCTGTAAATGACTTGCGCCACATTTCTCATATTTAATATATATATATACATATATATATATATATATATATATATATATATATATATATATATACAGTGGGGCAAAAAAGTATTTAGTCAGTCAGCAATAGTGCAAGTTCCACCACTTAAAAAGATGAGAGGCGTCTGTAATTTACATCATAGGTAGACCTCAACTATGGGAGACAAACTGAGAATAAAAAATCCAGAAAATCACATTGTCTGTTTTTTTAACATTTTTTTTGCATATTATGGTGGAAAATAAGTATTTGGTCAGAAACAAACAATCAAGATTTCTGGCTCTCACAGACCTGTAACTTCTTCTTTAAGAGTCTCCTCTTTCCTTCACTCATTACCTGTAGTAATGGCACCTGTTTAAACTTGTTATCAGTATAAAAAGACACCTGTGCACACCCTCAAACAGTCTGACTCCAAACTCCACTATGGTGAAGACCAAAGAGCTGTCAAAGGACACCAGAAACAAAATTGTAGCCCTGCACCAGGCTGGGAAGACTGAATCTGCAATAGCCAACCAGCTTGGAGTGAAGAAATCAACAGTGGGAGCAATAATTAGAAAATGGAAGACATACAAGACCACTGATAATCTCCCTCCATCTGGGGCTCCACCCCGTGGGGTCAGAATGATCACAAGAACGGTGAGCAAAAATCCCAGAACCACGAGGGGGGACCTAGTGAATGAACTGCAGAGAGCTGGGAACAATGTAACAAGGCCTACCATAAGTAACACACTACGCCACCATGGACTCAGATCCTGCAGTGCCAGACGTGTCCCACTGCTTAAGCCAGTACATGTCCGGGCCCGTCTGAAGTTTGCTAGAGAGTATTTGGATGATCCAGAGGAGTTTTGGGAGAATGTCCTATGGTCTGATGAAACCAAACTGGAACTGTTTGGTAGAAACACAACTTGTCGTGTTTGGAGGAAAAAGAATACTGAGTTGCATCCATCAAACACCATACCTACTGTAAAGCATGGTGGTGGAAACATCATGCTTTGGGGCTGTTTCTCTGCAAAGGGGCCAGGACGACTGATCCGGGTACATGAAAGAATGAATAAGGCCATGTATCGTGAGATTTTGAGTGCAAACCTCCTTCCATCAGCAAGGGCATTGAAGATGAAACGTGGCTGGGTCTTTCAACATGACAATGATCCAAAGCACACCGCCAGGGCAACGAAGGAGTGGCTTCGTAAGAAGCATTTCAAGGTCCTGGAGTGGCCTAGCCAGTCTCCAGATCTCAACCCTATAGAAAACCTTTGGAGGGAGTTGAAAGTCCGTGTTGCCAAGCGAAAAGCCAAAAACATCACTGCTCTAGAGGAGATCTGCATGGAAGAATGGGCCAACATACCAACAACAGTGTGTGGCAACCTTGTGAAGACTTACAGAAAACGTTTGACCTCTGTCATTGCCAACAAAGGATATATTACAAAGTATTGAGATGAAATTTTGTTTCTGACCAAATATTTATTTTCCACCATAATATGCAAATAAAATGTTAAAAAAACAGACAATGTGATTTTCTGGATTTTTTTTTCTCAGTTTGTCTCCCATAGTTGAGGTCTACCTATGATGTAAATTACAGACGCCTCTCATCTTTTTAAGTGGTGGAACTTGCACTATTGCTGACTGACTAAATACTTTTTTGCCCCACTGTATATATATATATTTAATATGCCGCAGTTTCACCAATGTCCTTGCCCGTTAACAATAATGACACAATACAATCATAAAATCACATCTTATTTTGAAATTCATACAATTTTTTTTAAAATAATCATTGTGAGTTGTTGATCCTACATTTTTATTAATCACATCTCTATTAGGAAGTTCCTGCTTTCACCAGGGACACAATCGAGAGGCTGCACAGTGGTTAAGACTCTGTGCACATCAAAAGATGACATTAATGTCTTTACTTACTAACTTGTATTAATATGTAGTATGTGAAATAATAATAATATTAGCAAATACCTCCAATTAGAAATGTAGTATAGTTCTACTGATTTGCTATGTCACTTACCCCATATGCAGGGCAATACAGTAGCTTAGGTATCCATGGTTACAACTAGTGATGAGCGAATATACTCGTTGCTCGAGATTTCCCGAGCACGCTTGGGTGACCTCCGAGTATTTTTTAGTGCTCGGAGATTTAGTTTTCATCGCCGCAGCTGAATGATTTACATCTGTTAGCCAGCTTGACTACATGTGGGGATTCCCTAGCAACCAGGCAACCCCCACATGTACTTATGCTGGCTATCAGATGTAAATAATTCAGCTGCGGCAAGAAAAACGTAATCTCCGAGCACTAAAAAATACTCGGAGGACACCCAAGCGTGCTCGAGAAATCTCGAGTAACGAGTATATTCGCTCATCACTAGTTACGACTAGGGTTGAGCAACTTTTGTTTTTATAGGATCGGGTCGGGTTCCACGAAACCCGACTTTTTGAAGTCGGGTCGAGTGAAATCGGCCGATCCTGTAGAAAAGTCGGGGTCGGGGTCGGCCGAAATACGAAACCCAATGCAGTGCATTGGGTTTCTAATGGTTCCCAGGGTCTGAAGGAGAGGAAACTCTCCTTCAGGCCCTGCGATCCATATTAATGTGTAAAATAAAGAATAAAAATAAAAAATATTGCTATACTCACCCTCGGACGCGCCCTGGTTGTAACCGGGAGCCTTCCTTCCTAAGAATCAGCGCTTGAAGGACCTTTTGATGACGTCGCGGCTTGTGATTGGTCGCGTGAGCGGTCACATGGGCGTCACATGACCAATCACAAGCCGCGACGTCATCGAAAGGTCCTTCAAGCGCTGATTCTTAGAAAGGAAGGCTGCGGGTTAGAACCAGGGCGCGTCCGAGGGTGAATATATTCCTAATAGGTAGGACGCGCCCTGGCTCTAACCCGCAGCCTTCCTTCCTAAGAATCAGCGCTTGAAGGACCTTTCAATGACGTCGCGGCTTGTGATTGGTCGCGTGACGCCCATGTGACCGCTTACGCGACCAATCACAAGCCGCGACATCATCGAAAGGTCCTTCAGGCGCTCATTCTTAGGAAGGAAGGCTCCTGGTTATAACCAGGGCGCGTCCGAGGGTGAGTATAGCAATATTTTTTATTTTTATTCTTTATTTTACACTTAAATCTGAATTCCGATACCGATTCCCGATATCTTAAACATATCGGGAATCGGTATCGGAATTCCGATACCAGATTCAGAAGATCGCCGACCTCATGGCTGACCCCACACAGGTGTCGGGTCGGGTTTCATGAAACCCGACTTTGCCAAAAGTCGGCGACTTCTGAATCTGGCCGACCCGTTTCGCTCAACCCTAGTTATGACTACTCATTTATTAACAGTTAAACAGTTATTAGTGGTTGTAAGCATGGATATCAAAGCTACTGAAATGCCCTGCACAGGGATTAAGTGACAAAGCGAATCAGAAGAACTGTACTTTGTTTCTAATTGGAGGTATTTGCTATTATTATTGTTGTTAATATTATTATTATTATTACGCCTACTACATATTGGGATTGAATCTTGAATATTGGAATACCCCTCCCACCCATTTCACTCAATAAAGATGTGTACATAAGTGTTAGAGGTCGAGTTCCCGCTTCTGCACAGGGGGAATCTCGAGCCATCTCCACTGCGGTCTCCCATTCTGTTCCAGCCGCAGTGGAGTCTGCTCAGCAAAGACGTCGGTCCCAGCGTCTTGCTCAATCTCACTCTGTTCTAAGAGTTACTGCTGCTTCTCCAGCTTCTGCCATTAAAGCCAGTACTGGTCAGCAGCAAGCGGACTTCTCTGGGACTAAGTCCTTGTTTGCACATACTGAGCATGCCCAGGGCAAGATCTCCCATTGGAGATCGAGGGTCAGGTGCTCAGGCTCTGGGGCACATCCCATTGGTCCTCTTGGCAGGTCTTGGAAGGGCAAAAGTTCTGTAGCCACTTCCTGTGCTGCAACTATATAAACTGCGCATGACCGCACGGCCATGCGCTAGTATTGTCTCATAATTATATATGTGTGTGTGTAGATGGATGTATGTCGATGGATGAAAGCTCCTAAATATCCCTCCCTAGAGTTGTTGTCTGCTCGCGGATGTTGGTAGCTATCTAGCGCCCGACTAACCATCTGCACGATACACACATTACAGCATCCTCTTGCTGTGTTCGCCTGTACGGCGCCGTGCGCTTGCCTAGCGCTTTCCATACACAAGCCTGTGTGGTTGGTGGCGTCCGTCAGTGCGGCATTGCTCGCACTCCTGTGCATTTATATATTTCTTATTAGTTTCCTTACACACCCAGTTGCGGTGTTGTGCCAGCAAGGGTCTAATCGGACTTCAATCCCAGTTGGGGTTAAGTACGCTGACTGCTTGCTCGCGCTTTAGGTGCGGTACCGCGGTCCTGTGACGCAACAGGATTGCTTCCTTCACGCTGGGTGAGGTTGAACCCATGTGTGTTTACTTTAGTGTACCGCCATATAGTCTGCAATTTACTAGCAGCGGGTTTTCACCTGCACGGTGGACCTTGGACTGCGAACGCATCTATACCATCTTTCTGGGTGCGTTCCGCCAGTCCTAACACATAAGTGCATTTGATTTTGGTCCCATTCACAGAAATGTCCCAATTTATTCTTAGGATGCCCATAGGAGAGAGCCATTTATGCACAACACCATACAAACAGACAACAGACGCACAAGCACCAACTAATTAATAACATGGATTGAGACAAAGTCACAATAAAAGAGGTTGATTAAAACAAATGTGAAGGGAAATTCACCATGTCATGAACAGGGAATTAATGTCTTCAATGTGTAAATGAAGGGAAAGAAAAATGGATAAGACATAAAACCACAAAATATGTTCAGACGTAAAAACAAACCTTATGGGTATAACAGTTTGGAAGGAGGACATTAGAAGTTAATACCCAAGAAGCTGGGCTTTCTTCATACGAGGCCAAGGTCCAGCTATCCTAGCCCTGTATATAAAATCCCTGCAGCGATATAGTGGCTTGTGGATATTTCCTCTGTCACCCAGTACCCACATGCCTTAAGTGCTCTCTTCTAGCTACGCTCCTGGTTATGGGAAAATAGTAAGGTTTGGGGAAAATTGGGCTCCTCAGCAGACTAAATGACTTTTCCAAGACCCTTATTAATTGTGAATCTTTACTTCATACAAGCCCTGGTTCCCTCATTATAAAGCTAAGGATGAGAAGCCGAGGGGCGTCTGCTAATGGGCTGACTTTGCTGCTAGGAGGCCATAGCGCTCACCCCATTTGCCATTATTATGCTCTTAATGCCAGGTCTTGGCACTGGCGCCATTTTTCAGAGTAACAATGTTTTTGTATAAAGTAAAGCAATCTGAAGAATTTAGAATTCCTCCGGAAAAAAGCCAAAGAAGTATTTTCAAAGATTAAGTAATAGCAATGATGTGCTACCGTCTATAGGAGGATTTCTAAAAGGGCATGTCATATTTCTTCATTCCTCGCAGTGTCTCCAGGACAAACAAGCTGCAGGCGAAGCTTAAAGGAAGCCCTTTTGCGTGCAGTTTAATTCGGAATGTTTTGAAAAGGAACTGGAGTGAGACAGTAATAATGTTCTGTGGTATCTATTTCTAGCTCCCCGTGACATCACACCCTATGTGCCTGCAATGGCCGCTATTTCAGAAATGCACCAAGCAAACAACAAAATCAAAAGGACAAAGCTTTTATGCAAAGGCTGCTCTTTCCATCCTCAAGGTAGATGTTACGAGATACTAAATAGGAGTGATAATCACAAGGAGTGAAGATTCCATGAAGCGTAGTCCATGTCCACCAATATCTACCCATCTATCTATCTCTATCTATCTATCTATCTATCTATCTATCTATCTATCTACCTATCTATCATCTATCTATCTATCTATCTATCTATCTATCTATCTATCTATCTATCTACCTATCTATCATCTATCTATCTATCTGTCTATCTATTATCTATCTATCATCTATTATCTATCTATCTATCATCTATTTATCTATCTATCTATCTATTATCTATTTATCTATCTATTATCTATCTATCTATTATCTATCTATCTATTATCTATCTATTATCTATCTATCTATCTATCTATCTATCTATCTATCTATCTATCATCTATTATCTATCTATCTATCTATTATCTATCTATCTATCTATCTATCTATCTATCTATCTATCTATCTATCTATCTATCTATCTATCTATCATCTATTATCTATCTATCTATCTATCTATCTATCTATCTATCTATTATCTATTTATCTATCTATTATCTATCTATCTATCTATCTATCTATCTATCTATCTATCTATCTATCTATCTATCTATCTATTATCTATATATCTATCATCTATTATCTAACTATCTATCTATCTATTATCTATCTATCTATCTATCTATCTATCTATCTATCATCTATTATCTATCTATCTATCTATCTATCTATCTATCTATCTAATATCTATCTCTATCTATCTATTATCTATAATCTATCTACTATCTATCTATCTATCTATCTATCTATCTATCTATCTACCTATCTATCTATTTATCTATCTATCTTTCTAACTATTATCTATCTATTTTCTATTTCATATCTATTATCTATCTATCTATCTATCTATCTATCTATCTATCTATCTATCTATCTATCTATCTATCTATCTATTGTTCTATCTATCGTTCTATCTATCTGTCTATCTCTACCTATTATCTATCATTTATATATATATATATATATATATATATATATATATATATATATATATCCATCTATTATCTATCTATCTATCTATCTATCTATCTATTTATCTTTCTATCTATTATCTATCTATTTTTCTATTTCATATCTATTATCTATCTATCTATCTGTCTGTCTGTCTATCTATCTGTCTGTCTGTCTAGCACTTATTTCCAAGAATTATCCTTTTTAGAGTAAAATTCAAGATATCGCTTTTACAGTGGATTTTATGAAGAAACTTTGGTTGAGTTTGCACTATTTTATGCTATTGCAATATTTAACTACTTGAAGATGGTATAATAATAGACACAATTTAATAATTATAATATTACTATATTTTTAAATATCTGATTAAATAATCAGAGATTCCATCAGATGCTGTTCTGTCTGTAACCCCCCCTTGGAAAATATAAAATAAACCATCTTATATGTCTTTCATCTGTTATATGTCTCTCATTTAACTCACTTATAGCCAAGGGGTATTTAGTGCTTTAGTCCGCACTGTCTTCCAAGAGAATGAGTTACATAACGGATAGGATAAATCCATGCGCTATATTCAAGTGGCTTCGGCTAACCCACATTTTTCTGGCTAGTCTTCTAGTCTACATAAAACAGATAATAGAAATGCTGGCAGCTGAAATGTGGTTCACATGAATACACCACTGCTTTGTACAGAACCTGCTTCTAAAAATCGTATTTTAGGTTCCAGGAATGAATCTAACTTGCTCTTGACTTTATTGGGGTTATTAGTACATTTATAGTTACAACATCTTTGGAGCTGCCCTACATCTCATTACTTCTTCACCCCTTCTGAACTTCAGTGATCCAGATAGTGTGATTAGAGACAGCCTTCCATATATTTCCCTAGAGTGACCCATAGTGGTAGTAGGAGGGCACAGCATGACACTGGCACGGGCCGACAATACATCTGCCTTCACT
Source organism: Ranitomeya imitator (assembly GCF_032444005.1). Classification (NCBI taxonomy): domain Eukaryota; kingdom Metazoa; phylum Chordata; class Amphibia; order Anura; family Dendrobatidae; genus Ranitomeya; species Ranitomeya imitator. The sequence continues at coordinate 980,448,905 of NC_091282.1, forward strand.
CAATTTCTATGTCTGACCTATTTTTTGCCTTGTAAGGAGAACACGAATTCGAGCCGATATACGTGAAGCAACAGAAACCGCTGCCTCTAATACAGATATCCTATAATAACATTTTAATCAGCTTCAGTCACAAATTGATAAACTAAAATATTATATCATTATTATTATTACTATTTATTATTATAGCACCATTTATTCCATAGTGCTTTACATGTGAGACAAAATAGATACAAGTTTTTGTGTGCTTGCTTATTTTGAAGATTCCTCTATCTCACTTTCTTCAGGGTACTCAAGATGGAGGGACACAATATCTTATCAATTTCCAAGTGGTATTAAAAAATGATTAGAAAACGGAAGTATAAGAAAAACTTGCAATCATTTTCTTAAAATGTTAGACAAGCGTACACACATTTACCCAAAATGTGGACACACTGTAATAAAATTTGTAGACGACGTATTTTGTCAGGGTAATTTTAACCCAACAATTGTCCTTGTTAGAAACCAAGTGTGCCACATGACCCCGATAGACGACAAGACTTGTGCTCTTCTTAATCAGCTCAACCAGGGAGAAGATTCATTTCCCACATCAAAAAAGTGAGAACAGACAAAGTTTCACAAAGGATACACCTTGTGTTCCCCCAAACAGGTCCTAATATTAGCTTAGCCTATAAAACAATATTCCCCCTAAGTCCTAAGGTATTAAATTATAAAGCAACATATATCTACCCCTGAACAAGATGATGTTCCACTTTGTTTTACAAATCTTTATTCGGAAGCCCCCCAGCATATCATGTTCATGATGTCCCCTCATCATTTTACTATCCAGGAGATCACAGGAAGCATGGTTCCTCTAAGCCATGGCCAAAATGACCCCTGCATTGATTTGCCCCAAGATTACGGGATGCCAACTCATAAGGTCATCGCTATATGTAAGGGATACACCATGAAAACAAGACAGCCATATGTTCCCTAGTCAGTGACATGTGTACCGAGAGATTATTTGCCTGCTAATCCATCTCTTTTGATCAAGCTCTACCTTTAGCATCCTGCTGATTCATCGCTAACAAACAAATCTGCTTAGGACAGGCGGCGAGGCTTAGCCTCAGCGTAAACCTGAGTTATTAAAACAAACAAGACAAAAAATTCAAAGTCGGCCACAACGATGCAATAATATCGAGAAGAGATCATTTCTGCCAAGTTTACCATACAAGTCAAATACCTCCTCCAGTTACAAGTCATGTCATAAAGTGCCACTGATTGTGCACTGGCAGCGATATCAAAGCTGTAATTTCCTGGGTCTGCTCTGCAAGAAACTTTTCAAAGGTCTTGGAACTTCCAGAGACCAATTAACTCATTCAAGAGATCGCCAGACCGTCATTCCTTCACTCACATCCCCAGCCCTTGGGCTTCGCTTGGGAGAGGAGATGCTTGGCTACTTTAACCTAGAGTAGCAATTTGTGAGTTGTTGATTTTTAATATCTTTTTTAGATATTTGCTTTTGTTTCATAAAAGGAAAATAAAAACAAGTGCACAAATATTTTCACCGCGCGCAAATCTCCGTAAAGGCAGGAATTATTAATATTGCTTGCCCAGTAGATAAAGTGGATTTGCACTTGATGAAAGAAGAGCAAAAAGTATTAACAAAAGATAATATGTAGAAAGCTGAGTGTATCGTTCAACTTATGTGGACTGTATTGTTTTATGTTCTTCTTATTATGCTTTGCTTGCACAGCACCATTATTTCCACAGCGCTTTACAGACATGATGATCACTGTCCCCGATGGGGCTCACAATCTAGATTCCCCATCAGTATGTCTTTGGAGTGTGGGAGGAAACCGGAGTGTCCAGATGAAACCCACGCAAACATGGGGAGAACATACAAACTCCTTGAAGATGTTGTCCTTGGTGGGATTTGAACCCAGGACCACAAATGTTTAACCACCGAGCCACCGTGCTTAAGACAATATAAAACCCAAATTAATACATTATGATATAAGGCATGATGATAATGCGCAGAGCAGATACATATATATATATATATATATATATATAAATACACACAGAGGTACGTTCCTGCTTACCTTTCAACTAGATGCTTCTGACGTCACTGTAAATGTCCCTGGACTCTCTGATGTACCCCCCAAATTTTCTTCAGATTGCAACTTTGATGCAGCCACAGTTTGTGCACTTTTTTCAGTTCTTCTAAAACTTGACATACAGGGGCAATCTGTAAAGTGACAGGTATAAGGACGGCCGGTGTATTTTGGTATCCGATATCCTCACCGGTGAGAGGGCGCAGTAGGTCTTGGCAGAGATGCTCTGCTGGAAAGTTGCTGAGCCTCTGCGCTGTGTGTTAGGTGTCTGCTCCCTCTCACTCTGATACTGTAGTGCATTGGTGCTGAATGTCAACAGCAGAGCACAGAGCCTTCCCTCCCCTGTGAATAAAGCCCATGCACCTAGCCCACCAACCAATGCAGGACGGGACAGCCGCCTGAACCAATCACTGCCCCCTCTCCCTGCTCACTTTCTGAATGGTATGAGGCCCGGCCCACCTTCACTATAAAAACAAAGACAGGGGCACAAGCAGGCACCACAGACCAAGAATGACAAAAGGATGGAGTAGAGGAGAGCAGTAAAAAAAAAACAAGGGGGAGAGGGGGCTGTCTGAGAGGCTTGCAAAGGGTTACCAGGACCAGGATACGCTGACAGCTTGTATGGTTTCGATTTATAAGATGTGTTTTAGAAAATAACTCCCTCAACTTGCCAAACAAATTTCAATTTCATCTCATTTGTTTTCGCATTGTTTGTTTAGGACGTTTCACTGGTCATATTTCACATTGCACTTTGCATATGTAGCAGAGCAGAATTCATCATACGTTTTTTGTCAGATATTATAATATCTGGGGTCTTAAATATTCTTTTCTCGGAGAGTCATCACAGAAAGTACAAGGTTCGTGCAACAAATGACACATTCTGCATCTAGATATATTCCAATATATATTGCGCACTGTAGAAAAGAACATGAAAATATAATGTAAGTAATTCGCTTTGCTTGTTTTGCAGGGCAGTGTAGTTTAGGATGGAACATAGGTTTTATTGAAAAAGAAGCCACAGAAAGCTCGGGAAAGGAAAAGAAAACACGGTTGTTTTTTGTATAAATAGTCTTTTGCCGCGAAGTTTCCAGACACCAAACCAAATGCAAACTGTTTCATAAACCCTCCGCCAAGCCAAATCTGTGGTCACTGTGCATTTATTAAAATATGCAGTCATGTATAAAATGCCAAAAAGAAAAAAAAGTCTGAAAATGTAGATGCGATCCGGCGTCTTATCTGGGATGACGAGGAGCGAGGCTGTGAAGAACAAGGATGTCTCGTGTTCTGCATCTGTTGGCCGCTCGCGACGTATTTTACAGTTGGTGTATAGCGCTACTTTCATTTTAATAAGACACCAATTACCAAGTTTGTTTTTACAGTTTAATTTATTGACTCAGACAGGGGAGGAGGCGGATTTCAACTACTGCCATTTTTATTTCAAATCGTAAACATAAATTTTAAGCCACCCGTAATAGATTGTTTAAGTTTGGCAAATCGGATTATATTATTATAAAAGGAGATCAAAGATATATTGCTATACTGTAAAGTCTCCCAGCTTTGACTTGCATATGTTGGATAATGAGAAACAGCTCCTCTACGCACCGGCTTCTTAACACTGATCAATCACATGAAGCGAATATAGAGCGATTCAAATCAGATGTAAGCACTTACTGCCTAATGGAAATTGCTACCTACTCCTTACACCTTCAGCATTTGTGTATTTAAGGCATAAGTTCCTTAATGGCAATAATAAATGCCACCTGTATTCAGTGGCAGGAGAGGAGCTGAAAACATTCAGTCATTACTGCTTACTGCCATACAGCGAAGGTCTCATTCTTAACAAAATGTTAGCATGGCCCAACACTAGCCATATTTCTTAGATATTCTCCCCAAGTGATCATGGTCAGTTTTAGACAAAGGCAAACTGGGTGATCCCATGGTCCTCAAACTCCTCGATTCCCTAGAGAAAAGTCCGTTGGAACATCCTAGCACTGCTTCGAAAAAGATTCCGCTACACTGTATTTCTCGGATAAATTCCTAGGGTAAGGTAGAGCTTATATGTCAGTATTGTTTGGATAATGTAGTAAAGTATTGTTTATTTGACTATATGATCTTTGAAAGTATTATTTCGTAGTAATATATCATATTTTTTAGCATTTTTCTATTAGTTTTGGAAATTAAGGTAAAAAATTGTAAATTAGTGAGAAAGGACCTCTGATTTGCTTTTGGTCACTAATCGAAACCCTACAGAAATAATTAATTGCAACAATTTCCCCAGTGGTTGTTCTATATTGGTATTTTAGCTTTTCCATTTAAAATAACTATTTACAGAATTGCACTTTTAGCGTTATGCATAGGACAGAGAAAAAGTGATTCCGCAAACTGTGGTCCTAACTTATGGAATTTTAGGAAGTGTTTGACAGTTCTTCCTTTGCATTTTCTCTCCTTTTAGGATTAGCTCTTACATTTGAGATAAAAAATGTAAATAGCAGTGTGTCAACCTAGTCGTATGATTTTTTCAATTAATTCTTATTAAATACTCAGAGAAATAAGACTTTGTGTTAAAACAAATATATATATATGTATATATATATGTATATATATATATATACTAGATGGAGGCCCAATGCTATCGCATCGGGAGGGCGGTGATATCACGATGGGGGCATTGAGCGCCTGATAGGACCCTGGGGTTCTCGGAACCGGGCTGGTTCTTAAAGGGATGTGTCATGGTGGCAGTGACCCTGTCCGTGGCCCTGGGCGTCCAAATTAAAGGGGATATTGAATTAAGAATAAAGTTTGTTCATGATGCCACCTGTGGTATTCGGTTAGGGATGACCGACCCTGCTTAAAGGGGTCCACTGGGGTGATGTTATGGCAGCAGGGATGGTATGGCTTCCCACAGGTGAAGCTGGGTCCCCAGGGCTCCCGGTGTAGTAGATAAAGATGGTGTAGTGCCAGAAAGATCTAGAGGACACAAGGTTGCAGTCTGTTTACCTTTTTATTGGTGTAAGGCAGCGACAGTCAAGGGTACAGATCACAGGTGCTGGTGTGGTCTGGCCGGCTTGGAAGCAATTCAGGAATCACTGTAGCCAGGTGGAGTTGGAAGCCTTCCTCTTTGCGCTGTGTTGTAGTCCCTTGCTGCCTTAGGCCTCACAGAAGGTCCTCACTTTGTCTCTGTCCCCCTTGTTAGTAGGACACTACCCGCATGGCAGGCAGCGCAAGCCTTTTACAGGGGTCTCTCAGGATGACACCGGGCTCTCTGTGCTGCTGTGCCTTTTGGTGTTAATGTTGGGCAAGCGACCTGCAATCTCCTGTCCGCCGGTTTCTGCCATGGGGGAATAGCGTTACCCCCCAATTTCGGTCTTCTGGCTACTGATATTCTGCGCTTCAGTGTGGAGGAAGCTCAGTCGCAGCTTCCCTCCAGCTCTTTACTTCTCCTGTGCTTCTCTTCCCCTTTCAGTCTCCTACAGATTGCTGTGTTTCGCTTTCCTTCCAGGAGCTGCAGATCCACTCGTCTGCACGGCCAGAGCTTTCCTCTCTCAGACTCTCTCTGTCTGCTTCCTCTCTCTTCACTCTCCTCTCATAGACTGACCAACTAATTCCTCCTCCAGCCAGAATATATTGGGGAGTTCCCCTGAATCTGAGTCTCGAGCTCCCCCTTCTGGCCTGGAGTCAGAACAGTGTTGCATGCACTTGTTACCTGTTAAAGGGGTACTTCCTTGCTTCCAAGCATGGCATTACCCTCCCCGAGAAGAAAGCAATGCCACTGTTACAATCGGTTACCTGGGGTGTTAAAGGCAGGCATGCAGCGCTGTTGTTGTCTAATGGCATCCTGTGATAATCTAATGACTTTTGCATCAGGGGACTCATGTGCTTGACACCTACACTTATATGCATTGATTTTGTCCCAGCGATGCTGTTGCTCTTTAAGAGTCTCTTTTGCCCTTTGTTGTCTTCGACATTGTGCCTTTGCAGCTTTCCTTTCATTGTCATTGGCATACTTTTTAGAAGGAGCCATGTTGGTGTTGATATTTGCTTTTTAAAGGGGTTTTCCCATGAACAAAAGTTAATTTTAAAAATTGTGTGTGTCTGACCGTGTACCGAACATACCACAGCTCTTGGGCATAGGAGAAAGCAAAAGACAATACTGACATTATAGCAGGAGCTAGCAGATATATTTTGTGAGGTAAAATATTTTTTAAAAATTCAATGAAATATTTTACCTCACAAAATGAATCCACTGTGATCTCCTGCTGTAATGTCAGTATTGTCTTATGCTTCCTCACCTGCCCAGGAGATGTTGTATGCTCCGTACATGGTCAGACACACCCCTGTGTCTGACCATGTACAGAATATACCACAGCTCCTGGGCAGGGGAGGAAGCAAAATACAATACTGACATTATAGCAGGAGATAGCAGAGGATACATTTTGTGAGATAAAATATATTTTTAAAAAGTCAATGAAATATTTTACCTCAAACAATTAATCCATTGTGATCCCTGTTGTGAATTCTGTGGCTGAATTCACTCCTGTGGTCACAAGTGGTACTGCAGCTTCTGAGCTTCCTCCCTCAGGTGTTCTGGTGAGCTCGTTAACTGCTTCATTACTTAACTCCGCCTGATGCTGCTATCCTTGCTCCTTGTCAATGTTTCAGTGTTGGATCTGAGCTTCTCCTGATTGTTCCTGTGACCTGCTGCTCTGTATAGCTAAGTGCTTTTTGCTTTTTTGTTGCTTTTTTTCTGTCCAGCTTGTCTTTTGTTTTGCTGGAAGCTCTGAGACGCAAAGGGTGTACCGCCGTGCCGTTAGTTCGGCACGGTGGGTTTTTTTGCCCCCTTTGCGTGGTTTTGCTTTAGGGTTTTTTGTAGACTGCAAAGTTCGCTTTACTGTCCTCGCTCTGTCCTAGAATATCGGGCCCCACTTTGCTGAATCTATTTCATCCCTACGTTTTGTCTTTTCATCTTACTCACAGTCATTATATGTGCGGGGCTGCCTTTTCCTTTGGGGAATTTCTCTGGGGCAAGTCAGGCCTATTTTTCTATCTTCAGGCTAGCTAGTTTCTTAGGCTGTGCCGAGTTGCCTAGGTAGTTGTTAGGCGCAATCCACAGCCGCTTTTAGTTGTGTTTAGGATTGGATCAGGTGTGCAGTCTACAGAGTTTCCACGTCTCAGAGCTCGTTCTTGTATTTTTGGGTATTTGTCAGATCACTGTGTGCGCTCTGATCGCTAAGCACACTGTGTTTCTGGATTGCCTTCATAACACCTGTCATTAGCAAACATAACAGTACAAGGAGCCCAACTAATGATTCTCAATAGAGGGAAAGAAAAAGTTCTGACATCTTTTTTTTTTTTTTTTCTGCTCTGTGTTCACTTTTTTTTTTCCCTAGACATTTGGGTGATTCTGGACACAGGTGTGGACATGGATATTCAGGGTCTGTGCTCTTCAATGGATAATCTCGTTATAAATGTACAAAAAATTCAAGATACTATTGATCAGAAATCTATGTTAGAACCAAGAATTCCTATTCCTGATTTGTTTTTTGGAGATAGAATTAAGTTTCTAAGTTTCAAAAATAATTGTAAGCTATTTCTGGCCTTGAAACCTCATTCTTCTGGTAATCCTATTCAACAGGTTTTGATTATTATTTCTTTTTTGCGCGGCGACCCTCAAGACTGGGCATTTTCTCTTGCGCCAAGAGACCCTGCATTGAGTAGTGTCGATGCGTTTTTCCTGGCGCTCGGATTGCTGTACGATGAGCCTAATTCAGTGGATCAGGCTGAGAAAAATTTGCTGGCTTTGTGCCAGGGTCAGGATGATATAGAAGTATATTGTCAGAAATTTAGGAAATGGTCAGTACTCACTCAGTGGAATGAATCTGCGCTGGCAGCTTTGTTCAGAAAGGGTCTCTCTGAGGCTCTTAACGATGTCATGGTGGGATTTCCTATGCCTGCTGGTTTGAATGAGTCTTTGTCTTTGGCCATTCAGATCGGTCGACGCTTGCGCGAGCGTAAATCTGTGCACCATTTGGCGGTACTGCCTGAGGTTAAACCTGAGCCTATGCAGTGCGATAGGACTATGACTAGAGTTGAACGGCAGGAATACAGACGTCTGAATGGTCTGTGTTTCTACTGTGGTGATTCCACTCATGCTATTTCTGATTGTCCTAAGCGCACTAAGCGGTCCGCTAGGTCTGCCGTCATTGGTACTGTACAGTCCAAATTCCTTCTGTCCATTACCTTGATATGCTCTTTGTCGTCGTTTTCTGTCATGGCGTTTGTGGATTCGGGCGCTGCCCTGAATCTGATGGATTTGGATTATGCTAAACGTTGTGGGTTTTTCTTGGAGCCTTTGCGGTGTCCTATTCCATTGAGAGGAATTGATGCTACACCTTTGGCCAAGAATAAACCTCAATACTGGGCCCAGCTGACCATGTGCATGGCTCCTGCACATCAGGAAGTTATTCGCTTTCTGGTGTTGCATAATCTGCATGATGTGGTCGTGTTGGGGTTGCCATGGCTACAAACCCATAATCCAGTATTGGATTGGAATTCCATGTCGGTATCCAGCTGGGGTTGTCAGGGGGTACATGGTGATGTTCCATTTTTGTCGATTTCGTCATCCACCCCTTCTGAGGTCCCAGAGTTCTTGTCTGATTATCAGGATGTATTTGAAGAGCCCAAGTCCGATGCTCTACCTCCGCATAGGGATTGTGATTGTGCTATCAATTTGATTCCTGGTAGTAAATTCCCTAAAGGTCGATTATTTAATTTATCCGTGCCCGAACACGCCGCTATGCACAGTTATGTGAAGGAATCCCTGGAGAAGGGACATATTCGCCCATCGTCATCACCACTGGGAGCAGGGTTCTTCTTTGTAGCCAAGAAGGATGGTTCGCTGAGACCGTGTATTGATTACCGCCTTCTTAATAAGATCACTGTTAAATTTCAGTATCCCTTGCCGTTGTTATCTGACTTGTTTGCTCGGATTAAGGGGGCTAGTTGGTTCACTAAGATAGATCTTCGTGGTGCGTATAATCTGGTGAGAATCAGGCAAGGAGATGAATGGAAAACTGCATTCAATACGCCCGAGGGTCATTTTGAGTATCTAGTGATGCCGTTCGGACTTGCCAATGCTCCATCTGTGTTTCAGTCTTTTATGCATGACATCTTCCGTGAGTATCTGGATAAATTCCTGATTGTTTACTTGGATGACATTTTGATCTTCTCAGATGATTGGGAGTCTCATGTGAAGCAGGTCAGAATGGTTTTTCAGGTCCTGCGTGCTAACTCTTTGTTTGTGAAGGGATCAAAATGTCTCTTCGGTGTGCAGAAAGTTTCATTTTTGGGGTTCATCTTTACCCCTTCTATCGAGATGGATCCAGTTAAGGTCCAAGCCATCCAGGATTGGATTCAGCCGACATCTCTGAAAAGTCTGCAAAAGTTCCTGGGCTTTGCTAATTTTTATCGTCACTTCATCTGTAATTTTTCTAGCATTGCCAAACCATTGACCGATTTGACCAAGAAGGGTGCTGATTTGGTTAATTGGTCTTCTGCTGCTGTGGAAGCTTTTCAGGAGTTGAAGCGTCGTTTTTGTTCTGCCCCTGTGTTGTGTCAGCCAGATGTTTCTCTTCCGTTCCAGGTCGAGGTTGATGCTTCTGAGATTGGAGCAGGGGCGGTTTTGTCACAGAGAGGTTCTGATTGCTCAGTGATGAAACCATGTGCTTTCTTTTCCAGGAAGTTTTCGCCCGCTGAGCGTAATTATGATGTGGGCAATCGAGAGTTGCTGGCCATGAAGTGGACATTCGAGGAGTGGCGTCATTGGCTTGAAGGAGCTAAGCATCGCGTGGTGGTATTGACTGATCATAAGAACTTGACTTATCTCGAGTCTGCCAAGCGCTTGAATCCTAGACAGGCCCGTTGGTCGTTATTTTTTGCCCGCTTCGACTTTGTGATTTCGTACCTTCCGGGCTCTAAAAATGTGAAGGCGGATGCTCTGTCTAGGAGTTTTGTGCCCGACTCTCCGGGTTTATCTGAACCAGCGGGTATCCTCAAGGAAGGAGTCATTGTGTCTGCCATCTCCCCTGATTTGCGGCGGGTGCTGCAAAAATTTCAGGCGAATAAACCTGATCGTTGTCCAGCAGAGAAACTGTTCGTCCCTGATAGGTGGACTAATAAACTTATCTCTGAACTTCATTGTTCGGTGTTGGCTGGTCATCCTGGAATCTTTGGTACCAGAGAGTTAGTGGCTAGATCCTTCTGGTGGCCATCTCTGTCACGGGATGTACGTACTTTTGTGCAGTCCTGTGGGATTTGTGCTAGGGCTAAGCCCTGCTGTTCTCGTGCCAGTGGGTTGCTTTTGCCCTTGCCGGTCCCAAAGAGGCCTTGGACACATATTTCGATGGATTTCATTTCTGACCTTCCCGTTTCTCAAAAGATGTCAGTCATTTGGGTGGTCTGTGATCGCTTTTCTAAAATGGTCCATCTGGTGCCCTTGGCTAAATTGCCTTCCTCCTCTGATTTGGTACCTTTGTTCTTTCAGCATGTGGTTCGGTTGCATGGCATTCCTGAGAATATTGTTTCTGACAGAGGTTCCCAGTTTGTTTCAAGGTTCTGGCGAGCCTTTTGTGGTAGGATGGGCATTGACCTATCCTTTTCCTCGGCTTTCCATCCTCAGACTAATGGCCAGACCGAACGAACCAATCAGACCTTGGAAACATATCTGAGATGTTTTGTTTCTGCAGACCAGGATGATTGGGTGTCCTTTTTGCCGTTGGCTGAGTTCGCCCTTAATAATCAGGCCAGCTCGGCTACCTTGGTTTCTCCATTTTTTTGCAATTCTGGGTTCCATCCTCGTTTCTCTTCAGGACAGGTTGAGTCTTCGGACTGTCCTGGTGTGGATTCTGTGGTGGATAGGTTGCAGCAGATCTGGACTCAGGTAGTGGACAATTTGATCTTGTCCCAGGAGAAAGCTCAACTTTTCGCTAATCGCAGACGCCGTGTGGGTCCCCGACTTCGTGTTGGGGATCTGGTTTGGTTATCTTCTCGTCATATTCCTATGAAGGTTTCCTCTCCTAAATTTAAACCTCGTTTTATTGGTCCGTATAGGATTTCTGAGGTTCTCAATCCTGTGTCTTTTCGTTTGACCCTCCCAGACTCCTTTTCCATACATAATGTATTCCATAGGTCGTTGTTGCGGAGATACGTGGCACCTATTGTTCCATCTGTTGAGCCTCCTGCCCCGGTTTTGGTGGAGGGGGAATTGGAGTATATTGTGGAGAAGATTTTGGATTCTCGTGTTTCTAGACGGAAACTCCAGTATCTGGTTAAATGGAAGGGTTATGCTCAGGAAGATAATTCCTGGGTTTTTGCCTCTGATGTTCATGCTTCCGATCTTGTTCGTGCCTTTCATGCGGCTCATCCTGGTCGGCCTGGGGGCTCTGGTGAGGGTTCGGTGACCCCTCCTCAAGGGGGGGGTACTGTTGTGAATTCTGTGGCTGAATTCACTCCTGTGGTCACAAGTGGTACTGCAGCTTCTGAGCTTCCTCCCTCAGGTGTTCTGGTGAGCTCGTTAACTGCTTCATTACTTAACTCCGCCTGATGCTGCTATCCTTGCTCCTTGTCAATGTTTCAGTGTTGGATCTGAGCTTCTCCTGATTGTTCCTGTGACCTGCTGCTCTGTATAGCTAAGTGCTTTTTGCTTTTTTGTTGCTTTTTTTCTGTCCAGCTTGTCTTTTGTTTTGCTGGAAGCTCTGAGACGCAAAGGGTGTACCGCCGTGCCGTTAGTTCGGCACTTTGGGTTTTTTTGCCCCCTTTGAGTGGTTTTGCTTTAGGGTTTTTTGTAGACTGCAAAGTTCGCTTTACTGTCCTCGCTCTGTCCTAGAATATCGGGCCCCACTTTGCTGAATCTATTTCATCCCTACGTTTTGTCTTTTCATCTTACTCACAGTCATTATATGTGGGGGGCTGCCTTTTCCTTTGGGGAATTTCTCTGGGGCAAGTCAGGCCTATTTTTCTATCTTCAGGCTAGCTAGTTTCTTAGGCTGTGCCGAGTTGCCTAGGTAGTTGTTAGGCGCAATCCACAGCCGCTTTTAGTTGTGTTTAGGATTGGATCAGGTGTGCAGTCTACAGAGTTTCCACGTCTCAGAGCTCGTTCTTGTATTTTTGGGTATTTGTCAGATCACTGTGTGCGCTCTGATCACTAAGCACACTGTGTTTCTGGATTGCCTTCATAACACCTGTCATTAGCAAACATAACAGATCCCCTGCTGTAATGTCAGCATTATCTTTTGCTTCCTCCCCTGCCAAGGAGATGTGGTATGCTCCGTACATGGTCAGACACAGTCGATTTTTAAAATTAACTTTTGTTCATGTGAAAAACCCCTTTAATGTGACCAGCTTCCTCTGCCTGTAGACACGTCACGCATCTGCCGCTGGGATTAGCTGAATGATTCACTGCAGCTGTGTGCAATTCATGCAGGAGCAGTAAATCAGACCGCCGCCATCTTTGTGCAGACAGATGGTGACGGTCACATTAAAACTGTGCATGCGCTCCTCCTGTACAAAGATGGCGGCAGTCACTGAATCATTCAGCTGATCCTGGCGGCAGCATGTTCAGGACGGAGTTCCGCTGGTGGAAGAGGCTGCGTAAGTGTGTGAGTGAGAGTGTGTGAGTGTGAATGTGAGTGTAAATGTGAATGCGAGGGTGAATGTGAATATGAGTGTGTGAGTGTGTGAGTGTGAGTCTGTGTGTGTGAGTGTGTGAGAGTGTGTCTGAATGTGAGTGTGAGAGTGTGAATGTGAGTGTGTGAGTGTGAGTGCGTACGGCATAAGGAGTGTGTTTGTATGGTGTGGTGGTGTTCCGCTGGTGGTACCGCTCTAAAGGTTAGTAACAGCAGCAGTTTCCATATTGAGACACCCATCACTTGGGTGTCCCAGTATGGCGGTCGGAGAACTTCCTACTCTTGGAATTCTGGGATACGGTGACATCTGGACAGAACAGGAAATGAAAACATTACAAGGCAATTATGTATATATATATATATACACAGTACAGACCAAAAGTTTGGTCATTTAAAGATTTGTCTGTATTTTCATGACTATGAAAATTGAACATTCACACTGAGGGCATCAAAACTATGAATTAACACATGTGGAATTATATACTTAACAAAAATGTGTGAAACAACTGAAATTATGTTTTATATTCTAGATTCTTCAAAGTAGCCACCTATTGCTTTGGTGACTGCTTTGCACACTCTTGGCATTCTCTTGATGAGCTTCAACAGGTAGTCACTGGGAATGGTTTTCAATTCACAGGTGTGCCCTGTCAGGTTTAATAAGTGGGATTTCTTGCCTTATAAATGGGGTTGGGACCATCAGTTGTGTTGTGCAGAAGTCCGGTGGAAACACAGCTGATAGTTCTACTGAATAGACTGTTAGAATTTGTGTTATGGCAAGAAAAAAGCAGCTAAGTAAAGAAAAACGAGTGGCCATCACTACTTTAAGAAATGAAGGTCAGTCAGTCCGAAAAATTGGGCAAACCTTGAAAGTGTCCCCAAATGCAGTGGCAAAAACCATCAAGCGCTACAAAGAAACTGGCTCACATGAGGACCACCCCAGGAAAGGAAGACCAAGAGTCACATCTGCTTCTGAGGATAAGTTTATTCAAGTCACCAGCCTCAAAAATCGCAGGTTAACAGCAGCTCAGATCAGAGACCAGGTCAATGCCACACAGAGTAATAGCAGCAGACACATCTCTAGAACAGCTGTTAAGAGGAGACTTTGTGCAGCAGGCCTTCATGGTAAAATAGCTGCTAAGAAACCACTGCTAAGGACAGATAACAAGCAGAAGAGACTTGTTTGGGCTAAAGAAGACAAGGAATGGACATTAGACCAGTGGAAATCTGTGCTTTGGTCTGATGAGTCCAAATTTGAGATCTTTGGTTCCAGCCATCGTGTCTTTGTGCGATGCAGAAAAGGTGAACGGATAGACTTTACATGCCTGGTTCCCACGGTGAAGCATGGAGGAGGTGTGGTAGTGTGGGGGTGTTTTGCTGGTGACACTGTTGGGGATTTATTCAAAATTAAAGGCATACTGAACCAGCATGGCTACCACAGCATCTTGCAGCGGCATGCTATTACATCCAGTTTACGTTTAGTTGGACCATCATTTATTTTTGAACAGGACAATAACCCCAAACACACCTCCAGACTGTGTAAGGGCTATTTGACCAAGAATGAGAGTGATGGGGTGCTAAGCCAGATGACCTGTCCTCCACAGTCACCAGACCTGAACCCAATTGAGATGGTTTGGGGTGAGCTGTACAGCAGAGTGAAGGCAAAAAGGTCAACAAGTGCTATGCATCTCTGAGAACTCCTTCAAGATTGTTGGAAGACCATTCCCGGTGACTATCTCTTGAAGCTCATCAAGAGAATGCCAAGAGTGTGCAAAGCAGTCATCAAAGCAAAAGGTGGCTACTTTGAAGAACCTAGAATATAAAACATAATTTCAGTTGCTTCACACTTTTTTGTTAAGTATATAATTCCACATGTGCTAATTCATAGTTTTGACGCCTTTAGTGTAGTGTGAATCTACAACTTTCATAGTCATGAAAATACAGAAAATTCTTTAAATGAGAAGGTGTGTCCAAACGTTTGGTCTGTACTATATATATAGAGATATATATATATATATATATATATATATATATATATATACTGTATATACATACATATATATGTACTGCTCAAAAAAAATAAGGGGGACACTAAGATCCCACATCCTAGATATCACTGAAATATTCCAGTTGTAAATCTTTATTCATTAGTGGAATGTCACAATTAATATCCCAAGGAGGTCTGGAGTTGTAATGATGCTCAAAATCAAAGTGGAAAATGAAGTTACAGGCTGATCCAACTTCAGTGGGAATACCTCAAGACAAGGAAATGATGCTCAGTAGTGTGTGTGGCCTCCACGTGCCTGTATGACCTCCCTACAATGCCTGGGCATGCTCCTGATGAGGCGGTGGATGGTCTCCTGAGACATCTCTCCCAGACCTGGACAAAAGCACCCGCCAACTCCTGGACAGTCTGTGGTGCAACGTAATGTTGGTGGATGGTGCGAGACATGATGTCCCAGAGGTGTTCAATTAGATTCTGGTCTGGGAATGGGCGGGCCAGTCCAAAGCTTCAATGCCTTCATCTTGCAGGAACTGCTGACACACTCCAGCCACATGAGGTCTGGCATTGTCCTGCATTAGGAGGAACCCAGGGCCAACCGGACCAGCATATGGTCTCACAAGTGGTCTGAGGATCTCATCTCGGTACCTAATAGCAGTCAGGCTACCTATGGTGAGCACATGGAGGGCTGTGCGGCCCTCCAAAGAAATGCCACGCCACACCATTACTGATCCATTGCCAAACTGGTCATGCTAAATGATGTTGCAGGCAGCAGATTGCTCTCCATGGCGTCTCCAGATTCTGTCACGTCTGTCACATGTGCTCAGTGTGAACCTGCTTTCATCTCTGAAGAGCACAGGGCGCCAGTGGCAAATTTGCCTATCCTGTGGTAAATGCTAAGCATCCTGCATGGTTTTGGGCTGTGAGCACAACCCCATCTGTGGATGTCGGGCACTCTGACCATCCTCATGGAGTCGGTTTCTAACCGTTTGTGAAGACACATGCACATTTGTGGCCTGCTGGAGGTAATTTTGTAGGGCTCTGGCGGTGCTCTTCCTGTTCCTGCTTGCACAAAGGATGAGGTAGCGGTCCTGCTGCTGGGTTGTTGCCCTCCTACGGCCCCCTCCACATCTTCTGGTGTACTGGCATGTCTCCTGGTAGCGACTCTAGCCTCTGGACACCACGCTGACAGACACAGCAAACCTTCTTGCCACAGCTCGCATTAATGTGCCATCCTGGATGAGCTGCACCACCTCAGCCACTTGTGTGGGTTGTAGAGTCCGTCTCATGCTACCACGAGTGTGAAAGGACAACCAACATTCAAAAGTGACCAAAACATCAGCCAGAAAGCATTGGTACTTAGATGTGGTCTGTGGTCCCCACCTGCAGAACCACTCCTTTGTTGAGTGTGTCTTGATAATTGCCAATAATTTCCATCTGTTGTCTATTCCATTTGCACAACAGCATGTGAAATTGATTGTCAAACAGTGTTGCTTCCTAAGTGGACAGTCTGATTTCACAGAAGTTTGATTCACTTGGAGTTATATTCTGTTGTTTAAGTGTTCTCTTTATTTTTTTGAGCAGTGTATATATATATATATATATATATATATATATATAAATATATATATACTATATAATTGTCTAAGGGTCACTTCTGTCTGTCTCTCTGTCCTTCTGTCACGGTTATTCGTTCGCTGATCGTTCTCGGCTGCTGCCTGTCATGGCTGCCGCGACCAATCAGCGATGGGCACAGTCCGATTAGTCCCTCCCCTACTCCCCTGCACTCACTGCCCGGCGCCCGCTCCATAATCCCCTCCACTCACCGCTCACACAGGGTTAATGGCAGCGGTAACGGCCTGCGGTGTAACGCGCTCTGTTACCGCTGCTATTAACTCTGTGTGTCAACATCTATTTACTATTGATGCTGCCTATGCAGCATCAATAGTAAAAATATGTCATGTTAAAAATAATAAAAAAACAAAAAACCTTCTATACTCACCCTCCGCCGCCTTTGCCGCTCCTTGCCACGCTCCTGGGACCGCTCCATTGCAAGCGGCAGCTTCCGGTCCCAGGGCTGGTGTGCGACAAGGACCTGCCGTGACGTCACGGTCATGTTACCGTGACGTCATCATAGGTCCTGCTCACACCAGCCCTGGGACCACCGGAAACTGCCGCTTGCAATAGAGCGGTCCCGGGAGCGTGGCGAGGAGCGGCAAAGGCGGCGGATGGTGAGTATAGCAGGACTTCCAACGGGCCTTCGGAAGGTGAGTATATGTTTATTTTTTTTAAATCTCTATACTCTGTGGCTCTGTGCTGGGCAATTTACTATGTGGCTCTGCTATATACTATGTGGCTGGGCAACATGCTACGTGACTGGGCAATATACTACGTGGCTGGGCAATATACTACATCACTGGGCAATATACTACATGGCTGGGCAATATACTATGTGGCTGGGCAATAAACTACGTGGCTCGGCAATACACTACGTGGCTGGGCAATATACTACGTCACTGGGCAATATACTACGTGACTGGGCAATATACTACGTGACTGGGCAATATACTACGTGACTGAGCAATATACTACGTGGCTGGGCAATATACTACGTGACTGGGCAATATACTATGTGACTGGGCAATATACTACGTGGCTGGGCAATATACTATGTGACTGGGCAATATACTACGTGGCTGGGCAATATACTACGTGGCTGGCCAATATACTACGTGACTGGGCAATATACTACGTGACTGGGCAATATACTACGTCGCTGGGCAATATACTACGTGGCTGGGCAATATACTACGTGACTGGGCAATATACTACATCGCTGGGCAATATACTACGTGACTGGGCAATATACTACGTGGCTGGGCAATATACTACGTGGCTGGGCAATATACTACGTCACTGGGCAATATACTACGTGGACATGCATATTCTAGAATACCCAATGCGTTAGAATCGGGCCACCATCTAGTATATATATATTTATATATATATATATATACAGTAGGTGGGCCATGTATATGGATACACCTAAATAAAATAGGAATGGTAACTCCCTGTTTGTGGCACATTGGTATATGGGATGGGGAAAACTTTTCAAGATAGCTGGTGGTGACCATTGCGGCCATTTTGAAGTCGGACATTTTGGATCCAACTTTATTTTTTACAATGGGAAGAGGGTCATGTGACACATCAATCTTATTGAGAATTTCACAAGAAAAACAATGGTGTACTTGGTTTTAACGTAACTTTATTCTTTCATGAGTTATTTACACGTTTCTCTTTATTTACAGCCATTGACATGTCGCAGAGGTTAACATGTGAGGAGCGGATGCAAATTTTGTTGATGTCTGGTGAACGCAGTACCCGGGTCATTGCAGCAGATCTCAATGCAAGACACTCTACGCAAGAAACCATTCCCATTTTCTTTAGATGCATCCATATAAATGGCCCACCCAAAAAAGTTTTGACACATCACTGAACATAATGTTCTGTGTAAACTGAGGGTCCTGTTCAAATTTTTGTTTTGCCCATTCTGCAAATTCAGCGTGCCGATCTAGGTCATCCTCGTTGAGATGCTGCAGCAGCTGGATTTTGTAATGGTGCCATTTGCGAAAAAGCAGTAACAGGCAAAAATGTACCTGGGTGCCGTTGCCTCAAAGGCAACAAAAAACCTCTATAGAGTAGATAAATGGAAGGAGCACACCAGTTAAAGGTGAAAAAAGTTGCTAAAAACCCAAAGTGGCGATGCTTCAACTCAAGGGTGTGAGCCTTTTTCAAGCCTCAATTTTTTCCATATACATAGAGGTCTGGTTGTTGCCTTGGAAAAATCCTATCAATGGCTGGAGGAAGCTGGACTCCCAGACAGCACAGAGGCACTAATCATAGAGGCACAAGAGCAAGCACAATGTACCAGATCCATAGAAGCCGGAATCTGAAACGCAAGACAAGACCCAAGGTGCAGACTATGCATTGAAATCTCAGAAACCGACCAAAACATAGTGGCAGGTTGGAAAATGCAAGCAGGAACGGCGTATACCGAAGGCTACAACCAAATAGCAGGAATTGTATACAGGAACATCTGCACAGCATGTGAGCTAAGTCCCCCTAAGTCTAGGTGGGAGACCCCAGAAAATGTGGTGGAGAATGAGAGAGCTAACATCCTGTGGGACTTTAAGATCCAGATGGATAAGCAAGTGTTGGCTAACGAAACAGACTTTGTGATAGTAGACAAGGATCAGAAAACAGCAATGATAATAGATGTGGCAGTGCCAAGTGCTGAGAACAAGTAAGATCCCATGCAGAACCCTCAAACTCCCAGGCCTCTGGTAGAGGACCTGAGAATAAAAAATGACAACAAAGACTACCCCCATTTTGGGTTAGAAGGAATTTTTGAAGTTTTTGAAAGTTTTATATATATATATATATACTGTATATACATATATATATATATATATATATATATATATATATATTTACAGTACATAATTGCCTTGCAATGTTTTCATTTCCTGTTTTGTCCAGATGTCACCGTATCCCAGAATTCCAAGCAGAGGAAGTTCACCGACCGCCATATTGGGACACCCAAGTGATGGGTGTCTCAATATGGAAACTGCTGCTGGTACCAACCTATTGCGTGGTACCACCAGCGGTACACCGCCGCACCACACAATCACGCTCCTTACGCCGTACACACCACACACACACTCACACACTCACATTCACACACTCTCACACTCACACGCACACTCACACAGACTCACACTCACAGACTCATACTCACATTCACTCTCACATTCACACTCACATTCACACTCACACACTCTCACTCAAACTCCCAGGCCTCTGGTAGAGGACTCGAGAATGAGAAAGGACAACAAAGACCACCCCCATAGGGGGTGAGAAAGAAGTTTTTCATACAGTGGGGCAAAAAAGTATTTAGTCAGTCAGCAATAGTGCAAGTTCCACCACTTAAAAAGATGAGAGGCGTCTGTAATTTACATCATAGGTAGACCTCAACTATGGGAGACAAACTGAGAAAAAAAAATCCAGAAAATCACATTGTCTGTTTTTTTAACATTTTATTTGCATATTATGGTGGAAAATAAGTATTTGGTCAGAAACAAACAATCAAGATTTCTGGCTCTCACAGACCTGTAACTTCTTCTTTAAGAGTCTCCTCTTTCCTCCACTCATTACCTGTAGTAATGGCACCTGTTTAAACTTGTTATCAGTATAAAAAGACACCTGTGCACACCCTCAAACAGTCTGACTCCAAACTCCACTAAGGTGAAGACCAAAGAGCTGTCAAAGGACACCAGAAACAAAATTGTAGCCCTGCACCAGGCTGGGAAGACTGAATCTGCAATAGCCAACCAGCTTGGAGTGAAGAAATCAACAGTGGGAGCAATAATTAGAAAATGGAAGACATACAAGACCACTGATAATCTCCCTCGATCTGGGGCTCCACGCAAAATCCCACCCCGTGGGGTCAGAATGATCACAAGAACGGTGAGCAAAAATCCCAGAACCACGCGGGGGGACCTAGTGAATGAACTGCAGAGAGCTGGGACCAATGTAACAAGGCCTACCATAAGTAACACACTATGCCACCATGGACTCAGATTCTGTAGTGCCAGACGTGTCCCACTGCTTAAGCCAGTACATGTCCGGGCCCATCTGAAGTTTGCTAGAGAGCATTTGGATGATCCAGACGAGTTTTGGGAGAATGTCCTATGGTCTGATGAAACCAAACTGGAACTGTTTGGTAGAAACACAACTTGTCGTGTTTGGAGGAAAAAGAATACTGAGTTGCATCCATCAAACACCATACCTACTGTAAAGCATGGTGGTGGAAACATCATGCTTTGGGGCTCTTTCTCTGCAAAGGGGCCAGGACGACTGATCCGGGTACATGAAAGAATGAATGGGGCCATGTATCGTGAGATTTTGAGTACAAACCTCCTTCCATCAGCAAGGGCATTGAAGATGAAACGTGGCTGGGTCTTTCAACATGACAATGATCCAAAGCACACCGCCAGGGCAACGAAGGAGTGGCTTCGCAAGAAGCATTTCAAGGTCCTGGAGTGGCCTAGCCAGTCTCCAGATCTCAACCCTATAGAAAACCTTTGGAGGGAGTTGAAAGTCTGTGTTGCCAAGCGAAAAGCCAAAAACATCACTGCTCTAGAGGAGATCTGCATGGAGGAATGGGCCAACATACCAACAACAGTGTGTGGCAACCTTGTGAAGACTTACAGAAAACGTTTGACCTCTGTCATTGCCAACAAAGGATATATTACAAAGTATTGAGATGAAATTTTGTTTCTGACCAAATACTTATTTTCCACCATAATATGCAAATAAAATGTTAAAAAAACAGACAATGTGATTTTCTGGATTTTTTTTTCTCATTTTGTCTCCCATAGTTGAGGTCTACCTATGATGTAAATTACAGACGCCTCTCATCTTTTTAAGTGGTGGAACTTGCACTATTGCTGACTGACTAAATACTTTTTTGCCCCACTGTATATATATATATATATATATATTGTAGCATGGCTAAAGGGTGTGTAGTCGATGGGAGGTATGTGCCACATAAGTGCCTTGTTGCTGTAATGTAGCCCGGAATATTGCGTTGTTTTATATAACCATATGTTTGTGTTTCAGGACCTGTGGTGATGTCAGACCACATGGCTAATCATGTGATAGATTACTGGGTGTGGTTAGTCCTATATAAGACTGGCTAATCCTTTACACAGCAGATATGTGTGGAGGTGAAACCCTCCTGAGTGTGTTACGGCTTCAGGACTGAGCCGGATGAACTGGACACTTGTTTTCCTTTGCCTGAACCAAAGGCTATTTTGCTTTCTGTTGTTTTGCCACATGGTTTATGAAGCAATAAACCCAGGGAACTTTAAAGGAACACGTCTCCTGAGTGTCAGCCGTCGCAGCTGAGTGAGTGAAATCGCTACAATTGGTGGAGAATGCGGGCAGCGTTCCCAGCGGAGACGTGAGTTTATTTTTGAATGTCCTGGGTCAAGGCTGTTGCAAGCCAGCAAGCATTGCCGGAGAAAATGGAGGACCTGCTGAAACACTTGGTCCAGCAGGAGCAAAGGCAGCAAGAGACCAACAGGCTGTTGATGCAGCAGATACAACAGAGCCAGCAGCAGATACAACAGAGCCAGCAGGAGCAACGGCAGAGTCAGCAGGAGCAACGGCAGCAGTTACAACAGAGCCAGCAGGAGCATCAGCAGCAGATGCAGCTTCTGGCAACCGCCATCCAGGGCAAGGCGAGCGCCCCAACCCCAGGTTTGGCTGATGACACCCACGTCCGGAAAACGGTAAGACGTGCATTGCAGAAAATGACTCCCGGGGATGATGTTGAGGCCTTCCTGACGGTGTTTGAGAGGGTCGCTGAGAGGGAAAAACTTCCGCCAGAGCAGTGGGCAGAGGTACTTGCGCCATACCTGACGGGAGAACCCCAGAAGGCATACTATGATTTGACCTTGCAGGATGCCAAAGAGTATCACAAATTGAAAGCCGAGATTCTCGCACGTCTGGGGGTGACACTGACTGTCAGGGCACAGCGAGTTCACTCCTGGGGCTATCACCGGGACAAACCACCTCGTTCCCAAATGTTTGATCTGTTGCACCTGGTCCAGAAATGGCTGCAGCCAGAGACCTCTGCGCCTGCACAGATGGTAGAACGGGTGATGATGGATCGGTTTGTCCATTCCCTCCCGAGGCCTATACAGTCTTGGGTTGCCCAGGGTGATCCCCAGAATGCCGACGAGCTGATCGGACTGGTTGAGAGATACCAAGGGTTGGAAGGCTCCTTCGGGAGGCAGCCCATGCCGTACTGGGGGTCCCAGAGGGCAGCTGAGTCCCAAAAAGGGTGGTGCGTCCAAGGTCACAAAGGGCGGGGGAGGTGGTGCCCAAGGTCCCCACGGGTGATGTTATTTGTTGGAGGTGCCACAAGCCAGGACATATAGCTGCCCGTTGTTCCCAAGCCACTGAGCAGATGGACTGCAGCATGGGACGCCGTTGTTCATACTATGCGTATCCAGTCTGTAGTGTGAACTCTCCATCCAACGAGGGACCTCAAGCGTGTCCCGTAAAGGTGAACGGTCGAGCAGTAACGGCACTGTTAGACTCGGGGAGCCTAGTGACCCTGGTGAGGGCCACTTTTCCTCTTCATCTGCTCCCAGGAAAGAAGGTCGGAGTGCGGTGCATACATGGTGATGCAAAGGACTACCCTATGGCCAGGGTGGACATTGAAACGGCATGTGGCACTGAATCCCACATAGTCGGCGTAGTTCAGGACTTGTTGCACCCTGTAATTATTGGCCGGGATTTCTGTTTGTTTTGGGATTTGTGGGGAAAGGGTTCTGAGCTCCCTGGCAGGGAACCAGTGAACCCTGGAACGGTATCGCCACACCCAGAGGCAGACAGCTTTCCTTTTTGTGTTCTGGTTGGGGATGAGGAGGAAGTATCCCCTACATCTGACATTCTGGAGTTAGAGGTTACCGGTGAAAATTTTGGGACTGCCCAACATAGGGACCCCACTCTGAGGGAAGCCTTTAATAATGTCACAGTTATTGACGGGGTGGTACAGGAGCCGGGGGCAGACAAAAGATTTCCCCATTTTCTGTTGAGGGGGGAATTGTTGTACCGGGTCTCGAAAATAAGGGAGGAGTTGGTAGAGCAGTTGATAGTGCCGGGTCCGTATAGACGGAAAGTGTTGGACATGGCCCATTCACACATCTTGGGTGGACACCTAGGGGTGGAAAAAACGCAGGAACGGGTTGTGCAGAGGTTCTATTGGCCTGGGTGTCACCGGGAAATAGTGAACTATTGCAGGTCCTGCCCTACATGTCAGCTAACTGCTCCTACTCCTCATTTCCGGAACCCCCTTGTGCCACTGCCCATTATTGAGGTACCGTTCGAGAGAATTGCTATGGACTTGGTCGGTCCCTTAGTTAAATCAGCTCGGGGCCATCAGTATATATTAGTCATCCTGGACTATGCCACACGCTATCCTGAGGCAATTCCCTTGAGGAATTCTTCCTCAAAGAGCATAGCCCGCGAGTTGGTCCATGTCTTTTCCCGGACAGTAGAGTTGAGCGACCTTGACCTTTTTAGAGTCGAGCCGGGTTTTGCGAAACCCGACTATGTCCAAAGTCGGGTCGAGTGAAATCGGCCGATTATGACGTAAAGTCGGGATCGACCGAAACACGAAACCCAATGCAAGTCAATGGGGCAGCATAGTCGGCAGTGAGTGGGGGCCAGGAAAACACCTAGAGTGGCCATTTTAATGTCAAAACCATCCATTCTTCTTAATGAAGCTTGTCAAGCGTAATTTACCTTATAATAATTGGAAGGCATTTGAAATTGGGGGTCATTTGGCTAAAGTTGTGGGGGGTAGGGCTGGTTCAAGTAATTAGTGGGCCCAGGAAATCTGGACCACGTCACGGCAGTGGAGCAGGGAGAGGTAAGTATTTCAACTTTGCAAGTGCTGTGAACCTGAGCAAGCAGGGGGGGCCCACTCGTTGGCATTGGCACTGGCACAGGGCCCCTCAAAGTACAGCGGTGTGTTTGCACGGCGGGGGCGCCTCCCACCGGCAGCAACACTTTTGCGTACTATGAGAGGCCCTGTGCCAGTGACGTCGCCAACTAGTATTCCTCCCCCCACCTGATGAAGGAACCTGCACTTTCATCTGCACCTTCCTCTTTGTCCCCGTGTAAGGTGGTATGGTATGCGGGAAGAGCAACCTGACTTTCAGCAGGGTCACAATGTTGTTGTGTAGCGTGCACGGGGAATGTTGCGTTATGGGTCAATGTACCAGCAGACTCATCTATCACTGGCTGGGCAATGGGCACGATGAAGTGGAAACACAGATATAGGCCCAAAGAAGAAAGTGGGCTAAATGCAGTTCAAAATTGGTAACACAGGAATAACCAGGGGGCATTGCAGTGGAGGACAACTGGAATGAGAGGCTGACACAGAGAGTAGGGCCAAATCAGTAAGTAGTCGAAATGCAGTTCAAAATTGGCAACCGTAGTAAACAGGCGGCACAGCTTTGTTCAGTGGAGGAGAACAGCAAGGAGTGGCAGACACCGATAGTAGGCCCCAAACCAACTAGTACGCCAAATGCAGTTGTTCCATTTAACCACAATTTAATGAGAGCCTGAAGATAGAAGCTCAGGAAAGGCAACCTGGGGAACACCTTGGAGTGTAACACACCATCTCTCTCCACCCCATACCCATTTTGTATGGCCTAATGCAGTGTACTTTTCTACAACTACTAAACGAGAGTCGGAAGACCGAAGCAATGGCAAGGAAACCTGGGGAACACCTTAGAGTGTAACACACCCTCTCTCTACACCCCATACCCAATTTGAAGGCCTAATGCAGTGTAGTTTCCAAGAACTACTAAACGAGAGCCGGAAGATCGAAGCTCAGGAAAGGCAACCTGGGGAACACCTTGGAGTGTAACACACCCTCTCGCTACACCCCATACCCAATTTGAAGGCCTAATGCAGCGTAGTTTCCAACAACTACTAAACGAGAGCCGGAAGATCGAAGCTCAGGAAAGGCAACCTGGGGAACACCTTGGAGTGTAACACACCCTCTCTCTACACCCCATACCCAATTTGAAGGCCTAATGCAGTGTAGTTTCCAAGAACTACTAAACGAGAGCCGGAAGATCGAAGCTCAGGAAAGGCAACCTGGGGAACACCTTGGAGTGTAACACACCCTCTCGCTACACCCCATACCCAATTTGAAGGCCTAATGCAGCGTAGTTTCCAACAACTACTAAACGAGAGCCGGAAGATCGAAGCTCAGGAAAGGCAACCTGGGGAACACCTTGGAGTGGAACACACCATCTCTCTACACCCCATACCCAATTTGAAGGCCTAATGCAGAGTAGTTTCCAAGAACTACTAAACGAGAGCCGGAAGATCGAAGCTCAGGAAAGGCAACCTGGGGAACACCTTGGAGTGTAACACAACGTCTCTCTACACGACGGAAGGGCTGATTCTTAGGAAGGAAGGCTGTTGGAAATAAGCATTGCGCGTCCGAGGGTGATTATATTCTTATTAGGTATATACTCACCCTCGGACGCGCCCTGCTTCTTTATTTGGAATGAATGTTTATTTGCAATGTGGTGTTGACTTTCTCTATTATTTTGGTAATTAATGATTTTATTATTTTCATTATTTTGCATCTTCTCGGCAATAATATAAAGAAGACGCGACAGGACAACACTCGGTGGATGCCATATGTGTGTTTTCAATTTAAAAAAACTTTCAGTTAACTACTTGCAGGAGAAAGTAATTGTAGCTGGTGGCCATTTTTAGTACTGTACCAGATTAGAGTTGTGTGTTTGTTTTTAATGTTAAAATGTCTGCATTTGATATCTCACCAGTATTTTCTTTTTTATAAGCAAAATACTTATTTTTATATTTTCTGATGTTGGTTCCAGGGGTACACGGCCAGCAGTGCCCTGGTCAGTGTAGTAGTAGTTGAAAGAATGGACCGCAGACAGGCATCGAAGGCCTAAAATAATAACACATGGCTGTAGGCAATTTTAAATTGGTTCCAGGGGTACACGGACAGCAGTGGTGTGGTCAGTGGAGGCCTAGTGGAAGGAGTGACCGCAGACAGGCATCGAAGGCCTAAAATAATAACACATGGCTGTAGGCAATTTTAAATTGGTTCCAGGGGTACACGGACAGCAGTGGTGTGGTCAGTGGAGGCCTAGTGGAAGGAGTGACCGCAGACAGGCATCGAAGGCCTAAAATAATAACACATGGCTGTAGGCAATTTTAAATTGGTTCCAGGGGTACACGGGCAGCAGTGACCTGGTCAGTGTAGTAGTAGTTGAAAGAATGGACCGCAGACAGGCATCGAAGGCCTAAAATAAAAAAATTGGGCTGGCTGTAGGCAATTTTAAATTGGTTCCAGGGGTACACGGGCAGCAGTGACCTGGTCAGTGTAGTAGTAGTTGAAAGAATGGACCGCAGACAGGCATCGAAGGCCTAAAATAAAAAAATTGGGCTGGCTGTAGGCAATTTTAAATTGGTTCCAGGGGTACACGGGCAGCAGTGGTGTGGTCAGTGGAGGCCTAGTGGAAGGAGTGACCGCAGACAGGCATCGAAGGCCTAAAATAATAACACATGGCTGTAGGCAATTTTAAATTGGTTCCAGGGGTACACGGGCAGCAGTGACCTGGTCAGTGTAGTAGTAGTTGAAAGAATGGACCGCAGACAGGCATCGAAGGCCTAAAATAAAAAAATTGGGCTGGCTGTAGGCAATTTTAAATTGGTTCCAGGGGTACACGGGCAGCAGTGACCTGGTCAGTGTAGTAGTAGTTGAAAGAATGGACCGCAGACAGGCATCGAAGGCCTAACATAACAAACTTGGGCTGGCTGTAGGCACTTTTAAATTGGTTCCAGGGGTACACGGGCAGCAGTGGTCTGGTCAGTGGAAGTCTAGTGGAAGGAGTGACCGCAGACAGGCATCGAAGGCCTAAAATAATAACACATGGCTGTAGGCAATTTTAAATTGGTTCCAGGGGTACACGGACAGCAGTGGTGTGGTCAGTGGAGGCCTAGTGGAAGGAGTGACCGCAGACAGGCATCGAAGGCCTAAAATAATAACACATGGCTGTAGGCACTTTTAAATTGGTTCCAGGGGTACACGGGCAGCAGTGGTCTGGTCAGTGGAAGTCTAGTGGAAGGAGTGACCGCAGACAGGCTTCGAAGGCCTAACATAACAAAATTGGGCTGGCTGTAGGCACTTTAAATTGGTTCCAGGGGTACATGGGCAGCAGTGTATGGTCAGTGGAAGTCTAGTGGAAGGAGTGACGGCAGACAGTCTTCGAAGGCCTAACATAACAAAATTGGGCTGACTGTAGGCACTTTTAAATTGGTTCCAGGGTAACACGGCCAGCAGTGGCCTGGTCAGTGTAGTAGTTGTAGAAAGAAGGGACCGCAGACAGGCTTCGAAGGCCTAACATAACAAAAATGTCAAAACAATGGTATTGTCAGTGCCAGGCATTGAAGGATGTCAGCGGCTAGACTACACATTGGTGAAGCTGTGAGAGATAATTTTGCTAGTGGTAGAGCACTGTTTGAGCTGGGGGGGGGAACTGTCTTGTGGCCGGCGGTACAGGCACAGGGCCCCTCATATTACAACGGTGTGTCTGACGTTGGGTGCGCACCACCACCGCCAGAGACACTTTATTGTACTATGAGGGACCCAGTGGCAGTGCCGTCGACCAAAAGCGGCCACACCCACCTCTTCAGACAAACAGCACTCTCAAGGGTCCAAGCGCAAAGTGGCGATAGCACGGCCCCGTGTGGGGAGTTTGGCCATTTCGTGAGGTGGAAACATGTCGTATGCTGGACAATCAGGTGAAGAAAATTACGAGATTGGAAAAGTCATTCAGAATAGTCCACAGGCAAGACCTTTTCATAGGAAAGCTAGGTGTCAGCCGGGCAGGGTGGGGCAAAAGATTTTGAAATCCAGTTGTGGTTCATTTTAATGAAGGTTAGATCATCTACATTTTGGGTAGCCAGACGAGTCCTTTTTTCTGTTAGTATTGAACCTGCAGCACTGAATACTCTTTCTGATAGGACACTAGCTGCCGGGCAAGCAAGCTCCTGCAATGCATATTCTGCCAATTCTGGCCAGGTGTCTAATTTGGATGCCCAGTAATCAAATGGGAATGACGGTTGAGGGAGAACGTCGATAAGGGATGAAAAATAGTTTGTAACCATACTGGACAAATGTTGTCTCCTGTCACTTTGAATTGATGCTGCAGTACCTGTCCTGTCTGCGGTCATAGAAAAATCACTCCACAACCTGGTCAGAAAACCCCTCTGTCCAACGCCACTTCTGATTTCTGCCCCTCTAACACCTCTGGTCTGCTGGCCCCTGGAGCTCGTGTGAGAACGATCACGGGCGCTGTGTGCAGGGAATGCCAGAAGCAAACGGTCAACAAGAGTTGATTGTTTTGTTGCTAATATTAGTTCCAAGTTCTCATGTGGCATAATATTTTGCAATTTGCCTTTATAGCGAGGATCAAGGAGGCAGGCCAACCAGTAATCGTCATCGTTCATCATTTTTGTAATGCGTGTGTCCCTTTTGAGGATACGCAAGGCATAATCCGCCATGTGGGCCAAAGTTCCCGTTGTCAAATCTGCGGTTGTGCTTGGTTGAGGGGCAGTTGCAGGCAAATCTACGTCACTTGTGTCCCTCAAAAAACCAGAACCCGGCCTTGCCACGCCACCAATTTCCCGTGCCCCCGGGAAAGCTTCCTCATTAAAAATATACTCATCCCCATCATCCTCCTCATCCTCCACCTCCTCTTCGCCCGGTACCTCGTCATGTACACTGCCCTGACCAGACAATCGCTGACTGTCATCAAGGCTTTCCTCTTCCTCTGGTGCAGACGCCTGATCCTTTATGTGCGTCAAACTTTGCATCAGCAGACGCATTAGGGGGATGCTCATGCTTATTATGGCGTTGTCTGCACTAACCAGCCGTGTGCATTCCTCAAAACACTGAAGGACTTGACACATGTCTTGAATCTTCGACCACTGCACACCTGACAACTCCATGTCTGCCATCCTACTGCCTGCCCGTGTATGTGTATCCTCCCACAAAAACATAACAGCCCGCCTCTGTTCGCACAGTCTCTGAAGCATGTGCAGTGTTGAGTTCCACCTTGTTGCAACGTCTATGATTAGGCGATGCTGGGGAAGGTTCAAAGAACGCTGATAGGTCTGCATACGGCTGGAGTGTACAGGCGAACGGCGGATATGTGCGCAAAGTCCACGCACTTTGAGGAGCAGGTCGGATAACCCCGGATAACTTTTCAGGAAGCACTGCACCACCAGGTTTAAGGTGTGAGCCAGGCAAGGAATGTGTTTCAGTTGGGAAAGGGAGATGGCAGCCATGAAATTCCTTCCGTTATCACTCACTACCTTGCCTGCCTCAAGATCTACAGTGCCCAGCCACGACTGCGTTTCTTGCTGCAAGAACTCGGACAGAACTTCCGCGGTGTGTCTATTGTCGCCCAAACACTTCATAGCCAATACAGCCTGCTGACGTATGCCAGTAGCTGCCCCATAATGGGAGACCTGGTGTGCAACAGTGGCAGGTGCGGATGGAGTGTTTGTGCGACTGCGGTCTGTGGACGAGCTCTTGCTTCTGCAGGAGGACGAGGAGGAGGAGGAGGAGGGGGTGCGAACGGCTACAGACAACTGTTTACTAGACCGTGGGCTAGGCAGAACTGTCCCAAACTTGCTGTCCCCTGTGGACCCTGAATCCACCACATTTACCCAGTGTGCCGTGATGGACACGTAACGTCCCTGGCCATGCCTACTGGTCCATGCATCTGTTGTCAGGTGCACCTTTGTGCTCACAGATTGCCTGAGTGCATGGACGATGCGCTCTTTAACATGCTGGTGGAGGGCTGGGATGGCTTTTCTGGAAAAAAAGTGTCGACTGGGTAGCTCGTAGCGTGGTACAGCGTAGTCCATCAGGTCTTTGAAAGCTTCGCTTTCAACTAACCGGTAGGGCATCATCTCTAACGAGATTAGTCTAGCTATGTGGGCGTTCAAACCCTGTGTACGCGGATGCGAGGCTAAGTATTTCCTTTTTCTAACCATAGTCTCATGTAGGGTGAGCTGGACTGGAGAGCTGGAGATCGTGGAACTAGCGGGGGTGCCGGTGGACATGGCAGACTGAGAGACGGTGGGAGATGGTATTGTTGCCGCCGGTGCCCTAGATGCAGTGTTTCCTACTACGAAACTGGTGATTCCCTGACCCTGACTGCTTTGGCCTGGCAAAGATACCTGCACAGATACAGCAGGTGGTGCGCTAAATGGTGGTCCTACACTGCCGGAAGGGATGTTGCGTTGATGACTAGCTTCATTGGCCGAGGGTGCAACAACCTTAAGGGACGTTTGGTAGTTAGTCCAAGCTTTCAAATGCATGGTGGTTAAATGTCTATGCATGCAACTAGTATTGAGACTTTTCAGATTCTGACCTCTGCTTAAGGAAGTAGAACATTTTTGACAGATGACTTTGCGCTGATCAATTGGATGTTGTTTAAAAAAATGCCAGACTGCACTCTTTCTAGCATCGGATACCTTTTCAGGCATTGCAGACTGAGCTTTAACCGGATGGCCACGCTGTCCTCCACCAGGTTTTGGCTTTGCCACGCGTTTTGGGCAAGATACGGGCCCGGCAGATGGAACCTGTGGCGATGTTGATGCCTGCTGCGGCCCCTCCTCCTCCTCTGCTTCAGAACTGCTGCCGCCTGCACCCTGTTCCCCCAATGGCTGCCAATCGGGGTCAAGAACTGGGTCATCTAATAACTCTTCTTGTACCTCCTGCGCAACTTCGTCTGTGTCACCGTGTCGTTCGGTGGTATAGCGTTCGTGATGGGGCAACATAGTCTCATCAGGGTCTGATTCTTGATCAGCACCCTGCGAGGGCAATGTTGTGGTCTGAGTCAAAGGACCAGCATAGTAGTCTGGCTGTGGCTGTGCGTCAGTGCACTCCATGTCAGATTCAATTTGTAATGGGCATGGACTGTTAACTGCTTCACTTTCTAAGCCAGGGACGGTATGTGTAAAGAGCTCCATGGAGTAACCCGTTGTGTCGCCTGCTGCATTCTTCTCTGTTGTTGTTTTTGCTGAAGAGGACAAGGAAGTGACTTGTCCCTGACCGTGAACATCCACTAACGACGCGCTGCTTTTACTTTTACCAGTTTCACGAGATGAGGCAAAAGAGCTAGAGGCTGAGTCAGCAAGATAAGCCAAAACTTGCTCTTGCTGCTCCGGCTTTAAAAGCGGTTTTCCTAATCCCAGAAAAGGGAGCGTTCGAGGCCTTGTGTAGCCGGACGACGAACCTGGCTCCACAGCTCCAGACTTAGGTGCAATATTTTTTCCCCCACGACCACCTGATGCTCCACCACTACCACTACCCTCATTACCAGCTGACAATGAACGCCCCCGGCCACGACCTCTTCCACTAGACTTCCTCATTGTTTTAAAAACGTAACCAAACTAACGTTATTTGTTGCAGTCACACAACTTACACGGTGAGCTATAACTTCTGTATGATTTAGCTACCCCTTTACAGGTTGGTGAGACCACAGCGAAAATCAGGCCCAATGTTACACACTCTTTTTTTGGTGGCTGCAAATTAGAGAGATGCCCCACACGCAGGACTGTCACTGAAGCACAAATGTTAATATTAATGTCACACTATTATTTTTTTTTTATTTTTATTTTTTTCAGGAACACTTTAGAAACCCCCCAAAAAAAAAAAAATAGATTTTTGCAGGGAGAATTTAGAAAACAAATGTAACAAACTATATGCTTTCTATGGGCCACTGAGTGAGAGATGACGCACACAGGAATCAGGAGTGGCACACAAGCCCAGAGGCCAATATTTTTCTACCAATGATTGATGGAGTTATTTTCTCTGGTAGATTTTGGAACCCAAATCAAGGAAAAAAAATGTAGGCTTTCTATGGACCACAATTGGAGAGAGAGAGAGAGAGAGATGGCACACCCAGGAGTCAAGACTGGCACACAAGCAGAAAGGCCAATATTAATCTCCCACTGTTTTTTTTGGTTGTTTTTTTTTTTTTTTTTTTCAGGGAGACTTTAGAAAAAAAAATAATAAAAAAAATATGATTTTATCAGGAAGAATTTAGAAACCAAATAAAATAAAATGATTTTTTCAGGGAGAATTTAGAAAACAAATAAAACCAAAAATAGGCGTTCTATGGCCCACTGACTGAGAGATGACGCACCCAGGAGTCAAGACTGGCACACAAGCAGAAAGGCCAATATTAATCTCCCACTGTTTTTTTTGGTTGTTTTTTTTTTTTTTTTTTTCAGGGAGACTTTAGAAAAAAAAATAATAAAAAAAATATGATTTTATCAGGAAGAATTTAGAAACCAAATAAAATAAAATGATTTTTTCAGGGAGAATTTAGAAAACAAATAAAACCAAAAATAGGCGTTCTATGGCCCACTGACTGAGAGATGACGCACCCAGGAGTCAAGACTGGCACACAAGCAGAAAGGCCAATATTAATCTCCCACTGTTTTTTTTGGTTGTTTTTTTTTTTTTTTTTTCAGGGAGACTTTAGAAAAAAAAATAATAAAAAAAATATGATTTTATCAGGAAGAATTTAGAAACCAAATAAAATAAAATGATTTTTTCAGGGAGAATTTATAAAACAAATAAAACCAAAAATAGGCGTTCTATGGCCCACTGACTGAGAGATGACGCACCCAGGAGTCAAGACTGGCACACAAGCAGAAAGGCCAATATTAATCTCCCACTGTTTTTTTTGGTTGT
Organism: Ranitomeya imitator; assembly: GCF_032444005.1. NCBI lineage: Eukaryota > Metazoa > Chordata > Amphibia > Anura > Dendrobatidae > Ranitomeya > Ranitomeya imitator. Next base: position 980,482,085 of record NC_091282.1, read on the forward strand.
TTTTTTTTTTTTTTTTTTCAGGGAGACTTTAGAAAAAAAAATAATAAAAAAAATATGATTTTATCAGGAAGAATTTAGAAACCAAATAAAATAAAATGATTTTTTCAGGGAGAATTTAGAAAACAAATAAAACCAAAAATAGGCGTTCTATGGCCCACTGACTGAGAGATGACGCACCCAGGAGTCAAGACTGGCACACAAGCAGAAAGGCCAATATTAATCTCCCACTGTTTTTTTTGGTTGTTTTTTTTTTTTTTTTTTCAGGGAGACTTTAGAAAAAAAAATAATAAAAAAAATATGATTTTATCAGGAAGAATTTAGAAACCAAATAAAATAAAATGATTTTTTCAGGGAGAATTTATAAAACAAATAAAACCAAAAATAGGCGTTCTATGGCCCACTGACTGAGAGATGACGCACCCAGGAGTCAAGACTGGCACACAAGCAGAAAGGCCAATATTAATCTCCCACTGTTTTTTTTTTTTTTTTTCAGGGAGACTTTAGAAAAAAAAATAATAAAAAAAATATGATTTTATCAGGAAGAATTTAGAAACCAAATAAAATAAAATGATTTTTTCAGGGAGAATTTAGAAAACAAATAAAACCAAAAATAGGCGTTCTATGGCCCACTGACTGAGAGATGACGCACACAGGAGTCAGGAGTGGCACACAAACCCAGAGGCCAATATTTTTCTACCAATGATTGATGTAGTTATTTTCTCTGGTAGATTTTAGAACCCAAATCAAGGAAAAAAAATATAGGCTTTCTATGGACCACAATTGGAGAGAGAGAGAGAGAGAGAGAGAGAGAGAGAGAGAGAGAGAGAGAGAGAGATGGCACACCCAGGAGTCAAGACTGGCACACAAGCAGAAAGGCCAATATTAATCTCCCACTGTTTTTTTGGTTGTTTTTTTTTTTTTTTTTTTTCAGGGAGACTTTAGAAATAAAAATAATAAAAAAAATATGATTTTATCAGGAAGAATTTAGAAACCAAATAAAATAAAATGATTTTTTCAGGGAGAATTTAGAAAACAAATAAAACCAAAAATATGCGTTCTATGGCCCACTGACTGAGAGAGAGAGAGAGATGGAACGCTTAGTACTGGCACACAAGCCCAAAGGGCAATATTAATCTCCCTTTTTTTTTCCAGGGAGAATTTCTGAAACCCAAAAAAAAAATAAAATAGGCTTTCTATGGCCCACTATTTGTGAGAGAGATGGGACGCTCAGGACTGGCACAGATGGCACGCTCAGGACTGGCACAGAAGCCCAGAGGCCAATATTAATCTCCCTTTTTTTCTGGGAGAATTTATAAAACCAAAAAAATATTTAAATAGGCTTTCTATGGCCCACTATTTGTGAGAGAGATGGCACGCTCAGGACTGGCACAGATGGCACGCTCACAACTGGCACAGAAGCCCAGAGGCCAATATTAATCTCCCTTTTTTTCTGGGAGAATTTATAAAACCAAAAAAATATTTAAATAGGCTTTCTATGGCCCACTATTTGTGAGAGAGATGGCACGCTCAGGACTGGCACAGATGGCACGCTCACAACTGGCACACAAGCCCAGAGGCCAATATTAATCTCCCTTTTTTCAGGGAAAATTTATAAAACCAAAAAAAAAATTAAATAGGCTTTCTATGGCCCACTATTTGTGAGAGAGATGGCACGCTCAGGACTGGCACAGATGGCACGCTCACAACTGGCACACAAGCCCAGAGGCCAATATTAATCTCCCTTTTTTCAGGGAAAATTTATAAAACCAAAAAAAAAATTAAATAGGCTTTCTATGGCCCACTATTTGTGAGAGAGATGGGACGCTCAGGACTGGCACAGATGGCACGCTCAGGACTGGCACAGAAGCCCAGAGGCCAATATTAATCTCCCTTTTTTTCAGGGAGAATTTATAAAACCCAAAAAAAAATAAAATAGGCTTTCTATGGCCCACTATTTGTGAGAGAGATGGCACACTCAGGACTGGCACACAAGCCCAAAGGCCAATATTAATCTCCCACTGTATTTTTATCAGGGAGAATTTATACACCCCACAAAAAAAAATACAGAAAAATGAAAAGGCTTTCTATGGCCCACTATGTGAGAGAGATGGCACACACAGGGATGGCACTCTAGCAGAAATGCCAAATTGCCAATCTTAATCTCCCACCAAAAAAAAAAAAAAACAGGGAATGTCCTACAATTACTATCTCCCTGCCTGCAGTAATCTCAGCCAGGTATGGCAGGCAGCTACTATCTCCCTGCCTGCAGTAATCTCAGCCAGGTATGGCAGGCAGCAATAAGGAGTGGACTGATGCACAAATGAAATAAAAAGTGTGGACAAACAAAAAAGATAGCTGTGCAGAAAGGAAGGAACAAGAGGATTTGTGCTTTGAAAAAAGCAGTTGGTTTGCACAGCGGCGTACACACAGCAATGCAGCTATCAGGGAGCCTTCTAGGGCAGCCCAATGAGCTACAGCGCTGAGGGGAAAAAAAAAAAAAATTCCACTGTCCCTGCACACCGAGGGTGGTGTTGGACAGTGCAAATCGCTGCAGCACAAGCGGTTTTGTGGTTAATGGACCCTGCCTAACGCTATCCCTGCTTCTGACAAAGCGGCAGCAACCTCTCCCTAAGCTCAGATCAGCAGCAGTAAGATGGCGGTCGGCGGGAACGCCTCTTTATAGCCCCTGTGACGTCGCAGACAGCAAGCCAATCACTGCAATGCCCTTCTCTAAGATGGTGGGGACCAGGACCTATGTCATCACGCTGCCCACACTCTGCGTTTACCTTCATTGGCTGAGAAATGGCGCTTTTCGCGTCATTGAAACGCGACTTTGGCGCGAAAGTCGCGTACCGCATGGCCGACCCCGCACAGGGGTCGGATCGGGTTTCATGAAACCCCGACTTAGCCAAAAGTCGGCGACTTTTGAAAATGTTCGACCCGTTTCGCTCAACCCTACCGGACAGGTCTGCCAAAGGAGATCCTGACTGACCAGGGTACACCTTTCATGAGCAAGGTGATGAGGGAGTTGTGCAAAGCCCTGAAGATCTCCCAGTTGAGGACCTCGGTGTACCATCCCCAGTCAGATGGCCTTGTTGAGAGGTTTAACAAGACACTAAAGAGCATGCTGAGAAAAGCTATAGAGAAAGACGGTAGAGACTGGGATTGTCTCTTACCCTATCTGATGTTTTCCATTCGTGAAGTTCCACAGGCCTCCACAGGGTTCTCACCGTTTGAGCTTCTATATGGCCGACATCCACGAGGACTCCTGGATATAGCCAAGGAAACCTGGGAGGCCGAAGTCACGCCCCACAGAAGCGTCATTGAGCATGTGGCCCTGATGCAGCAGAGGATTGCAAAGGTGATGCCTATCGTGAAAGAACACCTTCTCCAAGCACAAGAAGCTCAAGCCAGGGTCTACAACCGGTCTGCAAGAGTGAGGCAGTTCAATCCGGGAGACCGAGTTCTTGTGTTAGTTCCAACGGTGGAAAGCAAGTTCTTGGCCAAATGGCAAGGGCCATATGAGGTTGTCGAGAAACTTGGTGAGGTAAATTATAAAATTCATCAACCAGGAAGACGGAAACCATTCCAAGTTTACCATGTCAACCTCATCAAGCCATGGCAAGATAGAGAGCCGACAGTAACTCCGTCATTGTTAAGCAACCCAGAAGGTGAGGTTGGAGCGGTTACTATAGCAGAGACGCTATCAAAGACCCAGAAACAGCAGTGCCGGGAGTCACTCCAGAAAAACAGGGACCTGTTTTCAGAATTGCCAGGATACACGAAGGTCATAGAGCACGAGGTCCTAACAGAGCCACATGTGCGGGTGAATGTGAAACCTTATCGTATTCCTGAGGCTCGTCGAGAAGTTATCTCCAAGGAAGTGGAGCGTATGTTGAGGCTTGGAGTCATTGAGGAATCCAAGAGCGGTTGGTCGAGCCCAATTGTCCTGGTCCCAAAACCTGATGGAGAGTGGAGGTTTTGCAACGACTATCGGAAGTTGAATGAGGTCTCCAAGTTCGACGCTTATCCCATGCCCCGTATTGATGAGCTCATCGAAAGGCTTGGGCACGCCAGATATATATCCACCTTGGATCTGACAAAGGGGTATTGGCAGATCCCCATGGCGCAGGAAGCCAAGGAGAAGAAAGCCTTTTCGACACCTGATGGATGCTTCCAGTATGCCCGGATGCCGTTTGGCCTACAGGGAGCTCCGGCGACCTTCCAGAGGGCTATGGATAGAGTTCTTGCACCCCATAAGGCCTACGCTGCTGCGTACCTAGATGATATCATCATCTTTAGCCCGGACTGGGAGAGTCATCTGGAGAAAGTCCAAGCGGTGTTGGATGCTATAAGAGAGGCCGGATTTACTATAAACCCAAAGAAGTGTGCCTTGGGTAAAGAAGAAGCTAAGTACCTTGGATACATAGTGGGTCACGGAGAAATAAAACCCCAAATCAGTAAAGTGGAGGCAATTCAAACGTGGCCAAAACCAGTTTCCAAGAAGCAAGTTAAAGCCTTCCTGGGAATCGTGGGATATTACAGGAGGTTCATCCCAAACTTCGCCACGGTGGCTGCGCCTCTGACTGACCTGCTAAAAGGGACAAAACCAGTAATGGTTAAGTGGTCCGAAGAAACAGAGTCAGCCTTCCAAGAAATGAAAAACGCTTTGTGTAAGCAACCCGTTCTGATGGCCCCAAACTTCAAGAAAGAGTTTATTCTTCAGACAGATGCCTCAGATGTTGGGGTGGGAGCAGTCCTTTCCCAAGAACTACATGGGGAGGAGCATCCTGTTCTCTATCTGAGTAGGAAGCTGTCCTCATCTGAAAAGAACTACTCAGTCGTTGAGAAGGAGTGCTTGGCCATAAAATGGGCAGTGGACACATTACGGTACTATCTGCTGGGACGTAAATTTAGACTGATATCCGACCATGCCCCACTTAGGTGGATGAGGGAAACGAAGGGTAGAAATGCTAGGGTCACCCGTTGGTTCTTATCCCTGCAGGACTTCAGTTTCCATGTGGAACATCGGGCCGGAAAGCTGCACGGTAATGCGGATGCCCTATCAAGAATCCCTTGTTTAGTGGGAGAAAGTGCCAAGCCCCACGGCTTTAGGCAGAGGGGGGAGGTATGTAGCATGGCTAAAGGGTGTGTAGTCGATGGGAGGTATGTGCCACATAAGTGCCTTGTTGCTGTAATGTAGCCCGGAATATTGCGTTGTTTTATATAACCATATGTTTGTGTTTCAGGACCTGTGGTGATGTCAGACCACATGGCTAATCATGTGATAGATTACTGGGTGTGGTTAGTCCTATATAAGACTGGCTAATCCTTTACACAGCAGATATGTGTGGAGGTGAAACCCTCCTGAATGTGTTACGGCTTCAGGACTGAGCCGGATGAACTGGACACTTGTTTTCCTTTGCCTGAACCAAAGGCTATTTTGCTTTCTGTTGTTTTGCCACATGGTTTATGAAGCAATAAACCCAGGGAACTTTAAAGGAACACGTCTCCTGAGTGTCAGCCGTCGCAGCTGAGTGAGTGAAATCGCTACAATATATATATATATATATATACATATATACTGTATATATATACATATATATAAATATACTGTATATATATATATATATATATATATATATACAGTGGGTACAGAAGGTATTCTGACCAATTTACATTTTTCACTCTTTGTTTCATAGCAGCCATTTGGTGAATTCAAAAAAGTTAATTTTTTTCTCATTAAAGTACACTCTGCACCCCATCTTGACTGAAAAACACAGGAATGTAGAAATTTTGGCAAATTTATTGAAAAAGAAAAACTGAAATATCACATGGTCATAAGTATTCAGACCCTTTGCTCAGTATTGAGTAGAAGCACCCTTTTGAGCTAGTTCAGCCATGAGTCTTCTTGGGAATGATGCAACACCTGGATTTGGGGATCTTCTGCCATTCTTCCTTGCAGATCCTCTCCAGTTCTGTCAGGTTGGATGTGAATGTTGGTAGACAGCCATTTTCAGGTCTCTTCAGAGATGCTCAATTGGGTTTAGGTCAGGGCTCTGGCTTTGCCAATCAAGAATGGTCACAGAGTTATTCTGAAGCCACTCCTTTGTTATTTTAGCTGTGTGCTTAGAGTCATTGTATTGTTGGAAGGTAAACCTTCGGCCAAGTCTGAGGTCCAGAGCACTCTGGAAGAGGTTTTCATCCAGGATGTCCCTGTACATGGCCACATTCATATTTTTCTCAATGACATCCAGTTGTCCTGTGCCCGGAGGCTGAAAAACATCCCTATAGCATGATGCTGCCACCACCATGTTTCACTGTTGGGATTGTATTGGGCAGGTGATGAGCAGTGCCTGGTTTTCTCCACACAAACCACTTAGAATTATCCCCAAAAAGGTCTATCATCATTTCATCAGATCAGAGAATCTTATTTCTCATAGTGTGGGAGTCCTTCATGTGTTTTTTAGCAAGCTCTATGCAGGCTTTTATATGTCTTGCACTGAGGAGAAGCTTCCATTGGGCCACTCTGCCATAAAGACCCGACTGATGGAAGGCTGCAGTGATAATTGACTTTGTGGAACTTTCTCCCATCTCCCTACTGCATCTCTGGAGCTCAGCCACAGTGATCTTGGGGTTCTTCTTTACCTCTCTCACCAAGGCTCTTCTCCGACGATTGCTCAGTTTGGCTGGACAGCCAGATGTAGGAAGACTTCTGGTGGTCCCAAACTTCTTACATTTAAGGATTATGGAGGTCACTGTGCTCTTAGGAGCCTTGAATACTGCAGAAATTCTGTTGTAACCTTGGCCAGATCTGTGCCTTGCCACAATTCTGCCTCTGAACTACTTGGCCAGTTCCTTTGACCTCATGATTCTCATTTGGTCTGACATGCACTGTGAGCTGTGAGGTCTTACATAATTAAACACAGCTGGACTCCAATGAAGAAGAAGAACCATCTCAAGGAGGATGACAAGGAAATGGACAGCATGTGACTTAAATCTGAGCAAAGGGTCTGAATACGTATGTCCATGTGATATTTTAGTTTTTCTTTTTTTATTAAATTTGCAATAATTTGTACATTTCTGTTTTTTCAGTCAAGATGGGGTGCCAAGAGTACATTAATATGAAAAAAATGAACTTTTTTGAATTTACTAAATGGCTATAATGAAACAAATGGAATTATATCCTTAACAACAAAGTGTGAAGCAACTGAAATTATGTCTTATATTCTAGGTTCTTCAAAGTAGCCACCTTTTGCTTTGATGACTGCTTTGCACACTCTTAGTATTCTCTTCATGAGCTTCAAGAAGTAGTCACCGGAAATGGTCTTCCAGCAATCTTGAAGGAGTTCCCAGAGATGCTTAGCACTTGTTGGCCCTTTTGCCTTCATTCTGTGGTCCAGCTCACCCTAAACCATCTCGATGCAGAAAAGGTGAACGGATGGAATCTACATGCCTGGTTCCCACCGTGAAGCATGGAGGAGGAGGTGTGATGGTGTTGGGTTGCTTTGCTGGTGACACTGTTGGGGATTTATTCAAAGTTGAAGGCGTACTTAACCAGCATGGCTACCACAGTATATTGCAGCGGGCATGCTATTCCATCCGGTTTGCATTTAGTTGGACTATCATTTATTTTTCAACAGAACAATTACCCCAAACACACCTTCAGGCTGTGTAAGGGCTGTTTGACAAAGAAGGAGAGTGATGGGGTGCTACGCCAGATGATCTGGCCTCCACAGTCACCAGACCTGATCCTAATCGAGATGGTTTGGGGTGAGCTGAATGGCAGAGTGAAGGCAAAAGGGCCAACAAGTGCTAAGCATCTCTGGGAACTCCTTCAAGATTGTTTGAAGACCATTTCCGATGACTACCACTTGAAGCTCATCAAGAGAATGCCAAGAGTGTGCAAAGCAGTCATCAATGCGAAAGGTGGCTACTTTGAAGAACCTAGAATACAATACATATACAGAACAATATCACTGGCGCTCAACACTAATGCCCACTGTGTATGGGGGAGTCACTAACAGAATCCCCTAGCTGCTGGTATCAGAATATGTGCCAATTCTGTAAAACCAAAATAAATATACTAATAGCTGGAACCGCGCTTAGGTGATAAAGGTGACCCAACCCTAATTGCAGGGGTGCAGTCAACCTGAGTGCAGTGGTGAATACAACAAATCAAATGTCCCACTGAAAATGATAGTGTGCTCAGTACCCCGCAGGACCACAGCTTGCCCACCTAAAGATAACAATATAAATGTGCACTATATATGTAAAGCTACTGGCTCCCCCAATAGGATAGATCTCAGCAAGCTCGGCGGCCGCTTAAACAATAGTAATATAAGGCTCTTACCGTATGCTGAATCTGCTTGGACGCCCGGCTGTTCCTAGTGAATGTCAGAGGGGATGTGAGGTACTCCTACATGTGACCGTATGCAGCCCTTAAAAGTCTTTTAACCCTGAGGAAGAAGGGCGTTTACCCTTCGAAACGCGTCGGTTTGTCTTTTAGTCCCAGCGAGGCTCCGTAGGCCTGTGACGTCACACGCTGCTAGTCAGCGGCGGCCATCTTTGTTTCTAAGTGCAACCAGGGACGCCTCCGGCCGGGACGTTCCCTGACTCTGCACTTTCCAGCGATACCCCGTCCCAGTCTCGCCCGAGCACACACTAGTGTGCCTACCCTCCGGTCACCACCTGCACACTCGCTCTGCTCCCAAATTCGCCACGGTCACATGTAGGAGTACCGCACATCCCCTCTGACATTCACTAGGAACAGCCGGGCATCCAAGCAGATTCAGCATATGGTAAGAGCCTTATATTACTATTGTTTCCGCGGCCGCCGAGCTTGCTGACATCTATCCTATTGGGGGAGCCAGTAGCTTTACATGTATAGTGCACATTTATATTGTTATCTTTAGGTGGGCAGCCTGTGGTCCTGCGGGGTACCGAGCACACTTTCAGTGGGACATTTGATTGTTGTATTCACCACTGCACTCAGGTTGACTGCACCCCTGCAATTAGGGTTGGGTCACCTTTATCACCTAAGCGCAATTCCAGCTATTAGTATATTTAGAATATAAGACATATTTTCAGTTACTTCACACTTTTTTGTTGGCATATAATTCCACATGTGTTAATTCATAGTTTTGATGCCTTCAGTGTGAATTTACAATTTTCATAGTCATGAAAATACAGAAAAATCTTAAAATGAGAAGCTGTGTCCAAACTTTTGGTCTGTACTGTATATTGTGAAAATTTCTCTGTAAAACCTTATTTGCCCATACAAAATGATGTACACTGAGCAAAATATAAACCCAACACTTTAGTTTTTGCCCACATTTTTCATAAGCAGAACTCAAAGACCTAAGAATTTTTCTATGTAAACAACATGCTTTTTTTCTCTCAAATATTGTTCGCAAATTTGACTAATTCTGTGTTATTGAGCACTTCTCCTTTGCCAAGATAATCCATCTACCTCTCAGGTGTGGCATATCAAGATGCTGATTAATCACATGACTAGAGTTGAGCGACCTTGACCTTTTTAGAGTCGAGCCGGGTTTTGCGAAACCCGACTATGTCCAAAGTCGGGTCGAGTGAAATCGGCCGATTATGACGTAAAGTCGGGATCGACCGAAACACGAAACCCAATGCAAGTCAATGGGGCAGCATAGTCGGCAGTGAGTGGGGGCCAGGAAAACACCTAGAGTGGCCATTTTAATGTCAAAACCATCCATTCTTCTTAATGAAGCTTGTCAAGCGTAATTTACCTTATAATAATTGGAAGGCATTTGAAATTGGGGGTCATTTGGCTAAAGTTGTGGGGGGTAGGGCTGGTTCAAGTAATTAGTGGGCCCAGGAAATCTGGACCACGTCACGGCAGTGGAGCAGGGAGAGGTAAGTATTTCAACTTTGCAAGTGCTGTGAACCTGAGCAAGCAGGGGGGGCCCACTCGTTGGCATTGGCACTGGCACAGGGCCCCTCAAAGTACAGCGGTGTGTTTGCACGGCGGGGGCGCCTCCCACCGGCAGCAACACTTTTGCGTACTATGAGAGGCCCTGTGCCAGTGACGTCGCCAACTAGTATTCCTCCCCCCACCTGATGAAGGAACCTGCACTTTCATCTGCACCTTCCTCTTTGTCCCCGTGTAAGGTGGTATGGTATGCGGGAAGAGCAACCTGACTTTCAGCAGGGTCACAATGTTGTTGTGTAGCGTGCACGGGGAATGTTGCGTTATGGGTCAATGTACCAGCAGACTCATCTATCACTGGCTGGGCAATGGGCACGATGAAGTGGAAACACAGATATAGGCCCAAAGAAGAAAGTGGGCTAAATGCAGTTCAAAATTGGTAACACAGGAATAACCAGGGGGCATTGCAGTGGAGGACAACTGGAATGAGAGGCTGACACAGAGAGTAGGGCCAAATCAGTAAGTAGTCGAAATGCAGTTCAAAATTGGCAACCGTAGTAAACAGGCGGCACAGCTTTGTTCAGTGGAGGAGAACAGCAAGGAGTGGCAGACACCGATAGTAGGCCCCAAACCAACTAGTACGCCAAATGCAGTTGTTCCATTTAACCACAATTTAATGAGAGCCTGAAGATAGAAGCTCAGGAAAGGCAACCTGGGGAACACCTTGGAGTGTAACACACCATCTCTCTCCACCCCATACCCATTTTGTATGGCCTAATGCAGTGTACTTTTCTACAACTACTAAACGAGAGTCGGAAGACCGAAGCAATGGCAAGGAAACCTGGGGAACACCTTAGAGTGTAACACACCCTCTCTCTACACCCCATACCCAATTTGAAGGCCTAATGCAGTGTAGTTTCCAAGAACTACTAAACGAGAGCCGGAAGATCGAAGCTCAGGAAAGGCAACCTGGGGAACACCTTGGAGTGTAACACACCCTCTCGCTACACCCCATACCCAATTTGAAGGCCTAATGCAGCGTAGTTTCCAACAACTACTAAACGAGAGCCGGAAGATCGAAGCTCAGGAAAGGCAACCTGGGGAACACCTTGGAGTGTAACACACCCTCTCTCTACACCCCATACCCAATTTGAAGGCCTAATGCAGTGTAGTTTCCAAGAACTACTAAACGAGAGCCGGAAGATCGAAGCTCAGGAAAGGCAACCTGGGGAACACCTTGGAGTGTAACACACCCTCTCGCTACACCCCATACCCAATTTGAAGGCCTAATGCAGCGTAGTTTCCAACAACTACTAAACGAGAGCCGGAAGATCGAAGCTCAGGAAAGGCAACCTGGGGAACACCTTGGAGTGGAACACACCATCTCTCTACACCCCATACCCAATTTGAAGGCCTAATGCAGAGTAGTTTCCAAGAACTACTAAACGAGAGCCGGAAGATCGAAGCTCAGGAAAGGCAACCTGGGGAACACCTTGGAGTGTAACACAACGTCTCTCTACACGACGGAAGGGCTGATTCTTAGGAAGGAAGGCTGTTGGAAATAAGCATTGCGCGTCCGAGGGTGATTATATTCTTATTAGGTATATACTCACCCTCGGACGCGCCCTGCTTCTTTATTTGGAATGAATGTTTATTTGCAATGTGGTGTTGACTTTCTCTATTATTTTGGTAATTAATGATTTTATTATTTTCATTATTTTGCATCTTCTCGGCAATAATATAAAGAAGACGCGACAGGACAACACTCGGTGGATGCCATATGTGTGTTTTCAATTTAAAAAAACTTTCAGTTAACTACTTGCAGGAGAAAGTAATTGTAGCTGGTGGCCATTTTTAGTACTGTACCAGATTAGAGTTGTGTGTTTGTTTTTAATGTTAAAATGTCTGCATTTGATATCTCACCAGTATTTTCTTTTTTATAAGCAAAATACTTATTTTTATATTTTCTGATGTTGGTTCCAGGGGTACACGGCCAGCAGTGCCCTGGTCAGTGTAGTAGTAGTTGAAAGAATGGACCGCAGACAGGCATCGAAGGCCTAAAATAATAACACATGGCTGTAGGCAATTTTAAATTGGTTCCAGGGGTACACGGACAGCAGTGGTGTGGTCAGTGGAGGCCTAGTGGAAGGAGTGACCGCAGACAGGCATCGAAGGCCTAAAATAATAACACATGGCTGTAGGCAATTTTAAATTGGTTCCAGGGGTACACGGACAGCAGTGGTGTGGTCAGTGGAGGCCTAGTGGAAGGAGTGACCGCAGACAGGCATCGAAGGCCTAAAATAATAACACATGGCTGTAGGCAATTTTAAATTGGTTCCAGGGGTACACGGGCAGCAGTGACCTGGTCAGTGTAGTAGTAGTTGAAAGAATGGACCGCAGACAGGCATCGAAGGCCTAAAATAAAAAAATTGGGCTGGCTGTAGGCAATTTTAAATTGGTTCCAGGGGTACACGGGCAGCAGTGACCTGGTCAGTGTAGTAGTAGTTGAAAGAATGGACCGCAGACAGGCATCGAAGGCCTAAAATAAAAAAATTGGGCTGGCTGTAGGCAATTTTAAATTGGTTCCAGGGGTACACGGGCAGCAGTGGTGTGGTCAGTGGAGGCCTAGTGGAAGGAGTGACCGCAGACAGGCATCGAAGGCCTAAAATAATAACACATGGCTGTAGGCAATTTTAAATTGGTTCCAGGGGTACACGGGCAGCAGTGACCTGGTCAGTGTAGTAGTAGTTGAAAGAATGGACCGCAGACAGGCATCGAAGGCCTAAAATAAAAAAATTGGGCTGGCTGTAGGCAATTTTAAATTGGTTCCAGGGGTACACGGGCAGCAGTGACCTGGTCAGTGTAGTAGTAGTTGAAAGAATGGACCGCAGACAGGCATCGAAGGCCTAACATAACAAACTTGGGCTGGCTGTAGGCACTTTTAAATTGGTTCCAGGGGTACACGGGCAGCAGTGGTCTGGTCAGTGGAAGTCTAGTGGAAGGAGTGACCGCAGACAGGCATCGAAGGCCTAAAATAATAACACATGGCTGTAGGCAATTTTAAATTGGTTCCAGGGGTACACGGACAGCAGTGGTGTGGTCAGTGGAGGCCTAGTGGAAGGAGTGACCGCAGACAGGCATCGAAGGCCTAAAATAATAACACATGGCTGTAGGCAATTTTAAATTGGTTCCAGGGGTACACGGACAGCAGTGGTGTGGTCAGTGGAGGCCTAGTGGAAGGAGTGACCGCAGACAGGCATCGAAGGCCTAAAATAATAACACATGGCTGTAGGCAATTTTAAATTGGTTCCAGGGGTACACGGGCAGCAGTGACCTGGTCAGTGTAGTAGTAGTTGAAAGAATGGACCGCAGACAGGCATCGAAGGCCTAAAATAAAAAAATTGGGCTGGCTGTAGGCAATTTTAAATTGGTTCCAGGGGTACACGGGCAGCAGTGACCTGGTCAGTGTAGTAGTAGTTGAAAGAATGGACCGCAGACAGGCATCGAAGGCCTAAAATAAAAAAATTGGGCTGGCTGTAGGCAATTTTAAATTGGTTCCAGGGGTACACGGGCAGCAGTGGTGTGGTCAGTGGAGGCCTAGTGGAAGGAGTGACCGCAGACAGGCATCGAAGGCCTAAAATAATAACACATGGCTGTAGGCAATTTTAAATTGGTTCCAGGGGTACACGGGCAGCAGTGACCTGGTCAGTGTAGTAGTAGTTGAAAGAATGGACCGCAGACAGGCATCGAAGGCCTAAAATAAAAAAATTGGGCTGGCTGTAGGCAATTTTAAATTGGTTCCAGGGGTACACGGGCAGCAGTGGTGTGGTCAGTGGAGGCCTAGTGGAAGGAGTGACCGCAGACAGGCATCGAAGGCCTAAAATAATAACACATGGCTGTAGGCAATTTTAAATTGGTTCCAGGGGTACACGGGCAGCAGTGACCTGGTCAGTGTAGTAGTAGTTGAAAGAATGGACCGCAGACAGGCATCGAAGGCCTAAAATAAAAAAATTGGGCTGGCTGTAGGCAATTTTAAATTGGTTCCAGGGGTACACGGGCAGCAGTGACCTGGTCAGTGTAGTAGTAGTTGAAAGAATGGACCGCAGACAGGCATCGAAGGCCTAACATAACAAACTTGGGCTGGCTGTAGGCACTTTTAAATTGGTTCCAGGGGTACACGGGCAGCAGTGGTCTGGTCAGTGGAAGTCTAGTGGAAGGAGTGACCGCAGACAGGCATCGAAGGCCTAAAATAATAACACATGGCTGTAGGCAATTTTAAATTGGTTCCAGGGGTACACGGACAGCAGTGGTGTGGTCAGTGGAGGCCTAGTGGAAGGAGTGACCGCAGACAGGCATCGAAGGCCTAAAATAATAACACATGGCTGTAGGCAATTTTAAATTGGTTCCAGGGGTACACGGACAGCAGTGGTGTGGTCAGTGGAGGCCTAGTGGAAGGAGTGACCGCAGACAGGCATCGAAGGCCTAAAATAATAACACATGGCTGTAGGCAATTTTAAATTGGTTCCAGGGGTACACGGGCAGCAGTGACCTGGTCAGTGTAGTAGTAGTTGAAAGAATGGACCGCAGACAGGCATCGAAGGCCTAAAATAAAAAAATTGGGCTGGCTGTAGGCAATTTTAAATTGGTTCCAGGGGTACACGGGCAGCAGTGACCTGGTCAGTGTAGTAGTAGTTGAAAGAATGGACCGCAGACAGGCATCGAAGGCCTAAAATAAAAAAATTGGGCTGGCTGTAGGCAATTTTAAATTGGTTCCAGGGGTACACGGGCAGCAGTGGTGTGGTCAGTGGAGGCCTAGTGGAAGGAGTGACCGCAGACAGGCATCGAAGGCCTAAAATAATAACACATGGCTGTAGGCAATTTTAAATTGGTTCCAGGGGTACACGGGCAGCAGTGACCTGGTCAGTGTAGTAGTAGTTGAAAGAATGGACCGCAGACAGGCATCGAAGGCCTAAAATAAAAAAATTGGGCTGGCTGTAGGCAATTTTAAATTGGTTCCAGGGGTACACGGGCAGCAGTGGTGTGGTCAGTGGAGGCCTAGTGGAAGGAGTGACCGCAGACAGGCATCGAAGGCCTAAAATAATAACACATGGCTGTAGGCAATTTTAAATTGGTTCCAGGGGTACACGGACAGCAGTGGTGTGGTCAGTGGAGGCCTAGTGGAAGGAGTGACCGCAGACAGGCATCGAAGGCCTAAAATAATAACACATGGCTGTAGGCAATTTTAAATTGGTTCCAGGGGTACACGGGCAGCAGTGACCTGGTCAGTGTAGTAGTAGTTGAAAGAATGGACCGCAGACAGGCATCGAAGGCCTAACATAACAAACTTGGGCTGGCTGTAGGCACTTTTAAATTGGTTCCAGGGGTACACGGGCAGCAGTGGTCTGGTCAGTGGAAGTCTAGTGGAAGGAGTGACCGCAGACAGGCATCGAAGGCCTAAAATAATAACACATGGCTGTAGGCAATTTTAAATTGGTTCCAGGGGTACACGGACAGCAGTGGTGTGGTCAGTGGAGGCCTAGTGGAAGGAGTGACCGCAGACAGGCATCGAAGGCCTAAAATAATAACACATGGCTGTAGGCACTTTTAAATTGGTTCCAGGGGTACACGGGCAGCAGTGGTCTGGTCAGTGGAAGTCTAGTGGAAGGAGTGACCGCAGACAGGCTTCGAAGGCCTAACATAACAAAATTGGGCTGGCTGTAGGCACTTTAAATTGGTTCCAGGGGTACATGGGCAGCAGTGTATGGTCAGTGGAAGTCTAGTGGAAGGAGTGACGGCAGACAGTCTTCGAAGGCCTAACATAACAAAATTGGGCTGACTGTAGGCACTTTTAAATTGGTTCCAGGGTAACACGGCCAGCAGTGGCCTGGTCAGTGTAGTAGTTGTAGAAAGAAGGGACCGCAGACAGGCTTCGAAGGCCTAACATAACAAAAATGTCAAAACAATGGTATTGTCAGTGCCAGGCATTGAAGGATGTCAGCGGCTAGACTACACATTGGTGAAGCTGTGAGAGATAATTTTGCTAGTGGTAGAGCACTGTTTGAGCTGGGGGGGGGAACTGTCTTGTGGCCGGCGGTACAGGCACAGGGCCCCTCATATTACAACGGTGTGTCTGACGTTGGGTGCGCACCACCACCGCCAGAGACACTTTATTGTACTATGAGGGACCCAGTGGCAGTGCCGTCGACCAAAAGCGGCCACACCCACCTCTTCAGACAAACAGCACTCTCAAGGGTCCAAGCGCAAAGTGGCGATAGCACGGCCCCGTGTGGGGAGTTTGGCCATTTCGTGAGGTGGAAACATGTCGTATGCTGGACAATCAGGTGAAGAAAATTACGAGATTGGAAAAGTCATTCAGAATAGTCCACAGGCAAGACCTTTTCATAGGAAAGCTAGGTGTCAGCCGGGCAGGGTGGGGCAAAAGATTTTGAAATCCAGTTGTGGTTCATTTTAATGAAGGTTAGATCATCTACATTTTGGGTAGCCAGACGAGTCCTTTTTTCTGTTAGTATTGAACCTGCAGCACTGAATACTCTTTCTGATAGG
This sequence comes from Ranitomeya imitator, assembly GCF_032444005.1. Taxonomy (NCBI): domain Eukaryota; kingdom Metazoa; phylum Chordata; class Amphibia; order Anura; family Dendrobatidae; genus Ranitomeya; species Ranitomeya imitator. The sequence continues at coordinate 980,498,553 of NC_091282.1, forward strand.
ACACTAGCTGCCGGGCAAGCAAGCTCCTGCAATGCATATTCTGCCAATTCTGGCCAGGTGTCTAATTTGGATGCCCAGTAATCAAATGGGAATGACGGTTGAGGGAGAACGTCGATAAGGGATGAAAAATAGTTTGTAACCATACTGGACAAATGTTGTCTCCTGTCACTTTGAATTGATGCTGCAGTACCTGTCCTGTCTGCGGTCATAGAAAAATCACTCCACAACCTGGTCAGAAAACCCCTCTGTCCAACGCCACTTCTGATTTCTGCCCCTCTAACACCTCTGGTCTGCTGGCCCCTGGAGCTCGTGTGAGAACGATCACGGGCGCTGTGTGCAGGGAATGCCAGAAGCAAACGGTCAACAAGAGTTGATTGTTTTGTTGCTAATATTAGTTCCAAGTTCTCATGTGGCATAATATTTTGCAATTTGCCTTTATAGCGAGGATCAAGGAGGCAGGCCAACCAGTAATCGTCATCGTTCATCATTTTTGTAATGCGTGTGTCCCTTTTGAGGATACGCAAGGCATAATCCGCCATGTGGGCCAAAGTTCCCGTTGTCAAATCTGCGGTTGTGCTTGGTTGAGGGGCAGTTGCAGGCAAATCTACGTCACTTGTGTCCCTCAAAAAACCAGAACCCGGCCTTGCCACGCCACCAATTTCCCGTGCCCCCGGGAAAGCTTCCTCATTAAAAATATACTCATCCCCATCATCCTCCTCATCCTCCACCTCCTCTTCGCCCGGTACCTCGTCATGTACACTGCCCTGACCAGACAATCGCTGACTGTCATCAAGGCTTTCCTCTTCCTCTGGTGCAGACGCCTGATCCTTTATGTGCGTCAAACTTTGCATCAGCAGACGCATTAGGGGGATGCTCATGCTTATTATGGCGTTGTCTGCACTAACCAGCCGTGTGCATTCCTCAAAACACTGAAGGACTTGACACATGTCTTGAATCTTCGACCACTGCACACCTGACAACTCCATGTCTGCCATCCTACTGCCTGCCCGTGTATGTGTATCCTCCCACAAAAACATAACAGCCCGCCTCTGTTCGCACAGTCTCTGAAGCATGTGCAGTGTTGAGTTCCACCTTGTTGCAACGTCTATGATTAGGCGATGCTGGGGAAGGTTCAAAGAACGCTGATAGGTCTGCATACGGCTGGAGTGTACAGGCGAACGGCGGATATGTGCGCAAAGTCCACGCACTTTGAGGAGCAGGTCGGATAACCCCGGATAACTTTTCAGGAAGCACTGCACCACCAGGTTTAAGGTGTGAGCCAGGCAAGGAATGTGTTTCAGTTGGGAAAGGGAGATGGCAGCCATGAAATTCCTTCCGTTATCACTCACTACCTTGCCTGCCTCAAGATCTACAGTGCCCAGCCACGACTGCGTTTCTTGCTGCAAGAACTCGGACAGAACTTCCGCGGTGTGTCTATTGTCGCCCAAACACTTCATAGCCAATACAGCCTGCTGACGTATGCCAGTAGCTGCCCCATAATGGGAGACCTGGTGTGCAACAGTGGCAGGTGCGGATGGAGTGTTTGTGCGACTGCGGTCTGTGGACGAGCTCTTGCTTCTGCAGGAGGACGAGGAGGAGGAGGAGGAGGGGGTGCGAACGGCTACAGACAACTGTTTACTAGACCGTGGGCTAGGCAGAACTGTCCCAAACTTGCTGTCCCCTGTGGACCCTGAATCCACCACATTTACCCAGTGTGCCGTGATGGACACGTAACGTCCCTGGCCATGCCTACTGGTCCATGCATCTGTTGTCAGGTGCACCTTTGTGCTCACAGATTGCCTGAGTGCATGGACGATGCGCTCTTTAACATGCTGGTGGAGGGCTGGGATGGCTTTTCTGGAAAAAAAGTGTCGACTGGGTAGCTCGTAGCGTGGTACAGCGTAGTCCATCAGGTCTTTGAAAGCTTCGCTTTCAACTAACCGGTAGGGCATCATCTCTAACGAGATTAGTCTAGCTATGTGGGCGTTCAAACCCTGTGTACGCGGATGCGAGGCTAAGTATTTCCTTTTTCTAACCATAGTCTCATGTAGGGTGAGCTGGACTGGAGAGCTGGAGATCGTGGAACTAGCGGGGGTGCCGGTGGACATGGCAGACTGAGAGACGGTGGGAGATGGTATTGTTGCCGCCGGTGCCCTAGATGCAGTGTTTCCTACTACGAAACTGGTGATTCCCTGACCCTGACTGCTTTGGCCTGGCAAAGATACCTGCACAGATACAGCAGGTGGTGCGCTAAATGGTGGTCCTACACTGCCGGAAGGGATGTTGCGTTGATGACTAGCTTCATTGGCCGAGGGTGCAACAACCTTAAGGGACGTTTGGTAGTTAGTCCAAGCTTTCAAATGCATGGTGGTTAAATGTCTATGCATGCAACTAGTATTGAGACTTTTCAGATTCTGACCTCTGCTTAAGGAAGTAGAACATTTTTGACAGATGACTTTGCGCTGATCAATTGGATGTTGTTTAAAAAAATGCCAGACTGCACTCTTTCTAGCATCGGATACCTTTTCAGGCATTGCAGACTGAGCTTTAACCGGATGGCCACGCTGTCCTCCACCAGGTTTTGGCTTTGCCACGCGTTTTGGGCAAGATACGGGCCCGGCAGATGGAACCTGTGGCGATGTTGATGCCTGCTGCGGCCCCTCCTCCTCCTCTGCTTCAGAACTGCTGCCGCCTGCACCCTGTTCCCCCAATGGCTGCCAATCGGGGTCAAGAACTGGGTCATCTAATAACTCTTCTTGTACCTCCTGCGCAACTTCGTCTGTGTCACCGTGTCGTTCGGTGGTATAGCGTTCGTGATGGGGCAACATAGTCTCATCAGGGTCTGATTCTTGATCAGCACCCTGCGAGGGCAATGTTGTGGTCTGAGTCAAAGGACCAGCATAGTAGTCTGGCTGTGGCTGTGCGTCAGTGCACTCCATGTCAGATTCAATTTGTAATGGGCATGGACTGTTAACTGCTTCACTTTCTAAGCCAGGGACGGTATGTGTAAAGAGCTCCATGGAGTAACCCGTTGTGTCGCCTGCTGCATTCTTCTCTGTTGTTGTTTTTGCTGAAGAGGACAAGGAAGTGACTTGTCCCTGACCGTGAACATCCACTAACGACGCGCTGCTTTTACTTTTACCAGTTTCACGAGATGAGGCAAAAGAGCTAGAGGCTGAGTCAGCAAGATAAGCCAAAACTTGCTCTTGCTGCTCCGGCTTTAAAAGCGGTTTTCCTAATCCCAGAAAAGGGAGCGTTCGAGGCCTTGTGTAGCCGGACGACGAACCTGGCTCCACAGCTCCAGACTTAGGTGCAATATTTTTTCCCCCACGACCACCTGATGCTCCACCACTACCACTACCCTCATTACCAGCTGACAATGAACGCCCCCGGCCACGACCTCTTCCACTAGACTTCCTCATTGTTTTAAAAACGTAACCAAACTAACGTTATTTGTTGCAGTCACACAACTTACACGGTGAGCTATAACTTCTGTATGATTTAGCTACCCCTTTACAGGTTGGTGAGACCACAGCGAAAATCAGGCCCAATGTTACACACTCTTTTTTTGGTGGCTGCAAATTAGAGAGATGCCCCACACGCAGGACTGTCACTGAAGCACAAATGTTAATATTAATGTCACACTATTATTTTTTTTTTATTTTTATTTTTTTCAGGAACACTTTAGAAACCCCCCAAAAAAAAAAAAATAGATTTTTGCAGGGAGAATTTAGAAAACAAATGTAACAAACTATATGCTTTCTATGGGCCACTGAGTGAGAGATGACGCACACAGGAATCAGGAGTGGCACACAAGCCCAGAGGCCAATATTTTTCTACCAATGATTGATGGAGTTATTTTCTCTGGTAGATTTTGGAACCCAAATCAAGGAAAAAAAATGTAGGCTTTCTATGGACCACAATTGGAGAGAGAGAGAGAGAGAGATGGCACACCCAGGAGTCAAGACTGGCACACAAGCAGAAAGGCCAATATTAATCTCCCACTGTTTTTTTTGGTTGTTTTTTTTTTTTTTTTTTTCAGGGAGACTTTAGAAAAAAAAATAATAAAAAAAATATGATTTTATCAGGAAGAATTTAGAAACCAAATAAAATAAAATGATTTTTTCAGGGAGAATTTAGAAAACAAATAAAACCAAAAATAGGCGTTCTATGGCCCACTGACTGAGAGATGACGCACCCAGGAGTCAAGACTGGCACACAAGCAGAAAGGCCAATATTAATCTCCCACTGTTTTTTTTGGTTGTTTTTTTTTTTTTTTTTTTCAGGGAGACTTTAGAAAAAAAAATAATAAAAAAAATATGATTTTATCAGGAAGAATTTAGAAACCAAATAAAATAAAATGATTTTTTCAGGGAGAATTTAGAAAACAAATAAAACCAAAAATATGCGTTCTATGGCCCACTGACTGAGAGAGAGAGAGAGATGGAACGCTTAGTACTGGCACACAAGCCCAAAGGGCAATATTAATCTCCCTTTTTTTTTCCAGGGAGAATTTCTGAAACCCAAAAAAAAAATAAAATAGGCTTTCTATGGCCCACTATTTGTGAGAGAGATGGGACGCTCAGGACTGGCACAGATGGCACGCTCAGGACTGGCACAGAAGCCCAGAGGCCAATATTAATCTCCCTTTTTTTCTGGGAGAATTTATAAAACCAAAAAAATATTTAAATAGGCTTTCTATGGCCCACTATTTGTGAGAGAGATGGCACGCTCAGGACTGGCACAGATGGCACGCTCACAACTGGCACAGAAGCCCAGAGGCCAATATTAATCTCCCTTTTTTTCTGGGAGAATTTATAAAACCAAAAAAATATTTAAATAGGCTTTCTATGGCCCACTATTTGTGAGAGAGATGGCACGCTCAGGACTGGCACAGATGGCACGCTCACAACTGGCACACAAGCCCAGAGGCCAATATTAATCTCCCTTTTTTCAGGGAAAATTTATAAAACCAAAAAAAAAATTAAATAGGCTTTCTATGGCCCACTATTTGTGAGAGAGATGGCACGCTCAGGACTGGCACAGATGGCACGCTCACAACTGGCACACAAGCCCAGAGGCCAATATTAATCTCCCTTTTTTCAGGGAAAATTTATAAAACCAAAAAAAAAATTAAATAGGCTTTCTATGGCCCACTATTTGTGAGAGAGATGGGACGCTCAGGACTGGCACAGATGGCACGCTCAGGACTGGCACAGAAGCCCAGAGGCCAATATTAATCTCCCTTTTTTTCAGGGAGAATTTATAAAACCCAAAAAAAAATAAAATAGGCTTTCTATGGCCCACTATTTGTGAGAGAGATGGCACACTCAGGACTGGCACACAAGCCCAAAGGCCAATATTAATCTCCCACTGTATTTTTATCAGGGAGAATTTATACACCCCACAAAAAAAAATACAGAAAAATGAAAAGGCTTTCTATGGCCCACTATGTGAGAGAGATGGCACACACAGGGATGGCACTCTAGCAGAAATGCCAAATTGCCAATCTTAATCTCCCACCAAAAAAAAAAAAAAAAAAAAAACAGGGAATGTCCTACAATTACTATCTCCCTGCCTGCAGTAATCTCAGCCAGGTATGGCAGGCAGCTACTATCTCCCTGCCTGCAGTAATCTCAGCCAGGTATGGCAGGCAGCAATAAGGAGTGGACTGATGCACAAATGAAATAAAAAGTGTGGACAAACAAAAAAGATAGCTGTGCAGAAAGGAAGGAACAAGAGGATTTGTGCTTTGAAAAAAGCAGTTGGTTTGCACAGCGGCGTACACACAGCAATGCAGCTATCAGGGAGCCTTCTAGGGCAGCCCAATGAGCTACAGCGCTGAGGGGAAAAAAAAAAAAAAAAAAAATTCCACTGTCCCTGCACACCGAGGGTGGTGTTGGACAGTGCAAATCGCTGCAGCACAAGCGGTTTTGTGGTTAATGGACCCTGCCTAACGCTATCCCTGCTTCTGACAAAGCGGCAGCAACCTCTCCCTAAGCTCAGATCAGCAGCAGTAAGATGGCGGTCGGCGGGAACGCCTCTTTATAGCCCCTGTGACGTCGCAGACAGCAAGCCAATCACTGCAATGCCCTTCTCTAAGATGGTGGGGACCAGGACCTATGTCATCACGCTGCCCACACTCTGCGTTTACCTTCATTGGCTGAGAAATGGCGCTTTTCGCGTCATTGAAACGCGACTTTGGCGCGAAAGTCGCGTACCGCATGGCCGACCCCGCACAGGGGTCGGATCGGGTTTAATGAAACCCCGACTTAGCCAAAAGTCGGCGACTTTTGAAAATGTTCGACCCGTTTCGCTCAACCCTACACATGACTATTGCATAGGTGTGCCTTAGGTTGACCACAATAAAAAGGCCACTCTAAAATGTGCAGTTTTATCACACAGCACAATGCCACTGATGTCACAAGTTTTGAGGGATTTTGCATGCTGACGGCAGGAATGACCACTAGAGATGTTGCTCATGAATTGAGTGTTCATTTCTCTACCATAAGCCATCTCCAAAGGTTTGAGAGAATTTGGCAGTAAATCAAACCGGTCTCACAAACGCAGGCCACGTGTAACCATACCAGCCTAGAACCTCAACATCCAGCATCTTCACCTCCAAGATTGTATGAGACTAACCACCCGGACTGCTACTGCAACAATCAGTTTGCAGTACCAAAGAATATCTGTCCAAACTATCAGAAACCGCCTCGATGAAGCTCGTTGTCGTTATCGGGGTCTCCACCTGACTGTAGTTTGTCATTGTAACTGACTTGAAATGACAGATGCTCCCATTCAATGGCATCTGGCACAATGGAGAGGTTTTCTCCTCACAGATGAATCTTGGTTTTCACTGTATAGGGCAGATGGCAGACTGCATGTATGGGTTTATGTGGGTAACCGGTGTGCAGATGTCAATGTTGTGAATCAAATGGCCCATGGTTGCAGTGGGGTTCTTGTATGGGCAGGCATATGTTATGAACATAGGTGCATTGCATTGATGCCTTTTTGAATGCACAGAGATACTATGACGAGATCCCGAGGCCCATTGTGGTGGCATTCATCCACCATCTCCTCAAGCATGATAATGCAGGGTCCCATGTTGCAAGAATTTGTACACAATTCCTGGAAGCTGTAACACCCCAGTTCTTGCATGGCCAGCATTCTTACCGGACTTGTCGCTATTGAGAATGTTCAAGATTCTGCCATTATCCAGTAACTTCACACAGACGTTGAAGAGGAATGGACCAACATTCTACAGGCCAGAATCAATGCGAAGGAGATGTGTTGCGCTGCATGAGGCAAATGGTGGTCACTAGGGTTGAGCGAAACGGATCGTTCATTTTCAAAAGTCGCCGACTTTTGGCAAAGTCGGGTTTCATGAAACCCGACCCGACCCCTGTGCGGGGTCGGCCATGCGGTACGCGACTTCCGCGCCAAAGTCGCGTTTCAATGACGCGAAAAGCGCCATTTCTCAGCCAATGAAGGTGGACACAGAGTGTGGGCAGTGTGATGACATAGGACCTGGTCCCCACCATCTTAGAGAAGGGCATTGCAGTGATTGGCTTGCCTTCTGCGGCGTCACAGGGGCTATAAAGGGGTGTTCCCGCCAACCGCCATCTTACTGCTGCTGATCTGAGCGTAGGGAGAGGTTGCTGCCACTTCGTCAGAAGCAGGGATAGCGTTAGGCAGGGTCCATTAACCACCAAACCGCTTGTGCTGTAGCGATTTCCACTGTCCAACACCACCTTTGTTTGCAGGGACAGTGGAAGCTACATTTTGTTTTCCTCAGCGCTGTAGCTCATTGGGCTGCCCTAGAAGGCTCCCTGATAGCTGCATTGCTGTGTGTACGCCGCTGTGCAAACCAACTGCTTTTTTCAAAGCACAAATCCTGTTGTTCCTTCCTTTCTGCACAGCTATCTTGTTTGTTTGTCCACACTTTTTATTTCATTTGTGCAGCAGTCCACTCCTTATTGCTGCCTGCCATACCTGGCTGAGATTACTGCAGGGAGATAGTAATTGTAGGACAGTACCTGTGTTTTTTTTTTTTAATTCTCCCAAAAAAAAAGTTGTGGGAGATTAAGATTGGCATTTCTGCTCGAGTGCCATTCCTGTGTGTGCCATCTCACATAGTGGGCCATAGAAAGCCTAATTTTTTTTTCTGTTTTTTTTTTTTGTGGGGTTTCTAAATTCTCCCTGAAAAAAAAAACAGTGGGAGATTAATATTGGCCTTTGGGCTTGTGTGCCAGTCCTGAGCGTGCCATCTCTCTCTCAAAAAGTGGGCCATAGAAAGCCTATTTTTTTTTTTTGATTGGTTTTATACATTCTCCCTGAAAAAAAAAAACAGTGGGAGATTAATATTGCCCTTTGGGCTTGTGTGCCAGTCCTGAGCGGGCCATCTCTCTGTGAAATAGTGGGCCATAGAAAGCCTATTTATTATTTTTTCATTGGTTTTATAAATTTTCCCTGAAAAAAAAAAAACAGTGGGAGATTAATATTGCCCTTTGGGCTTGTGTGCCAGTCCTGAGCGTGCCATCTCTCTGTCAAATAGTGGGCCATAGAAAGCCTATTTATTTATTTTTTCATTGGTTGTATAAATTCTCCCTGAAAAAAATAAAAACAGTGGCAGATTAATATTGCCCTTTGGACTTGTATGCCAGTCCTGAGCGTGCCATCTCTCTGTGAAATAGTGGGCCATAGAAAGCCTATTTATTATGTTTTCATTGGTTTTATAAATTTTCCCTGAAAAAAATAGAAACAGTGGGAGATTAATATTGCCCTTTGGGCTTGTGTGCCAGTCCTGAGCGTGCCATCTCTCTCTCTCAAATAGTGGCCCATAGAAAGCCTATTTATTTTTTTTTCATTGGTTTTATATATTCTCCCTGAAAAAAACAAACCAGTGGGAGATTAATATTGCCCTTTGGGCTTGTGTGCCAGTCCTGAGCGTGCCATCTCTCTCTCTCAGATAGTGTGCCATAGAAAGCCTATTTTTATTTTTATTTGGTTTCTAAATTCTCTCTGAAAAAATCACTTTTTTTTTATTTGTTTTCTAAATTCTTCCTTAAAAAATCATTTTTTGTGTGTTTCTAAATTCTCCCTGAAAAAATAAAAAAAAACAGTGGGAGATTAATATTGCCCTTTGGGCTTGTGTGCCAGTCCTGAGCGTGCCATCTCTCTGTCAAATAGTGGGCCATAGAAAGCCTATTTATTTATTTTTTCATTGGTTGTATAAATTCTCCCTTAAAAAAATAAAAACAGTGGCAGATTAATATTGCCCTTTGCACTTGTATGCCAGTCCTGAGCGTGCCATCTCTCTGTGAAATAGTGGGCCATAGAAAGCCTATTTATTATGTTTTCATTGGTTTTATAAATTTTCCCTGAAAAAAATAGAAACAGTGGGAGATTAATATTGCCCTTTGGGCTTGTGTGCCAGTCCTGAGCGTGCCATCTCTCTCTCTCAAATAGTGGCCCATAGAAAGCCTATTTATTTTTTTTTCATTGGTTTTATATATTCTCCCTGAAAAAAACAAACCAGTGGGAGATTAATATTGCCCTTTGGGCTTGTGTGCCAGTCCTGAGCGTGCCATCTCTCTCTCTCAGATAGTGTGCCATAGAAAGCCTATTTTTATTTTTATTTGGTTTCTAAATTCTCTCTGAAAAAATCACTTTTTTTTTATTTGTTTTCTAAATTCTTCCTTAAAAAATCATTTTTTGTGTGTTTCTAAATTCTCCCTGAAAAAATAAAAAAAAACAGTGGGAGATTAATATTGGCCTTTCTGCTTGTGTGCCAGTCCTGACTCCTGGGTGTGCCATCTCTCTCTCAGATAGTGGGCCATAGAAAGCCTATTTGTTTGTATTTTTGTTTGGTTTCTAAATTCTCTCTGAAAAAATCACTTTTTTTATTTTGTTTTCTAAATTCTTCCTTAAAAATCATTTTTTTTTTTGTGTTTCTAAATTCTCCCTGAAAAAATAAAAACAAACAGTGGGAGATTAATATTGGCCTTTCTGCTTGTGTGCCAGTCCTGACTCCTGGGTGTGCCATCTCTCTCTCTCAGATAGTGGGCCATAGAAAGCCTATTTGTTTGTTTTTTTGTTTGGTTTCTAAATTCTCTCTGAAAAAATCACTTTTTTTATTTTGTTTTCTAAATTCTTCCTTAAAAAATCATTTTTTTTTTGTGTTTCTAAATTCTCCCTGAAAATATAAAAAAAAACAGTGGGAGATTAATATTGGCCTTTCTGCTTGTGTGCCAGTCCTGACTCCTGGGTGTGCCATCTCTCTCTCTCAGATAGTGGGCCATAGAAAGCCTATTTGTTTTTTTTTGTTTTTTTTTGGTTTCTAAATTCTCTCTGAAAAAATCACTTTTTTTTATTTTGTTTTCTAAATTCTTCCTTAAAAAATAATTTTATTTTTTTGTGTTTCTAAATTCTCCCTGAAAAAATAAAAAAAAACAGTGGGAGATTAATATTGGCCTTTCTGCTTGTGTGCCAGTCCTGACTCCTGGGTGTGCCATCTCTCTCTCTCAGATAGTGGGCCACAGAAAGCCTATTTGTTTTTTTTTGTTTGGTTTCTAAATTCTCTCTGAAAAAAATCACTTTTTTTTATTTTGTTTTCTAAATTCTTCCTTAAAAATCATTTTTTTGTGTGTTTCTAAATTCTCCCTGAAAAAATAAAAAAAAACAGTGGGAAATTAATATTGGCCTTTCTGCTTGTGTGCCAGTCCTGACTCCTGGGTGTGCCATCTCTCTCTCTCAGATAGTGGGCCATAGAAAGCATATTTGTTTTTTTTTTGTTTGGTTTCTAAATTCTCTCTGAAAAAATAACTTTTTTTTATTTTGTTTTCTAAATTCTTCCTTAAAAAATCATTTTTTTGTGTGTTTCTAAATTCTCCCTGAAAAAATTAAAAAAAACAGTGGGAGATTAATATTGGCCTTTCTGCTTGTGTGCCAGTCCTGCCTCCTGGGTGCGCCATCTCTCTCTCTCAGATAGTGGGCCATAGAAAGCCTATTTGTTTTTTTGTTTTTTGTTTGGTTTCTAAATTCTCTCAGAAAAAATCACTTTTTTTATTTTGTTTTCTAAATTCTTCCTTAAAAAAATCTTTTTTTGGGGGGGGTTTCTAAATTCTCCCTGAAAAAATAAAAAAAAAACAGTGGGAGATTAATATTGGCCTTTCTGCTTGTGTGCCAGTCCTGACTCCTGGGTGTGCCATCTCTCTCTCTCAGACAGTGGGCCATAGAAAGCCTATTTGTTTTTTTTTGTTTGGTTTCTAAATTCTCTCTGAAAAAATCACTTTTTTTATTTTGTTTTCTAAATTCTTCCTTAAAAAAATCTTTTTTTTGGGGGGTTTCTAAATTCTCCCTGAAAAAATAAAAACAAACAGTGGGAGATTAATATTGACATTTGTGCTTGAGTGACAGTCCTGAGTGTGTGGCATCTCTCTCATTTGGTGCCACCAAAAACAGAGTGTGTAACATTGTGCCTGCTTTTCCTTGCGGTGTCACCCACCTGTAAAGGGGTATCTAAATCATACTGAAGTTATAGCTCACCGTGTAAGTTGTTTGACAGCAACAAATACCGTTAGTTTGGTTACGTTTTTAAAACAATGAGGAAGTCTGGTGGACGAGGTCGTGGCCGGGGGCGTTCATTGTCAGCTGGTAATGAGGGTAGTGGTAGTGGTGGAGCATCAGGTGGTGTGGTAAAAAAAATATTGCACCTAAGTCTGGAGCTGTGGAGCCAGGTTCGTCGTCTGGCTACACAAGGCCTCGAACGCTCCCTTTTCTGGGAGTAGGAAAACCGCTTTTAAAGCCGGAGCAGCAAGAGCAAGTTTTGGCTTACCTTGCTGACTCAGCCTCTAGCTCTTTTGCCTCCTCTTTTGAAACTGGTAAATGTAAAAGCAGCGCGTCGTTAGTGGATGTTCACGGTCAGGGACAAGTCGCTTCCTTGTCCTCTTCAGCAAAAACAACAACAGAGAAGGATGCAGCAGGCGACACAACGGGTTACTCCATGGAGCTCTTTACACATACCGTCCCTGGCTTAGAAAGTGAAACAGTTAACAGGCCATGCCCATTACAAGTTGAATCTGACATGGAGTGCACTGATGCACAGCCACAGCCAGACTACTATGCTGGTCCTTTGACTCAGACCACAACATTGCCCTCGCAGGGTACTGATCCAGAATCAGACCCTGATGAGACTATGTTGCCCTGTCACGAACGCTCTACCACTGACTTACACGGTGACACACAAGGAGTTGCGCACGAGCTAGAAGAGGAGGTTATAGATGACCCAATTGTTGCCCCCGATTGGCAGCCATTGGGGGAACAGGGTGCAGGCGGCAGTAATTCTGAAGCGGAGGAGGAGGGGCCGCAGCAGGCATCAACATCGCAACAGGTTCCATCTGCCGGGCCCGTATCTGGCCCAAAACGCGTGGCAAAGTCAAAACCTGTTGGAGGACAGCGTGGCCATCCGGTTAAAGCTCAGACTGCAATGCCTGAAAAGGTATCCGATGCTAGAAAGAGTGCAGTCTGGCATTTTTTAAACAACATCCAATTGATCAGCGCAAAGTCATCTGTCAAAAATGTTCAACTACCTTAAGCAGAGGTCAGAATCTGAAAAGTCTCAATACAAGTTGCATGCATAGACATTTAACCACCATGCATTTGCAAGCTTGGACTAACTACCAAACGTCCCTTAAGGTTGTAGCACCCTCGGCCAATGAAGCTAGTCAGCAACGCAACATCCCTTCCGGCAGTGTAGGGCCACCATTTTCCGCACCACCTGCAGTATCTGTGCAGGTTTCTTTGCCAGGCCAAAGCAGTCAGGGTCAGGGAATCACCAGTTTCGTAGTAGGAAACACTGCATCTAGGGCACCAGCGGCAACAATACCATCTCCCACCGTCTCTCAGTCTGCCATGTCCACCGGCACCCCCGCTAGTTCCACGATCTCCAGCTCTCCAGTCCAGCTCACCCTACATGAGACTATGGTTAGAAAAAGGAAGTACTTAGCCTCGTATCCACGTACACAGGGTTTGAATGCCCACATAGCTAGACTAATCTCGTTAGAGATGATGCCCTACCGGTTAGTTGAAAGCGAAGCTTTCAAAGCCCTGATGGACTACGCTGTACCACGCTACGAGCTACCCAGTTGACACTTCTTTTCCAGAAAAGCCATCCCAGCCCTCCACCAGCATGTTAAAGAGCGAATCGTCCATGCACTCAGGCAATCTGTGAGCACAAAGGTGCACCTGACAACAGATGCATGGACCAGTAGGCATGGCCAGGGACGTTACGTGTCCATCACGGCACACTGGGTGAATGTTGTGGATGCAGGGTCCACAGGGGACAGCAATTTTGGGACAGTTCTGCCTAGCCCATGGTCTAGGAAACAGTTGGCTGTAGCCGTTCGCACCCCCTCCTCCTCCTCGTCCTCCTGCAGAAGCGAGAGCTCGTCCACAGACCGCAGTCGCACAACCACTCCATCCGCAACTGCCACTGTTGCACACCAGGTCTCCCATTATGGGGCAGCTACTGGCAAGCGTCAGCAGGCTGTATTGGCTATGAAGTGTTTGGGCGATAACAGACACACCGCGGAAGTTCTGTCCGAGTTCTTGCAGAAAGAAACGCAGTCGTGGCTGGGCACTGTAGATCTTGAGGCAGGCAAGGTAGTGAGTGATAACGGAAGGAATTTCATGGCTGCCATCTCGCTTTCCCAACTGAAACACATTCCTTGCCTGACTCACACCTTAAACCTGGTGGTGCAGTGCTTCCTGAAAAGTTATCCGGGGTTATCCGACCTGCTCCTCAAAGTGCGTGGACTTTGCTCACATATCCGTCGTTCGCCCGTACACTCCAGCCGTATGCAGACTTATCAGCGGTCTTTGAACCTTCCCCAGCATCGCCTAATCATAGACGTTGCAACAAGGTGGAACTCAACACTGCACATGCTTCAGAGACTGTGCGAACAGAGGCGGGCTGTTATGTTTTTGTGGGAGGATACACATACACGGACAGGCAGTAGGATGGCAGACATGGAGTTGTCAGGTGTGCAGTGGTCGAAGATACAAGACATGTGTAAAGTCCTTCAGTGTTTTGAGGAATGCACACGGCTGGTTAGTGCAGACAACGCCATAATAAGCATGAGCATCCCCCTAATGCGTCTGCTGATGCAAAGTTTGACACACATAAAGGATCAGGCGTCTGCAGCAGAGGAAGAGGAAAACCTTGATGACAGTCAGCCATTGTCTGGCCAGGGCAGTGTACAGGACGAGGTAGCGGGCGAAGAGGAGGAGGAGGATGAGGAGGATGATGGGGATGATTATATTTTTAATGAGGAAGCTTTTCCGGGGCCACTGGAAATTGCTGGCGTGGCAAGGCCGGGTTCGGGTTTTTTGAGGGACACAAGTGACGTAGATTTGCCTGAAACTGCCCCTCAACCAAGCACAACCACAGATTTGACAACTGGAACTTTGGCCCACATGGCGGATTATGCCTTACGTATCCTCAAAAGGGACACACGCATTACTAAAATGATGAACGATGACGATTACTGGTTGGTCTGCCTCCTTGATCCTCGCTATAAAGGCAAATTGCAAAATATAATGCCACATGAGAACTTGGAACTAATATTAGCAACCAAACAATCAACTCTTGTTGACCGTTCGCTTAAGGCATTCCCAGCACACAGCGCCCGTGATCGTTCTCACACGAGCTGCAGGGGCCAGGAGACAAGAGGTGTTAGGGTACCGTCACACTATAACATTTCGATCGCTACGACGGTACGATTCGTGACGTTCCAGCGATATCGTTACGATATCGCTGTGTCTGACACGCAGCAGCGATCAGGGATCCTGCTGAGAATCGTACGTCGTAGCAGATCGTTTAGAACTTTCTTTCATTGCTGGATCTCCCGATGTCATCGCTAGATCGGTGTGTGTGACACCAATCTAGCGATCTAGCGATGCGATCCAGCGATGCGTTCGCTTGTAACCAGGGTAAACATCGGGTAACTAAGCGCAGGACCGCGCTTAGTTACCCGATGTTTACCCTGGTTACAAGCGTTAAACTAAAAAAAAACAAACAGCACATACTTACATTCTGGTGTCCGTCAGGTCCCTTGCCGTCTGCTTCCAGCACTGTGACTGCCGGCCGTAAAGTGAAAGCAGAGCACAGCGGCTGTGCTTTCACTTTCACTTTACGGCCGGCAGTCACTGAGTGCGGGAAGCAGACTGCAAGGGACCTGACGGACACCAGAATGTAAGTATGTGCTGTTTTTTTTTTTTTAGTTTAACGCTTGTAACCAGGGTAAACATCGGGTAACTAAGCGCGGTCCTGCGCTTAGTTACCCGATGTTTACCCTCGTTACCCAGGGACCTCGGCATCTTGGTCGCTGGAGAGCGGTCTGTATGACAGCTCCCCAGCGACCACACTACGATTTACCTACGATCACGGCCAGGTCATATCGCTGGTCGTGATCGTAGGTAAATCGTATAGTGTGACGGTACCCTTAGAGGGGCAGAAATCAGAAGTGGCATTGGACAGAGGGGTTTTCTGACCAGGTTGTGGAGTGATTATGCTATGACCGCAGACAGGACAGGTACTGCAGCATCAATTCAAAGTGACAGGAGACAACATTTGTCCAGTATGGTTACTAACTATTTTTCATCCCTTATCGACGTTCTCCCTCAACCATCATTCCCATTTGATTACTGGGCATCCAAATTAGACACCTGGCCAGAATTGGCAGAATATGCATTGCAGGAGCTTGCTTGCCCGGCAGCTAGTGTCCTATCCGAAAGAGTATTCAGTGCTGCAGGTTCAATATTAACCGAAAAAAGGACTCGTCTGGCTACCCAAAATATAGATGATCTAACCTTCATTAAAATGAACCACAACTGGATTTCGAAATCTTTTGCCCCACCTTGCCCGGACGACACCTAGCTTTCCTATGAAACGGTCTTGCCTGTGGGCTACTCTGAATGACTTTACCAATCTTGTAATTTGCAGCAGCTGATTGTCCAGCATACGACATGTTTACACCTCCCTAAATGGTCAAACTCCCCACACGGGGCCGTGGTATCGCCACTTGGCGCCAGCACCCGTGAGAGTGCTGTTTGTCTGAAGAGGTGGGTGTGCCCGCTTTTGGTCGACGGCACTGCCACTGGGTCCCTCATAGTACAATAAAGTGTCTCTGGCGGTGGTGGTGCGCACCCAACGTCAGACACACTGTTGTAACATGAGGGGCCCTGGGCCTGTACCGCCGGCCACAAGAGAGTTCCCCCACCCCCAGCTCAAACATTGCTAAACCACTTGCACAATTATCTCTCACAGTTCCACCAATGTTTAGTCTATGCGCTGACATCCGTAAATTCCTGCCACTGACAATACCATTGTGTTGACATGTATGATGGTACTTAACATAGTCAGGGGCAGTGTCCTATATTTACCCAAGTAAATACTTTGTGCCAAATTACTAGGTCTGAAACTATGCAGAGGAGCCCACCCCAGTACCGAATGATTGCACCCTTTGGTGGTTTCGTTTTGTTGTCATGCGAGAGATTAACATGTATTTATTGTTTGGGACTACTAACTGGCAGACACTCATTACAATCGGCCTCCGCTGACAACACCAATGCTGCCTGTGTACCCCTGGAACGAATTTAAAAGTGCCTACAGCCCAATTTTTTTTATGTTAGGCCTTTGAAGCCTGTCTGCGGTCCCTTCTTTCTACTACTCCTCCACTGACCAGACCAATGCTGCCCGTGTACCCCTGGAACCATTTAGAAATTGCCTACAGCCCAATTTTTTTTATGTTAGGCCTTCGAAGCCTGTCTGCAGTCCCTTCTTTCTACTATTACTCCACTGACCTGTCTACTGCTGCCCGTGTACCCCTGGAACCAATTAGAAAGTGCCTACAGCCCAATTTATTTTATGTTAGGCCTTCGAAGCCTGTCTGCGGTCCCTTCTTTCTACTACTACTCCACTGACCTGTCTACTGCTGCCCGTGTACCCCTGGAACCAATTAGAAAGTGCATACAGCCCAATTTTTTTTATGTTAGGCCTTCGAAGCCTGTCTACGGTCACTTCTTTCTACTACTACTCCACTGACCTGTCTACTGCTGCCCGTGTACCCCTGGAACCAATTATAAAGTGCCTACATCCCAATTTTATTATGTTAGGCCTTCGAAGCCTGTCTGCGGTCCTTTCTTTCTGCTACTACTCCACTGACCAGACCAATGCTGCCCGTGTACACCTGGAACCAATTTAAAAGTGCCTACAGCCCAATTTTTTTTATGTTAGGCCTTCGAAGCCTTTCTGCGGTCCCTCCTTCCACTAGGCCTCCACTGACCTGTCTACTGCTGCCCGTGTACCCCTGGAACCAATTATAAAGTGCCTACATTCCAATTTTATTATGTTAGGCCTTCGAAGCCTGTCTGCGGTCCCTTCTTTCTACTACTACTCCACTGACCAGACCAATGCTGCCCGTGTACCCCTGGAACCAATTTAAAAGTGCCTACAGCCCAATTTTTTTTATGTTAGGCCTTCGAAGCCTGTCTGCGGTCCCTCCTTCCACTAGGCCTCCACTGACCTGTCTACTGCTGCCCGTGTACCCCTGGAACCAATTATAAAGTGCCTACATTCCAATTTTATTATGTTAGGCCTTCGAAGCCTGTCTGCGGTCCCTTCTTTCTACTACTACTCCACTGACCAGACCAATGCTGCCCGTGTACCCCTGGAACCAATTTAAAAGTGCCTACAGCCCAATTTTTTTTATGTTAGGCCTTCGAAGCCTGTCTGCGGTCCCTCCTTCCACTAGGCCTCCACTGACCTGTCTACTGCTGCCCGTGTACCCCTGGAACCAATTATAAAGTGTCTACATCCCAATTTTATTATGTTAGGCCTTTGAAGCCTGTCTGCGGTCCCTTCTTTCTACTACTACTCCACTGACCAGACCAATGCTGCCCGTGTACCCCTGGAACCAATTTAAAAGTGCCTACAGCCCAATTTTTTTATGTTAGGCCTTCGAAGCCTGTCTGCGGTCCCTTCTTTCTACTACTACTCCACTGACCAGACCAATGCTGCCCGTGTACCCCTGGAACCAATTAGAAAGTGCCTACAGCCCAATTTTTTTATGTTAGGCCTTCGAAGCCTGTCTGCGGTCCCTCCTTCCAGTAGGCCTCCACTGACCTGTCTACTGCTGCCCGTGTACCCCTGGAACCAATTATAAAGTATCTACAGCCCAATTTTTTTATGTTAGGCCTTTGAAGCCTGTCTGCGGTCCCTCCTTCCACTAGTCCTCCAGTGACCAGTCCACTGCCGCCCGTGTACCCCTGGAACCTATTTCAAAGTGCATACAGCCTACTTTTTTTCTTTTATTTATAATTATAAAGCCCAGATGGACTACGCTGTACCACGGTAAGAGCTACCCAGTCGTCACTACTTTTGCGAGAAAAGCCATCCCAGCCCTCCATCATGTAAAAATCCACATTGTCCATGCTCTCAGGCTATCTAATAGTAGAAAGGTGCACCTGACAACAGATGCATGGACCAGTAGGCATGTCCACGAAAGGTTACATGTCCATTACGACGCACTGGGTTAATGTTGTGGATGCATGGTCCACAGGGGACAGCCTACTAAGTCTGTCTGCAGTCCCAAATAGAAATTGTCCTCCGCTTACCACACCAATGCTGCCTGTGTACCCCTGGAACATTTTATAAACTCCATTGACCAAAATTTTGGGTTTAAAGCCTACTACCAGTGTCTGCCGCTCCAAGGTGTTCTCCGGGTTGCCTTTTCTGAGCTTTGATCTTCAGGCTCTCGTTTAGTATTTCTTTTAAATCTAACTGCAGTGGGGCTAGTACTTGGGTTGGGGCCTACTACCAGTGTCTGCCGCTCCAAGGTGTTCTCCGGGTTGCCTTTTCTGAGCTTTGATCTTCAGGCTCTCATTTAGTATTTTTTGGTAAATCTAACTGCAGTGGGGCTAGTACTTGGGTTGGGGCCTACTACCAGTCTCTACCGCTCCAAGGTGTTCTCCGGGTTGCCTTTTCTGAGCTTTGATCTTCAGGCTCTCGTTTAGTATTTTTTGGTAAATCTAACTGCAGTGGGGCTAGTACTTGGGTTGGGGCCTACTACCAGTGTCTGCCGCTCCAAGGTGTTCTCCAGGTTGCCTCTCCATTGCTTCAATCTTCTGGCTCTCGTTTAGTAGTTGTTGAAAACAACACTGCATGCGGCCTACAAGTTGGGTCAGGGGTGTAGAGACGGTGTGTTCCACTCCAAGGTGTTCCCCAGGTTGCCTCTCCATTGCTTCAATCTTGAGGCTCTTGTTAAATAGTTGTTAAATGGAACAACTGCATTTGGCCTACTAGTTGGGTTGGGGCCTACTAACAGTGTCTGCCGCTCCTTGCTGTTCTCCTGGTTTCCTGTCCTGAAATTCCATTTTCAGGCTCTCGTTAAGTAGTTGTTAATGTTAGACTGCATTTGGCCTACTAGTTGGGTTGGGGCCTACTATTGGTGTCTGCCGCTCCTTGCTGTTCTCCTCCACTGAACAAAGCTGTGCCGCCTGTTTACTACTGCTGCCAATTTCGAACTGCATTTAGACTAATTACTGATTTGGGCCTACTCTCTGTGTCAGCCTCTCATTACAGTTGTCCTCCACTGAACAAAGCAATGCCCCCTGGTTAGTCCTCTTACCAATTTTGAACTGCATTTAAACCACTTTATTCTTTGGGCCTATATCGGTGTTTCCTCCTCATCCTGCCCATTGCCCAGCCAGTGATAGATGAGTCTGCTGGTACATTGACCCATAACGCAACATTCCCCGTGCACGCTACACAGCAAGATTGTGACCCTTCTGAAAGTCAGGTTCCTCTTCCCGCATACCATACCACCTTACACGGGGACAAAGAGGAAGGTGCAGATGAAAGTGCAGGTTCCTTCATCAGGTGGGGGGAGGAATACTCGTTGGCGACGTCACTGGCACAGGGCCCCTCATAGTACGCAAAAGTGTCGCTGCCGGTGGGAGGCGCCCCCGCCGTGCAAACACACCGCCGTACTTTGAGGGGCCCTGTGCCAGTGCCAATGGCAACGAGTGGGCCCCCCCTTCTTGCTCAGGATCACAGCACTTACAAAGTTTAAATACTTACCTTACCTTAACTATTATTATAAGGGAAATTAAGATTGACAAGCTTCATTAAGAAGAATGCATGGTTTTGGCATTAAAATGGGCACTCTAGGTGTTTTCCTGGCCCCCACTCACTGCCGACTATGCTGCCCCATTGACTTGCATTGGGTTTCGTGTTTCGGACGATCCCGACTTTACGTCATAATCGGCCGATTTCACTCGACCCGACTATTAGGATAGTCGGGTTTTTCGAAACCCGACTCGACTCTAAAAAAGTCAAGGTGGCTCAACCATAGTGGTCACGCCATTCACTGACTTGTTTTCTGACCCCTCTGGGCCCCCTTAATACTGTAAAACTGCACATTTTACCATGGTCTTTTATTGTAGTCACCCAAAGGCACACCTGTAATATTCATGCTGTCTAATCAGCATCATGATATGTCACATCACTGACATGGATGGATTATTGTGGCAAAGGAGAAGAGCTCACTAACACAGATTTAGACAAATTTGTGATTAATATTTGAGAGAAAAAGACCTTTTGTGAACTTATAAAACGTCTTACATCTTTGAGTTCATCTCATGAAAAATGTATATTTTATTTAGTGTTAATCCAATAGTAATCTTGTGTTGTTGCTAGAAATAAAACCTCTGCTACAGTGTGTAAGAACTAGGCCTTCTCGAAGATAACACATTCTTTATCTTCTAATAAAGGAAGTACTTATTGTCAGAGACACCAGCCATTTATACCAGTTAAACAATTGGCAAACATTATTGAGTTAGTTTTTTAATGTTTTTATTTTTCATCCAGAGTAGGTCTAAAGTTAGTTGCAACAAGAAATACTATTTTTGCTCAAAATTCATTTTATTTGCTAAATATGTTTCCTTATTTGAGCAACAGTTGTGAAAGGCATTGCTGGCATGGACATAACAGTCTAATTTATGGCATAGTCATTTACAAAGCCCAAGGCCTCAATGGCTTTAAATACGGGCTGTTTGCTTGGAAGTGTTTAGAAATGTTTTCATGAATATAACGGTGCTTAGACTCTTTAAGAATTTGTGTACACTTGCCCTGTTGGTGACAGTCTAACAAACTGCACATACAAAGCTGATGACAGATCTCAGCCAGACCAACAAACACAGAACAACCTGCTTCGGGCTGGAAAGCACACTTCTCTAGTGCTGTAAACATCCCTTCATAGAATTCTGTTATTTTATACAGCTAGATACCATCATGTCCATATGTAAATGCGTGTTTATAGAAAAGTTAACTATAAACCCTCAAATTAATAAGTATATAATGATTAATCATACTGGAAGTCCTTTTATTTATTTTACTTACATCCTGTAGCACCATCATATTCCACAGCGCTTTACAGACATTATTGGCACTGTCCTCAGTGGGGCTCACTATCTAGATTCTCTATTTATGTCATTGGAGTGTGGGAGGAAACCGGAGTACTCGGAGGAAACCCACAAAAACACAGGGAGAACATACAAACTCCTTGCAGATGTTGTCCTTGGTGGGATTTCATCTAAGGACCCCATTTAAAAGGCTCTACCACTACTTTTATGTTGATGACCTATACTTGAGATAGTTCATCAATATCAGATGGTTGGAACGTAACATTCAGCACTCTGACGGATGAGCGGCCTTCACCCATGTTGGCTCAGATGCAAACAGTATAGAGAGCAGAACAATATAAAAGTAGTGGACATACCATGTAATGATGACTGACCAACATGGTTTGAGAAAATTCACACGTATTGATCATATTTTGAGCTAGCTTTGAATTTGAAAATGTTGATGTATGTAGATCAGTTGGAATGATTATGAAAGAAAAGTCCATGAGGACTGGGCTACAGCACCAGTGAGAAAATGTTAAAACATAACTTTTACTATGCAATTAAAAACATTGTGAGAAAAAGGATAAAAGATAAAAAAAATTAAAGGGCCACTGTCACCCCCTCCAGCCGTTATAAACTAAAAGAGCCACCTTGTGCAGCAGTAATGCTGCATTCTAACAAGGTGGCTGTTTTAGTTTTGTGTTCAGGTATTACTAAAATAAAGCGCTTTGAAACTTTTCAAAAATACCTATCTTTGTCCACGGAGGCGGGTCTGAAGCCTCCTCTGTGAAGCGCTCAACTGCCGTCACTCATCTCTTCTGGGGCGATGGTCGTCACCCCCTGCGCGCTGTTCTTCTTAAATCCGGCACTTGCGCTGTGGGTGCCTGCCTGGGGCAGGCGCATTGAGAATTGGCAGTCATAGCTCAGATGCCGGGTTCCTGACTGCGCCTGTGCGGGCAGTGCGGCCACCCTGTTACTGAATCCGCGCCCCACACTGTGTTATGCATTATGCACAGTGCGGGGCTTGGATTCCTGGGCATGCGTACTGCGCTTGTCAGACGCTTCCCCAGGTTCCCCGCCTTCCAGCGTCGGTCTGTGCAGGAATCTGCCCAGGAATCCCAGCCCCGCACTGTGCATAATGCATAACACAGTGCGGGACGGGGATTCAGTAACAGGGTGGCGCACTGCCCGCATAGGCGCAGTCAGGAACCCGGCATCTGAGCTATGACTGCCAATTCTCAATGCGCCTGCCCCAGGCAGGCACGCACAGCGCAGGCGCTGGATTTAAGAAGAACAGCGCGCAGGGTGCGGCGACCATCGCCCCAGAAGAGATGAGTGACGGCAGTTGGGCGCTTCACAGAGGAGGCTTCAGACCCACCTCCGTGGACAAAGATAGGTATTTTTGAAAAGTTTCAAAGCGCTTTATTTTAGTAATACATAAACACAAAACTAAAAGAGCCACCTTGTTAGAATGCAGCATTACTGCTGCACAAGGTGGCTCTTTTAGTTTATAACGGCTGGAGGGGGTGACAGTGGCCCTTTAAGGGTCCGTAAGCTTATGCGTTTAAGGTTACCAACCCTTATTCATGCCTGTTATAGAAAGATATAGGTAAAGGTTTAAATAATAAAAGGAAAAGGTTTTTGTTGCAACCAATGACAGATCAGCAAAAATAAATGATTACCCTTCTGTTTGGATATATGTCTAAAATAAGGAGAAAAAGAATGAATGTTAGCAAGGGTCTGTGAACACATTGCAGTTTTGTTACACTCAATTTGCCTCCTTTCTTCTGCGTAATTTTATCACAAAACCTGAGAGATCCCCCAAGGTCAGCAAAGTGAGTGAGGCTCCCAAAGCCTCATGTATGTCGCAGAAAAAAAAGCCCCATGTGACATGTGTGAATGTCAACTTGAATTGCATGCTGTACGAGACCTACCATACTGCATAAGCCTACTCAAGCTTTGAAACATTTCTAAAATGTGCTGCAGCTAGTTAACAAATATCTATTTCTTGACAACAGAAATCAAATTGTTACAAACTACATTATTACAATTTTCATATATGATTTATTGGCCCCTTTCAAAATGGCAACTAATGAGACATTTTGGTTTCTCTCATTTCTGGATTGCTTTGGGGATGGGGATCCTGAGTGCCATGTGGACAGGGGCTGTGTCCCTACAAAAAGACCCATGGTCCAGACAAAATTCAGATTTTGCTGAAATTGTTACTACAATCCTCATGAGGTCAAAATGCTAGGTGTGAACTGAAGCACTTGCTAGATTTATGTACTTTATATTGTGCTGAAGCATGCACATTTTCCTGGAATAATGGCATGGAATGAAATGAAGGGAGATCAGCTTTCATGTCAGCTCTAAAAACACATAAAATGTAAAAATATTACAAATAAAACAAAGGTGATTGCTCAGCCAAGACAACATGACACAGCAGCATTGGCCAAGGCTAGGAATAGTAGTGAGAAGGCTTACATTATAACGTTAGGGATATGCTCATAATGTGATCATGTACACCTGATTCTGGACTCACATAGGAGGAACTTCTCCAAAGCAGAAAGTAGTAAGTGTACTCGATATCCTTGATGAAGGAGACATAGGTTCTCCGAAACATGTAGGATTCGAGTAGTGTGGATCCAAACTTCATATCGTAGCTTGTGTTGTGGCGTCACAATCCGCAAACGGGCGTTCTAATTTATGGAGATTGACATGCTGGTTAGTAACCATTGGCCCAGACTCTACCATAGATGTCCATTGCATTCTCAGCTTGGAGTATACAGTATCAAGCAAGTTGTGGATGGTGCTATTTACGTGGATTATCGGACTTTGGATCAGTGGTACCAAACCAGGTTTCCTTTTCTGGTTATTACCCCTTTTTTGGTTGGACATTGTTAATCAGAATTTGTTATATTTGGACTTTCTTTATTGTATTTAAATTATATTAACCAATATTGCTCAGCCATTATTCTCGGTGTTTAGCCTATGACAGAAACAAAACCAGACATACAAGCAGTTTGTGAACATAGCCCAACTCTATCTCTGTGATGTTAACTATGTTGGTGGTCTTTTTCATCTTGATTGGTGGATCACATGTATGTTTTACTAGTGAAAACCTGGGTTATGTATTAGGAATTCTTGATAAAGACCTAGACTGGGTTGAATCATAGGAAGAATATATTAGGAGAATTCTTAGTTTTTTTTTTTAACAGTCAGTTTGTATTTATGGATTTATTCTAGGCTGGGTTCCTTGGTTTATGGACACATGCCCTTCTAATGTTATAGTGCTGCTCCATGCTGTACATGAGCCTAGACTAACTGTGAACAAAGAAGTATAAACACTTTACTGCATTGTAAATTAATTTAGCTTAGCAATACATTACAGTAAAAGGGGGTAAGGTTGTGTTTTGCTTACCCAGACCAGCTTCTAGCCAAGCTTAACCCATATTTTTTGTCAACAATATGAATGATATAATAACAGGTTGTTTCTTATTAGTGCTGGTTCCTACTTGCCCTTTAAATTTGTAAGCTTTTAACCTAATGTTAGTTTTAGTGTCTTGACAGAGAAAGTTCATTTTTTTCCAGCTATTGGATCCACATGAATTGGCCAATTTCTGCTTTGAGTAAATTCATTGTTATAACCATATTCTATATAGCGGTAATGCAGTTTACATTTCAGATATTCCTATTTGCATACTGTTAGAGCTTACAGAGTGCTGCTGTATTCTGTGTTTGTATATGTGGCGCCCCAGGATCCTGGTCATCACAGTAGCATTGCTTTCCTCACGGGGAAGGTGATGTTACGTTTGGAAGTGATGAAGGATAACTCTTATCAGGTAATCACAATGCACACAACATGTTCACACTCCAGGCCACAAGGGAGAGCTTTTGATCCTATTTACTAGGTGACTGCCCTATATAGATTGTGGTTTGGAGGGAAAGAGAGATCAGATTGTCAGAGAGACAGAAGAGAGCAGACGGACCTAGAGGGTCAGAACATCTGAATGGGCCGTGTGATCTGAAGTACTACAGCTCCTAGAAAGAGACATACAGAAAGCTGAACACTGTTCAGTGAGCGTGCAGGAGAGCGAAGCACAGGAGAGTAATATCATGGGAGACCAGCTAAGAGTAGGCTGCTTCCCTCTGAGGTGCAGACAACTCGTAGCCGGACCACCGAGGTTGTAAGGGACTCTACGACTTACAGCAGAGACCAGCAGGACAGCTCAACTGCAAGTTACCTGTCCGCCTTAATACCCAGGAGGCACGCTGACACCTATAGAGCCTGGGGCATGCTAGAGTCACTGTAAAAAGGCTCAAGTCACCAGTCATACGGGTTATGCCCTATCCTATATGGTGGACAGAGAGAATAACTGTGAGGACCTTATCTGAAGCCAGAGACAGTAAGGGACTACAACACCACCGCACTAGAGGAAGGCTTTTAACTCCACCTGGTAAAGGGGACTCTGGATTTGCTTCCAAGCCGGGCGGACCCTGCCTGCCCTGTGATCTGGTGCCCTGGACTGTGGCTGCATGAAGTCTTCAGTAAACCAGGTAAAAAGACTGCAAACCTGTGTCCTCGTTCTTTACTGCGCCATTCACTATCTTCCATCTACACACCGGGAGCCCTGGGGATATACCTCACCTGTGGGAAGGTATACCATCTAGCTACCATAACATCACCCCAGCGGACCCCTTAAAGCAGCGTCAGTCCCCACTGACTATTACCACAGGTGGCGTCACGAACATAAACTTTATTCAATTATTCCTTTTACATGGGCACCTATGGCCACGGACCGGGTCGCCACCATGACATCCCCCTGTGAACACCAGACCCGGTACCGGGTACCCCACGGCCCTGGCTGGTGACTCATATATTATATTCGCACTTGCTTTATTCTGTTAGGCGGTGTTGGTCAAATTTTTTGAGAAATACCAACAGTAGCTTAACTTAAAGCATGAGGTCCCCAATACAAAGTCTCCAACAGGGTCTTAAACTATTATTATTATGACTTATTATTATAGCACCATTTATTCTATGGCACTTTACATGTGAAAAGGGGTATACATAATAAAAAACAAGTACAATCCTGAACAAAACGATTCACTGAATGGTACAGGAGGAGAGAGGACCCTGCCTGCTAGGGTCTTTATTAGTATTGCTTTTCTCATATAGGACAAAGGAGACATGTGAACCCTCTTGTCTCTATGGTTAATTTACCACACATAGATTGACTGCTGACTTGAACCCCAAGCCTGGACAACCTCTTTAAAAACACATTCTTTACTGTTAGGGCAGTGAGAATCTGGAATTGCTAGCCTGAGGAGGTGGTGATGGCGAACTCAGTCGAGGGGTTCAAGACAGGCCTGGATGTCTTCCTGGAGCAGAACAATATTGTATCATACAATTATTAGGTTCTGTAGAAGGACGTAGATCTGGGGATTTATTATGATGGAATATAGGCTGAACTGGATGGACAAATGTCTATTTTCGGCCTTACTAACTATGTTACTATGTTACTATGTTACATACTGGAATATATTTATGAACACAACACTTCATTATTTATACCTGGTGAAAATAATTAGTGCAACACCCCTTTAAGTCACAGTGGATATGGTAGATCCCACCTCAATATGATGCAGTGCTTCTTCCACCTTATACTTACGCAGAGAATCCTATTCCTAGGTCATTTTTCCGAAATAATGAATGTTATAAAAACAAAGTGAAAGAAAAAATGGTGGTATTACGTTTTTTTTTTTCAATTTCGCACGACTTTGACATTTTTCCCATTTTCCAGTATATTGCATGGTAAAGTTGATGTTGACATAAAAATAATAACTCTTCTCACTTAAAATAAGCCCTTATAAAATTCTTGGTTTTTAGAAGAAGGGGAGGAAGAAAACAAAAGTGCAAAAACAGAAAATTGCCAGGTCGGGATAGGGTTACGGTACAAGCTACGGTGTACAGCTGCTCTTTCTTGGGGGTTCTATGATGACAGTAGAGTTCTGGGTTTGTCTAGCCTGCCTAAAAACTGAGGGTCTTTACTAGCGTAACCCAGAAAAATGGAATACTTCTCTCCTTTTTTCATTAGCCTATCGGACACTGGGTCCAATAATTTTTTAAAAGTTTGAAAACTATAGCCATAATGTTAAAGCTAGGGAAAAATAAAAACAACTGTGATGAAGAACTAATGTCTTTCTTCGAAACTCTCCTTATTGCAGTTTTTTAAATTTTCATAGATCTTGAAAGGCCACATGCTGTATAATCTCAGTTGATAGCACAGAGGCGACAGCGTGCCATTTACCACCCATGTTGAAAACTGAGTTCAGCTTGACTCCTGCGGTTAATAAACATACCCCGACTTCTTAAGTGAATAAACTCCATATCTCTTTGATATCTCTGATGAGAGCTGAGCGCCACAAACACCTGGTCACGTCATCAACAGAGCGGGGAGTTCAGACAGTGCAGAGTGATGTGGAGCACACCGGGGCCGGCAGCGCCTGCACAGCAGACACCAGCACCTCATCCATGTTTTCTTTGCCACATGTGATGATTTTATTAGCTTTTTTTCTAAGATAAAGAGACTTCAGTTTGTCACTATCAGTTCTTCCTTTCAGAAGCATTAACCTACTCCCCAGGCATTTTTCCATCTTCTTTGCAGCAGTTTAACACATTTGTTTTCCTATCATTTCAAGGATGACAGTTGGAAATCAATTACCGAAGCTGTAAGGATATGAAAAGACAGCACCCTCGACTACCAGAGAAATGAAAGCATTAAAGTAGATGTGTAAAAGTAATTTTTGTGGACAGGAGAGGTCCTTCCTACAAGAGAGAACACTCATTGTATTACATTGCATAGTAGATGTGCCAAAGCCGCTAGTCTTCAGATTTGATGCTGCAGCAGCATCTACTGACAACAATTGTGAATTACATCTATCACAAATGGAAAATATACCGTATATCGGTGCATCTTTGTTGAACAGTATTTTTTGTGCGTTTAATTATTGTTCGTTATTGCCCTACCATTATTTCTATCATAAATTATCTTTAGTATCAATTTTTCTATAAAACATTCGTTTTGAAAGGGCATAAGTTCAAGCAATCTAATTTACATTTTTCATTTATTTTGCAAAAAAAATAATAAAACCAAATTTTAAAGAATATGTGCTTTTTTGCTATAATATATGTACGTTACTAATTTATTTTCTGTTGAAGTTAAAAATTAGCGAATTGTTTAGATGTCAAATTGTGTTGTATGTAATTTTTCTTTCATGTGCAGAAGAATGTGGGCCAATGTCTTGACTTGTTTTTGAGCTTCAACGTACACTGCACAATAGATTCATGCAACAGTAACAGAGGACAGGGAAAGTACATGTCTTTCACAGCCCAGTAGGTGAATGTTTTCAGAAAAAGCGAAGCATCAGCACAACCAGGAAAAGTGGTGAAGCCTCCACAGTTTGGCGCTACATCTGGCTCCACCACCATCTGACTTCTACATCTCTTTCAAATCCTTCTCAACAGACAAGACTCCATTTCCTCTCCAAGAGCAACACGGCGCAACATTACATTCACTGCTGCCCTCATTCTTTTCATTTATTTACGGCAAAGTGCTGAGAGCATGGGTGTCAAAACAATGGATCTGCTAATGTTCATCAAGGAGCAGATATCATATGGCACGACTGCCCGTCAACTGCAGCTGAGCATTATCATGGGTGACAATGCCTACAATATTCTGGCTGCCCTATGGTAGGGCATAATTACTCTACACTTCCTACATGGGGCACGTCCTGCACTCAATTGTGAAAATGTTTCTAAAGAAATATACTTACTTGAGGAAGGTGGTATCTGTGACCAGGAAAGTATTTGGTCACAAACATTCTTAAATGGCAAAGCATGTCCTCCAGACATTGCAAAAATAGAAGGGTCAGCTTGAGGGCCACCTGATTTGCATCATTACAAGCTGCCGGAATTCAATATTATATATGTAGGATAGGAGAAAGAGGAAGACCAGCAGTAGTTGGATGTGGAGGGGGCACTAAGTTATCTTAAGCTCAGGAAGGGGACATGGCTGACAATTAAAGAAAAATAGATAATGAAGATGCTAATGTTGTCCATGATGAACAACTGTCACAGTTGGCTACTGAAACAAATTTGATTTAATGAGTCCCTTAGTTGTGCTGGCAAGCATGACATGCTCTATTTTCGATTGCAATTTGAATGGCAGGTATATTGTTAACATCAAGCAAATAAATTTCTATTAAATAACCATGGATTTAGACCTTGGCTATAAAATCAAAATGTGGGAATTTTTTCTGACTACCAAAAGGAGTCAACGTTGCTGCTTTACCAGGATTATCACAAGTGGACTGCTTGAAACTTGACAATGCCTTTTCTCAATCCGATACCGTGAGTCCCAACCTCATGGACTTCTCTGTCTGAAGATTGCACTAGTGTCAAGCAACTAGCTTCGTTTGCCATGGGTGTACTGACATGTGCAGCTTCGAGTTTACTGTCAGAGCATGTCAGGTGGCTGTATGTATGTACAGTGGGGCAAAAAAGTATTTAGTCAGTCAGCAATAGTGCAAGTTCCACCACTTAAAAGGATGAGAGGCGTATGTAATTTACATCATAGGTAAACCTCAACTATGGGAGACAAAGTGAGAAAAAAAAATCCAGAAAATCACATTGTCTGTTTTTTTATCATTTTTTTTGCATTTTATGGTGGAAAATAAGTATTTGGTCAGAAACAAACAATCAAGATTTCTGGCTCTCACAGACCTGTAACTTCTTCTTTAAGAGTCTCCTCTTTCCTCCACTCATTACCTGTAGTAATGGCACCTGTTTAAACTTGTTATCAGTATAAAAAGACACCTGTGCACACCCTCAAACAGTCTGACTCCAAACTCCACTATGGTGAAGACCAAAGAGCTGTCAAAGGACACCAGAAACAAAATTGTAGCCCTGCACCAGGCTGGGAAGACTGAATCTGCAATAGCCAACCAGCTTGGAGTGAAGAAATCAACAGTGGAAGCAATAATTAGAAAATGGAAGACATACAAGACCACTGATAATCTCCCTCGATCTGGGGCTCCACGCAGAATTCCACCCCGTGGGGTCAGAATGATCACAAGAACGGTGAGCAAAAATCCCAGAACCACGCGGGGGGACCTAGTGAATGAACTGCAGAGAGCTGGGACCAATGTAACAAGACCTACCATAAGTAACACACTACGCCACCATGGACTCAGATCCTGCAGTGCCAGACGTGTCCCACTGCTTAAGCCAGTACATGTCCGGGCCCGTCTGAAGTTTGCTAGAGAGCATTTGGATGATCCAGAGGAGTTTTGGGAGAATGTCCTATGGTCTGATGAAACCAAACTGGAACTGTTTGGTAGAAACACAACTTGTCGTGTTTGGAGGAAAAAGAATACTGAGTTGCATCCATCAAACACCATACCTACTGTAAAGCATGGTGGTGGAAACATCATGCTTTGGGGCTGTTTCTCTGCAAAGGGGCCAGGACGACTGATCCGGGTACATGAAAGAATGAATGGGGCCATGTATCGTGAGATTTTGAGTGCAAACCTCCTTCCATCAGCAAGGGCATTGAAGATGAAACGTGGCTGGGTCTTTCAACATGACAATGATCCAAAGCACACCGCCAGGGCAACGAAGGAGTGGCTTCGTAAGAAGCATTTCAAGGTCCTGGAGTGGCCTAGCCAGTCTCCAGATCTCAACCCTATAGAAAACCTTTGGAGGGAGTTGAAAGTCCGTGTTGCCAAGCGAAAAGCCAAAAACATCACTGCTCTAGAGGAGATGTGCATGGAGGAATGGGCCAACATACCAACAACAGTGTGTGGCAACCTTGTGAAGACTTACAGAAAACGTTTGACCTCTGTCATTGCCAACAAAGGATATATTACAAAGTATTGAGATTAAATTTTGTTTCTGACCAAATACTTATTTTCCACCATAATATGCAAATAAA
Organism: Ranitomeya imitator; assembly: GCF_032444005.1. Lineage (NCBI taxonomy): Eukaryota > Metazoa > Chordata > Amphibia > Anura > Dendrobatidae > Ranitomeya > Ranitomeya imitator. The sequence goes on from NC_091282.1 coordinate 980,530,013, forward strand.
ATGTTAAAAAAACAGACAATGTGATTTTCTGGATTTTTTTTCTCAGTTTGTCTCCCATAGTTGAGGTCTACCTACGATGTAAATTACAGATGCCTCTCATCTTTTTAAGTGGTGGAACTTGCACTATTGCTGACTGACTAAATACTTTTTTGCCCCACTGTATGTATCTATCTATATATTTATGGATGATGGATCAACAGCAGGGTAGGCAGGATGAGGGCCATATAATAGGATGGGGGAGCACATACCAGGATGAGGAAGCAGGATAGGGGAGCATATACCAGGATGGGGAGCATATTCCGGGATGAGGGAGCATATACTATACCAGGATGAAGAAGCATATACCAGCATGTGGTGAATATTCCAGGTTGGAGGAGCATATGCCAGGATGGGGAAGCATATTACAGTTTGGGGGGCATATTCCAGGATGGGGCAGCATATAATAGGATGGATGAGCACATACCAGGATGGGGAAGCATTTACCAGGATGGTGAAGCATAGACCAGGATGGGTGAGTATTTTACAGTATGGGGAGCATATTCCGGGATAGGAGACCAGGATGGGGGAGTATATCTCAAGATGGGAAACAAGGATGGGGTGCATATACCAAAATTGGGGACCATATACCAGAATGGTGTGCATAACAAGGATGGGGGACCAGGATAGGGGAACATACTGTATACCAGGATGGGGGACCAGGATGGGGGAGACTATTCCAGGATGGGGGGCATATACCTGGATGGGGGGCATATGCCAGGATGGGGAAGCATATGATAGGATGGGGGAGCAGATGTCAGAATGGGGTGCATATACCAGGATGGGGTACAATGATGGGGGAGCATATACCAGGTTTGAAGAGCATATTCCAAGATGAGGGACAGGATAGCGGAGCATATACCAGGATAAGGAACCAGGGTGGGGGATCATGTGCCATGAGGGGGGAGCATATACCAGGATAAGGAACCAGGGTGGGGGATCATGTGCCATGAGGGGGGAACATATACCAGGATGTGGATAAGTATAGAGGAGCATATATCAGGATAGGACATCAGGATGGGGGAGCATACAAAAGGATTGGGTTACCAGGATGGGGGAGCATATATCAAGTTTGGGGAGCATTCGTTTCCAGTCATGGGGTAGACTTTGGCACCGGTCAGTCATTGCTCTGAGAATATAGAGCGGCCTCTTACTGACAGCCGACCTCAATGTAGAGCCAGTGTCAGTCAGGATTGGGGGCACGGTTACAGCAGCTGCTCTGTATTTTCAGAGCACCGCCCCTGCCTCCATGACCGAAACCGAATGCTGGCAGGAAGAATAAAGTAAATTTTCTCCCCTCTGCATTCAGCTGCGTGCAGGCATCGGGCAGCATAATAGTGCTACTAACGTGCAGATTAACCATTTATTTGCAGGTTAACAGTGTTATTTTTGATGATAGGATCCCTTAAATTTTGTAGTACAATGCTTCAATGAAATGGCTCCAGAGTAAGCAAATGCACATATTGATCTATCCAGCACAATTTTTTATTGAAGACACTGTGTTTTCAATAAAATGGAGAAGGATAGCGCGGTAAGCGAACGCACTGACTCTCTCGCAATTTTATTTAAATAATGTACTACACCATCAATATAGCAGTGCGCATTCACCACCCATCGCCATTATCCCTATGGCCGGAGCACTGCTATGTTGACATTGTAGTACATTACTTCAATAAAATAGTGTCAGTCAGTGCACGCACAAACTGTGCTATCCAACGCCATTTCATTGCAAACACAGTATATGCAAATTTGCATGTTCTGTGCTGTTGTCGGGGCTACTAGTGAGTGAGAGCTACACAAAAATCCTAAATACACAAATTGCATACAAAAATTAAATAGTTTTTCTGGTGAGTGTAAATGAAAAATAAACTGCAATTCTGAAACATTTTATTTCTATTACAGCAATTTTTTAACAACTTTCACCATGAGGATACAGTTTATTAGAGATGAGTGCATTTATTTAAGATGAACTGAATTCGTAAATTTAAAATAAATCCATATTCTACAGAATTCGGGTTGTTTACGATCTGCTCCACATGAATTCTGCAAAATAGTGACATTTTGCTAAACCATACAGGGCCAGGCAGATAGTTAAAAAGTTTTACTACTGAGTTCAAAGTTCTAGTGTCCTGCAGCCTCTGCAGATTGCCGTCTGGTCGTTGGCACCTCTTCTGTTCACCATCTAACGTCTTGCGCATTCTCTTTGTAATCTTCATTCAGGATAGGTCTTCTGGCGGGAAAAGGCATTGGCGCCAATACGCGATATCACCTGAGTGACAACATGGTGCACAAGGATGTCAGTCTGAAGCTTTGTTGTGTTGTAATCCCTGGCCTGGAGTGAAGACGACAAAAGAAAATGCGCATGACAGGGGAAGGAGAAAAGAATAGGCACCAAGGACTGGACAGTATGGACAGTATGGACAGTATGGACAGTATGGACAGTAGGACGGGTGATTGGTGAAGGCAGTATTCTTTATTTTTATTTCTTACATATATTATACTTAGGGGTTTGGAGAGACCATAGAACATAAACTGGAATGTTCAATTAGCTGACAATAACATTGTTGAAAATCAATTATTCTTGTAAAATTGATGAATTTGAATCTCCGCAGATGCATTCATCATCACTAGTATAATTGACCCACTAGCTTTATTCTCTGAGTCAATATGATTACGTCGACACACCAAACTCATAATAAATCATTTATTTGTTGGCCACTATATTCTGAGGTATGCTTTTTTTTGGTTGTAGCTTTCATTTAAATGCATGTACAAAATAGTTTGGAAACCTGTGAACCAAGAACAACCTTTTTTTTATGGTGTTTACTGTGCAAGTTAAATGAGAATTTTAAATAGTCACTGTTAACAAACCTGACATTAAAAAAGAACATTTTATTAGAAAAAAAATCCTTTCTCTTCTTGTGACACACCTTTTTTCATCCCCTCTGCACGCTAAACTTATCATCGACTTTAATATGCAGCTGAAAAAATCCACGTTGCGAGGCTAGAAAGATCTTCAGCTCACTGAGTGATCAGGTTACATGCAGATCTGAGAATAACATTTGAGGTGGCAAGATGGCAGCAACTAAAGCAGCTGATGAAAGGGAAGAAGACAAAGGACAACATCTGCAAGGAGTTTGTATGTTCTCTCTCTCATATTTGCGTGAGTTTCCTCCGGGTACTCCGGTTCCTCCCACATTCCAAAGACATACTGATAGGGATTCTAGACTGTGAACCCCATCGGGAACAGAAATGATAATGTGTGCAAACTGTAGAGCGCTGCGGAATATGTCAGCGCTATATAAAAATCAAGATTTTTATTATTATAAAATGCATACATAATAGTGTTTTATCTCACTCCAGACCTGGGTTCCCAGCTGCAATGTTCAACACTGTTGGATCATGTCCTCCATGCCACTGCTGCCTCTGATGGTATTCTGCAGAGAATTAGAGAAGGATCTCCTCTTTTCTGTTTTGTTTTTTATCCTGTAGTGTATGGAAAACATTTACGCAATTAGTCTTCACCAAGTAAGGGACAAATGAAATTAGATATAGATTCTGCGAAGAAGAAAACTGGTGGAAATGCATGATACAAGTTATAGAATGGCCAGAAATATTGTTATTCCTCATGTACAGACAAGGCATCTTATTCCTAAAAGTCATCTTATTGTTTTGGTAATCTCTAGACATGGCAGTTCGAATTACATGTAATTTTTTTTTAATGAAAGAAGGCATGTTTCATTGTCACAAAAGAACATTGCAGCATAGAAACCAAAAAAAAATTCTTAACTGGTCATTACAGTGACTTCTGCAAATAAAAATAACAATAAGCAAAAACAAAAACTAACAGATATAATAAACTATTAACATAAGGGATGTAGGGAAGAAAGAGGCTCCAGGAACCAGAGCACTTGGAAGACAAGGTATGCCCCCCAAACTGATGTAGTTACAGTTGGATGTAAGGGAAAGGAACCCTGAACATGATTGGTCCAGCCATAACGACACAACCTTTATTGCGCTTAATGAAAAGGGCGAAAGGATCCCATCGGGGAAGTCTCATATACAGTGCTCTGCATGAAGGGATATTCATAAAGGTGCGAGAGTTTTGTGGGAGGGTTTAAATGTTTTGTAAATCTGTAATGTTACATTCTTTACATTCATTTCCATAGCAGAAACTCATCAAAAACACATGTACTGGCTACACAAAAAACGAATGCCGCAGTGTTTGTAAAAAATGATCATATGTCCATGAAATTAATTAAAATTAGATTAAAAAAATTATCAATTTCATTCCGTTTCTGAATGAAAAAAAACTGCCTTTGTGCACAGTCTGCTGGGACTTGTGAATTTAAACAAAATGGACTCAAATCAGATTTGCAATGAATCAAATTGCATTTGTCCTTTGCATTTTTTTAAGTTAATGTAGTAATCACAGATGCTTATTTGCACAAAATTCATCAAAATGGCACTCGAGGTTGTAACCTTTTTGTGACTATTTATTGCAAAAAGTTGCACGTTTGGCTAAAATATCACAAAATTTGCATTAAAATTTTAGATGTACATATAGAATCATTCCAGAGGACTGAAGTACAGTTGTGAAATTTTTTTCAACTTTTTGAAAATTGTAAATGATGAATCAGGTGAAAACTTCTCAAAACCCTAATCCTAAACTGTGCTCACAATGGCGAATGAATAAAACAGACTGATGCATAAAAATGTAACTTGGAAAAATGGAAAAATGAATATGGTGCAAAACAAAAAAAAGGCACAAAATACCAAAAACTCGACAGAAAACGGGTGCAAATGCATTAATTCATCAGTTACTATGTTCCTCAAAAATACAGCATGCCCCACAAAAAACAAGCAGTCATGTAAAAAATTAAGTTTTTTTTGCTGTGCAAAAGTAGTGAAGCATGTTAAACTATGTAAATTTGGCATCACCATAATCCTACTATCTAGAGATTATCAAATCGGTCTGCTGCAAATCAACATCAAGACAAATTTCATTAAATTTGCAGTTACCAGCAAATTCAAACAAATCTCAACTCAATTACAAAATAAAAAAATGTAAATTGCTACAATGAATATTGCTGATAATTGCATCAGTCAGAGAAGGCTAAAGGTACCGTCACACTAAGCGACGCTGCAGCGATTCCGACAACGATCCGGATCGCTGCAGCGTTGCTGTTTGGTCGCTGGAGAGCTGTCACACAGACCGCTCTCCAGCGACCAACGATGCCGGTAACCAGGGTAAACATCGGGTTACTAAGCGCAGGGCCGCGCTTAGTAACCCGATGTTTACCCTGGTTACCATCGTTAAAGTAAAAAAAACAAACACTACATACTTACCTACCGCTGTCTGTCCTCGGCGCTGTGCTTCTCTGCTCTGGCTGTGAGCACAGCGGTCGGAAAGCAGATCGGTGACGTCACCACTGTGCTTTCCGGCTGCCCGGTGCTCACAGCCAGAGCAGAGAAGCAGAGCGCTGGGGACAGACAGCGGTAGGTAAGTATGTAGTGGTTGTTTTTTTTACTTTAACGATGGTAACCAGGGTAAACATCGGGTTACTAAGCGCGGCCCTGCGCTTAGTAACCCGATGTTTACCCTGGTTACCAGCGAAGACATCGCTAAATCGGCGTCACACATGCCGATTCAGCGATGTCAGTGGGAGATCCAGCGACGAAATAAAGTTCTGGACTTTCTTCCCCGACCAGCGATATCACAGCAGGGGCCTGATCGCTACTGCCTGTCAAACTGAACGATATCGCTAGCCAGTACCCTGCAACGTCACGGATCGCTAGCGATATCGTCCAGTGTGATGGTACCTTAACAGTGACAAGACCTCAGACGTGATTTTGAGGCCCCCCATAATGTCTTGCAGCTATCACATTACATGGTATAGCAGAAAAGATAGAAGGGACTATTATAGCCTGTATAAAAGCCTAAGCAGGGATTGCAACAGCCATTTTAGGATTACTATAGGCTAGTTACAGGATGTTAGAGCTTAGCAATGGAGATAGGAAGAGAATCCCTAGAGCATTTGTCAAATACTCCAGTCAGTAATATGTAGTAATATGTAGAATAAGGGCAAGAAGATGAGCGAAGTAGTCTGTGATACTTAGTTGCAATAAATAGGGAGAGAAAGATAAGGCAAGAAACAGCAGTACCAGTGTAAATAAATAATGATAACGTCTACCTGGTATCTATTCTGCTGTACTTGTGTAAAGTGGTAGAAATGCTGACCATGTTCCCCCTTGAAGTACAAGTGTCATTGTAATGTGAATTGTGACTTGTGTTGATAATACTGATAAACTTTGTTGTTTGATAGTAGGGACAGTGACAGCTAATGGTTGGACTAGCCCAGAGTGGGAGAGAACAAGCTGAATGGAAAAGAGACAGAGCCTGTCAAGAAGGTGGAAAGAGTCCAGTGTGTTTAAAAGGTAGAAACGGATTGAAATTGAAATGCTGCCCATGTTTCCCCTTCTAGAACAAGTGTTATTGTATTGTGAATTTTGACTTGCATTATTAAAGCTGGTAATGTCTGGCGTTTGACAGTAAAGACAGTTAGACGTAGGAGGTAGGGGGAAGGGGAATGTTTGAGAGCTGATCACATTGAGAACGTGTGTCCATTGCAGTAAAAAATTCAGGGAGGGTGCCCTACCTGCTGTAGATTACAGCTTGGTAGACTTAAAAGGGAGGTAATTTTCAGCACAACCGTCTTAATAAAATCCAATCTTTTATCGTAGATGAAGGTAACACATATTTAAAAGAGAAAGAAACCTCATGGCCTGATGCATTTCTGTAGCACTGCGGCGCCCTTAGTCTTAGGACATTACAAAGAGGCATTCACCAAATATATAGTTCTGGCAAAAATTAAGAGACCACTGCAAAATGTTCCGTTTGTCTGCTTTTTCTCTTTATAGGTATATTGTTGAGTAAAATGTAAATTGTTCTTTTATTCTATAAACTTCTGACAACATGTCTCTGAATTTCCAAGCAATACATTTTGTATTTTTTTCTGACAAAGAAAAATTGTCAAAATTAACAAAACCCCAGTGCTTTCAGACCTCAAATAATGCAAAGAAAACAAGTTCATAATCATTTAGAAACAACAATACTAATGTTTTAACTCAGTTAGAGTTCAGAAATCAATATTTTGTGGAATAACCACGATTTTTAATCACGGCTTTCATGCTTCTTGGCATGCTTTCCTCCAGTCTTTCACACTGCTTCTGGCACAATAATGTAAGCAGTTCTTCTTTGTTTGATGGCTTGTGACTATCCATCATCCTGTTGATTACATTCCAGAGGTTTTCAATGGGGTTCAGGTCTGGAGATTGGGCTGCCCATGACAAGGTTTTGATGAGGTGGTCTCTTAATTTTTGCCAGAGCTGTATATAATCACATTGAACCAATCACATTTGTTCATATTAGAGTAAGTATGGACTAACATCAGCTGTGTTTGCATGAGGGAAAAAGGCAGTCCCATTAAACTGGAGGAAAAAGCAGCGGTTTATTGGGACGATAAGTATCATTGTATAGTATGAATATGCTTGCAAGATAGTCACTAGTATGACTAATTATTCTTAAAGGGAACCTGTCACCAGGTTTGGCCAATATGAGTTACAGCCATCACCTTTCAGGGCTGATATACAGCATTCTAATATGCCATATATATGCCCCAACCCAACCTATAAGAGAAGAAAAATGTGTTTTGTTGTGCTTACCTGCAGGGCGGTCTGCTCCAAGGGATGTAGCTTTTCTTGGTCGGCGCCTCCTATCTTCTTGCAACACTGTCCTCCTGCTTGCTGTACAGTCATGGCCAAAATTTTTGAGAATGACACCAAAATTATATTTTCACGTGATCTGCTGCCCTCTGGTTTTTATTAGTGTTTGTCTGATGTTTATATCACATACATAAATATAATTGCAATCATATTATGAGTACCAATAGGTTATATTGACAGTTAGAATGAGTTAATGCAGCAAGTCAATATTTGCAGTTTTGACCCTTCTTCTTCAAGACCTCTGCAATTCTCCCTGGCATGCTCTCAATCAACTTCTGGACCAAATCCTGACTGATAGCAGTCAATTTTTACATAATCAATGCTTGCATTTTGCCAGAATTTGTTGGTTTTTGTTTGTCCACCCGTCTCTTGATGATTGACCACAAGTTCTCAATAGAATTAAGATCTGGCGAGTTTCCAGGCCATGGACCCAAAATCTCTATGTTTTGTTCCATGAGCCATTTAGTTATCACCTTTGCTTTATGGCAAGGTGCTCCATCATGCTGGAAAAGGCATTGTTGGGTGCCAAACTGCTCTTGGACGGTTGGGAGAAGTTGCTCTTGGAGGACATTCTGGTACCATTCTTTATTCATGGCTGTGTTTTTAGGCAAGACTGTGAGTGAGCCGATTCCCTTGGCTGAGAAGCAACCCCACACATGAATGGTTTCAGGATGCTTTACAATTGGCATGAGACAAGACTGGTGATAGCGCTCACCTCTTCTTCTCCGAATAAGCTGTTTTCCAGATGTCCCAAACAATCGAAAAGGGGATTCATCAGAGAAAATGACTTTGCCCCAGTCCTCTGCAGTCCACTCCCTGTACCTTTTTCAGAATATCAGTCAGTCTCTGATGTTTTTTCTGGAGAGAAGTGGCTTCTTTGCTGCCCTCCTTGAAACCAGGCCTTGCTCAAAGAGTCTCCGCCTCACAGCACGTGCAGAAGCACTCACACCAGCCTGCTGCCATTCCTGAGCAAGTTCGGCACTGCTGGTAGTCCGATCCCGCAGCTGAAACAGTTTTAAGATATGGTCCTGGCGCTTGCTGGTCTTTCTTGGGCGCCCTGGAGCCTTTTTGACAACAATGGAAGCTCTCTCCTTGAAGTTCTTGATGATGTGATAGATTGTTGACTGAGGTGCAATCTTTGTAGCTGCGTTACTCTTCCCTGTTAGGCCATTTTTGTGCAGTGCAATGATGGCTGCACGTGTTTCTTTAGAGATAACCATGGTTAACTGAAGAGAAACAATGATACCAAGCACCAGCCTCCTTTTAAAGTGTCCAGTGATGTCATTCTTACTTAATCATGACTGATTGATCGCCAGCCCTGTCCTCATCAACACCCACACCTGTGTTAATGGATCAATCACTAAAACGATGTTAGCTGCTCCTTTTAAGGCAGGACTGCAATGATGTTGAAATGTGTTTTGGGGGTTAAAGTTCATTTTCTGGGCAAATATTGACTTTGCAAGTACAGTAATTGCTGTTAAGCTGATCACTCTGACATTCAGGAGTATATGGAAATTGCCATTAGAAAAAATGAAGCAGTAGACTTTGGAAAAATTAATATTTGTCTCATTCTCAAAATTTTTGTCCATGACTGTATGTGGATGATGTGTCCCTGCATCATCAGCACAGTCTCCTCAGCCCCTGCGCTCTTGAGCAGGCGTACCTCTCTGCAGCGCGCAGGTTCCGGGAAAGGTCAGAGAGGCCCAGCACCTGCGCACTGCAGGACTTTGCTCTGACCTCAACAGGGCAGATAGGTACGCCTGCTCAGGAGCGCGAGGGCCGAGGAGACTATGTGGATGATGCAGGGATGTGTCATCCACACAAAGCTAGCAGGAGGATGGAGATCGTAAGAAGATGGGAGGCACCGGTCCAAGAAGAGCAACACCCCTTGGAGCGGACCGCCCCGCAGGTGAGTATAAAAAAGTTATTTATCTTCTCTTACAGGTCGGGTTAGGGGCAGATATACAGCATTATAGAATGCTGTAAACAGATACCGATAACAATGCACAGTGTATGATAAGTATATCACCTGTGCCCATATACGGAATTACAAACTATTTCCCAGTGCAAAAATTATATTAAACCCATACGAAAAATACACTAAGGGATCCAGTGTATTTCGTTTTATCAACACATACATGGTTAAAATGTATCAGGAATTATTTTGGCAGGGTGCAGATACAATTGTTATGGTTATTTGCCTTTGGGCTGTGGTCCCATTTAGTAGTTGTCTCCAATCAATCTTTGACTCCCGTAGTTGTCATTACTCGTGATATTTTACTAATTATGTATTCAATAAATTTATTGTTTTTATTATCTGGATCCCTTAGTGTATTTTTCGTATGGGTTTAAGCATTGTAGAATGCTGTATATCTGCCCTGAAAGGCGATTTCCTTAACTCGTGTCAGCCTAATCTGGTGACAGGTTCCTTTCAAAAGATGGAGCTCCACATTGCAAAAAGGCACGCATGTAGCCTTGTATGAAAACATATGGCGATGTCAAAAAACAGGAGGCTGGAATAAGATCTCAATGTGTATTGTGAGAATACCTGTAAGATAGTTCACAGAATGGCTAATAATTCATAATAAATGCAGCTTCTCACAGAATGCTCGCACACTAGTTTGACATGTTTATAGTAGCCTAATCTGGAAAATATGGCGATGTCAGAAAATAGGAGCCTGAAATAAGATCTTGATGTGTAGTGTGAATATGCTTGTGGGATAGTTCGCTGTATAACCAATCCTTCACGTTACAGGCTCACATATTTGATTGACATTTTTATAGTAGCCTAGTCTGGAAAATAAAAGAGTAAAATAAATATATGGTGTGAACATATACCTAACTAATTATTCAAAATCAATGGAGCTCCACCTGAAAAGCTCACACATTTCATTATCATTTTTATAGCAACCTAATCTGGAAAATATGGTAATGTCAGGAAGCAGGAGGGTGGAATAAAGTCTCAATGTGTAGTGTGAACATGCCTGTAGGATAGCTTACAATATAAAAATAAAATACCCAAAATTAAAGACCAAAAGAGGAGAATAACTCGGTACACTTCCTAAAGTAAGATAACCCAAAGAAGAGGGAAGTACAAGACCAAAAGTAAAACTAAACAAAGTTTATTCATAATTAGTAAAATCAATAATCATTAATGTAAGTAGGGAAATTGAACAAGGCAGAGTGAACTCCAAACAATCCACAAAAAGTAATAGCAACACCCACACTGAAGATCATATGGACCAATAAGTCTCAAGTAAGTACAAATGTCCAGTGGTGGGGATGTATATAGATACAACAACAGGCTAAGGGGTTCAAATAATTCAACTTCTGAAAATCACAGTATACAAGCTAAAGTGCAAATGCATAATGAGTAAACTTGTCCAAATATCAAAGTCTTAGAGTAAATACCCCACAAAAACAGAGCATGACTAGTGCCATATTGCAAGTGCCAAGTGCTAAATGAGCGGTAACATCGTGTTGTTTTTACCTGCAGTGTGAGGATTGTAGGGAGAAAGAGACCCCGATGAGCGTTTCGCTAATCGCTTCTTCCTGGGGATCACACATTTCATTAACATTTTTAAAGTAACCTAATGTGGAAAATATGGCAATGTCTGGAAACAGGAGGTTGGAAGAAGGTCTCATTGTGTAGTGTGAACATACCTGTATGGCGACTCACATTATGTCTGATCAGCCATAGTGAATACAGCTCCGCATTACAAACTCACCCATTTAATTGGCGCATTTGTAATTGCCTAGTCTGGAAAAATGGTAGTGTCAAAAACAGAAGACTGGAATGAAGTCTCAATGTGTAGTGTGAAAATGCCTGTAGGATAGTTTTCAATATAACGTATCCTTCATAATAGATGCAGCTCCACAATACAAACTCGTATCTTTAGTTGACATATATGTAGTAGCCTAATCTTGGAACTATGGCAATGTCAGAAAACATTAGAATGGAGTAAGGCAGTGTTCGGTCCGGTCCTCAAGAGCCACCAACAGGTGTTGATTGCATCACCTGCACAGGCAATAATTCCATCACCTGGGCAATACTAAGGAAATCCTAAAAACATGACCTGTTGGTGGCTCTTGAGGACCAGAGTTGTGGAACACTGGAGTAAGGTCTCAACGTGCAGTGTGAATATGTCTGTAAGATAGTTCTTCGTATGCCAAATCATTCATAATAAACGCAGCTCTACCTTACAAGCTCGCACGTTCGACTAACAATATTATCGAGGCTTAGTTTAGAAAATATGACAACTTCAGAAAAAAGGAGCCTGGAATAAAAAAGTGATCTTAATATGCATAGATTAAAACATTTTTAGAATTCACCCCATTGGGATATTTAGTGTTTAGTGTCAGGATCCTTCTCTCCACTTCTCGACTTCACCTTCTCTCTCTCCGTCCCTCTCTCTTGATAAAGAAATAAACAAGATTGGATAAAGTATATAGCATACAGTTTGGGGGGACTGCAGAATGCTATACATGGCTTTTTAAAGCATATGGACTACTTGTGATTTGCTATAAAAAAAAATAGTTGAGAAATTCGATAATCAAATTTTTGGGGAAAAATTCACTGAAACTGAGAAATTGGAAATGTCTAAAGGTTCCATCATCTCTGCTACTGAGCCGTAAGATAAAGTTAACTTGTTATTTATGCCACGTGGTAAATGTAATAACTGTAAAATACTAAAATTTCAGACTTGCCGAGTTTGTTCATTGTCTGTTTCCTTAAGGGGTTAAATGATAGCTTTTTTCTGAAATAAAAATGGTAATAAGTGTTCTCTTGAAATAAGATATGTTTATAGTGTGTTTTATCTGTTTTCAGGCTGCCATGAAATGATGTATGGACTGTAAGTTAGACACCAGACCACACAGAACCTGTCTATAGAAATTTACACTAATACAAAACCCTCTCCTTCAGCTTACAATAGCAGAGGAAGTTCATCAATCTGGAACATAGATGACAATGTTGTCATGCATCACCATGTCTCTGGCAACACAAAAACTGCAAGCCTCTGCCGTCATGTCTGCTGAGAAAACATGTAGCATATGCACATTATTCTGTAATTAGAACAGTCATACAATGACAAATATGACATGCTCATTTGCATCTCCACAGTTCATAACGTAGGTTCTGTTCTCCGTCTGTTGTGCCTCTACGACATGTTTAGTCAGCTGTAGATGAAACTTTAGTTTTACCATATGCTCATTACCATTCTTACAGTTGTATACCTAGTTCATTTATCACTGTATCAAATTATATAAATTCATTGCAGAAAATCAAATCTTAAAACTTAGCTTCATTTTTGCTTTAGTGTCTCTGTCTTCTACTAACTGGAAGAAACAATCACCTGACACCTACCCCACTGAAGCCAAGAGACTTGGGAAACACAAACCGTAGAACAGAGGTGCTGCGGAGCTCTGGTAGGTGAGAATGTTTTTTATATTTTTTTAACCGAGACCACCTTGAGTTCATTATTAAAAAAATCTATTAGTTGTTAATAGGTTGAAAAAAAATATTTGCATGGTCATAGTCTAGCAGATACGTCAGTAGTTCATGGCAATCGGTCCAAAGTCCATTTCATCCCCAGCACCTCTTCTCATGAACCAAAACAAAAAAAAAAGAGTCAGAGCCTATGTTGATATATGTGCAATGGATAGGTGTGTATTCACATTGTGGCCATTTAACAGATAGAATTCAAGATAAGAACAAAAATCATTCGGGATGGCTTTCACTCTTTTTTGTCTTTTTTGATCATAATAGTGCTAAGTACTATATTTTATTTTTTATGTACTACTACTGTTTATTTTTTTTACTTATTTTAGACTCCTTTTTGGGTTATTTTCAGGTTTTTTGTACTTTGTACAAACAGGAGAGTGTCTCCTTTTTTGGTTTGTCCATTTTGTTTATATAGCTTTCCACGGATGGGTGGCTTCACATTTGGGACCAGATTCTGATGTGGCCTCATCTATTTGGACATCTGCTGACACATAGTGAGGTGAACTACAAGAGACTCAAATGGGCTCATTTTATTTTGTTGTTTTGTTTTTTTCTTGTGTACTTAGTACAAGTAGGGGTGTGTCTCCCCTTTTGAACTGTCTATTTTGTTTCAATAGATTTCCACAGTTGGGACACGCTTCTGCTCTACCCTTATCAATTTTGAAGTCTGGCACATAATGTGGTGAACTACAAGTTAGGTACTCTCCTGATTGGGTACACCTTGTTGCGGTAGGATTGCTTTTATGCGTTTTGGATATTGTGTTAACTAAGTACCTTATGTTATTTACATGTAGTATTACTATTCACTTCCTTATTAAAGGGTATTTGCTCATTTTGTTTTTATATTGGGTTCTTCCCCTTCTCATTAGTAAGCCTCGTCAGTTGTGCCAGGCCTACTAATTAACATAAGAACTTGGAATGTCAACAGGACGAGGTTCATTGGCCCAATGACCATTGACTTCCGACATTGGACCAGTGTCCTGCAAATTTTTGTGCTCAACGCTATTTCTTAGCAAAATCTTTATGAAATTAATAATACTGTAGCACCTAAAAGCAACATATCGTTAAAAGTTGTCCAATGTCATGAAATCTGCTATGTATGTGACTTTGGATAGGACAGTCAATTTTCTGAATCTTTTCGCCCTATTTTAAAGGGTATCTGTCAACACATTTGACCTATGTAAAATGGTAATATGGGCATAGAGGTTATAGATTGCTGAAAAACTCCTACCTGTATATCTCATATCAGATGTCTTGTTGTTGATAAATCATCTTTTATCACTTTATATTAATGACCTCTTCCAGTCTAAGGGGAGCATGTTGTCTGGAAGATAACTCTGCCTCCTGAGATTATTTCACATGAGGGGGGAGTTACCAGTGTGATGTGTAATGGTTACCAGTGTGATGTGTAATGGCCGCTCTCTTCTCTCCTGATCTCACTGCAGAGCTGTGTGTGATTATAACTGACACATCTTCAGGTTCCTCTCAGCTTCCAGTTCACAGACAGACAGGGTTGTATTTTTTTAACAATACAGCAGAGCTCATAGAGAAACAAAAAACGTGTTTGCAAGATGACAAAATTAATTTTTCCTGTTCTGTATTAGTTACTGGATACTCCCCCTTCATGTAAAGTAAGCTCTGGAGGCAGAGTTATCTTCCAGGAACATCTTCCCCTTAGCCTGGAAGAGGTCAATTATCTATAAGACAAACATGGAGTTCTCTGGAATAAGACATCAATAAATATCAAGGTACCACTTTATTCAGCTTCCTCTGACCTGCATGTCCATATAGACAGCTTAGGAGGGATGACCCTATTGACAGATTCACTTTAAGGAAATCCTATTATCAGGTTAAAGCCTTTGCCCTCTGGAGATTTCTCATGTTCTCTGATGATGAAGTACAACTCTAGTTATTCAAAGTCCTGCATTGACCAAAATATTCTTAGTCACCCTTTGTACTAGTAGAATATTGTCACAGAGCAATTTGACATGGTGAAAACTAGAAGCACTAGTGTGCTGATACTTGAGAAAATCTTTATGATTTCTGCCACATCTATTTTCTATGCTGTGAATAGAGTGCTAATACTTTTCCCTTAGGCTTTGTTCACTATGCTTTTGCAGGGTGAGGTTTTTGCTTGGGGATTTTCTGGCAGACACCATTAAGGTACTGCAAGCAGTTAATAGGTGCCACTGAGTAGCATCTGTCACCCAAAAGCTATGTCATCCATTGTATTTATACATTGTGAAAAGCACATGACAGTTCATGATGTATACACTGAACTAATGCCTCTAGGCTCCAATGTTATACCAGCTGGAAAAAAGCCAAACGGACACGATTTATGCTTCCTAAAAGATGTGTTAACAGTAGAGATGATCAAATTGGCTTGCTGCAAATAAAATTTGTGCTGAATTTTTCAGAATCATCTATAATGGCTGCCACCATTTTACACATTGAAATGCAGCGCCCCAGAGACCTGGTCGTTGCAGTATGACGCTCTGCCACTAAGGGGAGTGATGGTACGTCTGATGGCACTAAAGGAGTTCTTCTGACCAGGTATCACCAGCACACATTACACTTCACAATCCGGCCACTAGGGGGAGAAAAAGGCTTTATTTATTGGGCCACTCCTCACACTGGTAAAACTAGGGGTGGGATAGGAAGTTAGTCAGAAGCTGACTGGGTTGGATTCAGGCAACATCCCATGGCAGGGGGTGTTGCAGGGAGAAGACACAGGGGGGTCCCTGTCAGGCGTGGGAACCTGGCAGGTGCCTAGCAAACAGAGCAGAACGTTTTGGAACCGCGCCTGCACTACCTTGCGGCGGTATCCTAAGAGAGAGACATGAAGAGAAGGATATTGTGGAACAGTGAGAAACGAGATCAAGCACAAAGTAGAGCCAGTAGGAGTCGTGCCGTGAGACCGAGGCAACATCCTACTGAGGCGTGTAGCCGGTGGCCGGAACACCGCGGGAGTAACTGACTCTAGGCCTTACTTCGAACTCCGCAGGACAGTTAATTATAGGTTGGCTTTCTACCTTAGATTTCCTACGAAGACATAGGGGGCAACGCGTGGAGAGGGGCGTCTCTAGGGTCCTGGAAGAGCTCCGAGCCATAACATACCTGGGGGACGAGAAACTAGTAACATCTGGAACTAATGAGAGAGAAATAAAGAGAACTAGAAAGAACGAACGAACGAGAACAGCAGTTGTGAGGACTATTCCGAATGCTCAGCAGGGTAGCACTACAACACACAGGCGCTAGTGGTAGGCAACGATTTCCACCTGCAAAGGGAACTCTGGATGTGCCCATCGGACCGGCCGGTCTCAGACAGCCCTGTTAATCGGGCTCTGGATTGAGGATCCTGAAGTCTTCAGTAAAGAGGTAAAGAGACTGCAACCTTGTGTCCTCGTTATTGACTGCACCTCACACCATCACTATCCACCTTACTGGGAAGCCCTGGGGACCTACTTCACCTGTGGGAAGGTATACCATACAGCTGCCATTCCATCACCCCAGCGGACCCCACAGCAGCGTCGGTCACCCTGACTGAACACCACAGGTGGCGTCACGAATCCCTGACAAACTGTACCACCTTTATTGGACGCCCCTTAGCAGGGTCGCGGACCGGGTCTAGCCACAGTGACAGTCTCAGAACCGAACCAGAGAGGCCCGGTACCGAGAACTCATGGCCTTGTATCTTGGGGCGCTCCAGAAACACACTGCATTGGCAAAAGAGGGCTATTTAGTCTTCAGGTATGGTTGGATGGGCTTCCCAATAATGCTTTGCAGTTAGCACATCACATAGTATAGCCCAGCCAATCAGAAAGGACTGTTATAGCCCATAAAAAAGCAGCCATTTTTGTGATGAATCTGGTCAGTAAGAGGACATTGCAGCTGACAGATTAATCATAAAAATTTTAATTTAATGTACAGATAGTATTTGACAGCAAAACAGTGAAAGACAGTTATCATCCACTTACCCACATCCTCCAAAGAAATGCCACGTCACACCACACTGTCAAACTGGTCATGCTGAAGGATGTTGCAGGCAGCAGATCGCTCTCCATGACGTCTCCAGACTCTGTCACGTCTGTCACATGTACTCAGTGTGAACCTGCTTTCATATGTGAAGAGCACAGGGCACCAGTGGCAAATTTGCCAATCCTGGTGTTCTGTGGCGAATGACAAGAGTCCTGCACGTTGTTGGGCTGTGAGCATAACCCCCATCTGTGGACGTTGGGCACTCAGACCATCCTCATGGAGTCAGTTTCTAACCATTTGTGCAGACACATGCACATTTATGGCCTGCTGGAGGTCATTTGTCAGGGCTCTGGCACTGCTCCTCCTGTTCCTCCTTGCACAAAGGCTGAGATAGCAGTCCTGCTACTGGCTTGTTGCCCTCCTACAGCCCCCTCCACATCTCCTGGTGTACTGGCCTGTCTCCTGGTAGCACCTCCAGCCTCTGGACACTACAGCAAACCTTCTTTCCACAGCTAGCATTGATGTACCATCCTGGATGAGCTGATTGGTCGCGGGCCGCCCATGTGACCGCCACGCGACCAATCACAAGCCGCGACGTCACCGCAAGCTATTAACGCGCTCATTTTTAAAAATGAGCGTGTTAATGGCTTTCAAAGACGTAGCAGCTTGTGATTGGTCGTGGCCACGCGACCAATCACAAGCCGCGACGTCACCGCAAGCTATTAACGCGCTCATTTTTAAAAATGAGCGCGTTAATGGCTTTCAAAGACGTAGCGGCTTGTGATTGGTCGCGGCCCGCGACCAATCAGAAGCCGGGACGTGATTCTCAGGTCCTAAAAGCGCTGATTTTGAACAACGAAGCCTGCCGGTTACCCGCGCTGAGTTCAGGGGCCGCCGGAGAGGTAAATATATCAATATTTTTTATTTTAATTCTTTATTTTACACATCCCTATGGATCCCAGGGCCTGAAGGAGAGTTTCCTCTCCTTCAGACCCTGGGAACCATGAGAATACCTTCCGATACTTGATGTCCCATTGACTTGTATTGGTATCGGATATCGGTATCGGCGATATCCGATATTTTTCGGGTATCGGCCGATACTATCCGATACCGATACTTTCAAGTATCGGACGGTATCGCTCAACACTACTGATAACCCAAAAAACCTGTCTCAATAAATTAGCATATTTCACCCATCCAATCAAACAAAAGTGTTTTTTAATAACAAACAAAAAAAACATCAAATAATAATGTTCAGTTATGCACTCAATACTTGGTCGGGAATCCTTTGGCAGAAATGACTGCTTCAATGCGGCGTGGCATGGAGGCAATCAGCCTGTGACACTGCTGAGATGTTATGGAGGCCCAGGATGCTTCAATAGCGGCCTTAAGCTCATCCAGAGTGTTGGGTCTTGCGTCTCTCAACTTTCTCTTCACAATATCCCACAGATTCTCTATGGGGTTCAGGTCAGGAGAGTTGGCAGGCCAATTGAGCACAGTAATACCATGGTCAGTAAACCATTTACCAGTGGTTTTGGCACTGTGAGCAGGTGCCAGGTCGTGCTGAAAAATGAAATCTTCATCTCCATAAAGCATTTCAGCCGATGGAAGCATGAAGTGCTCCAAAATCTCCTGATAGCTAGCTGCATTGACCCTGCCCTTGATGAAACACAGTGGACCAACACCAGCAGCTGACATGGCACCCCACACCATCACTGACTGTGGGTACTTGACACTGGACTTCAGGCATTTTGGCATTTCCTTCTCCCCAGTCTTCCTCCAGACTCTGGCACCTTGATTTCCGAATGACATGCAAAATTTGCTTTCATCAGAAAAAAGTACTTGGGACCACTTAGCAACAGTCCAGTGCTGCTTCTCTGTAGCCCAGGTCAGGCGCCTCTGCCGCTGTTTATGGTTCAAAAGTGGCTTTACCTGGGGAATGCGGCACCTGTAGCCCATTTCCTGCACACGCCTGTGCACGGTGGCTCTGGATGTTTCCACACCAGACTCAGTCCACTGCTTCCTCAGGTTCCCCAAGGTCTGGAATCGGTCCTTCTCCACAATCTTCCTCAGGGTCCGGTCTCCTCTTCTCGTTGTACAGCGTTTTCTGCCACATTGTTTCCTTCCAACAGACTTACCATTGAGGTGCCTTGATACAGCACTCTGGGAACAGCCTATTTGTTGAGAAATTTCTTTCTGGGTCTTACCCTCTTGCTTGAGGGTGTCAATGATGGCCTTCTTGACATCTGTCAGGTCGCTAGTCTTACCCATGATGGGGGTTTTGAGTAATGAACCAGGCAGGGAGTTTATAAAAGCCTTAGGTATCTTTTGCATGTGTTTAGAGTTAATTAGTTGATTCAGAAGATTAGGGTAATAGGTCGTTTAGAGAACCTTTTCTTGATATGCTAATTTATTGAGACAGGTTTTTTGGGTTATCAGGAGTTGTATGCCAAAGTCATCAGTATTAAAACAATAAAAGACCTGACAAATTTCAGTTGGTGGATAATGAATCTATAATATATGAAAGTTTAATTGTAATCATTACATTATGGTAAATAATGAAATTTAACACTACATGCTAATTTTTTGAGAAGGACCTGTATATATACATACAGTACAGACCAAAAGTTTAGTAACTGGACAGACTGAGGTCCAGCATGATTAGTGATCGCAACTTAATTTGATGTCCTGATACAGTGTATAATGGACTGTTTGTGATGCGGTTTATGACTCTTTAATAAACCGCATAGACTGTTTTGTGTGAAAAGCCATGCCCGTGTGCATTAATCCAGTTGCTAAGCGAGTATTCCCCAATGCGTTAGTGAGTGCTATCTCACTATATATATATATATACATATACAGTAGGGCAAAAAAGTATTTAGTCAGTCAGCAATAGTGCAAGTTCTACCACTTAAAAAGATGAGAGGCGTCTGTAATTTACATCATAGGTAGACCTCAACTATGGGAGACAAACTGAGAAAAAAAAATCCAGAAAATCACATTGTCTGTTTTTTTAACATTTTATTTGCATATTATGGTGGAAAATAAGTATTTGGTCAGAAACAAACAATCAAGATTTCTGGCTCTCACAGACCTGTAACTTCTTCTTTAAGAGTCTCCTCTTTCCTCCACTCATTACCTGTAGTAATGGCACCTGTTTAAACTTGTTATCAGTATAAAAAGACACCTGTGCACACCCTCAAACAGTCTGACTCCAAACTCCACTATGGTGAAGACCAAAGAGCTGTCAAAGGACACCAGAAACAAAATTGTAGCCCTGCACCAGGCTGGGAAGACTGAATCTGCAATAGCCAACCACCTTGGAGTGAAGAAATCAACAGTGGGAGCAATAATTAGAAAATGGAAGACATACAAGACCACTGATAATCTCCCTCGATCTGGGGCTCCACGCAAAATCCCACCCCGTGGGGTCAGAATGATCACAAGAATGGTGAGCAAAAATCCCAGAACCACGCGGGGGGACCTAGTGAATGAACTGCAGAGAGCTGGGACCAATGTAACAAGGCCTACCATAAGTAACACACTACGCCACCATGGACTCAGATCCTGCAGTGCCAGACATGTCCCACTGCTTAAGCCAGTACATGTCCGGGCCCGTCTGAAGTTTGCTAGAGAGCATTTGGATGATCCAGAGGAGTTTTGGGAGAATGTCATATGGTCTGATGAAACCAAACTGGAACTGTTTGGTAGAAACACAACTTGTCGTGTTTGGAGGAAAAAGAATACCGAGTTGCATCCATCAAATACCACACCTACTGTAAAGCATGGTGGTGGAAACATCATGCTTTGGGGCTGTTTCTCTGCAAAGGGGCCAGGACGACTGATCCGGGTACATGAAAGAATGAATGGGGCCATGTATCGTGAGATTTTGAGTGCAAACCTCCTTCCATCAGCAAGGGCATTGAAGATGAAACGTGGCTGGGTCTTTCAACATGACAATGATCCAAAGCACACCGCCAGGGCAACGAAGGAGTGGCTTCGTAAGAAGCATTTCAAGGTCCTGGAGTGGCCTAGCCAGTCTCCAGATCTCAACCCTATAGAAAACCTTTGGAGGGAGTTGAAAGTCCGTGTTGCCAAGCGAAAAGCCAAAAACATCACTGCTCTAGAGGAGATCTGCATGGAGGAATGGGCCAACATACCAACAACAGTGTGTGGCAACCTTGTGAAGACTTACAGAAAACGTTTGACCTCTGTCATTGCCAACAAAGGATATATTACAAAGTATTGAGATGAAATTTTGTTTCTGACCAAATACTTATTTTCCACCATAATATGCAAATAAAATGTTAAAAAAACAGACAATGTGATTTTCTGGATTTTTTTTTCTCAGTTTGTCTCCCATAGTTGAGGTCTACCTATGATGTAAATTACAGACGCCTTTCATCTTTTTAAGTGGTGGAACTTGCACTATTGCTGACTGACTAAATACTTTTTTGCCCCACTGTATATATATATATATATATATATATATATATAGTACAGACCAAAAGTTTGGACACACCTTCTTATTTAAAGATTTTTCTGTATTTTCATGACTATGAAAATTGTCATTCACACTGAAGGCATCAAAACTATGAATTAACACATATGGAATTATATACTTAAGAAAAAATTGTGAAACAACTGAAAATATGTCTTATATTCTAGGTTCTTCAATGTAGCCTCCTTTTGCTTTGATGACTGCTTTGCACACTCTTGGCATTCTCTTGTTGAGCTTCAAGAGGTAGTCACTGGAAATGGTTTTCACTTCACAGGTGTGCCCTGTCAGGTTTAATATGTGGGATTTCTTGCCTTATAAATGGGGTTGGGACCATCAGTTGTGTTGAGCAGAAGTCTGGTGGATACACAGCTGATAGACCTACTGAATAGTAACATAACATAGTTAGTAAGGCCGAAAAAAGACATTTGTCCATCCAGTTCAGCCTATATTCCATCATAATAAATACCCAGATCTACGTCCTTCTACATAGTAACATAGTTAGTAAGGCCGAAATAGACTGTTAGAATTTGTATTATGGCAAGAAAAAAGCAGCTAAGTAAAGAAAAACGAGTGGCCATCATTACTTTAAGAAATGAAGGTCAGTCAGTCTGAAAAATTGGGAAATCTTTGAAAGTGTCCCCAAGTGCAGTGGTAAAAACCATCAAGCGCTACAAAGAAACTGGCTCACATGAGGACTGCCCCAGGAAACGAAGACCAAGAGTCACCTCTGCTTCTGAGGATAAGTTTATCCAAGTCACCAGCCTCAGAAACCACAGGTTAACAGCAGCTCAGATTAGAGACCAGGTCAATGCCACACAGAGTTCTAGCAGCAGACACATCTCTACAACAACTGTTAAGAGGATACTTTGTGCAGCAGGCCTTCATGGTAAAATAGCTGCTAGGAAACCACTGCTAAGGACAGGCAACAAGCAGAAGAGACTTGTTTGGGCTAAAGAACACAAGGAATGGACATTAGACCAGAGGAAATCTGTGCTTTGGTCTGTTGAGTCCAAATTTGAAATCTTTGTGCGACGCAGAAAAGGTGAACGGATGGACACTACATGCCTGGTTCCCAACGTGAAGCATGGAGGAGGAGGTGTGATGGTGTGCGAGTGCTCTGCTGGTGACAGTGTTGGGGATTTATTCAAAATTGAAGGGCATACTGAACCAACATGGCTACCACAGCATCTTGCAGCGGCATGCTATTACATCCGGTTTGCGTTTAGTTGGACCATCATTTATTTTTCAACAGGACAATGACCCCAAACACACCTCCAGGCTGTGTAAGGGCTATTTGACCAAGAAGGAGAGTGATGGGGTGCTATGCCAGATTACCTGGTTTGGGGTGAGCTGGACCGCAGAGTGAAGGCAAAAGGGCCAACAAGTGCTAAGCATCTCTGGGAACTCCTTCAAGATTGTTGGAAGACCATTCCCAGTGACTACCTCTTAAAGCTCATCAAGAGATTGCCAAGAGTGTGCAAAGCAGTCATCAAAGCAAAAGGTGGCTACTTTGAAGAACCTAGAATATAAGACATAATTTCAGTTGTTTCACACTTTTTTGTTAAGTATATAATTCCACATGTGTTAATTCATAGTTTTGATGCCTTCTGTGTGAATGTACAATTTTCATAGTCATGAAAATACAGAAAAATCTTTAAATGAGAAGGTGTGTCCAAACTTTTGGTCTGTACTATATATATATATATATATATATACATATGCAGTGAGATAGCGCTCACTAACGCATTATATATATATATATATATATATATATATATAAAAAAAAATCTGAACACTGAAATGTTACATAGCGATTGGGGTAAAGTTTCAGAATTTTTGCCTTTTGCTCCAATCGTGTTGTCAAGGGGAAACATGTTGTGATTTGGGATGTGAGATTATTTTCATCCTAATCATTTTCCTGCCAGAGTAATCTGGTTGATTCCGCTTCTCATACATGTTTGATGCTAGTTTATTTAGAGTATCCATAACAACAGATATCGTAGCTTGTGAAGTTATTGCAGGAATTGTAAGCTTTTCCAGGCTAGTACATTGAGAGCTGATAAAGGTGGTATTTCCGCTCTAGTAGTTTTCGGTTCAGTGATAGCATATGCATTTGCATTCATGAATTATTTGCTTTTAATATTTTTAAATTTGTCATTGAATCTGGATAATTGCATTATTTTAGAATAAATATAACTTTTCTACACAAAAAAGTTTTTCTGAACTGAATATTCAAATATCAAAAGACTGATCGTCACTTCCAAACATACAGTTAGGGCCAGAAATATTTGGACAGTGACACAATTTTCGCGAGTTGGGCTCTGCATGCCACCACATTGGATTTGAAATGAAACCTCTACAACAGAATTCAAGTGCAGATTGTAACGTTTAATTTGAAGGGTTGAACAAAAATATCTGATAGAAAATGTAGGAATTGTACACATTTCTTTACAAACACTCCACATTTTAGGAGGTCAAAAGTAATTGGACAAATAAACATAACCCAAACAAAATATTTTTATTTTCAATATTTTGTTGCAAATCCTTTGGAGGCAATCACTGCCTTAAGTCTGGAACCCATGGACATCACCAAACGCTGGGTTTCCTCCTTCTTAATGCTTTGCCAGGCCTTTACAGCCGCAGCCTTCAGGTCTTGCTTGTTTGTGGGTCTTTCCGTCTTAAGTCTGGATTTGAGCAAGTGAAATGCATGCTCAATTGGGTTTAGATCTGGAGATTGACTTGGCCATTGCAGAATGTTCCACTTTTTGGCATTCATGAACTCCTGGGTAGCTTTGGCTGTATGCTTGGGGTCATTGTCCATCTGTACTATGAAGCGCCGTCCAATCAACTTTGCAGCATTTGGCTGAATCTGGGCTGAAAGTATATCCCGGTACACTTCAGAATTCATCCGGCTACTCTTGTCTGCTCTTATGTCATCAATAAACACAAGTGACCCAGTGCCATTGAAAGCCATGCATGCCCATGCCATCACGTTGCCTCCACCATGTTTTACAGAGGATGTGGTGTGCCTTGGATCATGTGCCGTTCCCTTTCTTCTCCAAACTTTTTTCTTCCCATCATTCTGGTACAGGTTGATCTTTGTCTCATCTGTCCATAGAATACTTTTCCAGAACTGAGCTGGCTTCTTGAGGTGTTTTTCTGCAAATTTAACTCTGGCCTGTCTATTTTTGGCATTGATGAATGGTTTGCATCTAGATGTGAACCCTTTGTATTTACTGTCATGGAGTCTTCTCTTTACTGTTGACTTAGAGACAGATACACCTACTTCACTGAGAGTGTTCTGGACTTCAGTTGATGTTGTGAACGGGTTCTTCTTCACCAAATTAAGTATGCGGCGATCATCCACCACTGTTGTCATCCGTGGACGCCCAGGCCTTTTTGAGTTCCCAAGCTCACCAGTCAATTCCTTTTTTCTCAGAATGTACCCAACTGTTGATTTTGCTACTCCAAGCATGTCTGCTATCTCTCTGATTGATTTTTTCTTTTTTTTCAGCCTCAGGATGTTCTGCTTCACCTCAATTGAGAGTTCCTTTGACCGCATGTTGTCTGCTCACAGCAACAGCTTCCAAATGCAAAACCACACACCTGGAATCCACCCCTGACCTTTTAACTACTTCATTGATTACAGGTTAACGAGGGAGACGCCTTCAGAGTTAATTGCAGCCCTTAGAGTCCATTGTCCAATTACTTTTGGTCCCTTGAAAAAGAGGACACTATGCATTACAGAGCTATGATTCCTAAACCCTTTCTCCGATTTGGATGTGGAAACTATCATATTGCAGCTGGGAGTGTGCACTTTCAGCCCATATTATATATATAATTGTATTTCTGAACATGTTTTTGTAAACAGCTAAAATAACAAAACTTGTGTCACTGTCCAAATATTTCTGGCCCTAACTGTAAGTAAGGTGTGTACAGGTGCTTACTAAGAGTAACCATCTTCTTATACAAACAACAAATAAATTAGCACTCTGTAGCGCTAAAGCATGCAAACATGAAATATGAATTTTTAATTGCATTACTGCTCTAGAAAATATGAAAAATTAAGAATACTTAGCGCATAAATTGGCACCATTTGCAATTCGATTTGCCAGGATTGCAAAAAAATGCTCGGTGCAGTTTCACACATTGATGAAGATTGCAGCACTCAGAGAGTTTCCCATAATACCTTGCAGCGATCACATAACATGGTCTAGCACAGTTAATATAGGGAAGCCATCACAGACACTATAAAAGATGAGGGCCAGCCAAGCAGTGGTCAGTTTAGGATTTTGCAACCAAGGAACAGTAGGTCAGGGTGCACAGCTCATTCCACATAGGTTTACAAAAAAGCCTATGGCTGGGGTCACAAGGCCATCGATTCTCTCACTTAATTTCTCCATTATCATTATCTGCAGATGTCGGACTGCACATGGATGACATCTGAGTGCAGTCCAATGTTTTGCACACACCCACAGACTTGTATGGGTGCACATTTATCCAATCATCGGATGCACTTGCTGCATGCTGCGATTGTTTTTTCATGCTGAATCAGCATGAGAAAAATATTGGCGATAGGCACTGTCCCATAGTATATCATTGGGCCGAGTGCTATCTGATAAAACATCGGATAGCACTCAGGCCTGTTATACGCTTGTGTGAGAGAGCCCTAAATCTGACAATTAGAATAAAGTGCCGGGAGTGGAATTTATTGCGCTATTGCATTTTTTTTTACATCTAAGGGTAAGCTCACACAGGGCGTTTTTGCTGCGTTTGTTTGCTGTGTTTTTTATGCTAATTTTCAGCTGCTTTTTACAATACCAGCAAAGCCTATGAGATTTCAGAAATCTCATGCACACACATTGGTTTTTTGTTTGATCAGTATTTTGTGCTTTGCTGCGTTTTTTTTGGACATAGAGCATGTCACTTCTTTCAGCGTTTTTGCGGCGTTTTTTCACCCATTGACTTGAATGGATGTTGAAAAAAAATCAGCAAAAATGCAGGTGTCATTATTTGCTGCGTTTTTGCTGTTGAAAATCCAAGGACATTAGCATGGACAAAGAGAAAAAAAAAGCACCAGAAAAACGCACCAAAAAATGCAACAAAAACGCAATAAAAAGCGCAACAAAAGCGCACCTAAACCTGAGTTTTTGATGTAGCTTCTTTCCTGCCAAGAAGAGCAGGTTTTGCTGCCGAAAAAAAAGCAGCAAAAACGCCCTGTGTGAACTTACCCTAAGGGCTCTTTTTCACTTGCGAGAAATACGTGCGAGCCTTGCATGTGAAAACCAAGCTCTGGTGTCGGCACTTGGGAGCGGAGCGTGCGGCTCCATCTATTGCTATTCAGCCGCACTCTCCGCTCTGGAGTGCCGGCGCCACAGCTTGGTTTTCACATGCGAGACACAGACGTTTATCTCGCAAGTGGAAAGGAGCCCTAAATGTGATTGTGGTATACTATTGAAATTCTGAAGCACACTGAACGCGGGAGCGGTCGTCTCAGTCAGTGAATAATGATCCAAAGATTCAAGTGACAGGGAGGTGATGGACCTGCAGGGTCAATGTAATTGTGAATTGAATGGTGATATACTGCAGTACTGCACCTTAAAAATAGCTTTATTTTTATTCTTCACATATTGCAAAAAAGGATGGTAGTCAATACTCATATGTGCTAAGTAAAAACCTGAAACCAAACTTTGTGTGAGAAAGTGTGTTTCTGGGCCTGTGAGATTGATAAGCCATATTTTTTTTAACACAAAAGAAAACTCGAAACATCAGAAATTCAAACACAACTGTACAACAAAGCATGGGTGTTGTTAAAAAAAATACACCAACAGAATCATGGCCTATAAGGCCGGCCTCATACTAGCGTGTTTCACGGACGTAAGAGAGGTGCTGAAAATACGGATTGCATACGGTACAATGCTTCTCTATTCCCCCGCTCCTATCAGCCGTATTTTACTGATCCGTATTATACGGTCTTCTACGGCCGTAGAAAATCGCAGCATGCTGCGTTTGTCACCGTATTGCGCAAAAAATACGCCAATGAAAGTCTATGGGGGCCAGAAAAATTCGGATTACACACGGACCAGCAGTGTGACTTGCGGGAAATATGCAGCGGTGTTAGAGAGAAAAGCCGGCAATTGAGTGCGGTGTACAGTAAAATCACACTGACAGGTTAGAATAGGATAGATAAAATGAATGTCTACACATAGTATAGGGGTGTATATATATATATATATATATATATATATACAGTGGGGCAAAAAAGTATTTAGTCAGTCAGCAATAGTGCAAGTTCCACCACTTAAAAAGATGAGAGGCGTCTGTAATTTACATCATAGGTAGACCTCAACTATGGGAGACAAACTGAGAAAAAAAAATCCAGAAAATCACATTGTCTGTTTTTTTATCAATTTTTTTGCATATTATGGTGGAAAATAAGTATTTGGTCAGAAACAAACAATCAAGATTTCTGGCTCTCACAGACCTGTAACTTCTTCTTTAAGAGTCTCCTCTTTCCTCCACTCATTACCTGTAGTAATGGCACCTGTTTAAACTTGTTATCAGTATAAAAAGACACCTGTGCACACCCTCAAACAGTCTGACTCCAAACTCCACTATGGTGAAGACCAAAGAGCTGTCAAAGGACACCAGAAACAAAATTGTAGCCCTGCACCAGGCTGGGAAGACTGAATCTGCAATAGCCAACCAGCTTGGAGTGAAGAAATCAACAGTGGGAGCAATAATTAGAAAATGGAAGACATACAAGACCACTGATAATCTCCCTCGATCTGGGGCTCCACGCAAAATCCCACCCCGTGGGGTCAGAATGATCACAAGAACGGTGAGCAAAAATCCCAGAACCACGCGGGGGGACCTAGTGAATGAACTGCAGAGAGCTGGGACCAATGTAACAAGGCCTACCATAAGTAACACACTACGCTACCATGGACTCAGATCCTGCAGTGCCAGACGTGTCCCACAGCTTAAGCCAGTACATGTCTGGGCCCGTCTGAAGTTTGCTAGAGAGCATTTGGATGATCCAGAGGAGTTTTGGGAGAATGTCCTATGGTCTGATGAAACCAAACTGGAACTGTTTGGTAGAAACACAAGTTGTCATTTTTGGAGGAAAAAGAATACTGAGTTGCATCCATCAAACACCATACCTACTGCAAAGCATGGTGGTGGAAACATCATGCTTTGGGGCTGTTTCTCTGCAAAGGGGCCAGGACGACTGATCCGGGTACATGAAAGAATGAATGGGGCCATGTATCGTGAGATTTTGAGTGCAAACCTCCTTCCATCAGCAAGGGCATTGAAGATGAAATGTGGCTGGGTCTTTCAACATGACAATGATCCAAAGCACGCCGCCAGGGCAACGAAGGAGTGGCTTTGTAAGAAGCATTTCAAGGTCCTGGAGTGGCCTAGCCAGTCTCCAGATCTCAACCCTATAGAAAACCTTTGGAGGGAGTTGAAAGTCCGTGTTGCCAAGCGAAAAGCCAAAAACATCACTGCTCTAGAGGAGATCTGCATGGAGGAATGGGCCAACATACCAACAACAGTGTGTGGCAACCTTGTGAAGACTTACAGAAAACGTTTGACCTCTGTCATTGCCAACAAAGGATATATTACAAAGTATTGAGATGAAATTTTGTTTCTGACCAAATACTTTTTTCCACCATAATATGCAAATAAAATGTTAAAAAAACAGACAATGTGATTTTCTGGATTTTTTTTTTCTCAGTTTGTCTCCCATAGTTGAGGTCTACCTATGATGTAAATTACAGACGCCTCTCATCTTTTTAAGTGGTGGAACTTGCACTATTGCTGACTGACTAAATACTTTTTTGCCCCACTGTATATATATATGTCAGTGAGACACATATATGTATATATATTAACCCCTTCATGACCGGGGGATTTTTCGTTTTTCCGTGTTCGTTTTTCGCTCCCCTCCTTCCCACAGCCATAACTTTTTTATTTTTCCGTCAATTTTGCCATGTGAGGGCTTATTTTTTGCGGGACGAGTTGTACTTTTGAACGACATCATTGATTTTAGCATGTCGTGTACTAGAAAACGGGAAAAAAATTCCAAGTGCGGTGAAATTGCAAAAAAAGTGCAATCCCACATTGGTTTTTTGTTTGGCTTTTTTGCTAGGTTCACTAAATGCTAAAACTGACCTGCCATTATGATTCTCCAGGTCAGTACGAGTTCATAGACACCTAACATGACTAGGTTATTTTTTATCTAAGTGGTGAAAAAAAATTCCAAACTTTGCTAAAAAAAAAAAAAAAAATTGCGCCATTTTCCGATACTCGTAGCGTCTCCATTTTTCATGATCTGGGGTCGATTGAGGGCTTATTTTTTGCGTGCCGAGATGACGTTTTTAATGATAGCATTTTGGTGCAGATAAGTTCTTTTGATCGCCCGTTATTGCATTTTAATGCAATGTCGCGGCGACCAAAAAAACGTAATTCTGGCATTTCGAATTTTTTTCCCGCTACACTGTTTAGCGATCAGGTTAATACTTTTTTTTAATTGATAGATCGGGCGATTCTGAGCGCGGCGATACCAAATATGCGTAGATTTGATATTTATTTTATTGATTTATTTTGATTGGGGCGAAAGGGGGGTGATTTAAACTTTTATGTTTTTTTTATTTTTTTCACATTTTTTTAAACTTTTTTTCTTAAGTTTTGCCATGCTTCAATAGCCTCCATGGGAGGCTAGAAGCTGGCACAGCACGATCGGCTCTGCTACATAGCAGCGATCTGCTGATCGCTGCTATGTAGCAGAAATGGAGGTGTGCTGTGAGCGCCGACCACAGGGTGGCGCTCACAGCCACCGCTCATCAGTAACCATAGAGGTCTCTGGGACCTCTATGGCTACAATATACAAGCATCGCCGACCCCCGATCATGTGACGGGGGTCGGCGATGACGTCATTTCCGGCCGCCCGGCCGGAAGCGGTAGTTAAATGCCGCTGTCTGCGTTTGACAGTGGCATTTAACTAGTTAATAGGTGCGGGCAGATCGCGATTCTGCCCGCACCTATTGCGGGCACATGTCAGCTGTTCAAAACAGCTGACATGTCCCGGCTTTGATGCGGGCTCACCGCGGAGCCCTGCATCAAAGCAGGGGAGCCGGCATCGGACGGTATAGTACGTCCGATGCCGGTAAGGGGTTAATATTTCATACAGCGCTAGATAGCTTGAAAGCCGGAAATTCAATTGCCGGCTTTTGCTATCTCCTTTCCAAACCCGACATGATATGAGACATGCTTTACATACAGTAAACCATCTCATATCCCTTTTTTTTTGCATGTTCCACACTACTAATGTTAGTAGTGTGTATGTGCAAAATTTGGGCTCTCTAGCTATTAATTTAAAGGGTTAAATCGCAGAAAAAATTGGCGTGGGCTTCCGCGCAATTTTCTCCGCCAGAGTGGTAAAGCCAGTGACTGAGGGCAGATATTAATAGCCTGGAGAGGGTCCATGGTTATTGGCCCTCCCCTGGCTAAAAACATCTGCCCCCAGCCACCCCAGAAAAGGCACATCTGGAAGATGCGCCTATTCTGGCACTTGGCCACTCTCTTCCCATTCCCGTGTAGAGGTGGGATATGGGGTAATGAAGGGTTAATGTCACCTTGCTATTGCTGACATTAAGCCAGATTAATAATGGAGAGGCGTCAAATATGACACCTATCCATTATTAATCCAATAGTATGAAATGGTTTAAAAACACACACATTATTACAAAGTATTTTAATGAAATAAATACACAGGTTTTTGTAATATTTTATTATACTGGTAATCCACCTGAAGACCATCGTTCTGTAAAAAAGGTAAAATAAAAAACCCACATTATCCCATACCTTCCGTCGTTCTGTCACGTCCAACGATGTAAATCCATCTGAAGGGGTTAACTAATTTTACAAGCAGGAGCCTGCTAATGCAGCTGTGCTCCTGCCAGTAAAACCCCAGCGAAAGAATGGAGTGTAGGTCAATGACCTGTATTTACCTTCAGTCGCGGTGATGTGCCCTCTGCTGGATGTCCTCATATGAACTCGAGCCTGGGAACTTTTCAGAATATTTTCCCACGCTCGAGATCATATGAGGACATCCAGCAGAGGGCGTATCACTGCAACTGAAGGTAGCTACAGGTTTATGTCAACTGAATATGTTTAAGCACTTTTGCATGGATATCCTCGAACTCCACCTTGCAAATATGTTCCAAAAAATCCTGCACAAAGGAGAATTCTTAATAAAACTTTGCTTTTATTAAATGCATATTTACAGAATACCTACAGAGAGATGATCAATTTGATTTTTGCATTTCAGAAATTAATTGCTTAGTCATAGGCTATAACCAAGAAATAACTTCTGAAATGCGTAAGCCAAGTTTACTCACATTTCACTTCTTCATATACCATGTATGAAATAGGCAAATTTTCACTGTACACACAGACGACTGTTCCCTTTCATATAATGGATGTGCAGTTATGTTGATGTATAGCACATGTAATTTCAATTTTTGCTTGCACTAATTATTGTCAGCAGCATCATGAACTGGGAGCAAATAATCATGGAACTGATCATCTACTTCAATTAATTTGACAGCTATGGTAATGCCGGCTTCTGAATTCAAATACTGAGCTAACCAAAGACTTAAAAGACAAATTTAGTATAAAGAGGACTCCCTTTTCAGAATTTTGATAATTTTCACCACATACATGACTTGGAAGGACACCAGTGCAGGACATCTTGAACTATTTCAGCTTTTGGCGCTGTTTTATTGAAGAGCCTGAAAATAATAATTAAAAAAACTAAATGAAGAGAACTCAAAAGAAAATAATAAAGACAGGCTAAATTGAGCTGACATGTCATTTGTAAGGAGTAATTCTGAAACCTGCCAAATTTGGCTAAATAAAAAAATAAAATGCATAGCCTCCAATTCATCAAACCAAGTTTGCCCGAAATCTGGCGTCAATTGCTTTGAAAAGTTGCAGTTTGTCTAATTCAATCTTCTAATTCAATTAACTCGTCTAATCAATTCTGCATTGAGCAGACATAATAGACATAATGACCCTCGAGCTCTCTTCCATCTCTAACATTCTATGGTTCTTTAGCAGCCATAGTGTTCCTCATGCAATAAATCTTACTTCGGTAACATTCTTGGCGTGGCGCACGAAAGCGCACACCACTTGTCAGACACTTCAGATTCATGGAGTGGCCTGCACCTCTTCATGAATCAGAAAGGTCTGACTCCACCACTCCCCCTCATCAAGACTGGCAACAAAATCCACGGTCTTCATAAATCAGCACCATAAAGTTGAAATTTGAGCAGCTTCATGCTTGCTTTATAATTTAGAAATTGGTGTAAAATAGTAAATTATAAATTAGTAAGTTCCATAACTTAACATTTTACAGTTTTGCAACAGGTACATTAAAAATTATCAAATCTTAAAATTGAAAAAAAAAAAGATTAAAATGCTTGTTTGACATGCAGTATAATAATACAATAACACAACAATTCAACTGCACAACAAAATCCTCATTCAAATATTGTATGGAAGACGGACCAAACTTAAGTAGGCGACACTCGTTCTTCCAGTATATCCAACAGATGCTTGATAAGACTAGGATCTCAGAAATTTGAAGGTTTAGTCAAAATCTTCAAATCTTTGTCATGTTCCTCAAATAGGTTTTGAACAATTTTTGCATCATAGCAGGACTTGCCTGCACTGAGAGGAACCCAGGGTCCACTGCACCAGCATAACTTACATATCTTACATTAGCTCCAAGGATTTCAGCAGTCACAGTGCCATTGGCTATCACATGGAGATTTGTGTGACCCTCCAATGATCTGCTTCCCAAGAACATCATGCACCCACCACCAAACTGGTCATAATGGATGATTTTATGGGCAGCATAGAATTCACTATATTGTCTCAAGAATCTTTCTTTTTGTCATATTTGATAAGTCTGAACATCTACAGTATGAAGGGAAAGGATTGACAATAATTTGGTGTTTTCTCAACTGTATGGTGCTTGGCAGTTAACCCAGTTACCCCTACAGAATATTGAATGGTCATGCTACCCTCATCTTGTCTGTCAATTTGATCAGAAACATACATACCAATAGCCCATTACAGGCCATTTTGTAATCCTCCCATTTCTCCTTGTCTAGAAAGAGGTACAAAATGTTTTTTCATCTTGGTTCATGTCCTTCAATGGCTCTGTTTGTCACTGCTTATCTAAATTCTTGCAAATAGTATCTGCTCCATAATCGTGATACTGTTGTGCAGATGCAACAAATCTTTGTATTATGACATTTATTCACGTGCCATTCTGGAGGAGCTGGACAAACAGAATATCATGCATCAGGCTACTCATAGTGACAAAGACACTGGTAAAATGCTAAACTAGAGCAGAAACAACCTAGAAGGATAAGGAGAAAGTAATTGTCTATTGCCCCTACCTGCAAAAGCATTCCTTTTGGGATTGTCTTGCTGCTGCCTCTCCAGTGCATTTTCATTAGCACCAAAGCGGGTAAAATTGATTCGCAACCACTTATGGTTTCTATCTAAACACATTGATATTCCTAGACTTTATTTGACATGGGGTTACATTGTGATGTGTAAGTGTTCCCTTAATTTTTTTGAGCAGTTTATACACTGTATATATTGTTAAAAAATCCTCCCTCTGATTCCTTTTTAGTTTTTGTGTGCCATGGTCACTACATCATGATGTAGTGTCTGCACCCTATTCAAGTTGCACAGGTAGTACAGCTCCCCCAGAATGGCATGTCCATGAGTGAAGGAAAGTTTTCTGTGTCTCCTAACACAGTCTCAGTCTCCAGAGCACAGAGCAGATAATAAGACGAGACATTGCACAGGAAGAGGAAATCAGGGCCATAGAAGGACATCAACCAAGTAGCAGGAATGGCATATGCTCCTTTGTACAAGGAGGAACAGGTAAAGTACTGCAAGAGCTGTATAATATGACATCCACTTGCCTAATGGTCAGCATGTTTTTTACCAAATTGTCAGAAACAGACTCCAGGAGGGTGATATGATGATCTATTGGGCTGTACTGAAACCTGTGCTTAAGGTACCGTCACACTTAGCGACGCTGCAGCGATACCGACAACGATCCGGATCGCTGCAGCGTCGCTGTTTGGTCGCTGGAGAGCTGTCACACAGACCGCTCTCCAGCGACCAACGATCCCGAGGTCCCCGGTAACCAGGGTAAACATCGGGTAACTAAGCGCAGGGCCGCGCTTAGTAACCCGATGTTTACCCTGGTTACCATCGTAAAAAACAAACACTACATACTTACATTCAGCTGTCTGTCCCTTGCCGTCTGTTTGCTGCACTGACTGCTGGCCGCAAAGTGAAAGCAGAGCACAGCCACAGCGGTGAGTCACCGCTGTGTGACTCACCGCTGTGCTGTGCTTTCACTTTCACTTTGCGGCCAGCAGTCAGTGCAGGAAATAGACGGCAAGGGACAGACAGCTGAATGTAAGTATGTACTGTTTGTTTTTTTACGATGGTAACCAGGGTAAACATCGGGTTACTAAGCGCGGCCCTGCGCTTAGTTACCCGATGTTTACCCTGGTTACCAGTGAAGACATCGCTGGATCGGTGTCACACACACCGATTCAGCGATGTCTGCGGGGAGTCCAGCGACGAAATAAAGTTCTGGACTTTCTTCCCCGACCAGCGACAGCACAGCAGGGGCCTGATCGCTGCTGCCTGTCACACTGGACGATATCGCTAGCGAGGACGCTGCAACGTCACGGATCGCTAGCGATATCGTCTAGTGTGACGGTACCTTTAGAGTTCAGTACCATACAGCTCCATTTGCATTTGCCAGGGATCACCAGAATTAGCAAAATGTTGCCAGGACTGCAAACAGGCATGTGGGGGCCATGCACATTGCTAAATCACATTACTAGTGGCTGTAGTGACATTTACAGTAATTGGATTTGCATCTGATTTCAATTCTTTAGAGTGATTTTTAAGATGATTTTGCATCCAGTTGTCATGAATCAGCTGCCGGGTGACCCGGGACCAGGGGCTCCTTCCCTGTCCTCACCATTAGGAGGTGCCCTATTCCATGGGATACTTCTGAAGGTGAAGATGCCGTGGTCGCCACCCTTGCCTTATCACATGAATCAGCCCACTGTCTGTTCTCTTCCCCCACCCAGGGAAGAGAGGCACTTTTGTGCGCCGCAGTACACCAACCCAACGAACAAGACAACACAAACAAGGGTAACTGAAAATACCATATAAAAGAGGAACCCACCACGCAACAGTCAGTCACAGATAATTCTTCCAAAACTCCTTATATATACACCTATCCTCCAAGCCATGCAGCAAAATCTAGCTCTGACTGGTTTGAACCTGGATCCAGATTATAAAGGGGATGGGAGTAGCTAGCCAGGCTCCGCTGAGAGCTCATATTCTCAGAGTTTCCAACATGGCTGATTAACCTCTATTCTGCCAAAAGAAATAAACACCATTTAAAAAGGAGAGGTGCTTCTTTTCAGCACAGGAGTAGGCGCAATGCGACGCAGCAGTCTTCTGGCTCCTCTCTGTTGCGGTAACCCGGTGACACCAGCCCTCAAATGGTTGATGATTTTGGTCAACATTGACCATTGATATGTCATTTTGTTCTCATTTTGCTTTGTTCACATTGCACAATTTCATCCTGAGTATTTTGCTCATTAAGATCTTACATCTGATTTAACTGATACCCTTAATATACAGTATGTATAAGTATTAATTTTTTTCCTGATTCAGTGGCATAATTGCATTGTACCTACTAACTTGAAAAATAACGTTGCTTCGACAAACTAAACTACAATGCAGCTTCTTGTTACACAATTCAGGTTAATGACCAAGTTCTTGAATTCTTCACATAAACAAGTCTACAAGATTTGGATTTGTAAAGTATCATGCCTTTTTTAATGTCAGGCAGTACTCCAGCATTACAGTTTTTTACCATCTGCTAGACTAAAACTAACTCTAAATGACAATTCTACTTTACACACAGATTATCTTTAATACATGCTTACTGGATAATGTTCAGTATGGGGTTATAAGCGATCTGCATTACCTGACCGTATTGTTACATTTTTTTAGTGAGATATCTCAAAATATTAAAGTGTACATAGATGGAAGCAGGACGCTAAAGTGTGTCCTGTTTGTGCAAAAGTTTGTGTAAATTTTTTTTCCACTTTAGCATCTTTCTTCCATCAGTGTACACTTTAATAGGGTTGAGCGAAACGGGTCGAACATTTTCAAAAGTCGCCGACTTTTGGCGAAGTCGAGTTTCATGAAACCCGATCCGACCCCTGTGCGTGGTCGGCCATGCGGTACGCGACTTTCGCGCCAAAGTCGCGTTTCAATGACGCGAAAAGCGCCATTTCTCAGCCAATGAAGGTAAACGCAGAGTGTGGGCAGCGTGATGACATAGGTCCTGGTCCCCACCATCTTAGAGAAGGGCATTGCAGTGATTGGCTTGCTGTCTGCGGCGTCACAGGG
Organism: Ranitomeya imitator; assembly: GCF_032444005.1. Lineage (NCBI taxonomy): Eukaryota > Metazoa > Chordata > Amphibia > Anura > Dendrobatidae > Ranitomeya > Ranitomeya imitator. Next base: position 980,567,362 of record NC_091282.1, read on the forward strand.
GCTATAAAGGGGAGTTCCCGCCGACCGCCATGTTACTGCTGCTGATCTGAGCTTAGGGAGAGGTTGCTGCCGCTTCGTCAGAAGCAGGGATAGCGTTAGGCAGGGTCCATTAACCACAAAACCGCTTGTGCTGTAGCGATTTCCACTGCCCAACACCACCTTCGGTGTGCAGGGACAGTGGAAGCTCCTTTTTTTTTTTTTTCCTCAGCGCTGTAGCTCATTGGGCTGCCCTAGAAGGCTCCCTGATAGCTGCATTGCTGTGTGTACGCCGCTGTGCAAACCAACTGCTTTTTTCAAAGCACAAATCCTCTTGTTCCTTCCTTTCTGCACAGCTATCTTGTTTGTTTGTCCACACTTTTTATTTAATTTGTGCATCAGTCCACTCCTTATTGCTGCCTGCCATACCTGGCTGAGATTACTGCAGGGAGATAGTAATTGAACAACAGTTCCTTTTTTTTTTTTTTTTTTTTTTTGTGGGAGATTAAGATTGACATTTCTGCTAGAGTGCCATCTCTGTCTGTGTCATCTCTCACTCAGTGGGCCATAGAAAGCCTATTTATTTTTTTGCTTGATTTGGGTTCCAAAATCTACCAGAAAAAATCACAACATCAATCAGTGGGAGAAAAATATTGGCCTCAGGGCTTGTGTGCCACTCCTTACTCCTGTGTGTGCCATCTCTCACTCAGTGGGCCATAGAAAGCCTATTAATTTTTTTGCTTGATTTGGGTTCTAAATTCTACCTGAAAAAATCAATAAATCAATCAGTGGGAGATTAATATTGGCCTTTGGGCTTGTGTGCCAGTCCTAAGCGTGCCATCTCTCTCTCTCTCAGATAGTGGGCCATAGAAAGCCTATTTTTTTATTATTTTATTGGGTTTATAAATTTTCCCTGGAAAAAAAAAAAAGTGGGAGATTAATATTGGCCTCTGGGCTTGTGTGCCAGTCCTGAGCGTGCCATCTCTCTCACAAATAGTGGGCCATAGAAAGCCTATTTATTTTTTTGGTTGATTTGGGTTCATAATTCTACCTGAAAAAAATCAATCAATCAATCAGTGGGAGATTAATATTGGCCTTTGGGCTTGTGTGCCAGTCCTAAGCGTGCCATCTCTCTCTCTCAGATAGTGGGCCATAGAAAGCCTATTTATTATTATTTTTTTTATTGGGTTTACAAATTTTCCCTGGAAAAAAAAAATGGGAGATTAATATTGGCCTCTGGGCTTGTGTGCCAGTCCTGAGCGTGCCATCTCTCTCACAAATAGTGGGCCATAGAAAGCCTATTAATTTTTTTGCTTGATTTGGGTTCCAAAATCTACCAAAAAATATCACTAAATCAATCAGTGGGAGATTAATATTGGCCTCTGGGCTTGTGTGCCACTCCTGACTCCTGTGAGCGTCATCTGTCACTCAGTGGGCCCTAGAAAGCCTATTTTTTGTTTTATTTGTTTTCTAAATTCTCCCTGAAACAATCATTTTATTTTCTTTGGTTTCTAAATTATTCCTGAAAAAAATCATTTTTTTTGTATTTTTTTTTCTCTCAAGTCTCCCTGAAAAAAAAAAAAAAAAAACCTGTGGGAGATTCATATTGCCCCTTCTGCTTGTGTGCCAGTCTTGACTCCTGGGTGTGCCATCTCTCTCTCTCTCCCCAATTGTGGGCCATAGAAAGCCTATTAATTTTTTTGCTTGATTTGGGTTCCAAAATCTACCAAAAAAAATCACTAAATCAATCAGTGGGAGATTAATATTGGCCTCTGGGCTTGTGTGCCACTCCTGACTCCTGTGTGCGTCATCTGTCACTTAGTGGGCCCTAGAAAGCCTATTTTTTGTTTTATTTGTTTTCTAAATTCTCCCTGAAACAATCATTTTATTTTCTTTGGTTTCTAAATTATTCCTGAAAAAAATCATTTTTTTTGTATTTTTTTTTCTCTCAAGTCTCCCTGAAAAAAAAAAAAAAAAAAAAAAATCTGTGGGAGATTCATATTGCCCCTTCTGCTTGTGTGCCAGTCTTGACTCCTGGGTGTGCCATCTCTCTCTCTCTCTCTCCCCAATTGTGGGCCATAGAAAGCCTATTAATTTTTTTGCTTGATTTGGGTTCCAAAATCTACCAAAAAAAATCACTAAATCAATCAGTGGGAGATTAATATTGGCCTCTGGGCTTGTGTGCCACTCCTGACTCCTGTGTGCGTCATCTGTCACTCAGTGGGCCCTAGAAAGCCTATTTTTGGTTTTATTTGTTTTCTAAATTCTCCCTGAAACAATCATTTTATTTTCTTTGGTTTCTAAATTATTCCTGAAAAAAATCATTTTTTTTGTATTTTTTTTTCTCTCAAGTCTCCCTGAAAAAAAAAAAAAAAAAAAAATCTGTGGGAGATTCATATTGCCCCTTCTGCTTGTGTGCCAGTCTTGACTCCTGGGTGTGCCATCTCTCTCTCTCTCCCCAATTGTGGGCCATAGAAAGCCTATTAATTTTTTTGCTTGATTTGGGTTCCAAAATCTACCAAAAAAAATCACTAAATCAATCAGTGGGAGATTAATATTGGCCTCTGGGCTTGTGTGCCACTCCTGACTCCTGTGTGCGTCATCTGTCACTCAGTGGGCCCTAGAAAGCCTATTTTTTGTTTTATTTGTTTTCTAAATTCTCCCTGAAACAATCATTTTATTTTCTTTGGTTTCTAAATTATTCCTGAAAAAAATCATTTTTTTTGTATTTTTTTTTCTCTCAAGTCTCCCTGAAAAGAAAAAAAAAAAAAAAAAAATCTGTGGGAGATTCATATTGCCCCTTCTGCTTGTGTGCCAGTCTTGACTCCTGGGTGTGCCATCTCTCTCTCTCTCTCCCCAATTGTGGGCCATAGAAAGCCTATAAATTTTTTTGCTTGATTTGGGTTCCAAAATCTACCAAAAAAAATCACTAAATCAATCAGTGGGAGATTAATATTGGCCTCTGGGCTTGTGTGCCACTCCTGACTCCTGTGTGCGTCATCTGTCACTCAGTGGGCCCTAGAAAGCCTATTTTTTGTTTTATTTGTTTTCTAAATTCTCCCTGAAACAATCATTTTATTTTCTTTGGTTTCTAAATTATTCCTGAAAAAAATCATTTTTTTTGTATTTTTTTTTCTCTCAAGTCTCCCTGAAAAAAAAAAAAAAATCTGTGGGAGATTCATATTGCCCCTTCTGCTTGTGTGCCAGTCTTGACTCCTGGGTGTGCCATCTCTCTCTCTCTCCCCAATTGTGGGCCATAGAAAGCCTATTAATTGTTTTGCTTGATTTGGGTTCCAAAATCTACCAAAAAAAATCACTAAATCAATCAGTGGGAGATTAATATTGGCCTCTGGGCTTGTGTGCCACTCCTGACTCCTGTGTGCGTCATCTGTCACTCAGTGGGCCCTAGAAAGCCTATTTTTTGTTTTATTTGTTTTCTAAATTCTCCCTGAAACAATCATTTTATTTTCTTTGGTTTCTAAATTATTCCTGAAAAAAATCATTTTTTTTGTATTTTTTTCTCTCTCAAGTCTCCCTGAAAAAAAAAAAAAAAAAATCTGTGGGAGATTCATATTGCCCCTTCTGCTTGTGTGCCAGTCTTGACTCCTGGGTGTGCCATCTCTCTCTCTCCCCAATTGTGGGCCATAGAAAGCCTATTAATTTTTTTGCTTGATTTGGGTTCCAAAATCTACCAAAAAAAATCACTAAATCAATCAGTGGGAGATTAATATTGGCCTCTGGGCTTGTGTGCCACTCCTGACTCCTGTGTGCGTCATCTGTCACTCAGTGGGCCCTAGAAAGCCTATTTTTTGTTTTATTTGTTTTCTAAATTCTCCCTGAAACAATCATTTTATTTTCTTTGGTTTCTAAATTATTCCTGAAAAAAATCATTTTTTTTGTATTTTTTTTTCTCTCAAGTCTCCCTGAAAAAAAAAAAAAAAAAAAAAATCTGTGGGAGATTCATATTGCCCCTTCTGCTTGTGTGCCAGTCTTGACTCCTGGGTGTGCCATCTCTCTCTCTCTCCCCAATTGTGGGCCATAGAAAGCCTATTAATTTTTTTGCTTGATTTGGGTTCCAAAATCTACCAAAAAAAATAACTAAATCAATCGGTGGGAGATTAATATTGGCCTCTGGGCTTGTGTGCCACTCCTGACTCCTGTGTGCGTCCTCTCTCACTCAGTGGGCCCTACAAAGCCTTTTTTTTTTTTTTTTTCCTAAATTCTCCCTGAAACAATCATTTCATTTTATTTGTTTTATAAATTCTTCTGTAAAAAATAATTTTTTTTAAATTTTTTTTTTTTCTGAAGTCTCCCTTTAAAAAAAAACAAACACAAATCAGTGGCAGATAAATATTTACATTTGCGCTTCAGTGACAGTCCTGCGTGTGTGCCATCTCATTTGCTGCCAACAACAACAGAGTGTGTAACATTGTGGCTGATTTTCGTTGTGGTCTCACCCACCTGTAAAGGGGTAGCTAAATCATACTGAAGTTATAGCTCACCGTGTAAGTTGTGTGACAGCAACAAATACCGTTCGTTTGGTAACGTTTTTAAAACAATGAGGAATTCTGGTGGAAGAGGTCGTGGCCGGGGGCGTTCATTGTCAGCTGGTAATGAGGGTAGTGGTAGTGGTGGAGCATCAGCTGGTCGTGGGAAAAAAAATATTGCACCTAAGTCTGGAGCTGTGGAGCCAGGTTCGTCGTCTGGCTACACAAGGCCTCGAACGCTCCCTTTTCTGGGAGTAGGAAAACCGCTTTTAAAGCCGGAGCAGCAAGAGCAAGTTTTGGCTTATCTTGCTGACTCAGCCTCTAGCTCTTTTGCCTCCTCTCGTGAAACTGGTAAATGTCAAAGCAGCGCGTCGTTAGTGGATGTTCACAGTCAGGGACAAGTCGCTTCCTTGTCCTCTTCAGCAAAAACAACAACAGAGAAGAATGCAGCAGGCGACACAACGGGTTACTCCATGGAGCTCTTTACACATACCGTCCCTGGCTTAGAAAGTGAAGCAGTTAACAGTCCATGCCCATTACAAGTTGAATCTGACATGGAGTGCACTGATGCACAGCCACAGCCAGACTACTATCCTGGTCCTTTGACTCAGACCACAACATTGCCATCGCAGGGTGCTGATCAAGAATCAGACCCTGATGAGACTATGTTGCCCCATCACGAACGCTATACCACCGACCGACACGGTGACACAGACGAAGTTGCACACGAGATACAAGATGAGGTAATAGATGACCCAGTTCTTGACCCCGATTGGCAGCCATTGGGGGAACAGGGTGCAGGCGGCAGCAGTTCTGAAGCGGAGGAGGAGGGGCCGCAGCAGGCATCAACATCGCAACAGGTTCCATCTGCCGGGCCCGTATCTTGCCCAAAACGCGTGGCAAAGCTAAAACCTGTTGGAGGACAGCGTGGCCATCCGGTTAAAGCTCAGTCTGCAATGCCTGAAAAGGTATCCGATGCTAGAAAGAGTGCAGTCTGGCATTTTTTTTAAACAACATCCAATTGATCAGCGCAAAGTCATCTGTCAAAAATGTTCAACTACCTTAAGCAGAGGACAGAATCTGAAAAGTCTCAATACAAGTTGCATGCATAGACATTTAACCACCATACATTTGCAAGCCTGGACTAACTACCAAACGTCCCTTAAGGTTGTAGCACCCTCGGCCAATGAAGCTAGTCAGCAACGCAACATCCCTTCCGGCAGTGTAGGGCCACCATTTTCCGCACCACCTGCAGTATCTGTGCAGGTTTCTTTGCCAGGCCAAAGCCGTCAGGGAATCACCAGTTTCGTAGTAGGAAACACTGCATCTAGGGCTCCGGTGGCAACAATACCATCTCCCACCGTCTCTCAGTCTGCCATGTCCACCGGCACCCCCGCTAGTTCCACGATCTCCAGCTCTCCAGTCCAGCTCACCCTACATGAGACTATGGTTAGAAAAAGGAAGTACTTAGCCTCGCATCTGCGTACACAGGGTTTGAACGCACACATAGCTAGACTAATCTCGTTAGAGATGATGCCCTACCGGTTAGTTGAAAGCGAAGCTTTCAAAGCCCTGATGGACTACGCTGTACCACGCTACGAGCTACCCAGTCGACACTTTTTTTCCAGAAAAGCCATCCCAGCCCTCCACCAGCATGTTAAAGAGCGCATCGTCCATGCACTCAGGCAATCTGTGAGCACAAAGGTGCACCTGACAACAGATGCATGGACCAGTAGGCATGGCCAGGGACGTTACGTGTCCATCACGGCACACTGGGTAAATGTGGTGGATGCAGGGTCCACAGGGGACAGCAAGTTTGGGACAGTTCTGCCTAGCCCACGGTCTAGGAAACAATTGGCTGTAGCCGTTCGCACCCCCTCCTCCTCCTCTTCGTCCTCCTGCAGAAGCGAGAGCTCGTCCACAGACCGCAGTCGCACAACCACTCCATCCGCAGCTGCCACTTTGCACACCAGGTCTCCCATTATGGGGCAGCTACTGGCAAACGTCAGCAGGCTGTATTGGCTATGAAGTGTTTGGGCGACAACAGACACACCGCGGAAGTTCTGTCCGAGTTCTTGCAGAAAGAAACGCAGTCGTGGCTGGGCACTGTAGATCTTGAGGCAGGCAAGGTAGTGAGTGATAACGGAAGGAATTTCATGGCTGCCATCTCCCTTTCCCAACTGAAACACATTCCTTGCCTGGCTCACACCTTAAACCTGGTGGTGCAGTGCTTCCTGAAAAGTTATCCGGAGTTATCCGACCTGCTCCTCAAAGTGCGTGGACTTTGCTCACATATCCGCCGTTCGCCCGTACACTCCAGCCGTATGCAGACCTATCAGCGTTCTTTGAACCTTCCCCAGCATCGCCTAATCATAGACGTTGCAACAAGGTGGAACTCAACACTGCACATGCTTCAGAGACTGTGTGAACAGAGGTGGGCTGTTATGTTTTTGTGGGAGGATACACATACACGGGCAGGCAGTAGGATGGCAGACATGGAGTTGTCAGGTGTGCAGTGGTCGAAGATTCAAGACATGTGTCAAGTCCTTCAGTGTTTTGAGGAATGCACACGGCTGGTTAGTGCAGACAACGCCATAATAAGCATGAGCATCCCCCTAATGCGTCTGCTGATGCAAAGTTTGACGCACATAAAGGATCAGGCGTCTGCAGCTGAGGAAGAGGAAAGCCTTGATGACAGTCAGCCATTGTCTGGCCAGGGCAGTGTACAGGACGAGGTAGCGGGCGAAGAGGAGGAGGAGGACGAGGAGGATGATGGGGATGATTATATTTTTAATGAGGAAGCTTTTCCGGGGCCACTGGAAATTGGTGGCGCGGCAAGGCCGGGTTCTGGTTTTTTGAGGGACACAAGTGACGTGGATTTGCCTGAAACTGCCCCTCAACCAAGCACAACCGCAGATTTGAGAACTGGAACTTTGGCCCACATGGCGGATTATGCCTTACGTATCCTCAAAAGGGACACACGCATAACTAAAATGATGATTGATGACGATTACTGGTTGGCCTGCCTCCTTGATCCTCGCTATAAAGGCAAATTGCAAAATATAATGCCACATGAGAACTTGGAACTAATATTAGCAACCAAACAATCAACTCTTGTTGACCGTTTGCTTCTGGCATTCCCTGCACACATCGCCCGTGATCGTTCTCACACGAGCTGCAGGGGCCAGCAGACCAGAGGAGTTAGAGGGGCAGAAATCAGAAGTGGCGTTGGCCAGAGGGGTTTTCTGACCAGGTTGTGGAGTGATTTTGCTATGACCGCAGACAGGACAGGTACTGCAGCATCAATTCAAAGTGACAGGAGACAACATTTGTCCAGTATGGTTACAAACTATTTTTCATCCCTTATCGATGTTCTCCCTCAACCGTCATTCCCATTTGATTACTGGGCATCAAAATTAGACACCTGGCCAGAATTGGCAGAATATGCATTGCAGGAGCTTGCTTGCCCGGCAGCTAGTGTCCTATCAGAAAGAGTATTCAGTGCTGCAGGTTCAATACTAACAGAAAAAAGGACTCGTCTGGCTACCCAAAATGTAGATGATCTAACCTTCATTAAAATGAACCACAACTGGATTTCGAAATCTTTTGCTCCACCTTGCCCGGCTGACACCTAGCTTTCCTATGAAAAGGTCTTGCCTGTGGACTATTCTGAATGCCTTTTCCAATCTCGTAATTTTCAGCACTTGATTGTCCAGCATACGACATGTTTACACCTCACTAAATGGCCAAACTCCCCACACGGGGCCGTGGTATCGACACTTGGCGACAGCACCCGTGAGAGTGCAGTTTCTCTGAAGAGGTGGGTGAGCCCGCTTTTGGTCGACGGCACTGCCACTGGGCCCCTCCTAGTACAATAAAGTGTCTCTGGCGGTGGTGGTGCGCACCCAACGTCAGACACACCGTTGTAATATGAGGGGCCCTGGGCCTGTACCGCCGGCCACAAGACAGTTTCCCCCCACCAGAGCTCAAACAGTGCTCTACCACTTGCAAAATTATCTCACAGCTCCACCAATGTTTAGTCTATGCGCTGACATCCTTCAATGCCTGCCACTGACAATACCATTGTATTGACATATTTGTTATGTTAGGCCTTCGATGCCTGTCTGTGGTCACTCCTTCCACTAGGCCTCCACTGACCACACCACTGCTGCCCGTGTACCCCTGGAACCAATTTAAAATTGCCTACAGCCATGTGTTATTATTTTAGGCCTTCGATGCCTGTCTGCGGTCACTCCTTCCACTAGGCCTCTACTGACCACACCACTGCTGCCAGTGTACCCCTGGAACCAATTTAAAATTGCCTACAGCCAGCCCAATTTTTTTATTTTAGGCCTTCGATGCCTGTCTGCGGTCCATTCTTTCAACTACTACTACACTGACCAGGTCACTGCTGCCCGTGTACCCCTGGAACCAATTTAAAATTGCCTACAGCCATGTGTTAATATTTTAGGCCTTCGATGCCTGTCTGCGGTCACTCCTTCCACTAGGCCTCCACTGACCACACCACTGGTGCCCGTGTACCCCTGGAACCAATTTAAAATTGCCTACAGCCATGTGTTATTATTTTAGGCCTTCGATGCCTGTCTGCGGTCACTCCTTCCACTAGGCCTCCACTGACCACACCACTGCTGTCCGTGTACCCCTGGAACCAATTTAAAATTGCCTACAGCCATGTGTTATTATTTTAGGCCTTCGATGCCTGTCTGCGGTCCATTCTTTCAACTACTACTACACTGACCAGGGCACTGCTGCCCGTGTACCCCTGGAACCAATTTAAAATTGCCTACAGCCATGTGTTATTATTTTAGGCCTTCGATGCCTGTCTGCGGTCACTCCTTCCACTAGGCCTCCACTGACCACACCACTGCTGCCCGTGTACCCCTGGAACCAATTTAAAATTGCCTACAGCCATGTGTTATTATTTTAGGCCTTCGATGCCTGTCTGCGGTCACTCCTTCCACTAGGCCTCCACTGACCACACCACTGCTGCCCGTGTACCCCTGGAACCAATTTAAAATTGCCTACAGCCATGTGTTATTATTTTAGGCCTTCGATGCCTGTCTGCGGTCACTCCTTCCACTAGGCCTCCACTGACCACACCACTGCTGCCCGTGTACCCCTGGAACCAATTTAAAATTGCCTACAGCCATGTGTTATTATTTTAGGCCTTCGATGCCTGTCTGCGGTCACTCCTTCCACTAGGCCTCTACTGACCACACCACTGCTGCCAGTGTACCCCTGGAACCAATTTAAAATTGCCTACAGCCAGCCCAATTTTTTTCTTTTAGGCCTTCGATGCCTGTCTGCGGTCCATTTTTTCAACTACTACTACACTGACCAGGTCACTGCTGCCCGTGTACCCCTGGAACCAATTTAAAATTGCCTACAGCCATGTGTTATTATTTTAGGCCTTCGATGCCTGTCTGCGGTCACTCCTTCCACTAGGCCTCCACTGACCACACCACTGCTGCCCGTGTACCCCTGGTACCAATTTAAAATTGCCTACAGCCATGTGTTATTATTTTAGGCCTTCGATGCCTGTCTGCGGTCACTCCTTCCACTAGGCCTCCACTGACCACACCACTGCTGTCCGTGTACCCCTGGAACCAATTTAAAATTGCCTACAGCCATGTGTTATTATTTTAGGCCTTCGATGCCTGTCTGCGGTCCATTCTTTCAACTACTACTACACTGACCAGGGCACTGCTGCCCGTGTACCCCTGGAACCAATTTAAAATTGCCTACAGCCATGTGTTATTATTTTAGGCCTTCGATGCCTGTCTGCGGTCACTCCTTCCACTAGGCCTCCACTGACCACACCACTGCTGCCCGTGTACCCCTGGAACCAATTTAAAATTGCCTACAGCCATGTGTTATTATTTTAGGCCTTCGATGCCTGTCTGCGGTCACTCCTTCCACTAGGCCTCCACTGACCACACCACTGCTGTCCGTGTACCCCTGGAACCAATTTAAAATTGCCTACAGCCATGTGTTATTATTTTAGGCCTTCGATGCCTGTCTGCGGTCACTCCTTCCACTAGGCCTCCACTGACCACACCACTGGTGCCCGTGTACCCCTGGAACCAATTTAAAATTGCCTACAGCCATGTGTTATTATTTTAGGCCTTCGATGCCTGTCTGCGGTCCATTCTTTCAACTACTACTACACTGACCAGGTCACTGCTGCCCGTGTACCCCTGGAACCAATTTAAAATTGCCTACAGCCATGTGTTATTATTTTAGGCCTTCGATGCCTGTCTGCGGTCACTCCTTCCACTAGGCCTCCACTGACCACACCAATGGTGCCCGTGTACCCCTGGAACCAATTTAAAATTGCCTACAGCCATGTGTTATTATTTTAGGCCTTCGATGCCTGTCTGCGGTCACTCCTTCCACTAGGCCTCCACTGACCACACCACTGCTGTCCGTGTACCCCTGGAACCAATTTAAAATTGCCTACAGCCATGTGTTATTATTTTAGGCCTTCGATGCCTGTCTGCGGTCCATTCTTTCAACTACTACTACACTGACCAGGGCACTGCTGCCCGTGTACCCCTGGAACCAATTTAAAATTGCCTACAGCCATGTGTTATTATTTTAGGCCTTCGATGCCTGTCTGCGGTCACTCCTTCCACTAGGCCTCCACTGACCACACCACTGCTGCCCGTGTACCCCTGGAACCAATTTAAAATTGCCTACAGCCATGTGTTATTATTTTAGGCCTTCGATGCCTGTCTGCGGTCACTCCTTCCACTAGGCCTCCACTGACCACACCACTGCTGCCCGTGTACCCCTGGAACCAATTTAAAATTGCCTACAGCCATGTGTTATTATTTTAGGCCTTCGATGCCTGTCTGCGGTCACTCCTTCCACTAGGCCTCCACTGACCACACCACTGCTGCCCGTGTACCCCTGGAACCAATTTAAAATTGCCTACAGCCATGTGTTATTATTTTAGGCCTTCGATGCCTGTCTGCGGTCACTCCTTCCACTAGGCCTCTACTGACCACACCACTGCTGCCAGTGTACCCCTGGAACCAATTTAAAATTGCCTACAGCCAGCCCAATTTTTTTCTTTAGGCCTTCGATGCCTGTCTGCGGTCCATTTTTTCAACTACTACTACACTGACCAGGTCACTGCTGCCCGTGTACCCCTGGAACCAATTTAAAATTGCCTACAGCCATGTGTTATTATTTTAGGCCTTCGATGCCTGTCTGCGGTCACTCCTTCCACTAGGCCTCCACTGACCACACCACTGCTGCCCGTGTACCCCTGGTACCAATTTAAAATTGCCTACAGCCATGTGTTATTATTTTAGGCCTTCGATGCCTGTCTGCGGTCACTCCTTCCACTAGGCCTCCACTGACCACACCACTGCTGTCCGTGTACCCCTGGAACCAATTTAAAATTGCCTACAGCCATGTGTTATTATTTTAGGCCTTCGATGCCTGTCTGCGGTCCATTCTTTCAACTACTACTACACTGACCAGGGCACTGGTGCCCGTGTACCCCTGGAACCAATTTAAAATTGCCTACAGCCATGTGTTATTATTTTAGGCCTTCGATGCCTGTCTGCGGTCACTCCTTCCACTAGGCCTCCACTGACCACACCACTGCTGCCCGTGTACCCCTGGAACCAATTTAAAATTGCCTACAGCCATGTGTTATTATTTTAGGCCTTCGATGCCTGTCTGCGGTCACTCCTTCCACTAGGCCTCCACTGACCACACCACTGCTGCCCGTGTACCCCTGGAACCAATTTAAAATTGCCTACAGCCATGTGTTATTATTTTAGGCCTTCGATGCCTGTCTGCGGTCACTCCTTCCACTAGGCCTCTACTGACCACACCACTGCTGCCATTGTACCCCTGGAACCAATTTAAAATTGCCTACAGCCAGCCCAATTTTTTTATTTTAGGCCTTCGATGCCTGTCTGCGGTCCATTCTTTCAACTACTACTACACTGACCAGGTCACTGCTGCCCGTGTACCCCTGGAACCAATTTAAAATTGCCTACAGCCATGTGTTATTATTTTAGGCCTTCGATGCCTGTCTGCGGTCACTCCTTCCACTAGGCCTCCACTGACCACACCACTGCTGCCCGTGTACCCCTGGAACCAATTTAAAATTGCCTACAGCCATGTGTTATTATTTTAGGCCTTCGATGCCTGTCTGCGGTCACTCCTTCCACTAGGCCTCCACTGACCACACCACTGCTGTCCGTGTACCCCTGGAACCAATTTAAAATTGCCTACAGCCATGTGTTATTATTTTAGGCCTTCGATGCCTGTCTGCGGTCCATTCTTTCAACTACTACTACACTGACCAGGGCACTGCTGCCCGTGTACCCCTGGAAACAATTTAAAATTGCCTACAGCCATGTGTTATTATTTTAGGCCTTCGATGCCTGTCTGCGGTCACTCCTTCCACTAGGCATCCACTGACCACACCACTGCTGCCCGTGTACCCCTGGAACCAATTTAAAATTGCCTACAGCCATGTGTTATTATTTTAGGCCTTCGATGCCTGTCTGCGGTCACTCCTTCCACTAGGCCTCCACTGACCACACCACTGCTGCCCGTGTGCCCCTGGAACCAATTTAAAATTGCCTACAGCCATGTGTTATTATTTTAGGCCTTCGATGCCTGTCTGCGGTCACTCCTTCCACTAGGCCTCCACTGACCACACCACTGCTGCCCGTGTACCCCTGGAACCAATTTAAAATTGCCTACAGCCAGCCCAATTTTTTTATTTTAGGCCTTCGATGCCTGTCTGCGGTCCATTCTTTCAACTACTACTACACTGACCAGGGCACTGCTGCCCGTGTACCCCTGGAACCAACATCAGAAAATATAAAAATAAGTATTTTGCTTACAAAAAAGAAAATACTGGAGAGATATCAAATGCAGACATTTTAACATTAAAAACAAACACACAACTAAAATCTGGTACAGTACTAAAAATGGCCACCAGCTACAATTACTTTCTCCTGCAAGTAGTTAACTGTAAGGTTTTTTAAATTGAAAACACAGATATGGCATCCACCGAGTGTTGTCCTGTCGCGTCTTCTTTATATTATTGCCGAGAAGATGCAAAACAATGAAAATAATAAAATCATTAATTACCAAAATAATAGAGAAAGTCAACACCACATTGCAAATAAACATTCATTCCAAATAAAGAAGCAGGGCGCGTCCGAGGGTGAGTATATACCTAATAAGAATATAATCACCCTCGGACGCGCAATGCTTATTTCCAACAGCCTTCCTTCCTAAGAATCAGCCCTTCCGTGGTGTAGAGAGACGTTGTGTTACACTCCAAGGTTTTCCCCAGGTTGCCTTTCCTGAGCTTCGATCTTCCGGCTCTCGTTTAGTAGTTGTTGGAAACTACGCTGCATTAGGCCTTCAAATTGGGTATGGGGTGTAGAGAGATGGTGTGTTCCACTCCAAGGTGTTCCCCAGGTTGCCTTTCCTGAGCTTCGATCTTCCGGCTCTCGTTTAGTAGTTCTTGGAAACTACACTGCATTAGGCCTACAAAATGGGTATGGGGTGGAGAGAGATGGTGTGTTACACTCCAAGGTGTTCCCCAGGTTGCCTTTCCTGAGCTTCTATCTTCAGGCTCTCATTAAATTGTGGTTAAATGGAACAACTGCATTTGGCGTACTAGTTGGTTTGGGGCCTACTATCGGTGTCTGCCACTCCTTGCTGTTCTCCTGGTTTCCTGTCCTGAAATTCCATTTTCAGGCTCTCGTTAAGTAGTTGTTAATGTTAGACTGCATTTGGCCTACTAGTTGGGTTGGGGCCTACTATCGGTGTCTGCCACTCCTTGCTGTTCTCCTCCACTGAACAAACTGTGCCGCCTGTTTACTACGGTTGCCAATTTTGAACTGCATTTCGACTACTTACTGATTTGGCCCTACTCTCTGTGTCAGCCTCTCATTCCAGTTGTCCTCCACTGCAATGCCCCCTGGTTATTCCTGTGTTACCAATTTTGAACTGCATTTAGCCCACTTTATTCTTTGGGCCTATATCTGTGTTTCCACTTCATCGTGCCCATTGCCCAGCCAGTGATAGATGAGTCTGCTGGTACATTGACCCATAACGCAACATTCCCCGTGCATGCTACACAACAACATTGTGACCCTGCTGAAAGTCAGGTTGCTCTTCCCGCATACCATACCACCTTACACGGGGACAAAGAGGAAGGTGCAGATGAAAGTGCAGGTTCCTTCATCAGGTGGGGGGAGGAATACTAGTTGGCGACGTCACTGGCACAGGGCCTCTCATAGTACGCAAAAGTGTTGCTGCCGGTGGGAGGCGCCCCCGCCGTGCAAACACACCGCTGTACTTTGAGGGGCCCTGTGCCAGTGCCAATGCCAACAAGTGGGCCCCCCTGCTTGCTCAGGATCACAGCACTTGCAAAGTTGAAATACTTACCTCTCCCTGCTCCACTGCCGTGACGTGGTCCAGATTTCCTGGGCCCACTAATTACTTGAACCAGCCCTACCCCACACAACTTTAGCCAAATGACCCCCAATTTCAAATGCCTTCCAATTATTATAAGGTAAATTACGCTTGACAAGCTTCATTAAGAAGAATGGATGGTTTTGACATTAAAATGGGCACTCTAGGTGTTTTCCTGGCCCCCACTCACTGCCGACTATGCTGCCCCATTGACTTGCATTGGGTTTCGTGTTTCGGTCGATTCCGACTTTACGTCATAATCGGCCGATTTCACTCGACCCGACTTTTGAGATAGTCGGGTTTCGCGAAACCCGGCGCGACTCTAAAAAGGTCAAGGTCGCTCAACTCTACACTTTAATGCAGATAGTGTTATGCCTCTTTTAGAAGGATTAGAATCTACCCCTAGGATCATAAGTTAAATTCAAGGTTGATTTGCTCAGGGTATTGGAGCATTGCAAGCAAGCGTTATAATGTAGAGATTAAGTGATATGGGCAATCAGCGTCGGACTGGAGCACCTTGGGGCCCACTATGTAACTGCGTAGATATAAATACAAGACCACCAATTGTGTGGTAAAACACGCTAATATCAGGGTATAATGTAAGGTAGTACACGTCTTAATTATGTAGTAGGGGTTGGGGTAGAATCATAGAAGGGTAGCCCCCTCATGGAATATAATGTCGCCCCCTCATAGAATATAATGTAGCAGCCTCTCATAGAATTTAATGCAGTACCCCACAAAATATAATGCAACTCCCTCAGGTATAATGCAGTCCCCACCAAAGAATATAATGTAGCACCCTCATAGGGTATAATGCAGCCCCCCTCATAAAGTATAATGGACGCCCACTACAGAATATAACGCAGCCCCCTCATAGAGTACAGTGTAGCCCGTACATAGGGCATAATGCTGCCCCTCTCATATAGTATGATGTAGCCCCCAGAATATAATGTTGTCCCCTGAGAGAATAATGCAGCCCCACCACAGAATATAATGCAGCCCCCATAGAGTACACTGTAGCCCCCTCATATAGTAATATGTAGCCCCCCAGAATATAATTTAGTCCCTTGAGAAAATAATGCAGCCCCACCACAGAATATAATGCAGCCCCCATAGAGTATATTGTAGCCCCCTCATATAGTATGATGTAGCCCCCCAGAATATAATGTAGTCCCCTGAGAATAATGCAGTCCCCCTACAGAATAAAATGTAGCCCCCTCATAAAGTATAATGCAGCCCCTCTCCACCCCCATCATTGTCCTCATCACCACCTCCATCAATGCCTTCTCCCTTCTCCCCCACACCCCTATCATTCTCCCCCATCACCCCATCACTGCCCATTCCACCACCTCCATCATTGCCTCCTCCCCACCACCATCATTGCCCATTTCATTACCTCCATCATTGCCTCCCCCACTGCCATCATTGCCCATCACCTCTATCATTGTCTCCCCACCATCATTGCCTAATCACCATTATTGCCCATCACCTCCATCATTGCCTCCCCACCATCATTGCCTATCACCTCCATCATTGCCCATCACCTCCATCATTGCCTCCCCTCACCATCATTGCCCATCACCTCAATCATTGCCTCCCCACCATCATTGCCATCACTTCCATCATTGCCTTCCCTCACCATCATTGCCCATCACCTCCATCATTGCCTCCCCACCATCATTGCCATCACTTCCATCATTGCCTCCCCTCACCATCATTGGCCATCACTTCCATCATTGCCTCCCCTCACCATCATTGCCCATCACCTCCATTATTGCCTCCCCCACCACCATCCTTGCCCATCACCTCCATCATTGCCTCACCATACTGCCATCCTTGCCCATCACCTCCATCATTGCCTCCCCCACCATCATCATTGCCCATCACCTCCATCATTGTCTCCCCACCACCATCATTGCCTATCACATCCATCATTGCCTCCCCACCACCATCATTGCCCATCACTTCCATCATTGCCTCCCCCACCGCCATCATTGCCCATCACTTCCATCATTGCCTCCTCCCACCACCATCATGCCTCCCCCCACTGCCATCATTGCCGATCACCTCCATCATTGCCTCCCCCACCACCATTGCCCATCACCTCTATCATTGCCTCTCCCCACCACCATCATTGCCCATCACCTACATCATTGCCTCCCCCTACCACCATCATTGCCCATCACCTCCATCATTGTCTCCCCCCACCGCCATCATTGCCTATCACCATCATCATTGCCTCCCCCAATATCATTGTCCTTCCCCACCACCCCTCTCACATACACACACAAAGCACCGCATCACTCTCTCACACTCACACAAAGCACCGCACCACATACACACACGCAGGCACACAGAAACACAGCACAGCTCACCTCCCTGCAGCAGCAGCTCATCCCGGCAGCCTCTTCCTCGCCAGCAGCTTTCTGTCAGAGACAGCGCACTGGATGATGATGTCATCATCAGACAGGAAGCAGGATGCAGGGATGTGCTGCGCTGTGTGTCTGTGTGCCTGCATCTGTGGTGTGGTGCTTTGTGTGTGTGCATGTGTGTGGTGAGGTGATTTGTGTGTGCATGTGTGTGGTGCGTTGGTGGGGCTTTACATGCGGGCAGTGTTAGCTGCAGCCTGCGGATAACGCTGCCTGCTATTAAAGAGAAATGGTATTCACGCCTCTCCACGCCCATAGCGGTGCGGGGAAGCGTGAATATTCATTTTGCTTTAGCAGCGGGGACAGAATCCTGTCTCCAGCTGCTGCTTGGCTGGCACAAGGCGGGCACCCTTGACTCAGGGGCCCCATAGCAACTGGCTGGGGGCCCCATGAGCAGTGGGGGCCCTTGAGGCAGTGGGAGCCCTAGGCAGTTGCTTGCCAGCATGCCAGCAGGTGTCAGTGCCTGGACCCACCGGAGAATCCTCTAGTTCTCTTGTGGGCCAGTCTGAGCCTGTCAGCAATGGTGTAATCATTTTAGGAGTGGAGCCTAAACTTGATCATGACTGTTTTTGAGAGACAATAAGCACTCACCTCACTAATAGAGCTCATGTACCTGAATACATTGACAATATTAATACACTAGAGGGAATGCTTGATTCACATTATATGGTCATTTAGTGTCAGTTGCACTATCAGCTAGTTAGAGGCGATATGTGCAATTTGAAGATATCACTCTTTTGGGCAATAGTGAAATCGATTCAGGAGTGGAGCTTAGCTGTCTGATTAGCCTTTAGTGCAGTATGGGATTGAATATTTATAGGCAATAGTCTTTTTTGAGAAAAGTCTACTTGCCTTAACATACTGATATATTAGAGGTACCGTAATTGTTGTTGGACTCAGGCCATATGGCTTATGTAAGTCAGCTCCACTGTCAGCTAGGCAGCTTGCGATATGTGAAATTTGAAGATATCACTGTTATGTATGCACTTTATATATCAATTACTTACAATCTAGGCTATGCTATACCCATCACACTAAATGGTGTATGTCCCTTACAAATCTATGGGATACACCTAATAGGCTATGTGTGTATGACTATTGTTTTTATGGACTCTCTTCCAATAGTAATAGTTTATAGTGTCTCCTGATGAGTTGCTAAACAAAGAGCGACAAAACGCGCTGAGACAAAATACATGAATTATATGGTATTTTTGTGTATCACTTTAGTGAGATTCTGGGTTTATGTTTTTGTTTTGTTAGTCCACTCACTTCCTGAGTTTTCAGGATCTGAGTTACTTAAAGGGGTTGTCTACTACTAGGACAACCCCTTCTTAAACTAAATATTCTGCCCCGATACAATAATAAAGCCTCTACTCACCTCCTATGCCAGCGCTGTTCCAGCGGTGTCAGCCATCGTTCTCCCCGGGGCTATGATGTGGTGCTGTGACACATGACTCCGGCGCCCAATCAGCGCTGGCGTCACTGTCTCCACCTTCGTGTGAACAGAGTATGAAGAGAAAGCCAGGGCTGCAGCTTAACCCAAACATCCACTTCATGTTCAGTTTGTTTGAAGGCGGAGACAGTAACACCAGCACTGATTGGGCACCGGGCATCATGTCATTCAACTACATCACAGCCCTGGGACCGCGAGTGCTGACACTGCTGGAATGGAGATGGCACGAGAGGTGAGTATAGGCTTCATTATTTTATTAGGGTCGAACATTTAGTTTACTAAGGGGTTGTTGCAGTAGTGGACAAACCCTTTAAGTGCACTTGTGTAGTATGTTCTATGGGTTATTTAATTTTCACTATATGTCTTAAAAGCTAAGTTTTATGATCCCTTCTCAGTGATAATGACCACAGAAAGAACACTTTGTGCCCGTTTTTAATTTAGGCAGTAGTATAATTACAACCAAGGGTTCTTACTGTACCCTTATCTGATATTATTATATCAAGCACACCCTCTACACTATCACATCCAGCTTCAAGCTTCCTCGTACCTAACAGTATCATTCTATATCCAGCTAGCTCTATTTACCCCACTCCCTACAAATATGTGCAGATCTAGATCTTCTCTTGTCTGCAGGGCTACTCATATAAGTCACCAACTGGAGATCTTCTCCACATAGCTGGTTACTAGATCACTTGCTAATGCATCAAGTTGGCAGACAGAGCCACATATTTTGGGCCTGCAAGCCACATGTGGCTCCAGAGTAACGGGTTGGGGACCTCTTGCGTAAGGGTTACTGCTGAGTACTGCAAATCAGATCATATATAACATGATTGGAGCAGATTAGTAGTATGTGACAGCCAATGGAGTACATAGAACTCACAGGACCAAATAGGAAAAGTTCCCACACACACACACACACACACACAGACGTGCGCACACGCACACGATCTCGGTATTGGGGTCCTTATACAGTATGATGCCCTGTCATTATTGTGCTCCCACAGCCTCCCTAGTCAATAAGAGGGTCCCACCAGTCCTCTACTCAGTATGAGAACCTCTACAGTCCTCTATTCAGTATGAGGGCCCCCATAGCTTCCTACTCAGTATGAGGGCCCACACCAACTCCTCACTCAGTATAAAGGCCCCCACCAGCCCCCACTTTACTATAATTGCCACCAGCAGACCCCCAGTCAGTATAATTGCCTGTACTATCCCCGCATTAAGTATGATTGGCCTACATCAGCCTTCCATTTAGTATGATTGGCCTCAACCCTTCCAGTAAGTATGGTTGGCCCCACCTGCCTCAAAATTCAATATAATTGTCGCCCACCAGCCTCCATGCAGTCATTCAGTATGATGGAACCCACAAGCACCTCATTCAGTATAACTGCCCCCGCTAGCCCCCCATTCACTATGATTGGCACTATGATTGACTCCAACCTGAATCCATTTAGTATAATTGGCCCTCAGAAGCCCCCAATCTTGTTTGATGGTGCCCACAATTATAGAACTTTATAAAAAAAAAACACTACTTAACTCACCCTTTAGCCCGGCGTGTTGCTCCGGTCTGAGCAGTGTGAGTACTGAGGCTTCAACACAGCAGGCGCAAATGTAGTGACGGAGTCTTAGACTCGCTGGCATAGGGAGGATTCTCCGGTGCCAGGAAACGGCATCCACCACAATTATGTAACTTGCATAAATGCGGTTACATGCCGACTAGATGGGCTTGGCCTTGCTCAATGCAAGCGCATTGAGAAAGGTCGGACATGTCTAGATGAAATGTGGCTGGAAGTCTGCAAATCTCATACTTGCAGTCATATTACCACCTGCTCAGAGCATCAGCACCAGAAAGCACCGTGTGTTGTGAAAATTCACTTTTGCTGTCACATAGAATGACTGCAGATTTGTACCCTAAGTCCAGACAACCCCTGTAAACTGAACTGTGCTGTTCAGCTCCATTTATTGTTTGCATCTGGCGACAGCCGAAGCTCATCACCACTATTCTAAGAATTGGTCATCAATATCATATGCCCAGACAATCCCTAAAATTAGAGACTTTGTCCACATTATCATTAAGATTCTTCACTATGTGATGCTCTCCATTACTTTTAACAGTGAGAATCTGTGCTGCATTCAGCCTATTGTTACTGATAAAATGAGGGGAATTTTAATGACACTCCAATGGACCTGATAATAACAAAACGATTGATCGCTCTTTGGATCCATTGTACAATTTGAACAAAGTTCATTACATAGTAACATAGTAACATAGTAACATAGTTAGTAAGGCCGAAAAAAGACATTTGTCCATCCAGTTCAGCCTATATTCCATCATAATAAATCCCCAGATCTACGTCCTTCTACAGAACCTAATAATTGTATGATACAATATTGTTCTGCTCCAGGAAGACATCCAGGCCTCTCTTGAACCCCTCGACTGAGTTCGCCATCACCACCTCCTCAGGCAAGCAATTCCAGATTCTCACTGCCCTAACAGTAAAGAATCCTCTTCTATGTTGGTGGAAAAACCTTCTCTCCTCCAGACGCAAAGAATGCCCCCTTGTGCCCGTCACCTTCCTTGGTATAAACAGATCCTCAGCGAGATATTTGTATTGTCCCCTTATATACTTATACATGGTTATTAGATCGCCCCTCAGTCGTCTTTTTTCTAGACTAAATAATCCTAATTTCGCTAATCTATCTGGGTATTGTAGTTCTCCCATCCCCTTTATTAATTTTGTTGCCCTCCTTTGTACTCTCTCTAGTTCCATTATATCCTTCCTGAGCACCGGTGCCCAAAACTGGACACAGTACTCCATGTGCGGTCTAACTAGGGATTTGTACAGAGGCAGTATAATGCTCTCATCATGTGTATCCAGACCTCTTTTAATGCACCCCATGATCCTGTTTGCCTTGGCAGCTGCTGCCTGGCACTGGCTGCTCCAGGTAAGTTTATCATTAACTAGGATCCCCAAGTCCTTCTCCCTGTCAGATTTACCCAGTGGTTTCCCATTCAGTGTGTAATGGTGATATTGATTCCTTCTTCCCATGTGTATAACCTTACATTTATCATTGTTAAACCTCATCTGCCACCTTTCAGCCCAAGTTTCCAACTTATCCAGATCCATCTGTAGCAGAATACTATCTTCTCTTGTATTAACTGCTTTACATAGTTTTGTATCATCTGCAAATATCGATATTTTACTGTGTAAACCTTCTACCAGATCATTAATGAATATGTTGAAGAGAACAGGTCCCAATACTGACCCCTGCGGTACCCCACTGGTCACAGCGACCCAGTTAGAGACTATACCATTTATAACCACCCTCTGCTTTCTATCACTAAGCCAGTTACTAACCCATTTACACACATTTTCCCCCAGACCAAGCATTCTCATTTTGTGTACCAACCTCTTGTGCGGCACGGTATCAAACGCTTTGGAAAAATCGAGATATACCACGTCCAATGACTCACCGTGGTCCAGTCTATAGCTTACCTCTTCATAAAAACTGATTAGATTGGTTTGACAGGAGCGATTTCTCATAAACCCATGCTGATATGGAGTTAAACAGTTATTCTCATTGAGATAATCCAGAATAACATCCCTCAGAAACCCTTCAAATATTTTACCAACAATAGAGGTTAGACTTACTGGCCTATAATTTCCAGGTTCACTTTTAGAGCCCTTTTTGAATATTGGCACCACATTTGCTATGCGCCAGTCCTGCGGAACAGACCCTGTCGCTATAGAGTCACTAAAAATAAGAAATAATGGTTTATCTATTACATTACTTAGTTCTCTTAGTACTCGTGGGTGTATGCCATCCGGACCCGGAGATTTATCTATTTTAATCTTATTTAGCCGGTTTCGCACCTCTTCTTGGGTTAGATTGGTGACCCTTAATATAGGGTTTTCATTGTTTCTTGGGATTTCACCTAGCATTTCATTTTCCACCGTGAATACCGTGGAGAAGAAGGTGTTTAATATGTTAGCTTTTTCCTCGTCATCTACAACCATTCTTTCCTCACTATTTTTTAAGGGGCCTACATTTTCAGTTTTTACTCTTTTACTATTGATATAGTTGAAGAACAGTTTGGGATTAGTTTTACTCTCCTTAGCAATGTGCTTCTCTGTTTCCTTTTTGGCAGCTTTAATTAGTTTTTTAGATAAAGTATTTTTCTCCCTATAGTTTTTTAGAGCTTCAATGGTGCCATCCTGTTTTAGTAGTGCAAATGCTTTCTTTTTACTGTTAATTGCCTGTCTTACTTCTTTGTTTAGCCACATTGGGTTTTTCCTATTTCTAGTCCTTTTATTCCCACAAGGTATAAACCGCTTACACTGCCTATTTAGGATGTTCTTAAACATTTCCCATTTATTATCTGTATTCTCATTTCTGAGGATATTGTCCCAGTCTACCAGATTAAGGGCATCTCTAAGCTGTTCAAACTTTGCCTTCCTAAAGTTCAATGTTTTTGTGACTCCCTGACAAGTCCCCCTAGTGAAAGACAGGTGAAACTGCACAATATTGTGGTCGCTATTTCCTAAATGCCCAACCACCTGCAGATTTGTTATTCTGTCAGGTCTATTAGATAGTATTAGGTCTAAAAGTGCTGCTCCTCTGGTTGGATTCTGCACCAATTGTGAAAGATAATTTTTCTTGGTTATTAGCAGAAACCTGTTGCCTTTATGGGTTTCACAGGTTTCTGTTTCCCAGTTAATATCCGGGTAGTTAAAGTCCCCCATAACCAGGACCTCATTATGGGTTGCAGCTTCATCTATCTGCTTTAGAAGTAGACTTTCCATGCTTTCTGTTATATTTGGGGGTTTGTAACAGACCCCAATGAGAATTTTGTTACCATTTTTCCCTCCATGAATTTCAACCCATATGGACTCGACATCCTCATTCCCTTCGCTAATATCCTCCCTTAAAGTGGACTTTAGACAAGACTTTACATAGAGACAAACCCCTCCTCCTCTCCGATTTTTACGATCCTTTCTAAACAGACTGTAACCCTGTAAGTTAACTGCCCAGTCATAGCTTTCATCTAACCATGTCTCGGTTATTCCCACTATGTCAAAGTTACCTGTAGATATTTCTGCTTCTAGTTCTTCCATCTTGTTTGTCAGGCTTCTGGCGTTTGCGAGCATGCAGTTTAGAGGATTTTGTTTTGTTCCAATCTCCTCACTGTGGATTGTTTTAGAAATGTTCTTACCTCCCTTCTGAGTATGTTTTCCTGGGTCGTCTTTGTTCGAGTCTAATGTTTTTCTTCCCGTCCCCTCTTCTTCTAGTTTAACGCCCTCCTGATGAGTGTAGCGAGTCTTCTGGCGAATGTGTGTTTCCCAGGTTTGTTGAGGTGTAGTCCGTCTCTGGCGAGGAGTCCATCATACCAGTAATTCACACCGTGGTCCAGGAATCCGAATCCTTGTTGTCTGCACCATCGTCTTAGCCAGTTGTTTGCATCAAGGATCCTGTTCCATCTCCTGGTGCCATGCCCGTCTACTGGAAGGATAGAAGAAAAAACTACCTGTGCATCCAGTTCCTTTACTTTCTTCCCCAACTCTTCAAAGTCCTTGCAGATTGTCGGTAGGTCCTTCCTTGCCGTGTCATTGGTGCCAACATGTATCAGAAGAAATGGGTGGACGTCCTTGGAGCTGAAGAGCTTTGGTATCCTATCGGTCACATCCTTGATCATCGCACCTGGAAGGCAGCATACTTCTCTTGCAGTTATATCCGGTCTGCAGATGGCTGCTTCGGTGCCTCTCAGTAGTGAGTCTCCCACCACCACCACTCTTCGTTGCTTCTTGGCTGTACTTTTTGCTGTCACTTGTTGCTGTGTGCCCTTTTCTTTTTTGCTTGCTGGTATTGCTTCATTCTTAGGTGTGCCATCTTCATCCTCTACAAAGATTTGATATCGGTTCTTCAGTTGTGTGGTTGGTGATTTCTCCATGGTCTTCTTGCTTCTTTTGGTCACATGCTTCCACTCATCTGCTTTTGGAGGTTCTCTGACACTTTTTGCACCTTCTGTGACCAGTAGAGATGCTTCTGTTCTGTCTAGAAAGTCTTCATTCTCTTTGATGAGTTTCAAAGTTGCTATTCTTTCTTCCAGACCCCGCACCTTTTCTTCTAAAAGGGCCACTAGTCTACACTTCTGACAGGTGAAATTGGATTCTTCTTCTGGTCGATCTGTGAACATGTAGCACATGCTGCAGCTCACCATGTAGGTTGTCACATCTGCCATGTTGCTCCTAGATCCTGCTGACTTGCTGTGTGTTTTCCTTCTTGTGTAATCTACTCAGCCAAGCTCTCTTGCAATAATGTCCTACAGGCAAAAATTACGGCGCGCAGTTTGGTGATGCTTTCGAAGCAGCTGGTCCCGGCTGTACCCAACGATCTTCTAGCTTAGGGAGACTTCGCTTCTCCCAGAAGGCACCTGGAATATGCAAATTAGCCTCCTGAAGCTTGAATCCCTGGTTTGGTGATGCTTTCGAAGCAGCTGGTCCCGGCTGTACCCAACGATCTTCTAGCTTAGGGAGACTTCGCTTCTCCCAGAAGGCACCTGGAATATGCAAATTAGCCTCCTGAAGCTTGAATCCCTGGTTTGATTAAGCTAGTGTGAACAGAACCTAAGACCAGGGTGCCTTCAGATTTACCTTAAGTGAACCTACAGTACATTGTAATGCAATACTGCTGCTAAATGAAATATAAAACTAAAGATGAAATGTGCTACAAAATACAAAATGTAAAGTTCCTCAGATAATTGGAGATCTCCCTCTGTATGTAAGACCCTAAAAGGTTTATCAAACAACATCAAGTTGAAGCGTCTACAGAACGCAGCTGCTTTCTTACCAGTGTCTTTCTGCTTAACATCTGGAGGAAGCTGGCCTGGAACATACCACTGGTAATCTGGCTGCACAGAATAATAAAACCTTATTACAACAATATGGACTTCATGAATACTTCAAACAAAAACTCAGCAGCAAGCTCAAAATATAAACACGGTAAGGGACTTTTTGTTTGTCGTACAGAAGTAATTTAGATCAATCCTTCTTGGCTCAAAACAACCACTGTTGTAGCTCATTGGGTTGTTTTCTGTTTTCCCATGAGATGTACTTTGGCTGTCTGTACCCGTCATAAACATTTTATATGTACCACAAGATGAAATCCGCAAATCACATATTGGAATAATTAATTAACACACAGAGACAAAGGAACAGTGAGAATCAGGCACTAGGTCTGCAGACTGCCACACAGGAAAGGGGAATGACTGGGCCTCTGCTTATCTGAATATTCACTATTGCTTAAAACACTATTGATAGAAAACTCCATACAAAAGTGAAAAAGTACTCTTGCAGCATATTGTTAGCAGATGGTTTTGTCTTAAAGCACAAGGCGTATAAGGAAAATGCATGATGTGTATGGGAAGGAGAGATGAGTGAATTATTTAAAATTATGTTCTCCACTGATTCCTCAAAAATGGGAAAGGTTTTGTCCACAGATTTATGTACATATCATTTAGGCTATATGTAGTAATAATAACAGTAAAATACAATTGTCTGAAACACTAAAACACAATTCATAAAATGGAAGAGAAGAATTATTCAACTCCCCTTCCTGTCGGCCAGCATTCACAGGAAACGCTGCTCACAGAAGCACTTGTGAGAGTCAAACCCAGACCAAAGGTTCCAAGGTAGTAGGGGATCCAGCGTAAAAAAGGTCTATGAAACTTGGGATTTATGTGTTTTGGACCTCTGAATTCCCTGGTTCCTATTAGTGATGAGCGAGCGTTCTCGCTACCGCTCGATTCTCGATCGAGCATTGGGGTGCTCGGGTACACTTGTTACTCAAATGAGTATCACGTGTGCTTGAGCGCCATGCTCTAGTCCCCACCCCGCATGTTTGGCTCCTGTTAGGCTGGTATCACATTTGCGCATGTGTGTCCAGCGATTGATCCACATAGATGCACATGCGTCATGCATACATATCTTTAACATGGTGTACGCAGGGACAAGCGTTTGCATGCGTTCGCTTGCGGAGTGTGGCGGTGTCCGGCGAACACAGCATGTTGCATTTTTTGAGAAGTCTATTGTGCACAGTCATACGCATGCGGAGGAGTGTGGATGAAGTGCGTAAAAACAACGCATTACTGTCTATGGGAAAGAAATATATCTTGGTACCGTGTTAGCCAGTGGATAGAAAAATATTTAGAATTGAGAGTCCTCAGTGGTTGATACCTTTTAATGGCTAACTGAAAAGATGGTAACAAATTGCAAGCTTTCGAGACTACACAGGTCTCTTCATCAGGCAAAGACTAAAACAAATTCTGAAGAATCACATATTTATGCACAACATAGTATAGGAAAAAAAAAAAAAAAAAAGAGGGGAAAAAAAAACCATGGATAAGCCAGGTGACATGAAGCAGAATTACCATGGGTGATAAACAGTTACGTCCATAAATATTGGGCCAATTCTTAGATAAGGATTGTTTTATTGTCCTGTGATTAGGGTCTCTGTTGTAATGACCCTTCATGGTCTGAGGGGCAAGTTCCTTAGTTGATGTAAAAAGACATAAATCCATGTGACACATTCATTCCTGCATTAAGAGTGTCAAAGGTCGTCATCAGTTTATATTCCCAGACTCTCCTGTCTTTCTGCGATTTGAAGTTTCCTTTCAATACAAGTAATTTCATGTCCATAATGTTATGATTTGGGAGACAGAAATGTATTGCCACCGGTAGATCCATTCTTTTTTCTCTTATTGTGTGGCGATGGGAGTTCATTCTTGTTCTAAGCTTCTGCCCTGTCTCCCCCACATACAGACCCCCAGTTGGACATTTAGTACATATAATTAGGTACACCACATTAGAAGTGACACAGCTGAAAGTACCTGGGATCTTGTAGTCCTGATGTGAATTGGGGATCTTTATCTTGTCCGTGGTCATTATAAATGGACAGGTTTTACATTTTTTCTGGTTGCAAGGAAAGGTTCCTGCAGCTGTTGGAGAGGACAGGGAGCTATTGACAATGATGCTTCTTAGATTTGGGGGCTGCCTAAAACACAGTAGTGGGGGGTCTGGAAAAATGGATTGTAAGCGGGCATCTTTTTGCAGTAAAGGTTGCAATTTCCGTGCAGCTCCCCTTAGCACCTCCAGATTTGGATTGTATGTGACCACTAGAGGTACCCGGTTATTTTCTTCTTTAGTTTTGTAATGTAGCAGGTGATTCCTTGATATTCTGGTGGCTCTTGTGATCTGATTTTCAATTGTTCTTGGATGGTAGCCCTGATTCAAAAAGATCTTTCTGAGGCGACCAAGGTGCTCATCCCTATCCATGGGATTGGAACAAATACGATTGTATCTGATGGCTTGGCTGTAGACAATAGAGTTTTTTATGTGTTTTGGATGGAAACTGTCCCATTTAAGGTATGTTGGGCGGTCGATTGGCTTCTGATACAGGGATGTCTCTATTTTATTGTTCTGCAGCTTAATGATGGTGTCCAAAAAGTTAATTTCAGTGCAGGAGTAGTTGAGTGTCAAGTTGATGGTAGGGTGAAATTGATTAAACTGATCATGGAACGTCTTTAGCTGCGGCTCAGACTCCGTCCAGATGATTAAAATGTCATCAATGTAGCGGTAGTATGCCAGAGGAAAGGAAACTTCAAATCATCGCAGAAAGACAGGAGAGGCTGGGAATATAAACTGATGACGACCTTTGACACTCTTAATGCAGGAATGAATGTGTCACATGGATTTATGTCTTTTTACATCAACTAAGGAACTTGCCCCTCAGACCATGAAGGGTCATTACAACAGAGACCCTAATCACAGGACAATAAAACAATCCTTATCTAAGAATTGGCCCAATATTTATGGACGTAACTGTTTATCACCCATGGTAAATCTGCTTCATGTCACCTGGCTTATCCATGGTTTTTTTTTCCCCTCTTTTTTTTTTTTTTTTTCCCTATACTATGTTGTGCATAAATATGTGATTCTTCAGAATTTGTTTTAGTCTTTGCCTGATGAAGAGACCTGTGTAGTCTCGAAAGCTTGCAATTTGTTACCATCTTTTCAGTTAGCCATTAAAAGGTATCAACCACTGAGGACTCTCAATTCTAAATATTTGTCTATGGGAATGCATTGGTATGAAAGAACATGAGTACGCATGGGATCGCTACGCACGCGTACTTCAGATTAAAAATGTCCAGGAACTGGTTTCAGCCACTCCCATCAAAGGGGTATAAAAGGGGGTGAGGACAAAGTAAGTTCATTACTCTCAAGACTCTTGATGCAAGCCAGTGGATCAGCTGTGAAGGCACTGGATTTCACTCTGGATGTGAGTATAGAAACTATGAAAATGTCTGTCTGTCTCTCTCACTGCAGTCTGTACTCACTTCTGTTTCTCTTGCAGCCTTCTTCAATAGGGTTGAGCAAAATGGGTCGTTCATTTTCATAAGTCGCCGACTTTTGGCAAAGTCGGGTTTCATGAAACCCGACCCGATCCCTGTGTGGGGTCAGCCATGCGGTACGCGACTTTCGCGCCAAAGTCGCGTTTCAATGACGCGAAAAGTGCCATTTCTCAGCCAATAAAGGTGGACGCAGAGTGTGGGCAGCGTGATGACATAGGTCCTGGTCCCCACCATCTTAGAGAAGGGCATTGCAGTGATTGGCTTGCTGTCTGCGGCATCACAGGGGCTATAATGGGGCGTTCCCGCCGACCGCCATGTTACTGCTGCTGATCTGAGCATAGGGAGAGGTTGCTGCCGCTTTGTCAGAAGCAGGGATAGCGTTAGGCAGGGTCCACTAACCCCGAAACCGCTTGTGCTGTAGCGATTTTCACTGTCCAACACCACCTTTTGTTTGCAGGGACAGTGGAGGCTACATTTTTTTTCCTCAGCGCTGTAGCTCATTGGGCTGCCCTAGAAAGCTCCCTGATAGCTGCATTGCTGTTTGTACGCCGCTGTGCAAACCAACTGCTTTTTTTCAAAGCACAAATCCTGTTGTTCCTTCCTTTCTGCACAGCTATCTTGTTTGTTTGTCCACACTTTTGATTTAATTTGTGCAGCAGTCCACTCCTTGTTATTGCTGCCTGCCATACCTTGCTGAGATTACTGCAGGGAGATAGTAATTGTAGGACAGTTCCTTTTTTTTTTTTAACTCTCCCTGAAAAAAAATAAATAGTGGGAGATTAGTATTGGCATTTGTGCTTGAGTGCCAGTCGTGTATGCCATCTCTCTCAAATTGTGGGGCACAGAAAGCCTAGTGTCTAAAACTGGGTTTTTTTTGTTTTTTTTTAAATTCTCCCTGAAAAAAAAATAGTGGGAGATTAATATTGGCATTTGTGCTTGAGTGCCAGTCGTGTGTGCCATCTCTCTCAAATTGTGGGGCACAGAAAGCCTAGTGTCTATAATACTGTTTTTTTTTTTTTAAATTCTCCCTAAAAAAAAAAATAGTGGGAGATTAAGATTGGCATTTCTGCTTGAGTGCCAGTCCTGTGTGTGCCATCCCTCTCAAATTTTGGGGCACAGAAAGCCTAGTGTCTATAATACTGTTTTGTTTTTTTTGGGGGGGGGTTAATTCTCCCTTAAAAAAAAAGTGGGAGATTAATATTGGCATTTGTGCTTGAGTGCCAGTCGTGTGTGCCATCTCTCTCAAATTGTGCTGCACAGAAAGCCTAGTGTCTATAATACTGTTGTATTTTTTTGGGGGGTTTTAATTCTCCCTTAAAAAAAAAGTGGGAGATTAGTATTGGCATTTGTGCTTGAGTGCCAGTCGTGTGTGCCATCTCTCTCAAATTGTGGGGCACAGAAAGCCTAGTGTCTATAATACTGTTTTTTTTTTGTTTAAATTCTCTCTAAAAAAAAAAATAGTGGGAGATTAAGATTAGCATTTCTGATTGAGTGCCAGTCCTGTGTGTGCCATCCCTCTCAAATTTTGGGGCACAGAAAGCCCAGTGTGTAATACTGGGCCTGATTTCTTGATAATTCTCCCAGAAACCAAAAAATAGTGGGAGATTAATATTGGCATTTCTGCTTGAGTGCCAGTCCTGTGTGTGCCATCTCTCTCAAATTTTGGGGCACAGAAAGCCTAGCGTGTAATACTGGGCCTGATTTCTTGATAATTCTCCCAGAAACCAAAAAATAGTGGGAGATTAATATTGGCATTTCTGCTTGAGTGCCAGTCCTGTGTGTGCCATCTCTCTCAAATTTTGGGGCACAGAAAGCCTAGTGTCTATAATACTGTTTTTTTTTTTTTTTGGGGGGGGGTTAATTCTCCCTTAAAAAAAAAAAGTGGGAGATTAATATTGGCATTTGTGCTTGAGTGCCAGTCGTGTGTGCCATCTCTCTCAAATTGTGGGGCACAGAAAGCCTAGTGTCTATAATACTGTTTTTTTTTTTTTGGGGGGGGGGTTAATTCTCCCTTAAAAAAAAAGTGGGAGATTAATATTGGCATTTGTGCTTGAGTGCCAGTCGTGTGTGCCATCTCTCTCAAATTGTGGGGCACAGAAAGCCTAGTGTCTATAATACTGTTTTTTTTTTGTTTAAATTCTCTCTAAAAAAAAAAATAGTGGGAGATTAAGATTAGCATTTCTGATTGAGTGCCAGTCCTGTGTGTGCCATCCCTCTCAAATTTTGGGGCACAGAAAGCCCAGTGTGTAATACTGGGCCTGATTTCTTGATAATTCTCCCAGAAACCAAAAAATAGTGGGAGATTAATATTGGCATTTCTGCTTGAGTGCCAGTCCTGTGTGTGCCATCTCTCTCAAATTTTGGGGCACAGAAAGCCTAGCGTGTAATACTGGGCCTGATTTCTTGATAATTCTCCCAGAAACCAAAAAATAGTGGGAGATTAATATTGGCATTTCTGCTTGAGTGCCAGTCCTGTGTGTGCCATCTCTCTCAAATTTTGGGGCACAGAAAGCCTAGTGTCTATAATACTGTTTTTTTTTTTTTTTGGGGGGGGGGGTTAATTCTCCCTTAAAAAAAAAAAGTGGGAGATTAATATTGGCATTTGTGCTTGAGTGCCAGTCGTGTGTGCCATCTCTCTCAAATTGTGGGGCACAGAAAGCCTAGTGTCTATAATACTGTTTTTTTTTTTTTGGGGGGGGGGTTAATTCTCCCTTAAAAAAAAAGTGGGAGATTAATATTGGCATTTGTGCTTGAGTGCCAGTCGTGTGTGCCATCTCTCTCAAATTGTGCTGCACAGAAAGCCTAGTGTCTATAATACTGTTGTATTTTTTTGGGGGGTTTTAATTCTCCCTTAAAAAAAAAGTGGGAGATTAGTATTGGCATTTGTGCTTGAGTGCCAGTCGTGTGTGCCATCTCTCTCAAATTGTGGGGCACAGAAAGCCTAGTGTCTATAATACTGTTTTTTTTTTGTTTAAATTCTCTCTAAAAAAAAAAATAGTGGGAGATTAAGATTAGCATTTCTGATTGAGTGCCAGTCCTGTGTGTGCCATCCCTCTCAAATTTTGGGGCACAGAAAGCCCAGTGTGTAATACTGGGCCTGATTTCTTGATAATTCTCCCAGAAACCAAAAAATAGTGGGAGATTAATATTGGCATTTCTGCTTGAGTGCCAGTCCTGTGTGTGCCATCTCTCTCAAATTTTGGGGCACAGAAAGCCTAGCGTGTAATACTGGGCCTGATTTCTTGATAATTCTCCCAGAAACCAAAAAATAGTGGGAGATTAATATTGGCATTTCTGCTTGAGTGCCAGTCCTGTGTGTGCCATCTCTCTCAAATTTTGGGGCACAGAAAGCCTAGTGTCTATAATACTGTTTTTTTTTTTTTTTTGGGGGGGGGGGGTTAATTCTCCCTTAAAAAAAAAAAGTGGGAGATTAATATTGGCATTTGTGCTTGAGTGCCAGTCGTGTGTGCCATCTCTCTCAAATTGTGGGGCACAGAAAGCCTAGTGTCTATAATACTGTTTTATTTATTTATTTTTTTAAATTCTCCCTTAAAAAAAAAAATTAGTGGGAGATTAATATTGCCATTTGTGCTTGAGTGACAGTCCTGCGTGTGTGGCATCTCTCTCATTTTGTGCCACAGTAAACATAGTGTGTAACATTGTGCCTGATTTTCCTTGCAGTCTCACCCACCTATAAAGGGATATATAAATCCAACAGAAGTTTTAGTTCACCTTGTAAGTTGTTTTACAGTAACAAATACCGTTACTTTGGTTACGTTTTTCAAGCAATGAGGAAGTCTGGTGGAAGAGGTCGTGGCCGTGGGCGGTCATTGCCAGCTGGTAATGATGGTAGTGGTGGTGGAGCATCAGGTGGTCGTGGGAAAAGCAATATAGCAGCTAAGTCTCGAGTTGTGGAGCCAGGTTCGTCGTCTGGCTACACAAGGCCTCGAACGCTCCCTTTTCTGGGAGTAGGAAAACCGCTTTTAAAGCCAAAGCAGCAAGAGCAAGTTTTGGCTTTCCTTGCTGACTCAGCCTCTAGCTCTTTTGCCTCCTCTTCTGAAACTGGTAAATGTAAATGCAGCGCGTCATTAGTGGATGTTCACGGTCAGGGACAAGTCGCTTCCTTGTCCTCTTCAGCAAAAACAACAACAGAGAAGGATGCGTCAGGCGACACATCGGGTTACTCCATGGAGCTCTTTGCACATACCGTTCCTGGGTTAGAAAGTGAAACAGTTAACAGGCCATGCCCATTACAAGTTGAATCGGACATGGAGTGCACAGATGCACAGCCACAGCCAGATTACTATGCTGATCCTTTGACTCAGACCACCACATTGCCCTCGCAGTGTACTGATCCAGAATCAGAACCTGATGAGACTATGGTGCCCCGTCACGAACGCTATACCACCGGCTTACACGGTGACACAGACGAAGTTGCACACGAGATAGAAGAGGAGGTCATAGATGACCCAGTTGTTGACCCCGATTGGCAGCCATTGGGGGAACAGGGTGCAGGCGGCAGTAGTTCTGAAGCGGAGGAGGAGGGGCCGCAGCAGGCATCAACATCGCAACAGGTTCCATCTGCCGGGCCCGTATCAGGCCCGAAACGCGTGGCAAAGCCAAAACCAGTTGGAGGACAGCGTGGCCATCCGGTTAAAGAAGCTCAGTCTGCAATGCCTGAAAAGGTATCCGATGGTAGAAAGAGTGCAGTCTGGCATTTTTTAAAATAACATCCAAATGATCAGCGCAAAGTCATCTGTCAAAAATGTTCAACTACCTTAAGCAGAGGTCAGAATCTGAAAAGTCTAAATACAAGTTGCATGCATAGACATTTAACCACCATGCATTTGCAAGCCTGGACTAACTACCAAACGTCCCTTAAGGTTGTAGCACCCTCGGCCAATGAAGCTAGTCAGCAATGCTACATCACTTCCGTCACTGTAAGGCTACCATTTCCCGCACCACCTGCAGTATCTGTGCAGGTTTCGTTGCCAAGCCAAAGCAGTCAGGGAATCACCAGTTTCGTAGTAGGAAACACTGCATGTAGGGCACTGGCAAGAATACCGTCTCCAACCGTCTCTCAGTCTGCCATTTCCACCGGCACCCCCGCTAGTTCCACGATCTCCAGCTCTCCAGTCCAGCTCACCCTACATGAGACTCTCGTTAGAAAAAGGAAGTACTCATCCTCGCATCCGCGTACACAGGGTTTGAACACCCACATTGCTAGACTAATCTCGATAGAGATGATGCCCTACCGGTTAGTTGAAAGCGAAGCTTTCACAGCCCTGATGTACTATGCTGTACCACGCTACGACCTACCCAGTCGACACTTCTTTTCGAGAAAAGCCATCCCAGCCCTCCACCAGCATGATAAAGAGCGCATCGTCCATGCACTCAAGCAATCTGTGAGTACAAAGGTGCACCTGACAACAGATGCATGGACCAGTAGGCATGGCCAGGGACGTTACATGTCCACAAGTGACGTAGATTTGCCTGTAACTGCCCCTCAACCCAGCACAACCGCAGATTTGACAACTGGAACTTTGACCTACATGGCGGATTATGCCTTACGTATCCTCAAAAGGGACCCACGCATTATTAAAATGATGACCGATGACGATTACTGGTTGGCCTGCCTCCTTGATCCTCGCTATAAAGGCAAATTGCAAAATATTATGCCACATGAGAACCTGGAACAAATATTAGCAACCAAACAATCAACTCTTGTTGACCGTTTGATTCAGGCATTCCCAGCACACAGCGCCGGTGATGGTTCTCACACGAGCTGCAGGGGGCAGCAGGCCAGAGGTGTTAGAGGTGCACAAATCAGAAGTGGCGTTGGACAGAGGGGTTTTCTGACCAGGTTGTGGAGTGATTTTGCAATGACCGCAGACAGGACAGGTACTGCAGCATCAATTCAAAGTGACAGGAGACAACATTTGTCCAGTATGGTTACTAACTATTGGGTCCCTCATAGTATAATAAAGTGTCTCTGGCGGTGGTGGTGCGCAACCAACGTCAGACACACCGTTGTAACATGAGGGGCCCTGGGCCTGTACCGCCGGCCACAAGACAGTTCCCCCCCCCAGCTCAAACAGTGCTCTACGATTTGCAAAATTATCTCTCACAGCTCCACCAATGTTTAGTCTATGCGCTGACATCCTTCAATGCCTGGCACTGATAATACCAATGTGTTGACATGTATGATGCAACTTAAAATAGTCAGGGGCAGTGTCCTATATTTACACCAGTAAATACTTAGCGCCAAATTTTTAGGTCTGAAACTCAGCAGAGGAGCCCACCCCTGTACCTAAGTATGCTACCCTTTTGTTTTGGGGTTTTGTTGTATTGCGAGACATTAACATCTATTTATTTTTTGGGAGTACTAACTGTTAGACACTCCTTACAATCGGCCTCCGCTGACAACACCAATGCTGCCTGTGTACCCCTGCAAGATAATTCCAAGTGCATAGAGCCTACTTTTGTTATGTTAGGCCTACTAAGTCTGTCTGCGGTCCATAATTGAAATTGTCCTCCACTGACCACACCACTGCTGCCCGTGTACCCCTGGAACCTATTTTAAAGTGCTTACAGCCTACTTTTCTTATGTTAGGCCTACTAAGTCTGTCTGAGGTCCCTCCTTCCAATAGTCCTCCACTGACCAGACCAATGCTGGCTGTGTACCCCTGGAACCTATTTTAAATTGCATAGAGCATCCTTTTTTAATTGTAGGTGTACTAACTCTGTCTGCGGTCCATAATTGAAATTGTCCTCCACTGACCACACCACTGCTGCCCGTGTACCCCTGGAACCTATTTTAAAGTGCCTACAGCCTACTTTTCTTATGTTAGGCCTACTATGTCTGTCTGCGGTCCCTCCTTCCAATAGTCCTCCACTGACCAGACCAATGCTGGCTGTGTACCCCTGGAACCTATTTTAAATTGCATAGAGCATCCTTTTTTTAATTGTAGGCGTACTAAGTCTGTCTGCAGTCCATAATTGAAATTGTCCTCCACTGACCACACCACTGCTGCCCGTGTACCCTTGGAACCTATTTTAAAGTGCCTACAGCCTACTTTTCTTATGTTAGGCCTACTAAGTCTGTCTGCGGTCCCTCCTTCCAATAGTCCTCCACTGACCAGACCAATGCTGGCTGTGTATCCCTGGAACCTATTTTAAATTGCATAGAGCATCCTTTTTTTAATTGTAGGCATACTAACTCTGTCTGCGGTCCATAATTGAAATTGTCCTCCACTGACCACACCACTGCTGCCCGTGTACCCCTGGAACCTATTTTAAAGTGCCTACAGCCTACTTTTCTTATGTTAGGCCTACTAAGTCTGTCTGCGGTCCCACCTTCCAATAGTCCTCCACTGACCAGACCAATGCTGGCTGTGTACCCCTGGAACCTATTTTAAATTGCATAGAGCATCCTTTTTTAATTGTAGGCGTACTAACTCTGTCTGCGGTCCATAATTGAAATTGTCCTCCACTGACCAGACCAATGCTGGCCATGTACCCCTGGAACCTAGTTGAAAGTGCATAGAGCCTACTTTTTTTCTTTATTTTATATTTATAAAGCCCAGATGGACTACGCTGTACCACGGTACGAGCTACCCAGTCGTCACTTCTTTTGCGAGAGAAGCCATCCCAGCCCTCCACCAGCAAGTAAAAGTCCGCATTGTCCATGCACTCAGGCAATCTAAGAGTAGAAAGGTGCACCTGACAACAGACGCATGGACCAGTAGACATGTCCACGGAAGGTTACGTGTCCATTACGGCGCACTGGGTTAATGTGGTGGATGCATGCTCCACAGGGGACAGCCTAGTAAGTCTGTCTGCAGTCCCTAATTCAGATTGTCCTCCGCTGACCACACCAATGCTGCCTGTGTACCCCTGCAACCTTTTTTAAACTGCATTGAGCCCAATTTTTTGTTTAAGGCCTACTACCTGTGTCTGTCTGCGACACTCAATACAGCTGTCCTCCACTGAAAAAAGCTGAGCGTCAATTGTCTGGTTTTCAGCCTATAGGAATTTGAAAACTGCATTGGGGCTACTATTTCGGTAGGGCCTACTAACGGTGTCTGCCGCTCCAAGGTGTTCTCCTGGTAGCCTATCCTGAGCTTCGATCTTCAGGCTCTTGTTAAATAGTTTTTTTAATCAAACTGCAGTGGGGCTAGTACTAGGGTTGGGGACTACTACCAGTGTCTGCCGCTCCAAGGTGTTTTCCTGGTTGCCTTTCCTGAGCTTCGATCTTCAGGCTCTTGTTAAATAGTTTTTAATCAAACTGCAGTGGGGCTAGTACTAGGGTTGGGGCCTACTACCAGTGTCTGCCGCTCCAAGGTGTTCTCCTAGTTGCCTTTCCTGAGCTTCAATCTTCAGGCTCTTGTTAAATAGTTTTTTAATCAAACTGCAGTGGGGCTAGTACTAGGGTTGGGTGTTGTGAATTCTGTGGCTGAATTCACTCCTGTGGTCACAAGTGGTACTGCAGCTTCTGAGCTTCCTCCCTCAGGTGTTCTGGTGAGCTCGTTAACTGCTTCATTACTTAACTCCGCCTGATGCTGCTATCCTTGCTCCTTGTCAATGTTTCAGTGTTGGATCTGAGCTTCTCCTGATTGTTCCTGTGACCTGCTGCTCTGTATAGCTAAGTGTTTTTTGCTTTTTTGTTGCTTTTTTTCTGTCCAGCTTGTCTTTTGTTTTGCTGGAAGCTCTGAGACGCAAAGGGTGTACCGCCGTGCCGTTAGTTCGGCACGGTGGGTTTTTTTTGCCCCCTTTGCGTGGTTTTGCTTTAGGGTTTTTTGTAGACTGCAAAGTTCACTTTACTGTCCTCGCTCTGTCCTAGAATATCGGGCCCCACCTTGCTGAATCTATTTCATCCCTACGTTTTGTCTTTTCATCTTACTCACAGTCATTATATGTGGGGGGCTGCCTTTTCCTTTGGGGAATTTCTCTGGGGCAAGTCAGGCCTATTTTTCTATCTTCAGGCTAGCTAGTTTCTTAGGCTGTGCCGAGTTGCCTAGGTAGTTGTTAGGCGCAATCCACAGCCGCTTTTAGTTGTGTTTAGGATAGGATCAGGTGTGCAGTCTACAGAGTTTCCACGTCTCAGAGCTCGTTCTTGTATTTTTGGGTATTTGTCAGATCACTGTGTGCGCTCTGATCGCTAAGCACACTGTGTTTCTGGATTGCCTTCATAACACCTGTCATTAGCAAACATAACAGTACAAGGAGCCTAACTAATGATTCTCAATAGAGGGAAAGAAAAAGTTCTGACATCATTTTTTTTTTTTTTCTGCTCTGTGTTCACTTTTTTTTTTCCCCTAGACATTTGGGTGATTCTGGACACAGGTGTGGACATGGATATTCAGGGTCTGTGCTCTTCAATGGATAATCTCGTTATAAATGTACAAAAAATTCAATAGAAAAATATTTAGAATTGAGAGTCCTCAGTGGTTGATACCTTTTAATGGCTAACTGAAAAGATGGTAACAAATTGCAAGCTTGCAATTTGTTACCATCTTTTCAGTTAGCCATTAAAAGGTATCAACCACTGAGGACTCTCAATTCTAAATATTTTTCTATCCATTGGCTAACACGGTACCAAGATATATTTCTTTCCTGTATCAAAAAATTCAAGATACTATTGATCAGAAATCTATGTTAGAACCAAGAATTCCTATTCCTGATTTGTTTTTTGGAGATAGAACTAAGTTTCTAAGTTTCAAAAATAATTGTAAGCTATTTCTGGCCTTGAAACCTCATTCTTCTGGTAATCCTATTCAACAGATTTTGATTATTATTTCTTTTTTGCGCGGCGACCCTCAAGACTGGGCATTTTCTCTTGCGCCAGGAGACCCTGCATTGAGTAGTGTCGATGCGTTTTTCCTGGCGCTCGGATTGCTGTACGATGAGCCTAATTCAGTGGATCAGGCTGAGAAAAATTTGCTGGCTTTGTGCCAGGGTCAGGATGATATAGAAGTATATTGTCAGAAATTTAGGAAATGGTCAGTACTCACTCAGTGGAATGAATCTGCGCTGGCAGCTTTGTTCAGAAAGGGTCTCTCTGAGGCTCTTAAGGATGTAATGGTGGGATTTCCTATGCCTGCTGGTTTGAATGAGTCTTTGTCTTTGGCCATTCAGATCGGTCGACGCTTGCGCGAGCGTAAATCTGTGCGCCATTTGGCGGTACTGCCTGAGGTTAAACCTGAGCCTATGCAGTGCGATAGGACTATGACTAGAGTTGAACGGCAGGAATACAGACGTCTGAATGGTCTGTGTTTCTACTGTGGTGATTCCACTCATGCTATTTCTGATTGTCCTAAGCGCACTAAGCGGTCCGCTAGGTCTGCCGTCATTGGTACTGTACAGTCCAAATTCCTTCTGTCCATTACCTTGATATGCTTTTTGTCGTCGTTTTCTGTCATGGCGTTTGTGGATTCGGGCGCTGCCCTGAATCTGATGGATTTGGATTATGCTAAACGTTGTGGGTTTTTCTTGGAGCCTTTGCGGTGTCCTATTCCATTGAGAGGAATTGATGCTACACCTTTGGCCAAGAATAAACCTCAATACTGGGCCCAGCTGACCATGTGCATGGCTCCTGCACATCAGGAAGTTATTCGCTTTCTGGTGTTGCATAATCTGCATGATGTGGTCGTGTTGGGGTTGCCATGGCTACAAACCCATAATCCAGTATTGGATTGGAATTCCATGTCGGTATCCAGTTGGGGTTGTCAGGGGGTACATGGTGATGTTCCATTTTTGTCGATTTCGTCATCCACCCCTTCTGAGGTCCCAGAGTTCTTGTCTGATTATCAGGATGTATTTGAAGAGCCCAAGTCCGATGCTCTACCTCCGCATAGGGATTGTGATTGTGCTATCAATTTGATTCCTGGTAGTAAATTCCCTAAAGGTCGATTATTTAATTTATCCGTGCCCGAACACGCCGCTATGCGCAGTTATGTGAAGGAATCCCTGGAGAAGGGACATATTCACCCATCGTCATCAGCACTGGGAGCAGGGTTCTTCTTTGTAGCCAAGAAGGATGGTTCGCTGAGACCGTGTATTGATTACCGCCTTCTTAATAAGATCACTGTTAAATTTCAGTATCCCTTGCCATTGTTATCTGACTTGTTTGCTCGGATTAAGGGGGCTAGTTGGTTCACTAAGATAGATCTTCGTGGTGCATATAATCTGGTGAGAATCAGGCAAGGAGATGAATGGAAAACTGCATTCAATACGCCCGAGGGTCATTTTGAGTAGCTAGTGATGCCGTTCGGACTTGCCAATGCTCCATCTGTGTTTCAGTCTTTTATGCATGACATCTTCCGTGAGTATCTGGATAAATTCCTGATTGTTTACTTGGATGACATTTTGATCTTCTCAGATGATTGGGAGTCTCATGTGAAGCAGGT
The DNA here is from genome assembly GCF_032444005.1 of Ranitomeya imitator. Lineage (NCBI taxonomy): Eukaryota > Metazoa > Chordata > Amphibia > Anura > Dendrobatidae > Ranitomeya > Ranitomeya imitator. The sequence goes on from NC_091282.1 coordinate 980,608,008, forward strand.
CAGAATGGTTTTTCAGGTCCTGCGTGCTAACTCTTTGTTTGTGAAGGGATCAAAGTGTCTCTTCGGTGTGCAGAAAGTTTCATTTTTGGGGTTCATCTTTACCCCTTCTACTATCGAGATGGATCCAGTTAAGGTCCAAGCCATCCAGGATTGGATTCAGCCGACATCTCTGAAAAGTCTGCAAAAGTTCCTGGGCTTTGCTAATTTTTATCGTCGCTTCATCTGTAATTTTTCTAGCATTGCCAAACCATTGACCGATTTGACCAAGAAGGGTGCTGATTTGGTTAATTGGTCTTCTGCTGCTGTGGAAGCTTTTCAGGAGTTGAAGCGTCGTTTTTGTTCTGCCCCTGTGTTGTGTCAGCCAGATGTTTCTCTTCCGTTCCAGGTCGAGGTTGATGCTTCTGAGATTGGAGCAGGGGCGGTTTTGTCACAGAGAGGTTCTGATTGCTCAGTGATGAAACCATGTGCTTTCTTTTCCAGGAAGTTTTCGCCCGCTGAGCGTAATTATGATGTGGGCAATCGAGAGTTGCTGGCCATGAAGTGGGCATTCGAGGAGTGGCGTCATTGGCTTGAAGGAGCTAAGCATCGCGTGGTGGTATTGACTGATCATAAGAACTTGACTTATCTCGAGTCTGCCAAGCGCTTGAATCCTAGACAGGCCCGTTGGTCGTTATTTTTTGCCCGCTTCGACTTTGTGATTTCGTACCTTCCGGGCTCTAAAAATGTGAAGGCGGATGCTCTGTCTAGGAGTTTTGTGCCCGACTCTCCGGGTTTATCTGAGCCAGCGGGTATCCTCAAGGAAGGAGTCATTGTGTCTGCCATCTCCCCTGATTTGCGGCGGGTGCTGCAAAAATTTCAGGCGAATAAACCTGATCGTTGTCCAGCAGAGAAACTGTTCGTCCCTGATAGGTGGACTAATAAACTTATCTCTGAACTTCATTGTTCGGTGTTGGCTGGTCATCCTGGAATCTTTGGTACCAGAGAGTTAGTGGCTAGATCCTTCTGGTGGCCATCTCTGTCACGGGATGTACGTACTTTTGTGCAGTCCTGTGCGATTTGTGCTAGGGCTAAGCCCTGCTGTTCTCGTGCCAGTGGGTTGCTTTTGCCCTTGCCGGTCCCAAAGAGGCCTTGGACACATATTTCGATGGATTTCATTTCTGACCTTCCCGTTTCTCAAAAGATGTCAGTCATTTGGGTGGTCTGTGATCGCTTTTCTAAAATGGTCCATCTGGTGCCCTTGGCTAAATTGCCTTCCTCCTCTGATTTGGTACCTTTGTTCTTTCAGCATGTGGTTCGGTTGCATGGCATTCCTGAGAATATTGTTTCTGACAGAGGTTCCCAGTTTGTTTCAAGGTTTTGGCGAGCCTTTTGTGGTAGGATGGGCATTGACCTATCCTTTTCCTCGGCTTTCCATCCTCAGACTAATGGCCAGACCGAACGAACCAATCAGACCTTGGAAACATATCTGAGATGTTTTGTTTCTGCAGACCAGGATGATTGGGTGTCCTTTTTGCCGTTGGCTGAGTTCGCCCTTAATAATCGGGCCAGCTCGGCTACCTTGGTTTCTCCATTTTTTTGCAATTTTGGGTTCCATCCTCGTTTCTCTTCAGGACAGGTTGAGTCTTCGGACTGTCCTGGTGTGGATTCTGTGGTGGATAGGTTGCAGCAGATCTGGACTCAGGTAGTGGACAATTTGATCTTGTCCCAGGAGAAAGCTCAACTTTTCGCTAATCGCAGACGCCGTGTGGGTCCCCGACTTCGTGTTGGGGATCTGGTTTGGTTATCTTCTCGTCATATTCCTATGAAGGTTTCCTCTCCTAAATTTAAACCTCGTTTTATTGGTCCGTATAGGATTTCTGAGGTTCTCAATCCTGTGTCTTTTCGTTTGACCCTCCCAGACTCCTTTTCCATACATAATGTATTCCATAGGTCGTTGTTGCGGAGATACGTGGCACCTATGGTTCCATCTGTTGAGCCTCCTGCCCCGGTTTTGGTGGAGGGGGAATTGGAGTATATTGTGGAGAAGATTTTGGATTCTCGTGTTTCTAGACGGAAACTCCAGTATCTGGTTAAATGGAAGGGTTATGCTCAGGAAGATAATTCCTGGGTTTTTGCCTCTGATGTTCATGCTTCCGATCTTGTTCGTGCCTTTCATGCGGCTCATCCTGGTCGGCCTGGGGGCTCTGGTGAGGGTTCGGTGACCCCTCCTCAAGGGGGGGGTACTGTTGTGAATTCTGTGGCTGAATTCACTCCTGTGGTCACAAGTGGTACTGCAGCTTCTGAGCTTCCTCCCTCAGGTGTTCTGGTGAGCTCGTTAACTGCTTCATTACTTAACTCCGCCTGATGCTGCTATCCTTGCTCCTTGTCAATGTTTCAGTGTTGGATCTGAGCTTCTCCTGATTGTTCCTGTGACCTGCTGCTCTGTATAGCTAAGTGCTTTTTGCTTTTTTGTTGCTTTTTTTCTGTCCAGCTTGTCTTTTGTTTTGCTGGAAGCTCTGAGACGCAAAGGGTGTACCGCCGTGCCGTTAGTTCGACACGGTGGGTTTTTTTTGCCCCCTTTGCGTGGTTTTGCTTTAGGGTTTTTTGTAGACTGCAAAGTTCGCTTTACTGTCCTCGCTCTGTCCTAGAATATCGGGCCCCACTTTGCTGAATCTATTTCATCCCTACGTTTTGTCTTTTCATCTTACTCACAGTCATTATATGTGGGGGGCTGCCTTTTCCTTTGGGGAATTTCTCTGGGGCAAGTCAGGCCTATTTTTCTATCTTCAGGCTAGCTAGTCTCTTAGGCTGTGCCGAGTTGCCTAGGTAGTTGTTAGGCGCAATCCACAGCCGCTTTTAGTTGTGTTTAGGATAGGATCAGGTGTGCAGTCTACAGAGTTTCCACGTCTCAGAGCTCGTTCTTGTATTTTTGGGTATTTGTCAGATCACTGTGTGCGCTCTGATCGCTAAGCACACTGTGTTTCTGGATTGCCTTCATAACACCTGTCATTAGCAAACATAACAGTTGGGGCCTACTACCAGTGTCTGCCGCTCCAAGGTGTTCTCCAGGTTGCCTTTCCTGAGCTTCGATCTTCAGGCTCTTGTTAAATAGTTTTTTAATCAAACTGCAGTGGGGCTAGTACTAGGGTTGGGGCCTACTACCAATGTCTGCTGCTCCAAGGTGTTCTCCTGGTTGCCTTTCCTGAGCTTCGATCTTCAGGCTCTTGTTAAATAGTTTTTTAATCAAACTGCAGTGGGGCTAGTACTAGGGTTGGGGCCTACTACCAGTGTCTGCCGCTCCAAGGTGATCTCCTGTTAGCCTTTCCTGAGCTTCGATCTTCAGGCTCTTGTTAAATAGTTTTTTAATCAAACTGCAGTGGGGCTAGTACTAGGGTTGGGGCCTACTACCAGTGTCTGCCGCTCCAAGGTGTTCTCCTGGTTGCCTTTCCTGAGCTTCGATCTTCAGGCTCTTGTTAAATAGTTTTTTAATCAAACTGCAGTGGGGCTAGTACTAGGGTTGGGGCCTACTACCAGTGTCTGCCGCTCCAAGGTGTTCTCCTGGTTGCCTTTCCTAAGCTTCGATCTTCAGGCTCTTGTTAAATAGTTTTTAATCAAACTGCAGTGGGGCTAATACTAGGGTTGGGGCCTACTACCAGTGTCTGCCGCTCCAAGGTGTTCTCCTGGTTGTTTTTCCTGAGCTTCGATCTTCAGGCTCTTGTTAAATTGTTTTTTAATCAAACTGCAGTGGGGCTAGTACTAGGGTTGGGGCCTACTCCCAATGTCTGCCGCTCCAAGGTGTTCTCCTGGTTGCCTTTCCTGAGCTTCGATCTTCAGGCTCTTGTTAAATAGTTTTTTAATCAAACTGCAGTGGGGCAAGTACTAGAGTTGGGGCCTACTACCAGTGTCTGCCGCTCCAAGGTGTTCTCCTGGTTGCCTTTCCTGAGCTTCGATCTTCAGGCTCTTGTTAAATAGTTTTTTAATCAAACTGCAGTGGGCTAGTACTAGGGTTGGGGCCTACTACCAGTGTCTGCCGCTCCAAGGTGTTCTTCTGATTGCCTTTCCTGAGCTTCGATCTTCAGGCTCTTGTTAAATAGTTTTTTAATCAAACTGCAGTGGGGCTAGTACTAGGGTTGGGGCCTACTACCAGTGTCTGCCGCTCCAAGGTGTTCTCCTGGTAGCCTTTCCTGAGCTTCGATCTTCAGGCACTTGTGAAATAGTTTTTTAATCAAACTGCTGTGGGGCTAGTACTAGGGTTGGGGCCTACTACCAGTGTCTGCCGCTCCAAGGTGTTCTCCTGGTTGCCTTTCCTGAGCTTCGATCTTCAGGCTCTTGTTAAATAGTTTTTTAATCAAACTGCAGTGGGGCTAGTACTAGGGTTGGGGCCTACTACCAGTGTCTGCAGCTCCAAGGTGTTCTCCTGGTTGCCTTTCCTGAGCTTCAATCTTCAGGCTCTTGTTAAATAGTTTTTTAATCAAACTGCAGTGGGGCTAGTACTAGGGTTGGGGCCTACTACCAGTGACTGCCGCTCCAAGGTGTTCTCCTGGTTGCCTTTCCTGAGCTTTGATCTTCAGGCTCTTGTTAAATCGTTTTTTAATCAAACTGCAGTGGGGCTAGTACTTGGGTTGGGGCCTACTACCAGTGTCTGCCGCTCCAAGGTGTTCTCCAGGTTGCCTCTCCCTAAATTCTATCTTCAGGCTCTTGTTAAATTTTTTTTAATATAACACTGCATTTGGCCTACTTGTTTTGTTGGCCCTACTAACGCTGTCTGCCGCTCCTTGATGTTCTCCTCCACTGAACAAACCAGTGCCGCCTGTTTACTTCTGTTACCAATTTTGAACTGCATTTAGCCCACTTTATTATTTGGGCCTATATCTGTGTTTCCTCCTCATCCTGCCCATTGCCCAGCCAGTGATAGATGAGTCTGCTGGTACATTGACCCAGAACGCTACATTCCCCGTGCACGCTACACAGCCAGAATGTGACCCTGCTGAAAGTCAGGTTCCCCTTCCCGCATACCATACCACCTTACACGGGGACAAAGAGGAAGGTGCAGATGAAAGTGCAGGTTCCTTCATCAGGTGTGGGGGTGGGGAATACTCTTTGGCGCCATCACTGGCACAGGGCCCCTCAGAGTACGCAAAAGTGTCGCTGCCGGTGGGAGGTGCCCCCGCCGTGCAAACACACCGCCGTACTTTGAGGGGCCCTGTGCCAGTGCCAATGCCAAACAGTGGGCCCCCCCTGCTTGCTCAGGATCACAACACTTGCAAAGTTGAAATACTTACCTCGCCCTGCTCCACTGCCGTGACGTGGTCCAGATTTCCTGGGCCCACAAAATACTTGAACCAGCCCTACCCCCAACAACTTTAGCCAAATGACCCCCAATTTCCAATGCCTAACTATTATTTTAAGGGAAATTAAGATTGACAAGCTTCATTAAGAAGAATGGATGTTTTTGCCATTAAAATGGGCACTCTAGGTGTTTTCCTGGCCCCCACTCACTGCCGACTATGCTGCCCCATTGACTTGCATTGGGTTTCGTGTTTCGGTCGATCCCGATTTTACGACATAATCGGCCGATTTCACTCGACCCGACTTTTGAGATTGTCGGGTTTTGCGAAACCCAACTCGACTCTAAAAAAGGCAAGGTCGCTCAACCCTATTCTTCAAAGATGTCTTCAAGTGAAGAACAGAATTCCTTCCACAGGGAACCGGACAGGGGACTGATGAAGTGAGGACATTTGCTGTACTATGTACTAGGTATGTATTGACTGTCAATTTGACACATGTGGTAAAATCATGTATTTTCTTTACAGAACAGTTCCAGTGCAGAACAGAAGGAGCAGTTGACTCTGGCCCAAGTTCCTCAGATGTAAATACAGCGTGTAAGTATTCTTGAATGTTTTTGTTTTAAGTGTTTTATCTTTACAAGTATATGACTAATGTGTTTCTTTGATTTCTAGGTTCCACAAAGTAAGGAAGACACCATTGACAATGACCACTTGATAATGCTGGTGCAAGATCGAGTACTGTTGTGGGACACCCGTGATCAGCAGGACTCGGACATCGTGATGATTCGGCAATTGTGATAAGAAGTGGCCAGATCACTGATGGATGATTGGGACAAAGCCATGCCACAAGTCGCAAAGAATTTTCGTATGCAATGTGTTCTGATGCGGCAGTGAACCTGTTCAAGGTGCATTGTTTTACAATTTTTCTTTTTTCCCTCTTTACAGTGAAGAGAGTAAAAGTCAATTGGTGTTCGATGAAGGATCGGATCAATAAGGACATGAGAGAGGAGAACCAAGTCCGAAGTGGTGCTGCTCGAAAAATAGGAAAATACAAGTACCACTGTATGCTCTCCTTCCTGAAGCCTGCGGTTAGTCATTAGACATAAGTATTTTTGTGTTGTATTCCATGGTATATATCTGTATTTTTCTATTCCACAGGATATGTTGGTGCTTTCAAAATGTTTTTTTTTATAGTAATGTTTTTCATTTCTTTTCCACACAGAACCTGGAGCAGCATCACTTAACCTGGATCGTCCTCTGTTGGAGCAGCCCCTCATCGATCAGCCAATGAACAGTTCCAGTCATCCACCAGCAATGCAGCAAGTGGGCATGCTTCACAGGCTGGGGAACAGGCAGCCGGTCCAACAGGTTTTCCCCTCTCACAGTCCTCTGCCACTGTTTTTTTGGGGTCTTCTCACCAGCAGTAGAGGGCATGTGACAGTCCAGTCATGCCTGAGTTTCTTCACTTAGGCTCGGTCTTCCAGAATGGGCTGAAGGTGACAGACTAGACAGACTAGAAAGTGGGTTCACCCATGTGAACACACTTTTCCAGGATGTCAACCGACACCTTGATCACCTGGAAGCCGACCTTCAGAGACCGGCACAACATTTTTTTTCTGCTATAGAGCGGGGCATGCCAGAAAACCTTACACCTGAGCTCCAGCTGAATGTGATGCAGGCCTGCCAGGCTGCTTACAGCCAGGCAATGCAGCAGTCCCAGTACTACCAGCAGCCACACATGGCATTTTCTACACAGCAACAAGGGCAGTGGCAGAAAACCTATCTTCCACCACCGCTAGACACCAGGGCTATTCCACCACTACCCAGTTATACCACCATGCGGAGTCCAGCAAGCACGCCAGTCTGAAGCCACTACCATGCCGAGTTGTGCAGCACGCCAGCTGTTGTGAATTCTGTGGCTGAGTTCACTTCTGTGGTCACAAGTGGTATTGCAGTCTCTGGGCTTCCTCCCTCAGGTGTTTTGGTGAGCTCGTTGGCTGCCTTGCTATTTAGCTCCACCTGAGTCTGTCTTCCTTGCTCCTTGTCAATGTTCCAGTGTTGGATCTGAGCTACTGCATCTTTCCTTGGGCCTGCTGCTCTGCTAGATAAGTGCTTCTAGTTTGTTTTCTGTTTTTTTCTGTCCAGCTTGCTATTGTCTTTTGCTGGAAGCTCTGAGAAGCAGAGGGGTGCACCGCCGTGCTGTTAGTTCGGCACGGTGGGTCTTTTTGCCCCTTTGCGTGGTTTTCGTTTTAGGGTTTTTTGTAGACTGCATAGTTCTCTTTGCTATCCTCGCTCTGTCTAGAATATCGGGCCTCACTTTGCTGAATCTATTTCATTCCTACGTTTGTCTTTTCATCTTGCTAACAGTCATTATATGTGGGGGGCTGCCTATTCCTTTGGGGTATTTCTCTGAGGTAAGTCAGGCTTGTATTTCTATCTTCAGGCTAGTCAGCTCCTCAGGCAGTGCCGAGTTGCATAGGTAGTTGTTAGGCGCAATCCACTGCTGCTTATAGTTGTGTGAGGATAGATCAGGTACTGCAGTCTACAGAGATTCCACGTCTCAGAGCTCGTCCTATTGTTTTTGGTTATTGCCAGATCTCTGTATGTGCGCTGATTACTGCACGCTGTGTTGCCTGATTGCCAGCCATAACAGTACAAGGAGCCACACTAATGATTCCCAATAGAGGGAAAAAAGAAATCCTGACATCATTTTTTTTTCTTAGCTCTGTCTTCAGTCTTTTTTTTCCCCTAGACATTAGAGTGCTTCAGGACACAGCTGTGGACATGGATATTCAGGCTCTGTGCTCCTCAATGGATAATCTCGTTGTAAATGTACAAAAGATTCAAGATACTATTGATCAGAAATCGATGCTAGAACCAAGAATTCCGATTCCTGATTTGTTTTTTGGTGACAGAACTAAGTTCCTGAGCTTCAGAAATAATTGTAAGCTATTTTTGGCCTTGAAACCTCATTCTTCTGGTAATCCTATTCAACAGGTTTTGATTATTATTTCTTTTTTGCGCGGCGACCCACAGGACTGGGCGTTTTCTCTTGCACCAGGAGATTCTGCATTGAGTAATGTTGATGCATTTTTCCTGGCGCTCGGATTGCTTTACGATGAGCCTAATTCAGTGGATCAGGCTGAGAAAAATCTGCTGGCTTTATGCCAGGGTCAGGATGATGTAGAAGTATATTGTCAGAAATTTAGGAAATGGTCAGTACTCACTCTGTGGAATGAATCTGCACTAGCGGCTTTGTTCAGAAAGGGTCTCTCTGAAGCTCTTAAGGATGTAATGGTGGGATTTCCTATGCCTGCTGGTTTGAATGAGTCTATGTCCTTGGCCATTCAGATCGGTCGTCGCTTGCGCGAGCGTAAATCTGTGCACCATCTGGCGGTACTGCCTGAGAGTAAACCTGAGCCTATGCAGTGCGACAGGACTATGACTAAAGTAGAACGGCAAGAACACAGACGTCTGAACAGACTGTGTTTCTATTGTGGTGATTCTACTCATGCTATTTCTAATTGTCCTAAACGCACTAGGCGGTTCGATAGCTCTGCCGTTATTGGTACTGTACAGTCCAAATTCCTTTTGTCCATTACCTTAATGTGCTCTTTGTCATCGTATTCTGTCATGGCGTTTGTGGATTCAGGCGCTGCCCTGAATCTGATGGATTTGGATTATGCTAAACGTTGTGGATTTTTCTTGGAGCCTTTGCGGTGTCCTATTCCGTTGAGAGGAATTGATGCTACACCTTTGGCCAAGAATAAGCCTCAGTACTGGGCCCAGCTGACCATGTGCATGGCTCCTGCACATCAGGAAGTTATTCGCTTTCTGGTACTGCATAATTTGCATGATGTGGTCGTGTTGGGGTTGCCATGGCTACAAACCCATAATCCAGTATTGGATTGGAACTCTATGTCGGTAACCAGCTGGGGTTGTCAGGGAGTACATGGTGATGTTCCATTTTTGTCTATTTCGTCATCCATTCCTTCTGACATCCCAGAGTTCTTGTCGGACTTTCAGGATGTATTTGAAGAGTCCAAGTCTGATGCCCTACCTCCGCATAGGAATTGTGATTGTGCTATCGATTTGATTCCTGGTAGTAAATTCCCTAAGGGTCGTTTATTTAATTTGTCCGTACCTGAACACACCGCTATGCGCAGTTATGTGAAGGAGTCCCTGGAGAAGGGACATATTCGCCCATCGTCGTCACCATTGGGAGCAGGGTTCTTTTTTGTAGCCAAGAAGGATGGTTCGCTAAGACCGTGTATTGATTACCGCCTTCTTAATAAGATCACTGTTAAGTTTCAGTATCCCTTGCCATTGATTTCTGACTTGTTTGCTCGGATTAAGGGGGCTAGTTGGTTTACTAAGATTGATCTTCGTGGTGCGTATAATCTGGTGAGAATCAGGCAGGGAGATGAATGGAAAACGGCATTTAATACGCCCGAGGGTCATTTTGAGTATCTGGTGATGCCGTTCGGACTTGCCAATGCTCCATCTGTGTTTCAGTCTTTTATGCATGACATTTTCCGTGAGTATCTGGATAAATTCTTGATTGTTTACTTGGATGACATTTTGATCTTCTCAGATGATTGGGAGTCTCATGTGAAGCAAGTCAGAATGGTTTTCCAGGTACTGCGTGCTAATTCCTTGTTCGTGAAGGGATCAAAGTGTCTCTTCGGTGTGCAGAAAGTTTCATTTTTGGGGTTCATCTTTTCCCCTTCTACTATCGAGATGGATCCGGTTAAGGTTCAGGCCATCCAGGATTGGACTCAGCCGACATCTCTAAAAAGTCTGCAGAAATTCCTGGGCTTTGCTAATTTTTATCGTCGCTTCATCTGTAATTTTTCTAGCATTGCCAGACCATTGACCGATTTGACCAAGAAGGGTGCTGATTTGGTTAATTGGTCTTCTGCTGCCGTGGAAGCTTTTCAGGAGTTGAAGCGTCGTTTTTGCTGTGCCCCTGTGTTGTGTCAACCTGATGTTTCTCTTCCGTTCCAGGTCGAGGTTGATGCTTCTGAGATTGGTGCAGGGGCGGTTTTGTCACAGAGAGGGGTTCTGGTTGCTCAGTGTTCAAACCATGTGCTTTCTTTTCCAGGAAATTTTCTGCTGCTGAGCGTAATTATGATGTGGGCAACCGAGAGTTGCTGGCCATGAAGTGGGCATTCGAGGAGTGGCGTCATTGGCTTGAGGGTGCTAAGCATCGCGTGGTGGTATTGACTGATCATAAGAACTTGACTTATCTTGAGTCTGCCAAGCGCTTGAATCCTAGACAGGCCCGTTGGTCGTTATTTTTTGCTCGTTTTGATTTTGTGATTTCATACCTTCCGGGCTCTAAAAATGTGAAGGCGGATGCTCTGTCTAGGAGTTTTGTGCCCGACTCTCCGGGGTTATCTGAGCCGGCGAGTATCCTCAAGGAAGGAGTCATTGTGTCTGCCATCTCCCCTGATTTGCGGAGAGTGTTGCAGAAATTTCAGGCTAATAAACCTGATCGTTGTCCGGCCGAGAAACTGTTCGTCCCTGATAGGTGGACTAGTAAAGTTATCTCTGAACTTCATTGTTCGGTGCTGGCCGGTCATCCAGGAATCTTTGGTACCAGGGAGTTGGTTGCTAGATCCTTCTGGTGGCCATCTCTGTCACGGGATGTGCGTGCTTTTGTGCAGTCCTGTGGAATTTGTGCTAGGGCTAAGCCCTGCTGTTCACGTGCCAGTGGGTTGCTTTTGCCCTTGCCGGTCCCGAAGAGGCCTTGGACACATATTTCGATGGATTTCATTTCTGACCTTCCCGTTTCTCAAAAAATGTCGGTCATTTGGGTGGTGTGTGATCGCTTTTCTAAAATGGTCCATCTGGTGCCCTTGGTTAAATTGCCTTCCTCCTCTGATTTGGTGCCTTTGTTCTTCCAGCATGTGGTTCGTTTACATGGCATTCCTGAGAATATTGTTTCTGACAGAGGTTCCCAGTTTGTCTCGAGGTTCTGGCGAGCCTTTTGTGGTAGGATGGGCATTGACCTATCTTTCTCCTCGGCCTTCCATCCTCAGACTAATGGCCAGACCGAACGAACCAATCAGACCTTGGAAACATATCTGAGATGTTTTGTTTCCGCTGACCAGGATGATTGGGTGTCATTTTTGCCGTTGGCTGAGTTCGCCCTTAATAATCGGGCCAGCTCGGCTACCTTGGTCTCTCCATTTTTCTGCAATTCTGGGTTCCATCCTCGTTTCTCTTCAGGACAGGTTGAGTCTTCGGACTGTCCTGGTGTGGATTCTGTGGTGGACAGGTTGCAGCAGATCTGGACTCAGGTAGTGGACAATTTGACCTTGTCCCAGGAGAAGGCTCAGCTTTTCGCTAATCGCAGACGCCGTGTGGGACCCCGACTTCGTGTTGGGGATTTGGTTTGGTTATCTTCTCGTCATATTCCTATGAAGGTTTCCTCTCCTAAATTTAAACCTCGTTTTATTGGTCCGTATAGGATTTCTGAGATTCTCAATCCGGTGTCTTTTCGTCTGACCCTCCCAGACTCCTTTTCCATACATAATGTATTCCATAGGTCGTTGTTGAGGAGATACGTGGCACCTATGGTTCCATCTGTTGAGCCTCCTGCCCCTGTTTTGGTGGAGGGGGAATTGGAGTATATTGTGGAGAAGATTTTGGATTCTCGTGTCTCTAGACGGAAACTCCAGTATCTGGTCAAATGGAAGGGTTATGCTCAGGAAGATAATTCCTGGGTTTTTGCCTCTGATGTCCATGCCCCAGATCTTGTTCGTGCCTTTCATGTGGCTCATCCTGGTCGGCCTGGGGGTTCTGGTGAGGGTTCGGTGACCCCTCCTCAAGGGGGGGGTACTGTTGTGAATTCTGTGGCTGAGTTCACTTCTGTGGTCACAAGTGGTATTGCAGTCTCTGGGCTTCCTCCCTCAGGTGTTTTGGTGAGCTCGTTGGCTGCCTTGCTATTTAGCTCCACCTGAGTCTGTCTTCCTTGCTCCTTGTCAATGTTCCAGTGTTGGATCTGAGCTACTGCATCTTTCCTTGGGCCTGCTGCTCTGCTAGATAAGTGCTTCTAGTTTGTTTTCTGTTTTTTTCTGTCCAGCTTGCTATTGTCTTTTGCTGGAAGCTCTGAGAAGCAGAGGGGTGCACCGCCGTGCTGTTAGTTCGGCACGGTGGGTCTTTTTGCCCCTTTGCGTGGTTTTCGTTTTAGGGTTTTTTGTAGACTGCATAGTTCTCTTTGCTATCCTCGCTCTGTCTAGAATATCGGGCCTCACTTTGCTGAATCTATTTCATTCCTACGTTTGTCTTTTCATCTTGCTAACAGTCATTATATGTGGGGGGCTGCCTATTCCTTTGGGGTATTTCTCTGAGGTAAGTCAGGCTTGTATTTCTATCTTCAGGCTAGTCAGCTCCTCAGGCAGTGCCGAGTTGCATAGGTAGTTGTTAGGCGCAATCCACTGCTGCTTATAGTTGTGTGAGGATAGATCAGGTACTGCAGTCTACAGAGATTCCACGTCTCAGAGCTCGTCCTATTGTTTTTGGTTATTGCCAGATCTCTGTATGTGCGCTGATTACTGCACGCTGTGTTGCCTGATTGCCAGCCATAACAGCCAGCCTCAAGCCACCACCATGCTGAGTCCTGCAGCACACCTGCATCAAGCCACCACTCCCACACACAAATTGAAAAGAAAACAGGAAACAGATGCCCAGTACCAGCTCTCCTCAGCACCACCAGATGAGGAAGACTAGGAGCACAAAACGTCGCCCCAAAACTGTCCAACCACTACCACCCTCACCTCCCAATGTGTCTCTGTTTTCTAATTTGTCTCTTCCTTCCAATGTGTCTCTCCATTCTCATGATTCCACTCTTAATGTGTCTACTCCCATCCATGACCTCCCAGACCCCATGCATTTTATAGGCCCTTCCCCTGGAACCCCTTCGTCATCCACTCATCCCAGCTCCAAATCCCCCATGTACATGATATATCACCCTCCGATATACCCGAAAGCTAAATTTATGATTTTATTGTTAAATAAAAAATGTATTTTGCTTGCACAATCACTTTGTTTTTTTGTCTCTTTATGAGCCGCAAACACACAGATGTGTGTTTTGTATTGTTGAGGTAACTTGTAACAGGTGTTTCACTAGAGGTGTTTTTTTTTATTAAAGTCACCAAACATTACAGGTACATAACATTACAGGTATATTTTATCAGCTTAAACTATTTCATCTTGCCATGCCACACATCAAATATCTGAAACAAAGTAGGCAGAAAATGTATCCCTCATTTGGGCAACTTCCACTGTAGTCCTCAGAGGGTGATCTTTGTGATCTCGCAATGTGCTAGCAACAGGTTTATCAAGTTCTAAGTTTGGTCACTCTTTTACTTGTAATTATGCAACACACGCTTTCACAACCTCAACAATTTTCTCAGTTTTTAGATTGATGGGTGTTCCCAAAATGCACCATTTAGATGCCAGCAAACCAAAGGCACAATTCACAGTTCTTCGTGCCCTTGTGTCTGTAGTTGTAAATCCGTTTGGTGTGATTCAAGTCCCGACTTGAGTATGGTTTTGTGAGGTTGGCACACATTTGAAACGCCTCATCCCCAACCACAACAAACAGCATAGGAAAATTGAAATTATTCTCATACAAACGTTGGCCCATGTCAGAGTTTTTGAAAGTCTGTGAGTCATTTCCTCATCCAAATGAGCCAACATCCACAGCGACAAATCGACAGTAAACATCTGCAATCGCCATGATAACAATACAAAAATATTTTTTGTAATTGAAATACACAGATCCACTTCCAGCTGGTTTCCTATTCCAAATGTGTTTGCCATCCACAGCCCTCAAACAGTTAGGAAAATTACAAATATCCTGGAATTTTGCAGCATTTTGGAGCCAGAGTTCAGTTGTGGATTGGGATAGGAACTCTTCATGCAGAACATCACAAAAAGCACAGCAGGTGTCTCCAACAATCCCAGAAAGGGTGGACACTAGTGTTGAGCATTCCGATACCGCAAGTATCGGGTACCGGCCGATACTTGCGGTATCGAAATTCCGATACCGAGATCCGATACTTTTGTGGTATCGGGTATCGGTATCGGATCCATAGGGATGTGTAAAATAATGAATTAAAATAAAAAATATTGATATATTCACCTGTCCGGCGGCCCCTGGACATCACGCTGGTAACCGGCAGGCTTCTTTGTTTAAAATGCGCGCGTTTAGGACCTGCGAATGACGTCCCGGCTTCTGATTGGTCGCGTGCCGCCCATGTGACCGCCACGCGACCAATCAGAAGCCGTGACGTCATTCGCAGGTCCTCAATTCCTAGAATTAGGAGTTTAGTGAATGAGAATGACGTTGCGGCTTCTGATTGGTCGCGTGCCGCTCATGTGACTGCCACGCGACCAATCAGAAGCCGCGACGTCATTCTCATTCACTAAACTCCTAATTCTAGGAATTGAGGACCTGCGAATGACGTCACGGCTTCTGATTGGTCGCGTGGCGGTCACATGGGCGGCACGCGACCAATCAGAAGCCGGGACGTCATTCGCAGGTCCTAAACTCGCGCATTTTAAACAAAGAAGCCTGCCGGTTACCAGCGTGATGTCCAGGGGCCGCCGGACAGGTGAATATATCAATATTTTTTATTTTAATTCTTTATTTTACACATTAATATGGATCCCAGGGCCTGAAGGAGAGTTTCCTCTCCTTCAGACCCTGGGAACCATCAGCATACCTTCCGATACTTGGTGTCCCATTGACTTGTATTGGTATCGGATATCGGTATCGGCGATATCCGATATTTTTCGGGTATCGGCCGATACTATCCGATACCGATACTTTCAAGTATCGGACGGTATCGATCAACACTAGTGGACACTCAAATGCAGAATTGAAAATGTAGAGATGATAAGATCTCTCCGGTAGCCAGGGATCTGCAGAAGAGAAAACGTGAAAAAAAAAATTAGTACATGGCTTTTAGAACAATAATATTATGACAGGTGTTTCTTGTTCAAAATTATGTACCTTAGGGTCACCACTCTCCAACAGACGTTCCTCAGCAGGAATTGCTCGACTTAGTTGTATGTCCTGCCTGGTGATGGATCCTTGGACACGTAGCAGCAAGTCATCGAAGCTCTGTTCCGACATCCTGGTGTAGCCGATAAAATAATGAGGGTTTGCATGCGGCTCGGTGTACAAGGAGTGGTAGATTCCACTGCTCTCTCGGACTTCAATGATATGGTGTTGCCAGTAGCGACGACTACGTCTTCTCAGTCTTTCTCTTCTTTCTTCTTCACAAGCCACAGCAAAGGCAACAGCCAATTTCAAGTCCAAATCCGGATTAGGATAGAAGCTCTCATGCCTTGATCCATCTTGCAGCTGGATACAGCAGCAAAAGTTGAGGATTTCATCTGTACAAGGGTCTATATACAGAATTTCCATGAGAAATGCCCATTGGACGTGGCTTGTGTCAAGGAAATTCTCCTGGAAAAGCATTGTCCTATCGAACGCATGTGCATAAATAACGCAAACGCATGCCAAATTGCATGCAAATGTATGCACAAGCAGCGTTTTTTTGCATCATGCGTAAGCTGATGCAGATAAAAAATGCTGCGCTAGCATGCGCTTTGGCATGCGTTTGCGCATGCAGATGATGCGCTATGCACATATAAGCAAATGTGAACTTAGCCTTAAACAGCTTATAAACATGCAGGGATGGCCTGACATAAACGGTAATACCACAGGCATGTAGTTACACACTGGCATTACTGTGATTGGCCAGCCACATAGCGTCAAGAATTTTTTTTATAACACCCTTTGACGCGATGGTCGGCAAACTGTGTTCAGGAAGCAGTTCAGGGAGAGATGTTATAGGAGGGAGAGCATATTTTAGAGCAGGCATATAGAATATGCAGTGTTTAATACTGCTGTACTTGTATACTGCTACTGCAGCATTAAAAAAAATTATTTTCAGGGCTAAATATTTTCCTTTCTCTAGTAAAACCTGCATTCAGTGGAGAGATAGCTTTGGATTAAAGGCACCTAGGCAAGGTTTGATATTGCTATTGCATTACTTCTATACCACTGCAGCAGCAATAGAATAAAAGTCCTTTTCAGGGGGTAAGGCAGAGGCTTTCACGACAATGAGGTAATGAGGCAGTGACCCAAGATAGTTCAACTCAAATGTCTTCATTTTGACAACTTACAAAAATAAACTCCAACATTATCCTCCGGTTTGCAGCCATTTCTTCAGAATCAATCCTTCTTTTACGTGTAACTCGTGAATTACTGACCTACACCGAGCTCCTGCTCTGTACTTGAAAACCCAAATACTGACACACCCAAACCTTAGTTGAAGGTTTAAATGGGAATCATGCACATATGACACTCCCAAGACCCAGAATGGAGGTAGAGATCTGTCCCACTACCTTCGTACAGATCTCTCCAAAAATAAAAGCCCATATCAGGTTTTCCTAAATCTGAATTAGTCAAATAGCTTTACCAAGTCCACACTCTCCTTTATCTTGCATTGTAACCACAGCTGTGACTGTTATTATAAAGCTCTCCAGCAGGAACAGTATTATTCTATGCACATGTAACACCCTAGAAGGAAGGCTTCCGATTCCACCTGGCTGTCACAATATTGTATGAAATGTAATATGATTTTGTAGCTTTGCCTGTTAGCACCATACTGTGGGCTAAAACCCCCCCCCCTTCTCTGTGTGTTTCTGTTTGCGGAGATGTGTATGTGTAGATCCCAAACCCCTCATGCCCCTCCCAGAAGAATTTTTATGCCGCTTGTGTAGGCTCAAATCTCCCTCTAGCTGAAACTGGTCTGATCTCTCTCTAAGACAGGAGGTTCTTTGTTCTAATATTGTAAGATATTGGGCCAACGATTTTGGCTAGGAAAATAATAAGTCCATTTTGCGAATCTCCATCGGCGGATCTGTCGGCCACAGTAAGCGCGAACTTCTGAGCCCAACGGGTACAGAGTATGGATTTCTCCGGAACTGGGTGTCCCAGCTAGGACAAATTTGGTCTCATTAGAATGCCAATTTTAAAATAAGATGAATGCCGGGTGTGTTATGATTCTGACATGTTCAGGAACGAAAATACAAGAATTATAAAAATTGTTGGAGAAAACTGTACAGCTGAGGAGAGGGGAGGGCGATGTTATCTCAACCCCTTTAGTGATGTCACGAGGCTGCAGTTGATAAGACTCTACACTTAACACATCCTTTAGTCTTACCTGAGGAGCTGTTCCTATCCAGACCTCCTGATGCACTGGGACATTTGGGTTTCTGCCTGCCAGCATAGTTTTGCCTGAAATGACCTGAGAACATGTGAGTTTTACCTTTTCTCATTTAATCCCGTTATTTTATAATTACCTTGTACATATTTTCAATTGTCTCATATTGTAACATCTTTATATACCTTCTTTTATAAATACTGCCTTAATCTTTCAGAGTAAAATATTTAAATTACTTGTTTTCGTTCTTCCTGCTCTAAAACGTACCCTAAGCCTTCTGAAGGGAATTACGCTACTGTTTTGGGTTAGCTTCGGACCCGTTAATCATAGCTGGTGGCAGCATACCTTGTTCTGTGCCTTTGGGAGTCGTTGTAGCGACGGCAGCATTGATAATTACTGTTCCTGCCTGAGTGGGAGTAGTTATATCGCCTCGCTGCAGCGTGCCCAATAGTAGCCAGTACATAGCAGGCAGCCTTCTGATGACTAATTACCCTAGGTGCAGTACCTAGTTTGACCTGAGGGTGAGGGGGGCACCAGAGAGCTGCAAGTTTTCAAGCGGAACTGTAAAGCGGGATATACATAAATCCCTGCAGTTCATGCTATATTGTAGAGCAGTGGGATAACTAAAATAATCCCCTGCTGTAAACTAAGAGGTCAATAGCCTTGCGTGTGTTTTCATCACATTGTAGCAGTGGAGGGATAACTAAAATAAGCCCCCTGTACGGTGTTCATTTTAGGACATGGTCACAAATCAAAGTCAAACATCAGAAATACTCTGTCTGATACCTGATTCTGATACGTGAGTCTAATACCTGAGTCTGATACCTGAGTCTGATACTTGACTCTGATACCTGACTCTGATACCTGACTCTGATACCTGACTCTGATACCTGACTCTGATACCAGACTGATACTTGACTCTGATACCTGACTCTGATACCTGACTCTGATACTTGACTCTGATACCTGACTCTGATACCTGACTCTGATACCTGACTCTGATACCTGAGTCTGATACTTGACTCTGATACCTGACTCTGATACCTGACTCTGATACCTGACTCTGATACCTGACTCTGATACTTGACTCTGATACATGAAATTAGTAAAATTAGTAAAATTAGCTAAAATTAGTACCTGGGATCACTTGAGCTTGTGGTGCAATGGTAAGGCCGACGGCTGTAGTCTCTAGACGCCGGATCCGTTTTTTTTCCACCGGATCCGTTTTTCTTCTGCCGGATCCATTTTTTTTACGCCGTCTCCGTTTTTCTTCTGCCAAATCCAATTTTTTTTTTACGTCGGACCCGTTTTTTTTCTGCCAAATCCATTTTTTTTGGCCGGATCCGTTTTTTTTTACACCGGATCCGTTTTTTAAACGCCAGATCCGTTTTTTTTTCTCCCAGATCCGTTTTTTTTTTCGCCATATCCGTTTTTTTCTGCCGGATCCGTTTTTTTACGCCAGATCCGTTTTTTACGCCAATTCCATTTTTTTTGCGCCATATCCGTTTTTTTTCTGCCGGATCCATTTTTTCGCCATATCTGTTTTTTTTACGCCATATCCGTTTTTTTTCTGCCGGATCCATTTTTTTTCGCCATATCCATTTTTTTTCGCCGGATCCGTTTTTTTTTGCCGGATCCATTTTTTTCCCCATATCCGTTTTTTTCGCCGGATCCGTTTTTTTTCTGCCGGATCCGTTTTTTTCCCCATAACCGTTTTTTTTTCGCCGGATTTGTTTTTTTACACCGGATCCGTTTCTTTACGCCGATTCCATTTTTTTTCGCCATATACAGCAGATTACAGATTACTGCTGTAATCTGCTGGAACCTGCGGACAAAAGAGTGGATGACCCTGGTCAGCCATAAGAAACCCCGGACCAGATGACAGCATTGGATCTGGAGCTCCTTGGCACAGAGATGGAGGAGCTTGCCTGACAACTCCTGCGGACCCAGCTGGCAGCAGTTACTGCATAGAAGGAGTCCCTGCTAAAAAAGAGTGATGACTGTAAAGCACCAGACCTTGCCACCAGTGCTCACAGCCCCAGTGGAGCCGGAGAAAGAGGCACTGCTGAAGAGGATGGCAGCACTTATGAAAGACCTGGAGCCCGTGCCCTCAACCCCAGCAAAGGCGGAGATGAAGACCAGTACTGGAGAGACAGGTATGCAAAATGCCCAGGTAGCTGAGGAGACCCTGGTGGGACCCTTAGAACCCCCTACAACTATTACATCCAGCCAGGTAGTGACAACAGTAACGTGGGACCACATGACAGACCTGGGGGGTATACTCAAAGTACCTGCTGGAACCCTTGTTCCTTGGGGCATGCAGGCAGGAGAAATCCATACACTGGAGGCACCCCAAGACAGACCTTATGGGATTCCCAGAGGAGGCCCAGGCAGGATTAAACCAAGTGGAGATTGTGGAGAAGGAGGAATACTGCCAGCAGCAGATCTTGAAGATAGCCACAGAGGAGAAAGAGCGCAGAGCCAAGTGGGAAGCTATGGAGGAGCGCAATATGCTGGCCAAAGCCCGGTCCCACAAAACTAGACATGCGGATCGAGGACAGATAAAACAGGGAACTATGTTTTCTTTCAACCTAGAGAGAGGATGGCGGTTCATTATAGAGCATGGCGAGCCTTCAGAACTCTTTGTTAATTGTAGAGACGTGGAATCGCATCTCTTAAAAAGACACCCATACTGTGACCTTTACCCTGGAGACAAAGTGACATTCACCCGGCACAATGGTGAAAGAGGATACTATGCTCTGAATGTAAAAAGGTGTACAGGACAGAGAGCTGAGCTAGATGTGGCCACTGAGAGTAAAGTGCAAACCCAGGTTACACAAACTCCAGTTGCTGGACTGTTTTCAATTGAGTCACCTGTTGTGACACCCAGAGTACACTCTTCCCAACCACGAGTTTGCAAACGTGAAAACCTGCCCTGGAAGAGAAAATAAAGAACAAGAACCAACAGAAAATGACAGTTGTAGTTTAAAGTTAGTTACCTGTTTAAGAATGTTGTAAAAATTTAAGGGACAGTAGGGTAATGAACGTGAAATGAAAACTTTGCAATGTAAATAGTTGGCACCTCTTAAGGTACCCCTTATTGGTTTTGCGAAGAGCTGGCAGCGTGAGTGGAACCTTGTTTGCTTCCTAAGCAAGAAAGAAAAAACGTTTGGTGTGGCCAAAGACAAGGTCTGGATGCTATGCCTTGCAGCCCGCTCAAGACCTATGTTGGGGGTTTAGAATGGGTTCCCCACATCGTTATAATTGGTGCACCAGAACATTAAAAATGTTTGCACTGTTGAAATACTTAAAATGCTTGCACTTTTTGTAATTTTTCTATGTTTGCAACGTTCTAAGGTAATAACCTCCCATAAAGGGAAGCAAAAGTTTTATACCTGTTTAACCTGTTACATGCGTGTCAAAAAACGTTTTGCAATATCTTTAACCTGTATTGTTGTTTTTCTTTTCCCAGTCCGGGAGTACTGGATTTAACATGGAGTGTAACACCCCAGGATAACCGATTGTTATAGTGGTATTGCTTTCCTTTTGGGGAGAGTGATGCCATGCTTGGATGCAAGGAAGGATCCCATTTACAGGTAATCAGCACATGCAACACTGTTCTAACTCCAGGCCAGCTCTGAACCCGGTTTCAGGGGAACTTCCCTAGATAATATATGTTCTGGCTTGAGGGAGAAGTTAGTCTGTGAGAGGAGAGTGAGGAGAGAGGAAGCAGACAGGGAGAGTCTGAGAGGAAAGCTTGGGCCGTGCACCCACGTGAGGTGCTGCAGCTCCTGGGAAAGGAAAGAGGAAAGCTGAGCAGTCTGTAGGAGACTGAAAGGAAAGAGAAGCAAAACGCGAGGTAAAGAGCTGGAGGGAAGCTATGACTGAGCTTTCTGCACGCTGAAACGCAGAACTCCAGTAGCTGGAAGAAACCGGCTGGTCAGATGGATTTTAAGTCCCCTGTCAACCATTAACACCTGAAGGCACAGTAACTAGTGATGAGCGAGCACTAAAATGCTTGGGTGCTCGTTGCTCCGGTCGAGCAAATTGGAATACTCGGGTACTTTAAAGGTCTAAAAACATCATAAAATTATGGAAACACTGTTCAAATGACAGGAACATCATGGGGATCGCCCCTGGAAGCATTTCTGACTCCTAGGTCACAGATGTAAGCAATGTTGTCAGAGATTCACACCATTTTTACAGGTGCACCAAAAAACATACAAAAACGTATCCAAAATGGATTTTGCTGGGAAATATGTTAAGGTACATCCTTTTCAGGCTAATGACTTGTATATAAGGCAGAATAATTAACCCCAGACCAAAATGTTCCTCTACCACTTGGGATATGTTTACACGTAGCGCTTTTGATGCGTTTTTCAACTTAAACATTGCTTTCAACCAATACAAAAGCATTCACTGGGAAATGTCATTGCAACATTAAACAACTGTAGCTGGCCATGTGGTGTGTGACACATAAGGAGGCACATCTTGTTTCATTTATGAAGGAGGGACTCTTAACCCCTTCCCGACCTTTGACGCCACGTAGGCGTCATGAAAGTCGGTGCCAATCCGACCCATGACGCCTATGTGGCGTCATGGAAAGATCGCGTCCCTGCAGATCCGGTGAAAGGGTTAACTCCCATTTCACCCGATCTGCAGGGACAGGGGGAGTGGTAGTTTAGCCCAGGGGGGGTGGCTTCACCCCCTCGTGGCTACGATCGCTCTGATTGGCTGTTGAAAGTGAAACTGCCAATCAGAGCGATTTGTAATATTTCACCTATTATAATGGGTGAAATATTACAATCCAGCCATGGCCGATGCTGCAATATCATCGGCCATGGCTGGAAACACTAATGTGCCCCCACCCCACCCCACCGATCGCCCCCCCAGCCCCCCGATCTGGCCGGTACACTGCTCCGGCTCCCCTCCATCCAGTGCTCCGCTCCCCCCCGTGCTCTTGTCCGCTCCCCCCGTGCTCCAATCACCCCCCCGTGCTCCAATCACCCCCCCTGCATTCCGATCCACCCCCCCCGTGCTCCGTTCCAGCCCCCCCGTGCTCCGTTCCAGCCCCCCCGTGCTCCGTTCCACGCCCCCCGTGCTCCGTTCGCCTGCCGCGCTCCGATTCCCCCCCACGTGCTCCGATCCCCCCCCGTGGCCCCCCCCCACCCCATCATACTTACCGATCCTGCCGGTGTCCCGTCCGTCTTCTCCCTGGGTGCCGCCATCTTCCAAAATGGCGGGCGCATGCGCAGTGCGCCCGCCGAATCTGCCGGCCGGCAGATTCGTTCCAAAGTGCATTTTGATCACTGAGATAGATTATATCTCAGTGATCAAAATAAAAAAAATAATAAATGACCCCCCCCTTTGTCACCCCCATAGGTAGGGACAATAAAAAAATAAAGAAATTTTTTTTTTCCACTAATGTTAGAATAGGGTTAGGGTTAGGGTTAGGGGTAGGGTTAGGGTTAGGGGTAGGGTTAGGGGTAGGGCTAGGGTTAGGGCTAGGGTTAGGGGTAGGGGTAGGGTTAGGGCTAGGGGTAGGGTTAGGGTTAGGGCTAGGGGTAGGGTTAGGGCTAGGGTTAGGGTTTCGGTATGTGCACACGTATTCTGGTCCTCTGCGGATTTTTCCGCTGCGGATTTGATAAATCCGCAGTGCTAAACCGCTGCGGATTTATGGCGGATTTACCGCGTTTTTTTCTGCGCATTTCACTGCGGTTTTACAATTGCGATTTTCTATTTGAGCAGTTGTAAAACCGCTGCGGAATCCGCACAAAGAAGTGACATGCTGCGGAATGTAAACCGCTGCGTTTCCGTGCAGTTTTTCCGCAGCATGTGTACAGCGATTTTTGTTTCCCATAGGTTTACACTGAACTGTAAACTCATGGGAAACTGCTGCGGATCTGCAGCGTTTTCCGCAGTGTGCACATACCTTTAGAATTAGGCTATGTGCACACGGTGCGGATTTGGCTGCGGATAGGCCGCTGCGGATTCGCAGCAGTGTTCCATCAGGTTTACAGTACCATGTAAACATATGAAAAACCAAATCCGCTGTGCCCATGGTGCAGAAAGTACCACGCGGAAACGCTGCGTTGTATTTTCCGCAGCATGTCAATTCTTTGTGCGGATTCCGCGGCGTTTTACACCTGTTCCTCAATAGGAATCCGCAGGTGAAATCCGCACAAAAAACACTGGAAATCCGCAGGTAAAACGCAGTGCCTTTTACCCGCGGATTTTTCAAAAATGGTGCGGAAATATCTCACACGAATCCGCAACGTGGGCACATAGCCTTAGGGTTAGGGTTGGAATTAGGGTTGTGGTTAGGGTTGTGATTAGGGTTATGGCTACAGTTGGGATTAGGGTTAGGGGTGTGGGGGGTTAGTGCTGGAGGTAGAATTGAGGGGTTACCACTGTTTAGGCACATCAGGGGTCTCCAAGCGCAACATGGCGCCACCATTGATTCCAGCCAATCTCGTATTCAAAAAGTCAAATGGTGCTCCCTCACTTCCGAGCCCCGACGTGTGCCCAAACAGTGGTTTACCCCCACATATGGGGTATCAGTGTACTCAGGATAAACTGCGCAACAATTACTGGGGTCCAATTTCTCCTGTTACCCTTGTGAATCTAAAAAAATGCTTGCTAAAACATCATTTTTGAGGAAAGAAAAATGATTTTTTATTTTCACGGCTCTGCGTTGTAAACGTCTGTGAAGCACTTGGGGGTTCAAAGTGCTCACCACATATCTAGATAAGTTCCTTGGGGGGTCTAGTTTCTAAAATGTGGTCACTTGTGGGGGGTTTCTACTGTTTAGGCACACCAGGGGCTCTGCAAACGCAATGTGACGCCCGCAGACCATTCCATCAAAGTCTGCATTTCAAAAGTCACTACTTCCCTTCTGAGCCCCGACGTGTGCCCAATCAGTGGTTTACCCCCACACATGGGGTATCAGCGTACTCAGGAGAAACTGGACAACAACTATTGGGGTCCAATTTCTCCTGTTACCCTTGGGAAAATAAAAAATTCTGGTCTAAATAATTATTTTTGAGGAAAGAAAACGTATTTATTATTTTCACGGCTCTGCATTATAAACTTCTATGAAGCACTTGGGGGTTCAAAGTGCTCACCACACATCTAGATAAGTTCCTTTCGGGGTCTAGTTTCCAAAATGGGGTCACTTGTGGGGGGTTTCTACTGTTTAGGCACATCAGGGGCTCTGCAAACGCGACGTGACGCCCGCAGAGCATTCCATCTAAGTCTGCATTTCAAAACGTCACTACTTCACTTCCGAGCCCCAACGTGTGCCCAAACAGTGGTTTACCCCCACATATGGGGTATCACCGTACTCCGGAGAAACTGGACAACAAATATTGGGGTCAAATTTCTCCTGTTACCCTTGGGAAAATTAAAAAATTCTGGGCTAAATAATTATTTTTGAGGAAAGAAAACGTATTTATTATTTTCACGGCTCTGCATTATAAACTTCTATGAAGCACTTGGGGGTTCAAAATGCTCACCACACATCTAGATAAGTTCCTTTCGGGGTCTAGTTTCCAAAATGGGGTCACTTGTGGGGGGTTTCTACTGTTAAGCCACATCAGGGGCTCTGCAAATGCAACGTGACGCCCACAGAGCATTCCATCAAAGTCTGCATTTCAAAACGTCACTACTTCACTTCCGAGCCTCGGCATGTGCCCAAACAGTGGTTTACCCCCACATATGGGGTATCAGCGTACTTAGGAGAAACTGGACAACAACTTATGGGGTCCAATTTCTCCTGTTACCCTTGGGAAAATAAAAAATTCTGGGCTAAATAATTATTTTTGAGGAAAGAAAACGTATTTATTATTTTCACGGCTCTGCATTATAAACTTCTATGAAGCACTTGGGGGTTCAAAGTGCTCACCACACATCTAGATAAGTTCCTTTGGGGGTCTAGTTTCCAAAATGGGGTCACTTGTGGGGGGTTTCTACTGTTAAGCCACATCAGGGGCTCTGCAAACGCAACGTGACGCCCACAGAGCATTCCATCAAAGTCTGCATTTCAAAACGTCACTACTTCACTTCCGAGCCCCGGCATGTGCCCAAACAGTGATTTACCCCCATATATGGGGTATCAGCGTACTCAGGAGAAACTGGACAACAACTTTTGGGGTCAAATTTCTCCTGTTGCCCTTGGGAAAATAAAAAATTGCAGGCTAAAAGATCATTTTTGAGAAAATAATTTTTTTATTTTATTTTCATGGCTCTGCGTTATAAACTTCTGTGAAGCACTTGGGGGTTCAAAGTCCTCACCACACATCTAGATTAGTTCCTTTGGGGGTCTAGTTTCCAAAATGGGGTCATTTCTGGGGGATCTCAGAGAGCCTACACAGGGGCTCTCCAAACGTGACATGGTGTCCGCTAATGATTGGAGCTAATTTTCCATTTAAAAAGCCAAATGGCGTGCCATCCCTTCCGAGCCCTGCCGTGCGCCCAAACAGTGGTTTACCCCCACATATGGGGTATCAGCGTACTCAGGACAAACTGGACAACAATATTTGGGGTCCAATTTCCCCTATTATCCTTGGCAAAATAGGAGATTCCAGGCTAAAAAATCATTTTTGAGGAAAGAAAAATTATTTTTTATTTTCATGGCTCTGCGTTATAAACTTCTGTGAAGCACCTGGGGGTTTAAAGTGCTCAATATGCATCGAGATAAGTTCCTTGGGGGGTCTAGTTTTCAAAATGGAGTCACTTGTGGGGGAGCTCCAATGTTTAGGCACACAGGGGCTCTCCAAACGCGACATGGTGTCCGCTAACAATTGGAGCTAATTTTCCATTCAAAAAGTCAAATGGCGCGCCTTCCCTTCCGAGCCCTGCCGAGTACCCAAACAGTGGTTTACCCCTACATATGAGGTATCGGCGTACTCGGGAGAAATTGCCCAACAAATTTTATGATCCATTTTATCCTACTGCCCATGTGAAAATGAAAAAATTGAGGTGAAAAGAATTTTTTTGTGAAAAAAAAGTACTTTTTCATTTTTACGGATCAATTTGTGAAGCACCTGAGGGTTTAAAGTGCTCACTAGGCATCTAAATAAGTTCCTTGGGGGGTCTAGTTTCCAAAATGGGGTCACTTGTGGGGGAGCGCCAATGTTTAGGCACACAGGAACTATCCAAACGCGACATGGTGTCCGCTAACGATGGAAATAATTTTTCATTCAAAAAGTCAAATGGCGCTACTTCCCTTCCAAGCCTTACCATGTGCCCAAACAGTGGTTTACCCCCACATGTGAGGTATTGGTGTACTCAGGAGAAATTGCCCAACACATTTTAGGATCCATTTTATCCTGTTGCCCATGTGAAAATGAAAAAATTGAGGCTAAAAGAATTTTTTTGTGAAAAAAAAGTACTTTTTCATTTTTACGGATCAATTTGTGAAGCACCTGGGGGTTCAAAGTGCTCACTATGCATCTAGATAAGTTCCTTGGGGCGTCTAGTTTCCAAAATGGGATCACTTGTGGGGGAGCTCCAATTTTTAGGCACACGGGTGCTCTCCAAACGTGACATGGTGTCCGCTAAAGAGTGGAGCCAATTTTTGATTCAAAAAGTCAAATGGCGCTCCTTCCCTTCCAAGCCCTGCCGTGCGCCCAAACAGTGGTTTACCCCCACATATGAGGTATCAGCGTACTCAGGACAAATTGGACAACAACTTTCGTGGTTCAGTTTCTCCTTTTACCATTGGGAAAATAAAAAAATTGTTGCTAAAAGATAATTTTTGTGACTAAAAAGTTAAATGTTCATTTTTTCCTTCCATGTTGCTTCTGCTGCTGTGAAGCACCTGAAGGGTTAATAAACTTCTTGAATGTGGTTTGAGTACCTTGAGGGGTGCAGTTTTTAGAATGGTGTCACTTTTGGGTATTTTCAGCCATATAGACCCCTCAAACTGACTTCAAATGTGAGGTGGTCCCTAAAAAAAATGGTTTTGTAAATTTCGTTGTAAAAATGACAAATCGCTGGTCAAATTTTAACCCTTATAACTTCCTAACAAAAAAAAAATGTTGTTTCCAAAATTGTGCTGATGTAAAGTAAACATGTGGGAAATGTTATTTATTAACTATTTTGTGTCACATATCTCTCTGGTTTAACAGAATAAAAATTCAAAATGTGAAAATTGCGAAATTTTCAAAATTTTCGCCAAATTTCCGTTTTTATCACAAATAAACGCAGAATTTATTGACCTAAATTTACCACTAACATGAAGCCCAATATGTCACGAAAAAACTCTCAGAACCGCTAGGATCCATTGAAGCGTTCCTGAGTTATTACCTCATAAAGGGACACTGGTCAGAATTGCAAAAAACGGCAAGGTCTTTAAGGTCAAAATAGGCTGGGTCATGAAGGGGTTAAAGTCAAAAAAGCCTATTTTAGAGGGGCATCAGGCGGCATTAATTCGTAAAGGGCAATTATTAAACAGTGGATCTCCTATGCTGTTATTGCCTATGCAGTGAGTAGCTGGCTGCCAAGAATTACAATGCACCCCAATACCCCTTTCACGAGAGGTACAGGAAGGCCTCCTGAAAAAATGTTGCATTGAATGCAAGGCCTGCCCTGCTATTAAGTCATATGCACCTCAATAAGCCTTTGAACCTAGATACTGGATGGCCACAGAAAAACCCACTTCACAGTCTTCATTTGGTCCTGCCATACAGTTTCCTTATGCATTGAATGCAAGTGCCGCCTTGACCCAAATTTGCACGCACCCCATGGTGGAGGTGGTGTTTCTTCCACCGCATGGAAGAAACATGGAGGAGGGCCTCCTAAAAAAACCTGTCCCATTACAAAGGAGCAGATCTCCTAGACTTGTAATGCAACAAACATTTCTCCATGGGGGGTACATTTTTTAAACAATTTTTTATGGGGATCATAGACACACTTGCCAAAAAATTGACTGTCTGTAGCAGCACGGATCACATTAACCCTGGTGATCTAGTGGCAGTGGATGATGAGATGTGGAGGAAGGCCTCATTAAAAACTAGGCCCAATTTAAAGGAGTGGGTCTCCTATACTTGAAATGCCCATACACTAAGTGTATGTGCTGACAAACATTTCCCCATGGGAGGTAAAACATTTTTTTTAAAAAATTCAGCCCAAAATAGTGTTTACTGTTTAGAGCTAGGGTAACACATAGCAAAAAAAAGGTGAATAGAAGCCTAAAAAGCACACTTTGTAGACCAAAGATACATGAGGCATGTCATGGAGATACCACACTGTAAATATATGTGGCCTGTGTTTTTATTTTGGCCCCAAAAACAGTGTATAGAAATCAAGTCAAATACAGCAAATACAGTGGAATGTAGCCCTGAAATACCACAATTTGTAGGCCACAGATACATCTGGCATTTGACTGAGACACCAGACTCTTCAATATGTTGCCTGTATATTTATTTTTTTCTGCTAAATAGTGTTTAAAGATAGGGTAACACACCGCAAAAAAAAAAGGAGAATGGAAGCCTCAAAAGCACACTTTGTAGCCCAGAGATAGAAGAGGCGTGTCACGGAACTACCACACTGTAATATGTTTTTTTTGTTTTGTTTTTTACCCTGATAGTGTATAGACCTAGGGTATTAGACAGACCAAAAATTGGAAGGTATGCATGAAAAACAACTATTTTTAGACCACGCATAGAACGGGCGTTGGGTAAAGATAACAGACAGTTTCAATATGTGGCCTGTATTTTTTAAAAATTTTAAAACCACCAAATTATGTATACACCAAAGGTATCAGACCAAAAACTGTAATGTATGGCTGAAAAGCCAAGAATTGAAGACCACAGATAGACCAGACGTGTGACTGAGATAACAGACTGTTTCAATCTGTGGGATGTATTTTTAAAAATTTTAAAAACAACAAAATTCTGTATACACCATGGGCAGCAGACCTAAAACTGGAATGTATGGCTGAAAAGCCAAGATTTAAAGACCACAGATAGATGAGACGTGTGACTAAGGTAACAGATTTTCAATATGTGGCCTGGATTTTGTAAACATTTTTAAAACAAAAAATTCTGTACAAAGCAAGGGTAGCAGACCAAAAAATGCAACGCATGGCTGCAAAGCAAGGATTTGGACACCAAAGATACACCATGCATCTGACGGAAACAACAGAGTGATCAAAATGTTGCCTTGATCTTTTTGGGACCACCAAAATTGTGTCAATAAAACATTTGGAGTACTAAAATTGTACAATATTTAGCGCAATGATATGCGATGCGTGTGGCATACAAATCACAGTGCTAAATATAAGAACTCTAGCTAAATATTTTTTTTGTGAGCTAAAGATTTTTTGGTCACCAAAATGTTGTCCAAAAGTGTTGTAAGACACTCCAAAAAAACTATATTACACAAAAAAAGGCCAGAATTTTATGCGCCCTCACATCTGATGCCTGTGACAAAAACAACTGTTTTAAAGGGAGGGTGCCATGATTTTAGTTTTTGTATTAATAATTATTGATTATATAATCAATTATTTTTAATACAAAAGTAAATGTACTACTTTAATACTTTTTTATTTATTCATTTTTACTTTTGCCACTGGAGGCCGCCATTTTCATTAGTGGGGGTGTGTGTCTGGACACGACACTTGCACACCTCAGTTACGGCAGCCATGGGCATAGGAGCCAATGGTTGGGCTCCGACCGCTCCTCCTGCCTCTAAGCTGTGACTTGGACACGCCCCCTGGGCTGCTACGTCACAGCTGTGAGAGGAGATCGCGGCCATTTTGTTTTTTTCTCTGTCATCGCACACAGCTCAGTGTGTGCGATCATAGCAGGAGCTGCCAGGGAGAAGCTGCTGCTGGGAGCGAGGTTCGGGGTGAGTATCTGCAGCCAGGAGCTGTGATTGCAGCCTGTACTTAGTATTACAGCACAGGCTGCAATCACTGCTCACTGCCGACCTGTTCAGAGCAGAGCAGGGAGATCGTCATACTGCTCTGCCCTGAACATGATTCAGCACTTCCTGGGAGAGGACTGAAGGTAAGTACAGAGTTTTTATTTTCTTATGCATCTACCACTGCTACCTGTCCCTATATACCACTGCTACCAGCCCCTATATACCACTGCTACCTGCTCCTATATACCACTGCTACCTGTCCCTATATACCACTGCTACCAGCCCTTATATACCACTGCTACCTGCTCCTATATACCACTGCTACCTGTCCCTATATACCATTGCTACCAGCCCTTATATACCACTGCTACCTGCTCCTATATACCACTGCTACCTGTCCCTATATACCACTGCTACCTGCCCCTATATACCACTGCTACCTGCCCCTATATACCACTACTACCTGCTCCTATATACCACTGCTACCTGTCCCTATATACCACTGCTACCTGTCCCTATATACCACTGCTACCTGTCCCTATATACCACTGCTACCAGCCCTTATATACCACTGCTACCTGCTCCTATATACCACTGCTACCTGTCCCTATATACCACTGCTACCAGCCCTTATATACCACTGCTACCTGCTCCTATATACCACTGCTACCTGTCCCTATATACCACTGCTACCAGCCCTTATATACCACTGCTACCTGCTCCTATATACCACTGCTACCTGTCCCTATATACCACTGCTACCTGCCCCTATATACCACTGCTACCTGCTCCTATATACCACTGCTACCTGCCCCTATATACCACTGCTACCTGTCCCTATATACCACTGCTACCTACTCCTATATACCACTGCTACCTGCCCTTATATACCACTGCTACTAGCCCCTATATACCACTGCTACCTGCTCCTATAAACCACTGCTACCAGCCCCTATATACCACTGCTACCTGCTCCTATATACCACTGCTACCTGCCCCTATATACCACTGCTACCTGTCCCTATATACCACTGCTACCTACTCCTATATACCACTGCTACCTGCCCTTATATACCACTGCTACCAGCCCCTATATACCACTGCTACCTGCTCCTATATACCACTGCTACCAGCCCCTATATACCACTGCTACCTGCTCCTATATACCACTGCTACCTGCCCCTATATACCACTGCTACCTGCCCCTATATACCACTGCTACCTGCCCCTATATACCACTGCTACCAGCCCCTATATACCACCTACCACTGCTACCAGCCCCTATATATCACCTACCACTGCTACCAGCCTCTATATACCACCTACCACTGCTACCTGCCTCTGTATACCACTGCTACCTGCCTCTGTATACCACCGCTACCTGCCTCTGTATACCACCGCTACCTGCCTCTGTATACCACCGCTACCTGCCTCTGTATACCACCTACCACTGCTGCCTGCCTCTATATACCATCTACTACTGCTGCCTGCCTCTGTATACCACTGCTACCTGCCTCTGTATGCCACCTAACACTGCTGCCTGCCTCTATATACCATCTACCACTGCTGCCTGCCTCTGTATAGCACCGCTACCTGCCTCTGTATAGCACCGCTACCTGCCTTTGTATAGCACCGCCACCTGCCTCTGTATACCACCTACCACTGCTGCCTGCCTCTATACACCATCTACCACTGCTGCCTGCATCTATACACCATCTACCTCTGCTGCCTGCCTCTATATACCATCTACCACTGCTGCCTGCCTCTGTATAGCACCGCTACCTGCCTCTGTATAGCACCGCTACCTGCCTTTGTATAGCACCGCCACCTGCCTCTGTATACCACCTACCACTGCTGCCTGCCTCTATACACCACCTACCACTGCTGCCTGCCTCTATACACCATCTACCTCTGCTGCCTGCCTCTATATACCATCTACCACTGCTGCCTGCCTCTATATACCATCTACCACTGCTACCTCTGTCCTGTGTAGCTAATCTAGTCCTGTGTAGCTAATCCTGTCCTGTGTACAGTATCACACAGGACAGGATTAGATACACGGCTCAGCAGTCAGTATCTAATCCTCTCCTATGCACTCCTCTCCCCCCTGCGTGTCTTTCCCCATTGTGGTTTATTATTTTTGTTGTGGGAGATGAGGGAGTCGAGGATTATGCGTTCGGTATGGTATAAAAAAGATTAATAAAGGACTTTATTCTGGCCGAGCCTTTATTTACAATACATGTGAGATCTATGTGGCGGCATTATGGGTGATCTATATGGCGGTATTATGTGAGAAGCATATGGTGGTATGTGAGAACACTGGCGGTATTATGTGTGATCTATATGGTGGTATGTGAGAACACTGGCGGTATTATGTGTGATCTATATGGCGGTATTATGTGAGAACACTATGGCAGTATTATCTTCAGAAAGGGGACCCATTCTAGGGTGGTTCTGGCTGAGCACCTGCACGCGGGTCTGGGGTAATAGAGGGGGCAGCATGACCTCCAGTTAGGTGCTGTCAGGGGACGGCTGGTGAGGCAGCTGAAGAGAGGGGTCTCATTTTTATCGTTACTATATGGCTACATTTCCTTCCCAGCGTCACCCCATACTTCACCTGTCGCCTCACTTTCACACATCGCCAGGACAGGATGGAGAAGACAGGATCTGAGGAGGGGAATGGGGTCTGCATGCAAAGTCTGGATCAGAACAGGCCATCAATCCGCAGAAATGTTTCCTGGATTTCTGTGGAGCAGACGGTCCATCCATGTGTATAAAAGACAGCGCTCTATGTACAATCCCTGGCTGCTCTGCGCACCAAACAGGGGGCCCCTATAGACCAGCACACTGCTCTCCTGAAATACTCTGTGCTGCTGTCACCCTCCTCCCTCCACCACATATCTCCCAGAATCCTTGCTGCCTGCCATCCTTGGTGACTGTCTACTTGTCAGTATAAGGCTGCTTTCACACTATCATTATTTGGTTTGTATTTTACCTCAGTATTTGTAAGCCAAAACCAAGAGTGGGTGATAAATGCAGAAGTGGTGCATATGTTTCTATTATACTTTTCCTCTAATTGTTCCTCTCCTGGTTTTGGCTTACACATACTGAGGTAAAATACTTACCAAATACTGATAGTGTGACGGCAGCCATACTCTGCAGTCACCAACAAAATGGCTGCTCACTGGGTTCCTGAATATCATCCTCTCTAATCCCTTAGCAAACACCCAGAAGGGGAGGAGAGGAGTGACATCACACACGTCAGCAGACTCCGCCCATAATTACTGCAGTGCAGTAATGTGAGCTATTTGTACACTAGGTTTTTCTGAAATTTCAGCAGCTGCTCCCCCTAGTGTTGAAAAGTGGAAATTCCAAAACTTTTCAAATTATTTTTCATATTTTACTAAATTATAAACAAATGATAATATTTTTTAAGAAAATGTAATCATTAATTCTTTACATTTTTACAATTTCTGAAAAAAATTTTTTTTGATGGCACCTTTCCTTTAACCCCTTACCGGCATCGGAGTACTATACCATCCGATGCCGGCTCCCCTGCTTTGATGCAGGGCTCCGCGGTGAGCCCGCACCAAAGCCGGGACATGTCAGCTGTTTTGAACAGCTGACATGTGCCCGTAATAGGCGCGGGCAGAATCGCGATCTGCCCGCACCTATTAACTAGTTAAATGCCGCTGTCAAACGCAGACAGCGGCATTTAACTACCGCTTCCGGCCGGGCGGCCGGAAATGACGTCATCGCCGACCCCCGTCACATGTCCGGGGGTCGGCGATGCGTCTCCATTGTAGCCATAGAGGTCCTTGAGACCTCTATGGTTACTGATTGCCCGTCGCTGTGAGCGCCACCCTGTGGTCGGCGCTCACAGCACACGTGCAATTCTGCTACATAGCAGCGATCAGCAGATTGCTGCCATGTAGCAGAGGCGATCGAGTTGTGCCTGCTTCTAGCCTCCCATGGAGGCTATTGAAGCATGGCAAAAGTTAAAAAAAAAAGTTTAAAAAAATGTGAAAAAAATAAAAAAAACATAAAAGTTTAAATCACCCCCCTTTCGCCCCAATCAAAATAAATCAATACAAAAAATATCAAATCTACGCATATTTGGTATCGCCGCGCTCAGAATTGCCCGATCTATCAAATAAAAAAAAGTATTAACCTGATCGCTAAACAGCGTAGCGGGAAAAAAACTCGAAACGCCAGAATTAAGTTTTTTTGGTCACCGCGACATTGCATTAAAATGCAATAACGGGCGATCAAAAGAACGTATCTGCACCGAAATGCTATCATTAAAAACGTAATCTCAGCACGCAAAAAATAAGCCCTCAACCGACCCCAGATCACGAAAAATGGAGACGCTACGAGTATCGGAAAATGGCGCAATTTTTTTTTTTTTTTTTTTAGCAAAGTTTGGAATTTTTTTTCACCACTTAGATAAAAAATAACCTAGTCAAGTTTGGTGTCTATGAACTCGTAATGACCTGAAGAATCATAATGGCAGGTCATTTTTAGCATTTAGTGAACCTAGCAAAAAAGCCAAACAAAAAACCAATGTGGGATTGCACTTTTTTTGCAATTTCACCGCACTTGGAATTTTTTTCCCGTTTTCTAGTACACGACATGCTAAAACCAATAATGTCGTTCAAAAGTACAACTCGTCCCGCAAAAAATAAGCCCTCACATGGCCAAATTGACGGAAAAATAAAAAAGTTATGGCTCTGGGAAGGAGGGGAGCGAAAAACGAACACGGAAAAACAAAAAATCCCCCGGTCATGAAGGGGTTAAATTGTTAGATTTTAATGCTCTTGAATTAAAATTACCTGGCTGTAGTATGCGTGACTAAGCCAATAAATGGGGCTCTGTATTGCTTTGTACTAAGATTTGCAGGTGTAAGGTGCCACCCCCCCAAAAAAAAAATCATGGCCACGGATACCTGCAGCTAAGTATATATAAAATACACAGCAGCATACAGTAATGGAGCCTTTTGATGTATGCAGGGAGATCTATAGACTTACATGCAGTGCCTGCATGCTTTGCAGTGATGTGGATATATGCACTTAGACTCCCCTGCCTACCTAGCACAATGATCTATTTACCCCAAAATAGCAGTAAAAAATACTGTTGGTTTATCAGGATTTGTGGATTGAACACTAGTAGACCCACACTAACTAATAAAAGAACTAATCTGACCCTATCTCGGCGGTAGCTCTCCCTACACTAGCTGAGTCCAGAGAATAATGCGTTGAGCAGGGCGGCATCATGTCTCTTATAGACCTGATGCCGCTGTGTGGCCAACCAATCACTGTAATACCCCAACAAAGATGGCTGCGGCATTACAGTGCAAGGCAGACAATCCCTGCATGTTCATTGGTGCTGTAAACAACTCCAAAATTGCAGAGCGGAGTCACAAGCTCCAGCCTGATAATTCGGAAATGCTCTGTGCTCGCCGAGTACACCGAGCACAGTGATACTTGGGCAAGTACAGAGTAGTGGCGAGCACGTTCACTCATCAGTGATCACTAACGTTGGATGATGAGACATGGATAAATGCCTCATTAAAAACTAGGCCCAATGTATAGGAGCATGACTCTTAGACTTGTAATGCCCATACACTAAGTTCATGGGCTGGTTCATTTCCCCATGGGAGGTACATTTAAAAAAAATATTTTATGGCCATCATAGACACCCTTGCCAAAAATTGGACTGGCTGGAGCAACGCAGAACTCGTTAACCCTGGTGATCTAGTGGCAGAGAATGAGGAGACATTGATGAAGGCCCCATTAAAAACTAGGCCCAAAGTAAAGGAGCGGGTCTCCTAGACTTGGAATGCCCATACACGAAGTGGATGGGCTCACAAACATTTCCCCATGGTGGGTACATTTTTAAAAAATATTTTATGGCCATCACAGACACCCTTGCCAAAAATTGGACTGGCTGCAGCAGCACGTTAACCCTTGTGATCTAGTGGTGGAGAATGAGGAGACATTGATGAATGTCTCATTAAAAACTAGGCCCAATGTAAAGGAGCTGATCTCCTAGTGTTAGAGCTAGCGGAACTCACCGAGTAAATAGAGATGTTTTATTGAAATTGATGCTTTCGCAGCCCGGGGTCCACCGTGCAGGAGAACCTGCTGCTAGCAAACGGCGGAACTATATGGCAGTATGAACTAACTCTGTTATTTCACAGGGTAGCCGTGAAAGCAAAGCACTGCGCCCTGTTAGACTTCACAGAGGCACAGGCTAACTACCCAACTGAGAGCAGTCAGTGGTCATGCATGCACACAAAACTCCTCGCTGGAGGTGCCAGCATTCTAGGGGCTTATTTCAGCCAGGTCCCTGAACACAAACTTACATGACCACAATGGCGCAAAATACATAACATAGAAAGATACTAGCGCATGGCCGTGCGGCCATGCGAGCCTTAAATAGTTGCAGCACGTACAGGACCTTCCTAGAAGGACCAATGAGAGGCTGCCACAGAGCCTGAGCACCTACAGGACCTTCCTAAAGGACCAATGGCTTTAGCTGCAGTTTCTAAACATTTGACCCTCGATCTCCACTGAAAGATCTTACTCTGGGTATGCTCAGAATGAGAAAAGCAGGACTTAGTCCCAGTAGCATCTGCTCACCGCTGCCCAGCACTGACTTCAATGGCAGAAGCAGGAAAAGCAGCAGTAACTCTTTGTACAGAGTCAGACTGAGCGAGACGCTGGGACTGACGTCTCTGCTGAGCAGGCTCCACTGCGGCAGGAGAAGAATGGGAGACCGCAGCGGAGATGGCCAAAGAGATTCCTACTGAACTCAACCCCTAACACCTAGACTTGTAATACCCATACACGAAGTGCATTGGCTGACAAACATTTCTCCATGGGGGTACATTTTTAAAGTTTTTTTGCATCACAGAATACGTTCACCCTGGTGTTCGTATCTTTGTGAATGATGAGGATGAGTATAAGGCCGGCGTCACACATGGCGTAAGACAATACGGAACGTATTATACGTCCGTACTACGCGTTCAATACGCCAAAATGTCCCCGTAATCTACTTCCGTAGTTAATGCGTTGCTTAGGTGTGGTCGCGTATTTTGCGCATGTGCTTGTGCGTGTGTAATCCGTATGTGATCCGTATGGCGTATTTTGCACGCACCATCACAAAATGGACATTTAACGGTTTTCAGGCCTGCAAATCATTTAAACCATCATTAACAACACTATTTAAGCCCTCTACAACAGGTGGACCCCTCCCATCTGCCCTATATGTTCTCTAGCATATTTTGGCTGTGTTGCTTTGACCTCACAAACATGTCTGACCATGTGTCTTTAAGCACAACTCAGCGGGTGTTGCTTCACTGGGTGTTGTCTCGTCGCTTTGGCCAGCCATATCCGGTCAATGTTGATCCGCGAAGGAGGAGACGAAGATTGTGGGTCCATCCTCTATTGACCCAACGCCAGAGTAAAGGACATTTCCAGAGACTATATTCAGCTTGGGGGCACATCCGGACAAGTTTTACCTGTATAGTCGCATGTCCATCAGGACTTTTGACATGTTGTTGGAGATCTTACATCCTGGGATCACCTATCAGGACACCTGGATGAGAAAAGCCATCTCTGCTGAGGAGCGTCTGCTCCTAACCTTATGGTATGTATTCAACATTCGCACATACTGTTTTTTTTTTTTAAATGTGTTGTGTCCTACTATGTTTCATTAACTTTACTTGGACATGAAGCCACAAGCACATAAAAAAAATGGTGTTAATATTCTAGTATAGTAAGAATGTTAAATGAACCTTTTTATATTGTAACTAATGTCATAGTAAATGAAATATACACTTGTGCTTATTCATGTTTTCTTAGTCCTCATGTTAATGTTTTTTTAAAATTTTTCTTGTATTTCAGCTTCCTGTCCACAGGCTTGTCCTATGCGGGTCTACACCTGGAGTTTCTGATTGGGCGGTCGACAATTTCAGGCATTGTTAGGACAACCTGTTCCCAAATATGGCAGAAACTACAGGAAGTTGTGATGCCTCAGCCCAAACAGGATGATTGGCTCAAAATCGCCACTGGTTTCAAAAATACTTGTGACTTCCCTAACTGCATTGAAGCTGTGGATGGGAAACATATCAGGGTGCGTAAGCCGCCGAACTCTGGTTCCCAATTCTACAATTATAAGCAGTTTTTCTCTGTAGTTCTGTTAGCAGTTGCTGACAGTAACTACAGGTTTATAATTGTAGACATTGGGGCCTATGGGCGAACTGGAGACTCTAGGGTCTTCAATTCGTCCATAATGGGTCGGCGGCTACGTGACAACCAGTTGAACCTCCCACCACCACAACAACTCCCAGGCTTCAATGCGGAAGCAGTGCCTTTTGTTTTGGTTGGAGATGAGGCCTTCCAACTGACAAGGCACGTCATGAGGCCTTACCCCAGGTGCAACCTTGACCACCGACGGAGGGTGTTTAATTTGAGACTTGCCGGGGCACGGAGACTGGTTGAGTGCGCCTTTGGGATTCTTGTTGCCAAATGGCGGGTTCTTCAGTCTGCCATCCAGCTGAGTGAGGCTACAATCAATGAAGTGATCAAAGCCTGTGTAATTCTACATAATTTCACCAGAATACATGATTGTTCATCTCCTAATTTAGAAGATCACTGCATGAGCAATGTTAGTAGGCCTACCCCATATGTCCCTCCTCCGCGTCGTCCACTTTCTGGTCTCAAAGTTCGTGATGTCTTGACAAATTATTTTTTGACTCCTCAAGGTGCTACTCCCTGGCAAGACTATGCAATTTTGCATGTGTAATTATATATATATATAAAGTTTGTGTTTACCAATTTTGAAACTCGGTCTGTTGTATTTAATTATTTCACATATGGTTATCAGCATATCATGTGTGTGTGATGTAAGAATGAATAGAGCGCATCCAGAGTTTGATTGTTATTAACACAAAATTTACTTATGTAATTTTTTGGTGTGCTTGGTTATTGTTTTGGCATAACCATTTTTTAAAATCTAAATTCCACATTTTTTTGTGGCCAAACAAATTCTGCACAACATCCACATTTCAGATTGCTATGTAACAAGCTAAAACAATATTTTCTATAAAAAACAAAGATAAAAACAAAACAAAATGGTTAAATTAAAAATAAACAACCAAACAAAAAGAAAACAAAAAAATGTACAAGTCCTGGTAGGTAGGAGCGGGAGATGTAGATTGCTCAGGGTCAGCATCAGGTGGCCTTTGTAGGCCCAATTGTCCAGCACCCTGTGCGGATGTTGTAGTGGCCTGAGGGACATTAGGCCTATTATGATGCTGGGCACTTTGAAGAGTGGGGAGAGGATTTTGGAGATACCCCTGATGTTGCTGACCATATGGGCGGGAATCATACCCCAACCCAAAATGACCATATTGTCCAAACCCAGGTTGGGACCAGCCTCCAGCACTGGGTGTGGACAAGTGGCCATATTGGGATGGTTGCTGATATCCCGCCATATGGTGCTGAGGTGGCCATTGTGAGTTCGTTGTGGGTTGGTGTTGAGGTGTTGGTTGACGTGGAGGGGGTGCTTCAGATCCTTGTTGAGCATGCAGGCCTTGTAATCTCTGAGGCCGCAGAATATTTTCGGGTGACATCTGCCACTGTTCAATCATCTGCAAGAGATTGTATGGGTTATTTGGGGGGGTGCATGCATCAATAAGGATCTGAAAACACCCTCTCACACGAAGCTTCAACTCCCGCTCTATGGACCGTAAGTACTGGGCAAGGCTACAAGTAAATCCCTCCTCCCCATCATCCTCTCAAACCCGTGCCAAATAGTTCATGACCCCAGCATCCACATTTCTCCTGCTTTGGAGAAGCTCTCTCCTGCGGCGTGAACGCTGTGGTCTGACTGCAGCCTGTGGGGATCGCTCCAGGGCAACAGTTGGGCTGCTGCTATTTCCAGGGTCATTCTGGCTAGGTGGTGGTGCTGCTGCTGCTGCTGATGATGCTGCAGATGCGAACTGTGGGGCCTCTTGGTGTTGTTCTGCTGCAGCTGGAGCTGGATGGCCAGATGAGGAGGATTCTGGGGGGATGGAGCCTGAATGAGCAGCAGATGGACCAGCCACCTCTTCACCTTCACCAACTGGGTCAATGACCAGTTCAGAGTGAGACCCTGTCTCCCTGTCAGTGAGGTTAGACTGAGTTCTGAAAACGAAAACATTTTTTAGTTTCAATTTTATTTGGAATCATTTCTCCAAATTAAAAAATTACAAAAGTTTGTGATGTTTTTAATTACGGCCTGAGGTCCATGCTGGGGTTCAGAAAGGTTAGGCGGTCAAAATAGACGTATTTACGTTTTTTAGGAGGTGCCCCGGCTCCACTTCTCTCCCGCTGCTGCCTCTCCCTCCTATACTGGTCACGGATACTCCGCCACCTTGTTGTAACATCACCCACTGAAACAACAAAAATAAAACACATTGATTAGCCCATTATATGCAGAGTGCTCACACAAGGTGTAATTGACTACACAGATTTAAGTGTAGCATAGAAATAGGCATTTGTGGAGCACATTTAGTCTTAAATTTGAAAAAATCACACAATTATGAAGCAAGGCCACAAGGACAGAGTCCGCTACCCTCTATCCCAGAAAGCACAATTACTGGGAAACACTGTTAGTAAGGGACACCTATTAAAAACATTCATGAAATCCGTTTATCATGTACAACACCATGTATCTACTGGTGTGCTTTCTATTTCTTACATTAATAATTTTAAAATTCTTGTTTAGAAATTCAAAGTAGTAAGGGCCTGCTGTTTAACAAGAACATTACATTTCAAACTTGGGTGTACTTACTTATTTGTCGCTGTGCCTCACGTGGCTGCTGGTCATAATGTGGGAAGAGGGACCCACACACGCTCCTCCATGCTGCCTCTTTTTGTGCCCTGTTAGCATAGTTGGGGTCTCTTTGGTCCCAGATCACAGGTCTCTCTTGCACCAAAATTATGAGCATGTCCACGTTGATGATGTTAGCCATGCTGATTCTCACTCCGTGGAGGCGTGCAGCAGACTTCCGGGTTCACTGTCTGGCTTTTTCAGCTAATTAGCATGTCTCACCTGCCTGATTGAGGCCTTTGGACATTTCAGGACATCTGCCAGTGAGTTGCGTATTTCTCGCAAGTCACACGCATGGTCCGTATGCATTCCGTATTATACGCTCTCCCATAGACTTGCATTGGCAAATTTTTTGCGCAATACGCTGACAAACGCAGCATGCTGCGATTTTGTGCGGCCGTAGAACGCCGTATATTACGGATCCGTAATATACGGCTGATAGGACTAGACCCATTGAGAATCATTGTGCCGTATGTTATGCGAGTTGTACGCACGTAGTTTCTGCGCTCTTACGTACATAAAACTCGCAAGTGTGACGGCGGCCTAAGGAGGAGGATAACACTAAACAGACCAAATCAGGAAGCCTATACCCATGTGTGGTTGTTAAGAGGTGCATGAGAATACACCTCCACAAAAAAGACAATGTATTTGAGGTTATGTTTTGCTGTTTTTACTTGGTGGTGTACAGAAGTCTTGCCCAATCCAGCACTTGTTCATTTTTATAAGATACTATAGAGATCAAAGCTCAAATGCACTCTAAAAGTAACCAGATTGGTGCTCTTAAGGAAAAATAAAGTCACTATAATTAAGACAACCTTAAGCACTCAAAATATATCCAAAAAGACTCGGTCCATATGATGGAAAAGAAAATATTTTGTAGTTTATTGTGGTTCACAGCCGAACAATAAATAAAGAGAAATTACTGTATATTCCCAACGTTTCTGCCTTTATGGCGTTTTTCAAGGATTTTTTCGAAAGAAAAAAAGATAAAGAATTCACCATATAACCGGTATGACGGATCTTACAACTATATATATATATATATATATATATATATATATATATATATATATACAGTATATATATATATATATATACAGTACAGACCAAAAGTTTGGACACACCTTCTCATTTAAGGATTTTTCTGTATTTTCATTACTATGAAAATTGTGCATTCACACTGAAGGCATCAAAACTATGAATTAACACATGTGGAATTATATACTTAACAAAAAAGTGTGAAACAACTGAAAATATGTCATATTCTAGGTTCTTCAAAGTAGCCACCTTTTGCTTTGATGACTGTTTTGCACACTCTTGGCATTCTCTTGATAAGCTTCAAGAGGTATTCACCTGGAAATGGTCTTCCAACAATCTTGAAGGAGTTCCCAGAGATGCTTAGCACTTGTTGGCCCTTTTGCCTTCACTCTGTGGTCCAGCTCACCCCAAACCATCTCGATTGGGTTCAGGTCTGGTGAGTGTGGAGGCCAGG
Source organism: Ranitomeya imitator (assembly GCF_032444005.1). Taxonomy (NCBI): domain Eukaryota; kingdom Metazoa; phylum Chordata; class Amphibia; order Anura; family Dendrobatidae; genus Ranitomeya; species Ranitomeya imitator. Next base: position 980,650,766 of record NC_091282.1, read on the forward strand.
TCATCTGGCGTAGCACCCCATCACTCTTCTCCTTGGTCAAATAGCCCTTACACAGCCTGGAGGTGTGTTTTGAGTCATTGTCCTGTTGAAAAATAAATGATGATGCAACTAAACGCAAACCGGATGGAATAGCATGCCGCTGCAAGATGCTGTGGTAGCCATGCTAGTTCAGTATGCCTTCAATTTTGAATAAATCCCAAACAGTGTCACCAGCAAAGCACCCCCACACCATCACACCTCCTCCTCCATGCTTCACGGTGGGAACCAGGCATTTAGAGTCCATCCATTCACCTTTTCTGTGTCGCACAAAGACAAGGTGGTTGGAACCAAAGATCTCAAATTTGTACTCATCAGACCAAAGCACAGATTTCCACTGGTCTAATGTCCATTCCTTGTGTTCTTTAGCCCAAACAAGTCTCTTCTGCTTGTTGCCTGTCCTTAGCAGTGGTTTCCTAGCAGCTACTTTACCATGAAGGCCTGCTGCACAAAGTCTCCTCTTAAGGCCGGGGACACACACAACGTATAAAAAAACGGTCCGTTTTTGACGGAGGAGAATCGCAAAAATTTTTAGAAAACAGTGATCCGAGTGCAGTGCGAGGATGCGATTTTCTCGCATCAAATGATCCGTGTGACATCCGTATGGCATCCGTACTGCGTGTTTTTATCGCAGGCTTGCAAAACCAACATACGCCAATACAAGGGATCCATGTGTCAAAAAAAACAAACATATATACTGTCTATATATATATATATATATATATATATATATATATATATGTCAGTAGACACATATATGTATATACATTAACATTTCATCCAGCGCGATATAGCAGAAAGCCGGTAATTCAATTGCCGGCTTCTGCTTTCTCCTTCCTAAAACCCGACATGATTTGAGACCTGGTTTACATACAGTAAACCATGTCTTCTCCCCATTTTTTTGCATATTCCACACTACTAATGTCAGTAGTGTGTCTATGCAAAATTTGGCCGTTCTAGCTATTAAATTAAGGGGTTAAATGGCGGAAAAAATTGGCGTGGGCTCCCGCACAATTTTCTCCGCCAGAGTAGTAAAGCCAGTGACTGAGGGCAGATATTAATAGCCTAGAGAGGGTCCACGGTTATTGGCCCCCCCTGGCTAAAAACATCTGCCCCCAGCCACCCCAGAAAAGGCACATCTGGAAGATGCGCCTATTCTGGCACTTGGCCACTCTCTTCCCATTCCCGTGTAGCGGTGGGATATGGGGTAATGAAGGGTTAATGCCACCTTGCTATTGTAAGGTGACATTAAGCCTAATTAATAATGGAGAGGCGTCAATTATGACACCTATCCATTATTAATCCAATTGAATGAAAGGGTTAAATAAAAGACAAACACATTATTATAAATTATTTTAATGAAATAAAAACAATGGTTGTTGGAGTATTTTATTCTACGCCCAATCCAGTCACTGAAGACCCTCGTTCTGTAAGTAAAAAAACATAATAAACCACCAATATCCTTACCCTCCGCAGATCTGTAATGTCCAACGATGTAAATCCATCTGAAGGGGTTAAAATATTTTGCAGCAAGGAGTTCCGCTAATGCAGGCTGCTCCTTGCTGCAAAACAGGCTTTCTAGGAAAGTTCCCACGATCTATGAACAGCCAGCAGAGGGCGCCTCACCGCAAATGAAGCTAAATATAGATCATTGAACTATATTTAGCCTCATTCCCCGGGGTTTTGCAGCAAGGAGCAGCCTGCATTAGCGGAACTCCTTGCTGCAAAATATTTTAACCCCTTCAGATGAATTTACATAGTTGGACGTTACAGATCTGCGGAGGGTAAGGATATTGGTGGTTTATTATGTTTTTTTACTTACAGAACGAGGGTCTTCAGTGACTGGATTGGGCGTAGAATAAAATACTCCAACAACCATTGTTTTTATTTCATTAAAATAATTTATAATAATGTGTTTGTCTTTTATTTAACCCTTTCATTCAATTGGATTAATAATGGATAGGTGTCATAATTGACGCCTCTCCATTATTAATTAGGCTTAATGTCACCTTACAATAGCAAGGTGGCATTAACCCTTCATTACCCCATATCCCACCGCTACACGGGAATGGGAAGAGAGTGGCCAAGTGCCAGAATAGGCGCATCTTCCAGATGTGCCTTTTCTGGGGTGGCTGGGGGCAGATGTTTTTAGCCAGGGGGGGGGCCAATAACCGTGGACCCTCTCCAGGCTATTAATATCTGCCCTCAGTCACTGGCTTTACTACTCTGGCGGAGAAAATTGTGCGGGAGCCCACGCCAATTTTTTCCGCCATTTAACCCCTTAATTTAATAGCTAGAACGGCCAAATTTTGCATAGACACACTACTGACATTAGTAGTGTGGAATATGCAAAAAAAATGGGGAGAAGACATGGTTTACTGTATGTCAACCAGGTCTCAAATCATGTCGGGTTTTAGGAAGGAGAAAGCAGAAGCCGGCAATTAAATTACCGGCTTTCTGCTATATCGCGCTGGATGAAATATTAATATATATATATATATATGTGTCTCACTGACATATATATATATATATATACAGTGGGGCAAAAAAGTATTTAGTCAGTCAGCAATAGTGCAAGTTCCACCACTTAAAAAGATGAGAGGCGTCTGTAATTTACATCATAGGTAGACCTCAACTATGGGAGACAAACTGAGAAAAAAAAATCCAGAAAATCACATTGTCTGTTTTTTTAACATTTTTTTTGCATATTATGGTGGAAAATAAGTATTTGGTCAGAAACAAACAATCAAGATTTCAGGCTCTCACAGACCTGTAACTTCTTCTTTAAGAGTCTCCTCTTTCCTCCACTCATTACCTGTAGTAATGGCACCTGTTTAAACTTGTTATCAGTATAAAAAGACACCTGTGCACACCCTCAAACAGTCTGACTCCAAACTCCACTATGGTGAAGACCAAAGAGCTGTCAAAGGACACCATAAACAAAATTGTAGCCCTGCACCAGGCTGGGAAGACTGAATCTGCAATAGCCAACCAGCTTGGAGTGAAGAAATCAACAGTGGGAGCAATAATTAGAAAATGGAAGACATACAAGACCACTGATAATCTCCCTCGATCTGGGGCTCCACGCAAAATCCCACCCCATGGGGTCAGAATGATCACAAGAACGGTGAGCAAAAATCCCAGAACCACGCGGTGGGACCTAGTGAATGAACTGCAGAGAGCTGGGACCAATGTAACAAGGCCTACCATAAGTAACACACTACGCCACCATGGACTTAGATCTTGCAGTGCCAGACGTGTCCCACTGCTTAAGCCAGTACATGTCCGGGCCCGTCTGAAGTTCGCTAGAGAGCATTTGGATGATCCAGAGGAGTTTTGGGAGAATGTCCTATGGTCTGATGAAACCAAACTGGAACTGTTTGGTGGAAACACAACTTGTCGTGTTTGGAGGAAAAAGAATACTGAGTTGCATCCATCAAACACCATACCTACTGTAAAGCATGGTGGTGGAAACATCATGCTTTGGGGCTGTTTCTCTGCAAAGGGGCCAGGACGACTGATCCGGGTACATGAAAGAATGAATGGGGCCATGTATCTTGAGATTTTGAGTGCAAACCTCCTTCCATCAGCAAGGGCATTGAAGATGAAACATGGCTGGGTCTTTCAACATGACAATGATCCAAAGCACACCGCCAGGGCAACGAAGGAGTGGCTTCGTAAGAAGCATTTCAAGGTCCTGGAGTGGCCTAGCCAGTCTCCAGATCTCAACCCTATAGAAAACCTTTGGAGGGAGTTGAAAGTCCGTGTTGCCAAGTGAAAAGCCAAAAACATCACTGCTCTAGAGGAGATCTGCATGGAGGAATGGGCCAACATACCAACAACAGTATGTGGCAACCTTGTGAAGACTTACAGAAAACGTTTGACCTCTGTCATTGCCAACAAAGGATATATTACAAAGTATTGAGATGAAATTTTGTTTCTGACCAAATACTTATTTTCCACCATAATATGCAAATAAAATGTTAAAAAAACAGACAATGTGATTTTCTGGATTTTTTTTTCTCAGTTTGTCTCCCATAGTTGAGTTCTACCTATGATGTAAATTACAGACGCCTCTCATCTTTTTAAGTGGTGGAACTTGCACTATTGCTGACTGACTAAATACTTTTTTGCCCCACTGTATATATATATATATACCTATTCTATGTGTACACATTTATTCGACCTATTCTATTCTAAGCTGTCAGTGTGATTTTACTGTACACCGCACTGAATTGCCGGCTTTTCTCTCTAACAGCGCTGCGTATTCCTCGCAAGCCACACTGCTGGTCCGTGTGTGATCCGTATTTTTGGGGCTTCCATAGACTTTCATTGGCGATTCTCGGCCGCGAAACGCTGACAATCGCAGCATGCTGCGATTTCACTCGGATCCTGAATACGGCCGAGAAAATATCGGATGATGGGAGCTGCCCCATAGATTAACATTTGGACGAGTGCTATGCGATTTTTTATCGCATTGCACTCGTCCGTATTACGGTCTAGTGTGACCCCGGCCTAACAGTTGTTGTAGAGATGCCTCTGCTGCTAGAACTCTGTGTGGCATTGACCTGGTCTCTAATCTCAGCTGCTGTTAACCTGCGATTTCTGAGGCTGGTGACTCAGATAAACTTATCCTCAGAAGCAGACTCTTGGTCTTCCTTTCCTGAGGCGGTTCTCAGGTGAGCCAGTTTCTTTGTAGCGCTTGATGCTTTTTGCCAATGCACTTGGGGACACTTTAAAAGTTTTCCCAATTTTTTAGACTGGCTGACCTTCATTTATTAAAGTAATAATGGCCACTCATTTTTCTTTACTTATCTGCTTTTTTCTTGCCATAATACAAATTCTAACAGTTTATTCAGTAGGACTATCAGCTGTGTATCCACCAGACTTCTGCTCAGCACAACTGATGGTCCCAACCCCATTTATAAGGCAAGAAATCCCCCTTATTATACCTGACAGGGCACACCTGTGAAGTGAAAACCATTCCTGGAGACTACCTCTTGAAGTTCATCAAGAGAATGCCAAGAGTATGCAAAGCAGTCATCAAAGCAAAAGGTGGCTACTTTGAAGAACCTAGAATATAAGACATAATTTCAATTGTTTCACACTTTTTTGTTAAGTATATAATTCAACATATGTTAATTCATAGTTTTGATGCCTTCAGTGTGAATGTACAATCTTCATAGTCATGAAAATACAAAAAAATCTTTAACCCCTTAGCGACCGCCGATACGCCTTTAAACGGCGGCCGCTAAGGGTACTTAAACCACAGCGCCGTTAATTAACGGCGCTGTGGAAAAAGTGAATAGTGCCCCCCAGAGGCCGATTTTCTCTGGGGTCTCGGCTGCTGGGGGTACCCCAGAGAACATGATTCGGGGGGTTTTTAACCCACCCCGCATTTGCGATCGCCGGTAATTAACCGTTTACCGGTGATCGCAAAAAAAAAACAAAACGCGATCTCTTTTTAATTTCTCTGTCCTCCGATGTGATCGCACATCGGAGGACAGAGAAAAGGGGTCGCAGGTGGCCCCCCAATACTCACCTAGCTCCCCCGATGCTCCTCGTGTCTCCCGGTGGGCGCCGCCATCTTCAAAATGGCGGGCGCATGCGCAGTGCGCCCGCCGGCCGGCACCGGGAGAATCTTTGGGGTCTCGGCTGCCGGGGGTAGCCGAGACCCCAAAGAGCATGATCGGGGTCGGTTTTACCGACCCCTGTTTTGCGATCGCCGGTAATTAACTGTTTACCGGCGACCGCAAAAAAAAAAAAAGTAAAGTGTAATTCTCTGTCCTCTGATGTGATCGCACATCAGAGGACAGAGAAATAGGTGAGTATGCTAGGGTCCCCGAATCCCCCTAGGTCCCTGGATCCTCTTGCTGCTCCTCCTGGCCGCCGGCAGAAGAACATGGCGGACGCATGCTCAGTGCGCCCGCCATCTATCTCCATCTGCCGGCCGGCAGGAGAACAGCAGTTGGGGCTAAAATTAGGGTTAGGGGTAGGGTTAGGGGTAGGGTTAGGGGTAGGGTTAGGGGTAGGGTTAGGGTTAGGGGTAGGGTTAGGGTTAGGGGTAGGGTTAGGGGTAGGGTTAGGGTTAGGGTTAGGGGTAGGGTTAGGGTTAGGGTTAGGGGTAGGGTTAGGGTTAGGGGTAGGGTTAGGGTTAGGGGTAGGGGTAGGGTTAGGGGTTGGGTTAGGGGTAGAGCTAGGGTTAGGGCTAGGGGTAGGGTTAGGGCTAGGGTTAGGGCTAGGGTTGGGGCTAAATTTAGGGTTAGGGTTGGGGCTAAATTTAGGGTTAGGGTTGGGGCTAAATTTAGGGTTAGGCTTCTTTCACACTTACGTCGGTACGGGGCCGTCGCAATGCGTCGGCCTGACATACCGACGCACGTTGTGAAAATTGTGCACAACGTGGGCAGCAGCTGTAGTTTTTCAACGCATCCGCTGCCCAATCTATGTCCTGGGGAGGAGGGGGCGGAGTTACGGCCACGCATGCGCGGTCAGAAATGGCGGATGCGACGTACAAAAAAACGTTTCATTGAACGTTTTTTTGTGCCGACGCTCCGCCAAAACACAACTGATCCAGTGCACGACGGACGCGACATGTGGCCATCCGTCACGATCCGTCGGCAATACAAGTCTATGGGCAAAAAACGCATCCTGCAGGCACATTTGCAGGATCCGTTTCTTGTCCAAAACGACGGATTGCGACGGAATGCCAAACGACGCAAGTGTGAAAGTAGCCTTAGGGCTAGGGTTAGGGTTGGGGCTAAAGTTAGGGCTAGGGTTGGGGCTAAAGTTAGGGTTAGAGCTGGGATTAGGGTTAGGGTTTGGATTAGGGTTGGTATTAGGGTTAGGGTTGGCATTAGGGTTAGGCTTGGGATTAGGGTTAGGGTTGTGATTAGGGG